>NC_133324.1:448023363-448650787 GCF_042186555.1 Aquarana catesbeiana | reverse complement strand
GCACTCCTGTGACTCTCTTTCAGCAGACAGTAGGCTGAAGCCCACTGTTGGCTGACAACACAGAGCTGGGCCAGGCTCGGGAAGGATCGTGACCATATAGTTGGCATTCGCCCACATGCGTGGACCAGCATCCGGCTCAGCCTCTCAGCGAGCCGCTGAGAGCCTGAGCCAGCCGCTTCCACTCCCTCCACAGCTCAGCACTACAGCGAGTGTGAGGGGGGGGCAGATCAGAAAGCCGGTGACTGACAGTCATCAACTCTCTGCTCTGGGGGCCCTGAGAACCAAGCAATTGGCGGTGTTTGATCGCTCAGTTCTCGGTGCTAGGCAAGTATGATTCCACTAAAAAACTGATTCCAATACTTCTCTTTTAAATGTCCCAAACCTGGCCACATGTTCACTTTAAGGACAGAAAACACATACATATTTAAAGCTCTCTGCAAGTCATTATCTTTATTCCTAATTTATCATGTAAACTACACAATACAAATATTCCAACAAATATGTGAACTTAGATGAAAATGCGAGAGGTATGAACTTGCAAACAAGACAGTTATACAAATGGCTTTCAGTCTGGAATGTGCTATGTTTTTTCTGTCATTGAAAAAGTGCTTCTTCCATGTTTATATTGATTTAGAAATGAGTCTGCTCATGTTCCTTCTAATTTTTATTACAAACATACCACACTTTTTCCTAGGTTTACTGTGAAGTGGAAAGAATCTCATTGAAATGTCATAATGAAAAGAAGGTATCCAGCTAAACCTGATGATAACAATGTGTCAAAGGTGGACATACTCTTCCCCTACGGATACTGTATCTTGCATGTTCAGCAATATCAACAAGGATAAAAGTATTTGCAAGCTCTGGTAAACCATAGACATGGAAAATTAACTAAATTCATGTTTAAGAGAATTATTAGTTTGCTTCTTTCAATGTACCCCCATTTTGAAAAAAAAAAAAAGTCTTATTGTTTTCCTGTATGAAACATAGTTGTCATTATAGAACCAAAGGCTTTATTAGCCACCACCCAAGGCAACCAAATTATGGCACATGGCCATAGCATTCCAGTGCCTGAGGAAAAGGGAAAAAGAGGGTGGAGGGAAAAGAAGATGAGGTATAATGATTATTCATTAATTCCTCTTTAAAACGTACTTGGGCATACTTATCTATTAAAGCTGTAATAAATCCCAAACCAAAAATGTAATGTATTGCAGCTTGCCAATCCTTATATGTGGTGGCTGAATTTGTTTCCTTTTTTTTAAGCCTATTTCCCCTCTGTTTTCACCTGGTGATCTGGCCAGTCACATATCTCTTGTGTGTTATGCCACGTACACACGGTCGGAATTTCCGACAACAAATGTTCGATGTGAGCTTGTTGTTGGAAATTCCGACCGTGGACATTTGTTGTCGGAATTTCCGCCAACAAAAATTTGAGAGCTGGTTCTCACATTTTCTGACAACAAAATCCGTTGTCTGAAATTCCGATTGTGCGTAAACAATTCTGACGCAAAAAATTCCACGCATGCTCAGAATCAAGCAGAAGAGCTGCACTCGCTATTGAACTTCATTTTTCTCGACTCGTCGTACGTGTTGTGGGATCACAAGTGAAAATAAAAGGAAGAAAGCCTAAAAAAGAAAACGAATGCAGCCATCACAGCTAAGAAATAATAAGTTGCAACATAATGAATGTTTGCTTTTGATTTTAAGCAATTATGGTACATTTATAGTATAATTTTTCATATTAGTTATTTTTAAAAGGTAATTGGACACAAAAAAAATGTTTCATTTATTGATAGATGTTGGGGCCTGGCAGTTCCTTTATTTTTCCAAGGAACAAGAGGAGATCTCATCATTCTAAGTAAATCTTTTTAATCTAAGGCTTATCAAGACCAACTGAAGTCTTGCTTTTTGTTTTTACTTCTTATGCAGTCAGACTGTATTACAAGTAAAGAATGTTTTTATTATGTATTCGTGCTTAACACTGTAAGAAGCTGTCCTCTGCTAGCAGCATGCTGGTGAGCCTGAGTTATGCTCTTACACAGAAGGTAGCGGCGTGGGTCTCCAGGGGTCAGAAGCCCCCCCAGCATAGTCCTACAATGAACAACGCTTATGCTTGCTGATTGAATGGAGTACTGTGCAGGGGGCTTGTGAACCACTGGAGATACAAACTGCTGAGCTCTATGTGAGAGCGGAAGCCTTGCTCTCCAGTGTGCTGCCAAAACAGGACAGTTTCTTACAGTTTTAAACACAAACACATAATAATTAAAAAAAAATAAAAAATAAAAAATAAATTGCTATGATGATTAAAATTTGTATATATTATATTGTGAAAACACATGCAGAGTGGAAATACCTCCATGTAGTGAGGAGACCTTCTGGGCAAACCAATCTTTTTAACTCCAATATGGAGTCGTAGAAAAATATATTTACAGTAGGCAGACAGACGTTGTACTTCCATTTTCACTGTTACCCTCTCTCTCCTGCTACAGCAGTTTCATATTGTGTCTGGCAGTGCAGTGGGCACCAGAGTTTGACCAGGTTATCCAGTACACTCTATAATTCAACAGATCTGGTGAAACATACTCCCTCTCATGTCCAACACAACCCTGTCACTGTACGGCACTGCAAGTCTGCTAATAAACACTTGTGATGAGGGATGTGACTGTTACTTATCTACGCCAAAACAGGGCACTGCAGTGGGAGGCCAGGAATCCACACTTTTACTAAAAGAAATATATATTTTAAGCATTTCCAAGCAAAAAAATCGTAAACCATAATATAAGGTGAGCTAGAGCTCTAAAGAGAAAGAAGATGTGGGATTTTAAAATGGACTTTAAGTAAAGTATTTAAAAGGAGAGTAATTTTGACCTGTCAGTTTGTTTAAACAATGGATTCTCCATATACAGTTGTGCTCAAAAGTTTGCATACCCTGACAGAAATTGTGAAATTTTGGCATTAATATTGAAAATATGACTGATCATGCCAAAAAAAGTCTTTTATTTTAGGATAGCAATCACATGACGCCATTTATTATCACATAGTTTTATCCTTGTTAAATCAAAATGTTATCAGAAATCACCCAAATGGCCCTGATCAAAAGTTTACATACCCTGGAATGTTTGGCCTTGGTACAGACACAGAAGGTGGCACACACAGGTTAAAATGGCAATTAAAGTTTAATTTCCCACATTTTTGGCTTTTTAAATCATAATTAGTGTCTGTGTATAAATAGTCAATGAGTTTGTTAGCTCTCACATGGCTAGACACTGAGCCATGAGGAGGTAGAAAAGAACAGTCAAAAGACCTGCGTAATAAGGTAATGCAACTTTACAAAGATGAAAAAGGATATAAAAAGATATCCAAACCCTTGAATATGCCAGTCAATACTGTTCAATCACTTAATAAGAAGTGGAAAATTTGGGAATCTCTTGATACCAAGCCAAGGTCAGGTAGATCAAGAAAGATGCTGAGCACGCACACTCAACTTCTTTGGTCAACCATGGCGAGGCCAGTTCTGAGTGGAACCTGTCCTGTTAAACCGCTGTATGGCCCTAACCACTGTGCTGCAGCTCATTTTTAGGGTCTTGACAATCTTCTTATAGCCAAGGCCATCTTTATGTAGAGCAACAATTCTTTTTTCAGATCCTCAGAGAGTTCTTTGCCATGAGGTGCCATGTTGAACTTCCAGTGACCAGTATGAGAGAGTGAGAGTGATAACACCAAATTTAACAAACCTGCTCCCCATTCACACCTGAGACTTTGTAACACTAATGAGCCACATGACACCGGGCAGGAAAAATGGTTAATTGGGCCCAATTTGGACATTCTCATTTAGGGGTGTACTCACTTTTGCTGCCAGTGGTTTAGACATTTTTGGCTGTGTGTTGAGTTATTTTCTATGGGAACAGCAAATTTACACTGTTATATAAGCTGTACACTCACTACTTTACATTGTAGAAAAGTGTCATTTCTTCAGTGTTGTCACATGAAAAGATATAATAAAATATTTACAAAAATGTGAGGGGTGTACTCACTTTTGTGAGATACTGTATATGAAGTCTACTGTAAATTTGGATTTTTGGGGAATAAATTAGGCATAAGTAAGGTTGTGGTTTTAGAATGTTTTTATGCACTGGAGTCGCTTTTTCTCTGAATCTCCTGCCTTTCGCCTAAGTAGATGCACAGTCAGATCCCGGTTAGGATCTCAGAGTCAGTCCTCCTTTTTGAAATCTACAGAAACTTGGCCACAAAAGGTCACCTAACCGCTCCTGCTCTTGCAGCTGGGTTTCTGTAAGGGCTCATGCTGAAAAAACAAAACAAAACTGCTTTTACAGGCAATTGAGCTTTTATTTCTGTGCCTAAAAGCTTGAAGAAGCATATGCTTTTTTGTGCTCTTTTGCATGTTTTTTGAGATTATTTGAGCTTTTTTGAGCATAAGGGTTTTTTTTCACAAACCCTCCCCTCAGATTATTTTTCCCTTTTATTCTTTGTGCATTTTCATGCTTTTTTTTGCTTTTTTTGTGCCTTTTCATGCTTTTTCATGATTTTTTTTAGCTTTTTCGCGTGTTTTTGGGCACTTAGGTGTTTATTCTGCTCAAAAGCTCCTCTTAAAAACGCAAGGTTGGTGGGGTTTTTTTTCTGCCTGTAATGCCGCGTACATGCGATCGGAAATTCCACAAGCAAAACTCAGATGAGAGCTTTTTGTCGGAAAATGCGACCATGTGTATGCTCCATCTGTCTTTTGCTGGCGGAATTCCAGCCAGCAAAAGATTGAGAGCATGTTCTCTATTTTTCGGTCGGGAAAAGTTCCTATCCGAAAATGCGATCGTCTGTACAAATTCCGACGCGCAAAATTCCTACGCATGCTCGGAAGCATTGAACTTTATTTTCTCGGCTCGTCGTAGTGTTGTACATCACCGAGTTCTTGACGGTCGAAAGTTCAGAGAACTTTTGTGTAACCGTGTGTATGCAAGGCAAGCTTGAGCAGAATTCTGTCGGAAAAACCATCCAAGTTTTTTCCGACGGAAAATCCGTTGTGTGTACGGGGCATAAGGGCATATGCCTGTAAACTCATTAAAAAGCCATATGGTGCACGGTCACATTGGCTAACTTGCAGGGGAGTTTCCAGGCAGAAAAAAACGAGCGCGTAAAAGCCGTAGGAGCCGTAAGAGCAACTTCTTTGAGATGCAGTGTGCATGAGACTTAAGTATCCCTCAGGTGGGACTTTACAGCTCACGTTCCACTAACAGCTCTGAGGAAGATTGCAGAGTTCTTCCTTTTGGACCTGACCTAGACAGTTTGGATTGCTCTCTACTGTAGTTGAGTCCCACTATTATATGCAGGCCTTGCTCTACAGTCTACCATTGTTGCCATGGCCATTGGCCAGACCTTGGGGGTTAGGACTAAGGATATGGTGAAAACACTTGCATCAATCTTAACTGATCCTTTGGTTTTGCAACAGTTAGACCTACACTAATGTGTTGATGGGCTTGATATGGTACATCTCATATCCAAAACTAATCTACTCTCTGTACATATGAGGAGAACTCTTGGGTTAAACTGTTAAACTGCTGAATAGCAGTGTAAAAGTGATTATTGGTATTGCCTTTTAATGAAGATTGACTCTGGTGTTTTCCTGGGCAACCTAAAGGTGTCACTGGAGGGAAAAGTGCCTTTATCTTAGAAAACAAAACTAAAACTCAAGCTGAGAATCCTTGGATAACAAAACATGCCAAAACTTCAAGCAAGTCTTCTGCACATGAGATGGTGATTCCACTTCCCAAAGTGAGTGGATATCTGTTAGCTTTGGCAACCACCTCGTCCAAAAGCATATCAAGCACATGTGTGAGGGATGTGGTGTCCAGGTGGAATGTCAAATCCAATAAGTTCATTTGTGACTCTGTGTGACTTTAACTTGGTTCTATTGACTCTTCAACAAACACCCCTTCAAACCCAACAGAGATATCCCTCTGTCTACTCCCACATGCAAGGTGGCATATCTCTTTACTATCACCTCTGCAAAATAAGTTTGCAAGTTGGTGACTTTGTCTGCTTCACAGGGACAAGGTTGCCTTGAGGCCTAGGGCCTTTGGTATCTCCCAAGATTTCCCTCCATTGTTTAGATGTGGTATCGGCTTCTTGAGTTTATCTCACAACCCCTTCTTCCTTCAGAATGACCGACTTTCTGTGTGTCATTGCCGAAGGTTTTTTTTTTCATTTTGGATAGTGCAAAAGAGAGTTGTATTCCCTGTCAGATTTTTTTTTTGTCATCTGTGTCCCATTGCGGAGATCTCCCTTCACTTCCTGTCCCATACCCAAACAGGAAGGGAGAGGAAATCTCAGTAAATAAAGAAGTTCCTTGGGGACCTCTAGGTCATCAGAACTAATGTACCCATTGGAAGATTTCAGGGCAAATAAAGAGGGCAAATCTTCTTAACGTGGGCACAGATAGCAATTAAAGCTGACAAGCATTCTAATCCCTTTCCACTCTATCCAAAACTAACAAAAACAGTTTTGCCTTTAGTTATACTTTAAGGATATGGTTCCAACTTTTACTGTCAAGGTGCACAGTATTAAATCAGTTAGTGTCTCTTGGGTCTTTCAGGATCATGTATTTGTTTTATGATCCTGTCCTTCTATGATGGCTCCTCCATCTATTGCTTTTGTACAAATATGAAGCATGGTTGGAGTAGGAGGAATTTTGTTGCCACTGTCCAATTCTCCTGTAGGTGGCAGTATAACCCGTGCATCTCAGAATTCCTTCTGACACTTAAGCCCAGGGGTTTCCAACGGGGGCCAGATGTGGCTCTTTCTTGCCTTTATTCATCCCTTGGGGCACTAATCCTCCCACTGATACAAGACACTATTCTGCTATCTAACACCAACAATGGAGCACCATTTCTCCCACTAACACTAATAGGGCACTATTCCTCCTTATGATACCAACGATGGGGCACTATTCCTCTAACCTAATACCAAATGTGGTGATGGTTACTCCTACTGATGCCAGAAAAAGTTCCACTCCCACTGGCCACGATCTGGCCCTCCTAAAGCCTGAAGGACAGTAAACCAGCCCTTTGTTTAGAAAGTATGGAGACCCCTGCTTTAGCCTAATAAACTCGAAGAAAAGATTTTACAGTAAGTCAATGCTAATTTGAGTCTTTGCAATCAAGATAAACAATAGAAGATATTTTTCTGTCAGCGTGTGCATTAATATTTCTAATTCATAAAATATCATATACTTAAAAGTTAACTTAATAAGTGCTCTTAATTGCACTTATTTACCAATATTTATATCTGAAACAAAATAACGCTTTGAGTTGATCACAGTAACTGATTAAATCCAAACTGCCACTTAAGGGCACTTCTGTTTAGCAGCACTAGGGTTGTCAGTAGACATGTGCATTCGTTTTCGTCCGAATTTCAGGTATTTTTGTTATCGTTTTAACAAACGATAACGAAAGTGCAGAATCCTAAAAACGAAAGATCCGACATAAACAAATGCTTTATTTTCGTTTTCGTTGCTACAACAGTTTGATATAGATAGGAGATTCGACATGATGATGACAATAACAATCTGGGTCCATCAAACCTGTGGTCGAATGTGCCTAACCTTAACTCTATTAGTCCAAGATTATCATACATAGAGAGAAAAGATTCGACATAGAGAGAAAAGATTTGATGTAGGGGAGAAAGATTCGACGTAGGGGAGAAAAGATTCGACGTAGGGGAGAAAAGATTCGACGTAGGGGAGAAAAGATAAATAAAAATAATGATGATGATGAATGTTATTGGCTGATTGTAACCAAAGAGGAGGAGCAGTAAAATAGCTAGAACTAAGTACACACGTACTTTGGCTTATGGTGTCTGTTGAAAGTTTTAAGAAGATTCGACGGAGCAGGTAAACTATACGGCGTCGTACAGTTTAGCTGCTCCGTCAAATCTTCTTTGAACATTCGACAGACACCATAAGCCTTCAATGACAGATTCGACCTTAATTTGGATTTTCAGACGAATGCAATTTTTAACGAAAAACTAAATAAATAAAAACGAATTTCGGGAGTAACTAAATAAATTTATTTTTCGGACGAAAACGAAATTCCGAAACGAAATATTTCAGTGTGCACATGTCTAGTTGTCAGTTTGAATAAAGTGTAAATGGTATAACTGTGCTAACCCAATAAAATAAAATAAAATGGCAAGCAGCTACACTAGAATGTGACTAAAATTCGAATAAGGTAATGTGAAAAATGCAGCGCTAAAACAAAATATGTATATAAAACACATATGTGTGAACTAAAAAAGTTCAGTGTTGAAAAGGTATGATCCAGTTCATTGTGTATGTGAAAAAACATAAAAAGATGATGGAGTCCAAACAGTGAGATGGATGACAAATCCAATGGAACTGAGAAAATCCTCCGACATAATAGCTCTTGAAGTAAAGAAGGTGTAAACACTCTTACCGAAGCAGGTGGATTCAAATGCCAATGACACTGAATCAAACAGGCTGAGGAATCCAGATGGATGGTTCTCCCAGGTAGTAATAGGGCTCCCAGATCTCCAAAGGTATCTCCTCTAGACTGAAACAGCTGTGATGATGTCCACCGGAACAAGGAAACAGCACATCTAGCAGGGGCGGATCCAGAGCCTAGTCTCGGGAGGGGCACTGCCAGAAAATACTTTTTTGGAGTAAATTTAATGGGGAAATGGCTGGTGTTAGCGCTTCAATCATCACGGCACCATGGTTGTTATGGTGTCAGGATGATTAAAGCGCATTATTACTATTATTACATTGTTATAAAAAATGAAATGGTTCAACTCACCATAGAATCAGTGGGAGCCCTGAGCGTGTCACTTGCCACTGTCACACGTTGCGGATTGTCACTTGCCACGTCACCTGTCACTAGATGCGGATTGTCACGTGCCACGTCCCATGCCACATGTTGCAAATTGTCACTTGCCACGTCCCATGCCACACGTTGTGGATTGTCGCCACGTCCCGTGCCACACGTTGCAGATTGTCACTTGCCATGTCCCATGCCACACGTTGCGGATTGTCACTTGCCTGCTATAATTGTCTCTTACTGTGTCCCAGAGGCAGGGTTATTCAACTGGTGACCCCCCTGTGTCCACATCATGCTCTGATTGGCTGGCCACTGCCCCCTTGTGCCCAGATCACGCTCTGATTGGTTGGCCGCTGCCCCCTGTGTTCTGTGACAGTGAATGAACTCATCTCCCAGGACAGAGCTGAACGCAAGCCACGCCCGCCCCTTCGACAAGCACCACCTACATGAGCCGCCATGGGCTGAGCGCTGAGTGTCGGCCCCACCCCTCCCAGCCTGCGCTGACATCAGTGCTGGGCAGGGAGGAATGGGCTGGCTGCTGCCACTGGGAGAGCGGAGAGAGAGAGAGCAGAGCGCACAAAGGGCTCATCCTGAGCAGACGTGTCAGCGCTGCATCCCGCCCCAGGGGCGGCAGAGGGATGATGCAATCTCTCTGCTGCCGCGGCTGCCTGCACACTGCACAGTGAGGGCGGAACTGCAGGGATGCAGGGCGGGCGCTGGGCGGTGAGAGATGATGTTATCTCTCTGCTCCCCCGGCCGCCGGCTTCCTGATTGGCCAGCAGCCGCTCACACACTGTCACTGAGCTGCACAGCTGCTCACCAATGGAGTCGCCTGTACTCTCAGCCGCGGAGCCGCCCGCTAGCTCTCTCACCCGCAGCGACGCCTGCCCACCCACTCACCCACATTCTCGGAGGGGGCAATTGCCCCGTTGCCCCCCCTGGATCCGCCCCTGACATCTAGTGGGAACGTCCAGATCTCTAGCCAGGTAGCAGGTTTGGGATTCAAACTCAGAAACTCAGGGCTGGTAGGCAGAAGTACTAGCCAGGCTAGAGCCGATAGTTCTTCCGCGATGGGACTTCAATGTAAACTAAACAACATCAATGAAGAAAGGATAGAAGGATCTACTAGATGTGCTGTTTCCGGTAAGAGTGTTTACACCTTCTTTACTGCAAGAGCTATTATTAGACAAATCGTATGTCGGAGGATTTCCTCAGTTCCATTGGATTTGTCATCCATCTCACTGTTTGGACTCCATCACCTTTTTATGTTTTTTCACATACACAATGAACTGGATCATACCTTTTCAACACTGAACTTTGTTAGTTCACACATATGTGTTTTATATACATATTTTGTTTTAGCGCTGCATTTTTCACATTACCTTGTCAGTTTGAATCCCAACCACTGCTTGGGGTCTGCATGTTCTCCCTGTGCCTGCGTGGGTTTTCTCTGGGTACCAGTGGCGGCTGGTGAAGTTTTAGGATGGGGGGGCCAGATGCGCCCCTCCTTTTTGACCCCTCCCACTTATAAGCCCCACCCTTTAAAGCATCCACCCACTCCGTCCCCTGTATTCCACATGCTTCCACCCATAGTGTCAGGAGTATACAGCTCAGGACAGCTCATCACAGCTCATCACAGGACAGAGTATACAGGCCAGACTCACAGCAGAGTATACAGCCCAGACTCACAGCAGAGTATACAGCCCTGAATCACAGCAGACTATATAGCCCAGAATCACAGCAGAGTATAGCATATAGCATTTCGCACAAAGCCTGGTATATAGCATTTCTCACAAAGCCTGGTATATAGCACTTCTCACAAAGCATGGTATATAGCATTTCTCACATAGCCTGGTATATAGCATTTCTCACAAAGCCCGGTATATAGCATTTCTCATAAAGCCTGGTATTTAACATTTCTCACGAAGCCTGGTATATAGCATTTCTCACGAAGCCTGGTATATAACATTTTTCACAAAGCCTGGTATATAACATTTCTCACAAAGCCTGGTATATAGCATTTCTCACAAAGCCTGGTATATAGCATTTCTCACAAAGCCCGGTATATAGCATTTCTCACAAAGCCTGGTATTTAACATTTCTCACGAAGCCTGGTATATAGCATTTCTCACGAAGCCTGGTATATAACATTTTTCACAAAGCCTGGTATATAACATTTCTCACAAAGCCTGGTATATAGCATTTCTCACAAAGCCTGGTATATAGCATTTCTCACAAAGCCTGGTATATAGCATTTCTCATTAGTCTCCCTTTCTGCTTGAGTCTGTCGCATGGCTACCTAAAGTGTAAGTTCATCTTACAGAAGAATCTGTAAGGTGAACATACACAGGTCCCTCTCCCATTTGTGTCTACTAGTGCCTTCTCATCTGTGCCCACCAGTGCAGTCTCATCTGTGACCACCAGTGCCGTCTCATCTGTGACCATCAGTGCCATCTCATATACAGCTATATATACCCCACCTTCCTTCCTGTATATAGAGACCTTCCTCCATCATCACTGACTGCAGATATACATCATTTGTCCCGTATACAGCTATATATACAGTAACAGGACAAATTATGTATATCTACAATCAATGATGACGGAGCAAGGTCTCTAAATACAGGAAGGAAGAAGGTGTGGGTATATATAGCTGTATACACTACTACACAGATAATATACACACATTGTGAGTACATCTGTCCTGGGTAGTGTATAGCTATATACACCTACCTTCTTCCTTCCTGTATACAGGACAGATGTACTCACAATGTGTGTATATAGTGTATACAGCTAGCTTTATATACACATGACATCCAGGCACACAGGGGTCTCTTAATATGAGTGCAATCCCCCTAATCCACATGACAGGGGCTCCCCCATTGTGAGTACACTGTTCCTGCTGAGGACACACAGGGCCCCCCTATTAAATGAAGTAAAGCCCCCACACACACATACATACAGGGTATGCTACCCCCATGTTCCATCACACATGTTGCATTGCTTTACCCGCTCTGCACTCATGTTCACCATTGATGGTAAATAGGGATCAGTGTGCACAACTGTGACAAGAGGGGCCACTGGCTCTTACCCCTCTTTCTCCAGCAGACATTTTATTCTCCAGGCTGCACATTGTACTCCCCAGCACAGCCTGGACTTCAGGGGTAGACAGGTGCAGAGCTGAGTGACAGGGCAGCAGACCAATTGGCTTCCAGCTGCATTTGGGTAAAACAGCAGCCAGCCAGACCTCTTGCTGGGAACTATGCAGATAGCAGTGTGGGAGAGACACATCCCTGTTCTCACTGACATGAGGGAGATGAATAAAACAAGTCACAGTCACACATGCAGCCCTATTTGCCGGCGGTGCTGTGAACTGATGCCAACCCCTGCCCTGAGTTCTCTCACTGCTGATTCAGGAAGTGCTGGTGCCACGTCCTCCTCCCCAGGCTGTCCCTGGCTCTTTCTCTCTCTGCAGTCTGCACAGGACCAGCCCCCCTACCTTCAGTGTGCCAGAGTCACACATGCAGCCTATTTGCCGGCGGTGCTGTTAACTGATGCCGAGTGCCGACCCCTGCCCTGAGTTCTCTCACTGCTGGTTCAGGAAGTGCTGGTGCTGCCAGGCTGTCTCTGGCTCTTTCTCTCTGCAGTCTGCACAGGACTGGCCTGCTTACTCCATCCATCCCCCCTGTCCTCAGGCTCCGAGGAGCCTCTCATGCGCCCCTCTCTCTAAAGCCACCGCACGCACACGCACTCCAGTCGACTCCTCCCCCGTGACCAGGAAACCAGAAGTGATGTTAAAGCAACGCCCACTGTCCTCTCCTCTGGTGTCCTCCTGTCCCAGTTGACTCCACCCCCATAGTACCGGCCACTTTCCTCTCCTCCGGTCTCCACCCCACAGTCGTAGCCAATCCTAGTCACTACTAATAGCATACTGACGAATCCCAGGTGAGTGGGAGTGTGTGCGGACGCACAGCTTGCACCCTGCACACGCCCTAAACATGGGCAAATCAGCTTCCCAGCCTGCAATCAGCGGATTGCAGGCTGGGAAGCTTCCCGTAGACCGCCGCATTTCCGGCACCCGGTCACTCTTAAAGTGACTTTTTTTTTGTTCAGCTAGGGGGTGGGCGGCGCCCGAGCGCCCCCCCTATGGACGGGCCGCCACTGCTGGGTACTCCGGTATCCTCCCACATTCCAAAGAAATGCTGGTAGTTTAATTGGCTCCTGTCTAAAAGTTACGGGTGCACAAAATATAAAAGATATGCGCTGTCTCATGTGAATCAATAAAGTGGAGTATTGTGAACAAACACAAAAATTACCACTATGTGATTAAACGAACATAATAACATAATGTGAAACCTAATTAATTAGAAAATTATTCATCAAAAAATAAAGTTCATAAGTTCATGAAAAAAAAAAAATTATATTTTTTCATAAAAAAAAATACATATAAAGTGTCCTGGTGTTTTAATTTCAATCCATGTTCAAATCTTTCTATGAAATCAAGGGAACCACTTCCAGTGAAAGAATAGTTTCAGTTCGCTTTGGCAAATATAATTAAAGTGTAAAAAAACACTCCTATCATTTTCAGCCAAGGAAGCTGCCATCTTTGCCTTTGTTTAATCTACAACTGCCATGATGCTTCACATGTGATCAGTTATGACACCAGCCATTGGATGGCTTGACAGTTTGGTTGAGAGCACAACCAATGGGAGTGTTACAATTCCGGCACGTGCCGGAAATGAAACAATTTTATGGATGGGTTTACTTCCGCTTTAAATGTGCAGCTTACCAGATCCCAATGATCTCCATGTTATAAGAGATTATGGGGTTGATTTACTAAAGGCAAAAAGACTGTGCACTTTGGAAAGTGCAGTTGCACATGGCAAGAGCAGTTGCTCCAGAGTTTGGTAAATGAGCAGAAGCTCTGCTGACTTTCATCAACCAATCCTGTGCAAGAAAAAATGCTGTTTTTTTTATCTTTCTTGCATGTGATTGGGTATTCTTTGCAAAGTGAAACTTTACCTCGTTTACTAAGCTCTGGAGCAACTGCACTTGCAGAGTGCAATTGCACTTTCCAAGGTGTACAGTCTGTTGGCCTTTAGTAAATCAACCCCTATATATTGCATGAGTCCAACCTCCTCAATGGATCAATCCAGCAGCCTCCTAATTAGCTTTCCAGCCCTGCACATCCAGCCTGGACACGCTTGATGCTCTCCACTTGATGTGAGTGTGGGATTTAAACATAGGGGAGACTCATCGCATAATACGTTTACAAAAGGTTTATTAAAGCTAAAATAATGCACTTACAGCACCTAGGATACATTTAGGCAATAGAGAGGGTAATACAACCAAGAGATCATCAACAAGTAAGGATCATCACATCACAGCTCGAACTGTGAAACGGATTGAAAATATTCTTTCACTGGAAGTGGTTCACTTGATTTTATAGTAAGATTTGAACATGGATTGAAATGAAAACACCAGTACACTTTAACCCCTTGCCGACCAGCACACAACGATGTACGTCGGCACAATGGCATGGCTGGGCAAATGGGAGTACACGTATGTCCCCTTTAAATCGACGCACTCCGCATACTCCGTGACCTTGCCCATGGGTCCTGCAGACTCGATGTCCGCTGGGGGCCCGCGATCGTGTCACAGAGCGGCAGAATGGGGAGATGCCTATATGTAAACAGCCTATATGTTTCCTTGTTCTGCCTAGCAACATGACAGAGATCTACTGCTCCCTGTCATCGGAAGCATTGATCTCACTCCCCCACAGTTAGAATTACTCCCTAGGACACACTTAACCCCTTAATCGCCCCCTAGTGTTTAACCCCTTCCTTGCCAGTGTCATTTACACAGTAATCAGTGCATTTTTATAGCACTGATCGCTGTATAAATGACAATGGTCCCAAAATAGTGTCAAAAGTGTCCGATGTGTCCGTCATAATGTAGCAGTCACGATAGAAATCGCAAATCACCGCCATTACTAATAAAAAAAATAATAATAAAAATGCCATAAATCTATCCCCTATTTTGTAGACGCTATAACTTTTGCGCAAACCAATCAATATACGCTTATTTCGATTTTCTTACCAAAAATATGTAGAAGAATACATATCGGTCTAAACTAAGAAAGAAATTTGTTTTTTATATATTTTTGGGGGATATTTATGATAGCAAAAAGTAAAAAATATTGCTTTTTTTTTCAAAATTGTCACTCTGTTTTTGTTTATAGCGCAAAAAATAAAAACCGCAGAGGTCATCAAATACCACCAAAAGAAAGCTCTATTTGTGAGAAAAAAGGACATCAATTTTGTTTGGGTGCAACATCGCACGACTGTGCAATTTTCAGTTAAAGTGACGCAGTGCCGTATGGCAAAAAGTGCTCTGGTCAGGAAGGGGTTAAATCCTTCCAGGGCTGAAGTGTTTGAAATATATTTTTTTGATGAAAAAATATAATTTTATTATTATTATTTTTTTTGACGAAGTTTTGTTTTTTTGATGAATTTTATTTTTTGATGAATAATTTTCTGATGACTTTGGTTTCACATTATGTTATTATGTTCGTTTAATCACATGGTGGTGCTTTTTGTGTTTGTTCACAATACTCCACTTTATTGATTCACGTGAGACAGCTCATATCTGTTACATTTTGAGCACTGTATCTTCACCTCCTCATATTCAAGGAGTAGTAAAAGTGCAGCAGTCTTACCTATATTTACCGCAAGGTTTTTCTATACTATTTTTGTCTGTCTAAAAGATACCCTAGTATGTGTATGAATGTGAATTAAGGACCATAGACTGTAAGATCCTTAGGGCAGGGACTGGTGTAAATGTACAATACATATGGAAAGTGCTGCAAAAATTCACAGCGCCATATAAGTACATGTAATAAATAAAGATTAGTAAGTGAAAAATTAATAGAAGGCAATTCTTGACTTTCAAGTGCTATTGCAGCCCAGAGTTTATTTTAACTCTTTGTTTGCCATTACATGTGGGACACTTTCTGTGCATTCAAAGGGTTAAAGCAGCACTTGTAAGCTGTGATGTGCATGGAATTCTAACTGGCAAAACTCAATCACGGTAACTGAAGGTAGCGGGGAGTATAAGGCCATTTACTGTGATTTACTGTAACTACGCTAGACGTAATGAAGGTTTTCATGTTGCTCAGCATCAGGAAATTACAGTGTTGCCTCTGGTCTGATTATCATGGGCTATTTGAAATAATTTCCTACACTGTTAAACACTGACCACCTAAATGAGCTAAAAAAATCTCAATACAAAGATATACTGTACTATAGGGGCCTCTTTTATTAATGAGTAATAGATACATAAACTCAGAGACTTTTCAACTATGATAAAATATAAGCAGTTGTTTACTGGATGCCAAAAGAGTGTTGAGATTGGGTGTCCTGTGCGCTCTTTCATTTGCAGATTTGGCAAACTTTCAGGTAGTTTGTTCTGCTTGTGTTGTTCTGTCACAACCCTAAAACAGTTTATAGGCGTGATGAAGCACTGCAAGTAGAAGCTAATCTAAAATCACTCAAATTGATGTACACTCACATATACCCTAGGGCATGGGAGAAAAAGTGAAAACATTTTGGCAAACAGAGTAACATTCACTACCATCTATCTCTCTTCCTGCTGCAAAAAAAAAACACACAATTCCTGTTCTCATCTTATTTATAGTCACCTGTTTAAAAAAATTACACCAATACTTAAGTTTAACGCACACTTAACTGTGTCATTAACTGAACCTATTTGGTTTCTTTTGTTTAAGTCATCATAAATAAACAGTTGTACTAAAGGAAGGTCCTGTGAGGTTAAATAGTTAACATTTTACTTATTTTATTTAGCAATTCTACAGTGTCAAATTTATTAAAGGACACAATCTAAAATTTTAAATTTGATTTTGAGTGGAGTTGAGGATTATCTGTAGTCTGCCATTTCTGAATCCCAGGGTCTGAAAAACCAAGCATGGAAGCTTGTAACCAGCAAGTTCTGGAAATGCCTTTGTGATCCTCATCACAAATACAATGCCCTCTAGCGTGTGGTCGCAATGTGGGCGCATGTGTACACGGGTGACCACTCACAAATGTTGCCAATATGGGTGATCTATTCAGTAAAAATAAAGTTTAAGGAAATATGTTACAGACTGAGCAACTCAAACTAACCATATGATAAAAAATATTTTCCTGCCACCACATAACATGCTACCACACAGGACCATCCATTATTAGTGTAAAAAAGTAATTATATACCTCTTGTCAGGGTTCTGTTTTGTCCTCATCCAGAGTCACTGCACTGTATGACTCCCTACCAAATACCACCCCGGTTTAGCCTCACCAGGTTGAAATGGTCCCTTGTTGTTTGGTAAATCTGGCTAATTGAGAGCACACTCTAGTATCTCTATATTGCATACCTTGTCTAATTTTTGTTTGCTGGTCTTGTTAAGTTTGGGCACTAACAACCAAAATTAAACATTGAGACTGCCTTAAAGGAAATACAAGGGATAAGAAAGCAGTGTCACAAAAATTCAGATCTGGACATTGCTGAAAGCATGCAAGTAGACCATTCTTCAAAACGGGATGGGGTATCAGACTCTCTGAAGGTTCAACCAGGGGCTTCTGTTTCAGTCCATGAAGAACAGAAGCAGTCATCAGAACCAGAATATATGAAGCTCCATGCATTTGATTATTCTTTAGCCTCCCCTTTTATTACAGTGGAAAAAGTGGGAATAGGAAGTTTCTGCCCCGTGCAAGAAATCTCTAAAGTATTTCTCTAACCTGAAAAAAAAGTCCAGCATTTCCATTAATTATGGAGGTTAAAAAGCTTGAAAAGGAAATATGGGAAAGGTCTGACATGAAAGCCAGTAACTAAAACAGATTTTCTAAGTTGTACCTTGTGAGTCCTGCAGACGTGGTTTTATAGGATTCCCTACCCATGAAAGATAGACTAAATGCAGATTTGAAGAAGTTTTAACAGCAGTGGGACGGCTTTTAATTCAGTGATAGTGTTGACTTCCGCCTCTAAGGGGAATAGGAAGTTTCTGCCCCGTGCAAGAAATCTCTAAAGTATTTCTCTAACCTGAAAAAAAAGTCCAGCATTTCCATTAATTATGGAGGTTAAAAAGCTTGAAAAGGAAATATGGGAAAGGTCTGACATGAAAGCCAGTAACTAAAACAGATTTTCTAAGTTGTACCTTGTGAGTCCTGCAGACGTGGTTTTATAGGATTCCCTACCCATGAAAGATAGACTAAATGCAGATTTGAAGAAGTTTTAACAGCAGTGGGACGGCTTTTAATTCAGTGATAGTGTTGACTTCTGCCTCTAAGGCCTTGAAAGCTTTGACTGAATTCACGGAGACATCCCTTTAATCAGGAGTTTTTAACAAAATTAATTTTATTATCAACAAACTTAAAACTTAAAAACAACACCTAAACTGGGATAAATGGACTCCCTACTAATACAATAATTTACTGTATATGAGTAATTTTTGAAGTAATCTTCATATGAGACCAAAATTAGCTTACAGATAAAGACATACAGTATCTCACACAAGTGAGTACACCCCTCACATTTTAGTAAATATTTTACTATATCTTTTCATGTGACAACACTAAAGAAATTACACTTTGCTACAATGTAAAGTAATGAGTGTACAGCTTGTATAACAATGTACATTTTCTGTCCCCTCAAAATAACTCAACACACAGCCATTAATGTCTAAACTGCTGGCAACAAAAGTGAGTACACCCCTAAGTGAAAATGTCCAAATTGGGCCCAAAGTGTCAATATTTTGTGTGGCCACCATTATTTTCCAGCACTGCCTTTATCCTCTTGGGCATGGAGTTCACCAGAGCTTCACAGGTTGCCACTGGAGTCCTCTTCATCTCCTCCATGACAACATCATGGAGCTGGTGGATGTTAGAGACCTTGCGCTCCTCCACCTTCCATTTAAGGATGCCCCACAGATGCTCAATAGGGTTTAGATCTGGAGACATGCTTGGCCAATCCATCACCTTTATCCTCAACTTCTTTAGCAAGGCAGTGGTCATCTTGGAGGTGTGTTTGGGGTCGTTATGTTAGAATACTGCCCTGTAGAGAGTTCTTTGCCATGGGGTGCCATATTGAACTTCCAGTGATCAGTATGAGAGAGTGAGAGTGATAACACAAAATTCAACACACCTACTCCCCATTCACACCTAAATCTTGTAACACTAACGAGTCACATGACACCGGGGAGGGAAAATGGCTAATTGGACCCACTTTGGACATTTTCACTTAGGGGTGTACTCACTTTTGTTGCCAAGTACTTGGGGTTGCAGGTGTCCAACTTAAAAATCCAATATACATTACCTCCCTCCTGCAGAGGAGGAAGAAACTATCCCCACGACGAATGGGATGATCAATTTTTTCAACAATCTGAACCCTCAGTGATTTGTTGGGATAATAAAACTGATTGAAATGTCTGGCCAAGTTAATATTTTTATTAGTCCTTATGTTTTAAAAGTGATTACTCATTCTATCACAAAGCCATCTGGTGGTTCTGCCTACTGTATATATTGGATTTTACATGTAATGCATGTCACCAAATATACAAAATATTTTGACAGTTGACATTTTTGTGTATAATTGTGTGTTGAACTGATTAGCTTTGAGTTTCAGCATTCTTAATGTTTTTACAATTTTTTGTTTTACCATACCGAATTATGTATTCTCTAAATAATTTTATTATTTAATTATACATTAATAATAATTTTAATAAATTAACATAAAAGTAATTAAAATATATTGTTGTCATTTTTGGTAATATTTAATTAGAGTTTGGCAATATTATAGAACATTCTGCCAGCACAGTCTATTTTATGTAAGAAAAATAATGTGTAATAATGTTACCTGTATTTTATTTTGAAGTGCGGATCCTTGATCCATGTCATGTTTTTAAAGCAGCCAGGTGCAATGTATTGTATGTGATGCATGATATCCACAATCTCCCTCCTAACTTGTGGCATCACAAAGCCACACGTATCCAAAGTCTCACAAGACTTCAAAGTTTGTAAAGAATCAAATCACAAAAAAAAATCTTTCTATGCAGTCTGATGCTATTTAACTTCCAGAGCTCGACAATAAACTGCCCCACGGAAAATATGAACAATGTTTAGACCGTATGGTAGAACCATGATCTCTCATGTTTATTTACGGTTGAATGTATCTGAAACAAATTTTTTTGTTTTGTTAGAATAGTGTGGGGAAGTGTTAGAGCCCCGTTAGGCTTTTATTGATGTATTCTAGGGAGATTTGCTCTCTTTTGTACAGGTTAATATTGTTAACTGGACAGAAAGTGAGGGAAAATCCTAAATTGTGAGTTGTCACTAAAACAGCAAGTGAAAAGAAATCTTCCAGTGACAATTCTCGAAGAGCGTATTTCCATCACTTTGGACAAATTTAATTTCATTTTCTGCTGCTCACAGGAAAGAAAGTGAAAATAAATTTCCCCAATTAGACACAAATGACAAAAATATCTGACGGGTTTAATCATACCCTACTCTATCCACAATTTAAAAATATATTTTGTTTTATTTTTAATTTTATTTTTAATATAACATTTATTATTTTAGCAATGAGTATTTTTGTGCGCTAAAATAAAACAGACCTTGCTTGGTCTAAGACTTGCAAAATGCACAGATTCAAACAAAAACAAAATGTCCTTAAATGTATAGCAACATTTATTTACTGAATATATCCGGAAGCTGTTAGCCTGCCATATATTATGAAGACTAAGTGATGTATCCAAATTATAGACCTCAGACCTTCCAAGGTGATGAAATGTAAAATGTTACCCAAGTCCATAAGTTTGAGTATATCAATGTTTTTTGTTCTAAGGAGCAGCAGCAAGTAATCAAAAAAGTTGGCCCTGTGTAGAACCTTACATGTACGTTATGCCAACTGAAAAAGCCAGGTACTCTTCAGATTCAATCAACTGATCATTATTTTTAAATTAATTAGTATAAAAATGTAATTGTATTTTAGTATATATTGTTGTAAAAAAATGTGTTTAGATGTAAAGATGCATCAAAGCAATACAACCAATTAGATGCTTAGTTTCCTCTACAGCATATGAATGATACTGTAGATAATTGCTAACATGTCTTTAAGATTTAGTGCACATTAATATTTAAATATGATATTTGTAAAGGAGCCTCACTCTGTTACTTTCTTCCCTGGCTACAGCTTGGATACAAACCTACATATATTGTACACAACAAGCAAATATTTATCTGTTATCTGGTCTGGCTCCAGGGTGCTGCATTAAGGAGGAACTGATCGAGCTGCAGGGGAACAAAGGATACTGCATTAATTATCCTTATACACGCATCACTATTTACCTCTTCTTTTAGTTAGACTGCTAACTTTTTATGTATGAGTTTCCTCTTTTTTAGGTCATGCCATTTATTTAAGGTTTATGTGCTGTCTCCTGGTTCAATCTGGTAAGCATTTTAAAATAACATTTTGGAATTGAAGCTGGTTTTGTGCGGAAATAGTTTCTCCTTCTGACACAAGAACATTTTGACCGCTGTTATTATGTTATTTACTGAATTGAACTTTATGAGATGTTTGAAAATCCCATTAACACCACTCGATTGAGAATTTTGACAAGAAACTTAACTGTTTATGCAATATTTAGATATTTCACGTTTTACTTATTTCAGAAATGTAGTTTTTAATATATTTTTTCTTTCTTTATGTATTTTTTCAGGCCTAAATTAAAATTGTTTAATAATGTTTTAGATATTATGTAGATACTATTTTAGAAAATATGTTTCAATAGTTTTTTGGGTTAATACTAAAATATTACATATGAATATATCTTTTTAACCACTTCATCCCCGAAAGGATTTACCTCCTTCCTGACCAGAGCACTTTTTACAATTTGGCACTGCGTCGCTTTAACTGCTAATTGCGCGGTCATGCAATGCTGTACCCAAACGAAATTTGCATCCTTTTTTCCCCACAAATAGAGCTTTCTTTTGATGGTATTTGATCACCTCTGCGGTTTTTATTTTTTGCGCTATAAACAGAAAAAGACAGAAAATTTTGAAAAAAAATGATATTTTCTACTTTTTGTTATAAAAAAAATCCAATAAACTCAATTTAAGTCATACATTTAGGCCAAAATGTATTCGGCCACATGTCTTTGGTAAAAAAAATGTCAATAAGCGTATATTTATTGGTTTTTGCAAAAGTTATAGCGTCTACAAACTAGGGTACATTTTCTGGAATTTACACAGCTTTTAGTTTATGACTGCCTATGTCATTTCTTGAGGTGCTAAAATGGCAGGGCAGTACAACACCCTCCCGAATGACCCCATTTTGGAAAGTAGGCACCCCAAGGAAATTGCTGAGAGGCATGTTGAGCCCATTAAATATTAAATTTTTTTGTCCCAAGTGATTGAATAATGATAAAAAAAAAAAAAAATACAAAAAGTTGTCACTAAATGATATATTGCTCACACATGCTATGGTTATATGTGAAATTGCGCCCCAAAATACATTTAGCTGCTTCTCCTGAGTATGGGGATACCACATGTGTGGGACTTTTTGGGAGCCTAGCCGCGTATGGGGCCCCGAAAACCAAGCACTGCCTTCAGGATTTCTAAGGGCGTACATTTTTGATTTCACTCCTCATTACCTATCACAGTTTTGAAGGCCATAAAATGCCAAGATAGCACAAAACCCCCCCCAATGACCCCATTTTGGAAAGTAGACACCCCAAGCTATTTGCTGAGAGGCATGATGAGTATTTTGCAGCTCTCATTTGTTTTTGAAAATGAAGAAAGACAAGAAAAATTTTTTTTTTCTTTTTTCAAATTTCAAAACTTTGTGACAAAAAGCGAGGTCTGCAAAATACTCACTATACCTCTCAGCAAATAGCTTGGGGTGTCTACTTTCCAAAATGGGGTCATTTGGGGGGGTTTTGTGCCACCTGGGCATTTCATGGCCTCCGAAACTGTGATAGGCAGTGAAGAGTGAAACCAAAAATTTACACCCTTAGAAAGCCTGAAGGCGGTGCTTGGTTTTCGGGGTCCCGTACGCGGCTAGGCTCCCAAAAAGTCTCATACGTGTGGTATCCCCATACTCAGGAGAAGCAACAGAATTTATTTTGGGGTGTAATTTTACATATTCCCATGGCATGTTTGAGCAATATATCATTTAGTGACAACTTTGTGCAAAAAAAAAAAAAATGTGTCTTTTTCCCGCAACTTGTGTCACAATATAAAATATTCCATGGACTCGACATGCCTCTCAGCAAATAGCTTGGGGTGTCTGCTTTCAAAAATGGGGTCATTTGGGGGGGGGGGTTTGAACTGTCCTGGCATTTTATGCACAACATTTAGAAGCTTATGTCACACATCACCCACTCTTCTAACCACTTGAAGACAAAGCACATTCTGACACTTTTTGTTTACATGAAAAAATTTTTTTTTTTTGCAAGAAAATTACCTTGAACCCCCAAACATTATACATTTTTTAAAGCGAATGCCCTACAGATTAAAATTGTGGGTGATTCATTTTTTTTTTTCACACAGTATTTGCGCAGCGATTTTTCAAACGCATTTTTTTGGGAAAAAACACACTTTTTAAAATTTTAATGCACTAAAACACACTATATTGCCCAAATGTTTGATAAAATAAAAAAGATGATCTTAGACTGAATACATGGATACCAAACATGACATGCTTTAAAATTTTAAAATTGCACACAAACGTGCAGTGGCGACAAACTGAATACATTTTTAAAAGCCTTTAAAAGCCTTTACAGGTTACCACTTTAGATTTACAGAGGAGGTCTACTGCCAAAATTATTGACCTCGATCTGACCTTCGCGGTGATACCTCACATGCATGGTGCAATTGCTGTTTACATTTGACGCCAGACCGACGCTTGCGTTCGCCTTTGCGCGAGAGCAGGGGGGGACAGGGGTGCTTTTTTTTTTTTTTTGCTTTTTTATCTTATTTTTAAACTGTTCCTTTCATTTTTTTTTGATCATTTTTATTGTTATCTCAGGGAATGTAAATATCCCCTATGATAGCAATAGGTAGTGACAGGTACTCTTTTTTGAAAAAATTGGGTCATATTAGACCCTAGATCTCTCCTCTGCCCTTAAAGCATCTGACCACACCAAGATCGGTGTGATAAAATGCTTTCCCAATTTCCCAATGGCACGGTTTACATCCAGCGAAATCTAAGTCATAAAATGCTCGTAGCTTTCGTTTTTTTAGGCCATAGAGATGTTTGGAGCCATTCTGGTCTCTGGTCAGCTCTATGGTCAGCTGGCTGAATCACCGGCTGCATTCTCAGGTTTCCTGTTGGGACAGGAGAGCTAGAGAAAAACATGGAAGATGGTGGGGGGAGGACATTCCCTCCCACTGTTTGTAAAAGCAGTCTAGAGGCTAATTAACCTCTAGGACTGCTTTTACATGAAAGCCGACCGCTGGCTGAAAAGAATGATATCAAGATGATACCTAAACCTGCAGGCATCATTCTGGTATAACCACTCAAAGTCCAGCAACATACCAGTACGGTGCTGGTCCTTGTTGGGCATATATTGTAAACTTTTTTTTCATGCAGCCTGTGGGCTGAACGAAAAAAAGAGATTGATCGGTGGGTATGCCCACCACTAGAATACCTCTCTTCATCCACCCATTTCTAATGATGGGCATACATGCACCGTTCATATATGCCGAAGCATGGGGGCATCTGCCCCAAAAGGTAGGAGCAAATCGCTCCTCCGCCCCTGCTGCCCCCATGTTTCAGCATATATTCTCTTTTTTTAACTGTGGTGGTGAAATCACCTCCTACAGCGCTGGAGTCACGGCTTTATGTATCGTGGGAGCAAAGCTGTTGCTGTCAAGATAAATAAATCTGCGCTGCAACTGAATGGCGTACCTGCTAAGCAAATGATGGTTAACAATAAAACAAATTAACATTACAGTATAACAGTAAGACTTACCATACCTGCAAAGCAAATACAAAAAAAATAGTAAAAAATAAAAAAATTTTTTTTAACGCAACCTGTGCCTAAAATATATATATGCCGAAGCATGGGGGCATCCACCCGCAAAAGGTAGGAGCAAATCGCTCCTCCTCCTCTGCTGTCCCCATGTTTCGGCATATATGCTCTTTTTTTAACTGTGGTGGTGAAATCACCTCCGACAGCGCTGGAGTCACGGCTTTATGTATCGTGGGAGCAAACGCTGTTGCTGTCAAGATAAATAAATCCGCTCTGCAGCTGAATGGCGTACCTGAAAACAAAAAAATGGTTAACAATAAAACACAGTAAACAGTAAAGTATAAAAAAATTGCATACCTATAAAGCAAACATGATAAAACATAATAACAATAAAACATTGCAGAATAGAATACAGTAAAAGTATAAGAGCAGAACAATAGAGAGAGAATAGAGAGAGGACAATAAAACGACAACTATTTTTGTTTTTTATATTTTATGTATTTTTTTGTGTTTTTTTTTTTTACATTTTTTTTTGTAACTGTAACTTTTGTAACTGTAACCGGTTCCAGTTTCGGGTCTCTCAAAATGCGATGGCATCTTGGGAGACCCTGTGAAAATGTGCCTAGTCTGTGCAGTGCTGTAGCCTACACTAATACTCAACTAGTGTATGGTAGCGTTCAAAACATTCACCAATGCAAAGACCAGGATTGTCAGGACAGGAGGGACAATAATAGAGGGTGTCACACCTATATCTGCGCTTGCTGCAGACACTACATCTTTTTTGGGGGCCTCGTTGGGTAGGGGTACTCGGGAGGACATAAAGAAAATGCCTCTCATGCAGCCGGCTTACTGCATTTGATTGGGGAAGGTGAGGTGGAGCACCGTCTGGAAACAGAAGGGCTCTGACAATCTCTTCCTGGAATTTAAGGAAGGATCCAGTCCGTCCTGAAGCTCTGTATAACACATGAGCGTTCAGCAAAGCCAATTGAAATAAATAAACAGACACTTTCTTGTATCAGCGTCTGGCCTTACGGGCGATTAGGTACAGCGCCAACAACTGGTTGTTGAGGTCCGCCCCTCCCATATTTTGGATATATTCATGGACACAGAGGGGTTTCTCCACAACACCAGTCACCGTAGTAATTTGGACCGTCGTGTCTGCATTTTGTAGAGCCGATCGTATCCAGGGTCTCCACGAGGACGACAGAGTTCATTGTCATTGAAGTGCATGAACCGCAAGATCTGCTCGTATCGTGCCCTGGTCATGGAGGCAGAGAACAAGGGAATATGGTGAATTGGGTCAGTGGATCAAGATGACTGCAACTCACTCTTTTTAGTTATGGCCATGTTGAGGGAAAGGCCCAGAAAGAGCTTAAATTCGGAAACCGTAATTGGTCTCCAATCTCTGGCAAGGGAGGACTGGAGAATAGTGGCGATGTGTTATCCAGCATACAAATAGCTTTGGTCCACAATAGACCTATAGAGATCTTCGGTGAAAAACAGCGAATAAAAATCAAGTGACGTAAAATCAACTGTTTCCATCTGAATGCCGGGTTGGCCAGTGAATGGGGGAAGTATGGGTGCTGCAGAAGTGGTGGGTTCCCAATTAGGATTGGCTAATGCAGCAGGAAGGGCACTATGGGCACGATGGGCCTGTGTTCGTCTTCTTGGTGGCAGCGGGACACTACTTGTGCTTGCCACCTCACCAGCTTGAACTGCACTTATGTGACTCGCCACGTCACCACGTGATACTGCAGTGCTGGATTGAATATGACCAGGGTGTACTAGGCCGCTGGTGCTTGCCAGTTCACCAGAAGGAATAGCGACGCTAGTACTGCTCTGCTCCATATGAGGGACCTGCGGTTCTTGCACATCAAGGACAGAAGAAGTTCGGGGTTTGGTTAGCCTGACCTTGGCAGGGACCACAACTCTGTCATCAGAGCTATCTGTCATGGAGCAGCTGTCCTCTACAGGATCGTATTCTGAGCCTGAATCTGACAGATGAGTGACTTCCTCTTCACTATCTGTCATGCTCAGAAACGTGTAGGCCTCTTCACTAGTGTACCTTCGATTTGCTATCTTGGGCTCTAAATTTAGTGGTACACTAGTGAGACTCACAGGTAAAAAAGCTCCTGACTGTTAGTGACTGTATCGAAACGCTACCAAAAAAACTCTTAGCGATCGCAGGGATCAGGCCTGACTCTGCAAACGCTGCAGTTATGTGTGTTTAGTGTTTTGTAAGTGACAGTGATCGATCGATACTGCACTTGGGTGGGCTGGGCTGGGCAGAGGGGCTAAATGCAGGTGCTAGCAGGTATCTGGGCTGATCCCGCTAACACTGCGTTTTTGGGAACCCTAAGCTGCTGGGGACGCTAGTATAGATCTGATCAGATCAGATATTGATCCGTTCAGATACTATACCACTACTAAGGGAGGTGTATGCTGCGTGCGTGGGTGTTAGTGGTACTGGCACTAACCTGACGCTGCCTGGGGCGACGCAGACCCTATCTGACCCTAAAACTTAACTTATATCACCGCTCGGCGATCAGGGGGTTAAACCTTTATTAGGTAATAAACGGCGGGTGACCTGAAACTATAAAAAACAAACTAACCAGCGTCACCCGTAACAGTTATACGGTGATCACTGGTGAAAGGGTTAACTAGGGGGCAACCAGGGGGTTAAAACCTTTACTAGAAAGTATATGGGGGTCCCTGGCACTATAAAACGCTGAACCTAAATACTTACCTCCCTAACTAGCGTCACCTGTGACACTAATACAGCAATCAGAAAAACGATCGCTTAGTGACACTGGCGACGGGGGATGATAAAGGGGTTAAAACTTTATTAGGGAGGGTTAGGGGGGTACCCTAGACCTAAAGGGACCTAACACTAACTGCCTTACCACTTATAACTGTTACAAAATGACACCAATGCAATAATCAGAAAAAAAACTGCTATTGGTGTCACTGAGACAGGGGGTACAGGGGGGTGATCGGGGGGGTGATCTGGGGTGAAAAGTGTGCCTAGAGTGTTCTACTGTAAGTGTTGTGTTGGTGCAGACTTACTTGATGTCTTCTCTCCTCGGAAGCCGGAACAAAAAGACTTTACGAGAAGCGATTACATCACTTCCTCTGCCGCTGTTTACATTACAGCAGCAGAGGAAGATTTTCATTTGTTGGGAGCGATCGCGAGGGGGTGGCCATGAATGAGTGGCCTCCCCCTCAGCATGGATCGCTCCCCTAACGATGCCGACCATCTCGGGCACCAGGGATGCGCCCCCCGCCGTGGGAGGAAAATCACGTACCAGGTACGTGATTTTGGCTGCCCGTGCCATTCTGCCGCAGTATATCTGCGTTAGGCGGATGGCAAGTGATTAAACTATTTTCAGTGATCAGATGGAGGCCCCAAGCTCCTTTTCACATGTTTACTATGCTTTTCTTTGCTGCTTCTATGAAAAAAGCCTGTTTTTTGTAGTTTCCTATAGCTCTTTAGATGCTAAAAACTGCCTGTGGAAAGACCGAGTTGTGTGAAGTTTCAATGGAAGAAAGAGAGTCTGAAGGCAAACATGTTCTTCTCCGTTGTCTCTGCTGTTAATAATAAAACAGAAAAATTCACCCTGGGACTTTAGATGAGGTGAGCACTGTTTGGCCAATAAACATAGTAACAGTAAATACAATATAAAATATAATGATTTATTCAAGTAGAGATCAAGCATACATTGATATCACCAATAATGGCCAGTTTGTAAAAAAAGGAGATACATAGAGATGAAAAATTGGTACATGTATATATATATATAAATATATAGAGTAAAAATCATGTGGTATACAGGCATCTAATATACCCGACGCGTTTCGCGAGACCCAGCTCGCTCATCAGGGGTGGATGCGTGTAGAAATGTACCTAGGATACAAGAATATAAGATAGGTATATAGCATAATGTTGGTTGTATAGGCACAAGGTATGGGTGCCATTGTGCAAGACCCCATACTCACCACTGAACAAGGCCAAAACAACAGGCGTATAGTTCCCCAAAGGCAGCAGCAGGTGTCACACCCAGGAGCTGAGGAGATGGAGCCAAATGGGACCCCAATACAAGCAAAGCAGAGGGCGAGCATGGCGTGGATGTGGAAGTGTATCCCCAAAGGTCTCAATATGTCCATATGTGATATAGGCTGTAGACATAAATAAATGTATCAAGTAATCCATAATGGTAGAATGAGTGGTAATGACATGTGTATATCTCTGTATAAGTAGAGAGCCTAAGCCAAAGGTAGTAAGAACATAGAGGCTGTAGGGGGAGAGAGAAATGGTAAGGAGATGCCAGCAGGTGACAGGTGTAAAAGAAAAAAGAAAAGAACAGGAAAAAGAAAAAATATAAATTAATGAAAGAAAAGAAGCAAGATGCAAAGCTGTGTTAAGATCTGTGATGTTAAAAAGCAAAACATAAGGTGAGTGCTCAAAATGAGCCATATGCAGACATTCAAGTGTACCTGAAATTGATGTGAGTATGTAGGTATGAGAGTGTTAATAATGCTCTATGAAAGAGACCATTCGTGTTCAGAGGCATGGAGGTGGATCGAGGACAGACACTTCTGCTAGTGACATTTTAGGAGAAATAGTGATGCAGAAGAATGCTTGCATATTCCAAATGTAGTGGGACCCCAAATGGTGCACAGATGTTACTAGGTTCTCTCCAACTATAGTGCAGAGGCAGACCGGCACACAGTGACAGTTGATACACTTCAGCCCATTCATCAGTCTAGAAATTTGTCTTTATCTGTATTTTATATCTTAAAGGAACTGTGGAGGTGATTAAGGGTGGTGCGGGAATTCTGGGAAGCACTCCAAAATGCTGGGACAAAAATGTCAGAGGACAGTTTTTTAAACAATAGCAGCACAATTTCTTTTCATCCATAGCTGGGAACCGCAAGATATTTGGTAAACCAACACAGTAAGCCTGAAACAGCTGGGGACCATGAAAGAGCATGTAGAATGGATAAGCTAGACTGTGACAGTCAATGAGTTCACAACGGAAGACCATGGAGAAGCTTGTAGAACAGATAGACTAGACTGGAACATGTCTAGGGGTTCATGGCTGGGGACCATGTGGCAGCTTGTAGCACAAACAGGAGGCTCTACTCACAAAACACCAGAACAGGGTCAGTCCATATGTGCAGCCTCTTGTAATTAGCTCAGTATCCAGGCAGCCCCACTCCTCCTTGGCTCATTTATCCATCCCCACAGGGGGAGAAGAGACAATCTTCCTAAGGCTTCAAACCATTTAACACCTCTCCCAGCCATCATCTAGGCACACCTACCCAGGGATTGGATGGGCCCTGCTCAATATTTAGGCTGGTCATTTACATGCATAATTTTTATGCATAAAAGCTTACTTGTGCTTTTGAAGGGGTACATATGTTCTACTCAATGGGGTTGGTTTGCTAAAGGCAAATAGGCTTTTCTCTTTGCAAAGGAATTTGTCCCAGAGCTTAGTGAATGTGGTAAAATTTCAGTTTGCAAACAATACCCAATCATGTGCAAGGAAAATAAAAAAGAACTTTTTACTTGCACATGATTGGATTATGAAAAGTCAGCAGAGTTTCAACTCATTCATAAGTGGAAGGAGACTTTTGGAAATAGCTTAGGTTCATATGTTATAAACATCCTATGAGATTTCAAGGTGAGATACACGTTGGCTGTTAATTGCCCTGCTTTGTCAAAAATTGCTGGGGAAGGAAGAGACATAGATAAACCTAGGTGACATGGAAAAGCCAACATATTTGTCAACAACCTAGAAGCTTCCAGAAATCAGAACATAATTAGAATTCAATCTATGAAGCTATTCTGGTGATTTTATAAATAACTTCTATGACCTAGGGCACACCCTAATCACCTTGTGCTGCGCAGATTCCCCCTGCTGCTTTGCTGTGGCGGAAGGGCTAGGGGAATCTCTGTGCTCAGTCCCTTTCTCTTTCTCAAAAGTGAGACATTGGGGGTCTGTTTAGACCCCTGCTATTTTACCAAAGCCCCTCCTAAAAAAGTGTAAAAAAAAAAAAAAAAAAGTAATAAAAATTATTATAGAAAAATTTGTAAGAAATAACAAAAAATAAAAATAGTTAAAGTAAAAAAATAAACTACTGACACCAATCTCTGCCCTACTGACACCGTCCACTATCTATCGCCTACTGCTATATATATATATATATATATATATATATATATATACACACACACACACACACGTGAGTTTGAGCTTTGGGGTGCACACCCTAATGCAAAAGGCTGCACACACCTATGATCTAGGGTATTTATAAAAAAGGAAATAGATCCTAGGTTGTACCATATTGTAGATAATTCATCACATAGTAATAAAATAAATAATCATACAAAAGCCAATGTGGAATAAACACAGGAAAAGAATTGAAGATGAACTGTTTACTTCTGTAAAAACACAACAACATTAAACAATAACAATTTAATCTGTAAAAGAGATACAGATGTTGCAAACTCAGTTTTAAATGTTTGCCTTTGTTGTGTTCTATTAAATAAATGGAAATATACAGTCCAATCTTATAGACAATATTTCCATATAACTAATCTCATGTTTCCATCTTTTGGTCCACCCATGCACAAACCATATGTGGTTTATGATATGAATTTTTTGCTTTTAAAACAGCTAAATTGTGCTTCTAATTAGGGGGGTCTGCTGAGCACATGCGTTCTAAATGATAGTAAGTTTCTTTACGGTTTAAAAATGTTAAGTGGATAGTTACCTATTTAACAAATTATTTGAAATAACTATGTTTATTTGGGAATGCACTTAGTAAAAGGTAAAGTCTAGCTAAACTCAAGAACAAAAATGTAATATAGTTTACCAGTCCTTATATGTGGTGGCTGCATTTGTTTTTTTTTTTTTTCTTTAGGCATTTTTCTCTTCATTTTCACCTGGTGATCCTCTATTAAAGATATATAGTTAACTATGCTATTAGGCAAAATGACATAGAAAACCAGCTCACCTTATATTCTTTATATTCTGATATACAGTACAGTATGTGTTGTATACAATGTAAATGGTGTAAGTGTAGAGCTAAGTCAATACTTCATTCCCACAATAATGCCTAATGTGCATAAAAAGTCATGAAAACAATTATATAACTCATATAAAAATATCATCCATATATAAAGAAAGAATGTGCATCCAACTAGTGAGTCTGTCACAGAAATATAGGAGCCAAAAAAGACCTCTATTTTTAATGGTATGTACCTAATTCATTCCTGGTACTCTGATTCCTAAAATAGAACGAATTAACAACAAATTGATTAAATTGTGCATCCACAAAACACAGGTACATGTGGCAGAATGTTTCCTACAAGAGTGTACTTAAGCATTTGTGTCGGGGAACATTTCACTCACATGTACATGCATTTTTAGGATGAATTTAATCAATTTCTTGTTAATTAATTTATTTTTACTAATGAGAGCACTATGTATTAATTAAGATCATACCATTGAACATTATTTTTTTGGGTCCTATATTTCTGTAAGAGAATCATTAGTTGGATGCAATATTTCTTCTTTATATACAGTGGGGACGGAAAGTATTCAGACCCCCTTACATTTTTCACTCTTTGTTATATTGCAGCCATTTGCTAAAATCATTTAAGTTCATTTTTTTTCCTCATTAATGTACACACAGCACCCCATATTGACAGAAAAACACAGAATTGTTGACATTTTTGCATATTTATTAAAAAAGAAAAACTGAAATATCACATGGTCCTAAGTATTCAGACCCTTTGCTGTGACACTCATATATTTAACTCAGGTGCTGTCCATTTCTTCTGATCATCCTTGAGATGGTTCTACACCTTCATTTGAGTCCAGCTGTGTTTGATTATAATGATTGGACTTGATTAGGAAAGCCACACACCTGTCTATATAAGACCTTACAGCTCACAGTGCATGTCAGAGCAAATGAGAATCATGAGGTCAAAGGAACTGCCTGAAGAGCTCAGAGACAGAATTGTGGCAAGGCACAGATCTGGCCAAGGTTACAAAAACATTTCTGCTGCACTTAAGGTTCCTAAGAACACAGTGGCCTCCATAATCCTTAAATGGAAGATGTTTGGGACGACCAGAACCCTTCCTAAAGCTGGCCGTCCGGCCAAACTGAGCTATCGGGGGAGAAGAGCCTTGGTGAGAGAGGTAAAGAAAAACCCAAAGATCACTGTGGCTGAGTTACAAAGATGCAGTCGGGTGATGGGAGAAAGTTGTAGAAAGTCAACCATCACTGCAGCCCTCCACCAGTCGGGGCTTTATGGCAGAGTGGCCCGACGGAAGCCTCTCCTCAGTGCAAGACACATGAAAGCCCGCATGGAGTTTGCTAAAAAACACCTAAAGGACTTCAAGATGGTGAAAAATAAGATTCTTTGGTCTGATGAGACCAAGATAGAACTTTTTGGCCTTAATTCTAAGCGGTATGTGTGGAGAAAACCAGGCCCTGCTCATCACCTGTCCAATACAGTCCCAACAGTGAAGCATGGTGGTGGCAGCATCATTCTGTGGGGGTGTTTTTCAGCTGCAGGGACAGGACGACTGGTTGCAATAGAGGGAAAGATGAATGCGGCCAAGTACAGAGATATCCTGGACAAAAACCTTCTCCATGTACTCAGGACCTCAGACTGGGCCGAAGGTTTACCTTCCAACAAGACAATGACCCTAAGCACACAGCTAAAATAACAAAGGAGTGGCTTCACAACAACTCTGTGACTGTTCTTGAATGGCCCAGCCAGAGCCCTGACTTAAACCCAATTGAGCATCCCTGGAGAGACCTAAAAATGGCTGTCCACCAACGTTTACCATCCAACCTGATAGAACTGGAGAGGATCTACAAGGAGGAATGGCAGAGGATCCCCAAATCCAGGTGTGAAAAACTTGTTGCATCTTTCCCAAAAAGACTCATGGCTGTATTAGATCAAAAGGGTGCTCCTACTAAATACTGAGCAAAGGGTCTGAATACTTAGGACCATGTAATATTTCAGTTTTTCTTTTTTAATAAATCTGCAAAAATGTCAACAATTCTGTGTTTTTCTATCAATATGGGGTGCTGTGTGTACATTAATGAGGAAAAAAATGAACTTAAATGATTTTAGCAAATGGCTGCAATATAACATAGAGTGAAAAATGTAAGGGGGTCTGAATACTTTCTGTCCCCACTGTACAGATGATTTTTTGTATGAGATATATAATTTTTTTCATGACTTTTGTTTGTATGTACAATAAGGCATTTATTGTAATAATTGAGTATTGGCAAGATTTAGCACTACATTTACACCATTTACATGGTGATTCTACCAGTAAAACACACCCTGCCCTAGAGTGACAATGATTGTTTAATGTACTGTATGTATGAAGCAGCAGTACTGACACCCTAGAACTGGCAAGAACTACAGGTAGTTTTTGCTCTTATCAAACAGCTAAAACACAATCTTTCCAATGGCATATTTAACCACTCCAGGTCCGCCCAGAGCAGTTTTACTGCTACAGGGTGGCACCTGTGCACCAGATCACGTATATATACATGATCCAGCTTTTCCAGGTAGGGGGAGGCTCGCTCCTGCTGTGATCACATACAGCGGGAGCCCATCGGCAGGTACCATCGGCAGGTAACCCCTTTCCAGCCAGTGTGATTAGTACAGTGACAGTGCATATTTCTTAGCACTGATCACTGTATAAGTATCAAAGGTCCCCAAGTAAAAATAAAACAAAAATAATAAAAATATCGCATATTTTGTAGCTGCTATAACTTTTGTGCAAACCAATCAATATACGCTTATTGGAATTTTTTTTACAAAAAATATGTAGCAGAAGACAAATTTATATTTGGAAACGTTTCAAAGCAGAAAACAAAAATTATTGTATTTTTCCAAAATTGGCGGTCTCTTTTTGTTTATAGCGCAAAAAATAAAAAAGCAGAGGTGATAAAATACCGCCAAAAGAAAGCTCTATTTGTGGAAAAAAAAGGACATAGGTTTTATTTGGGTACTGCGCCACATGACCACACAATTGTCAGTTAAAGTAATGCAAAGCCGTATCGCAAAAAATGGTCTGGTCATGAAGGAGGTCAAGTGGTTAACAAACCAAAAACTAAGCAAATAAGAGGAGTTAATTGTTAGGGTTTACTTACACTTTGAAGCTGAAGTTTATTGTTTTTTTTAAGTTTATTGTTTTTTAACCAGTGGCGGGTGCTTTTTTTCTCTTGGGGGGTGGCAAATAGCCACCCCCCCAGTTGCCCATCATTGGCGGCAACCCCCCCTGGGAGGACAGCCGGGACATCAAAGCCCCGCACTTACCCCATCTAGGAAGCGGGTGGGCAGCGTGTCCGGCGACTTTCTTCCTCCTCCTGTGGTGTGGATCACGGCACCTTCCACCGTGCATCCCCCTCCTCCTCCTTCTAGGTGTCCAATAGGATCGCCTGACCTTTCAGGCAATCGGGAAACGGGCATCAGACTTGTGCTTCCTGATTGGCGGAGAGGCAATGCAGTGTTAGAAAAGCGAATATTCATTTGCTTTTCTAACACACCTGGGTGGGCTCTGAGTGCAATGCTCTGGGCTCTGAGTGCAATGCCCTGCGCTCCGAGTCCATCCTATTTTGAAACCTATTAGAGCCTATGGCTCTAATCAGGTGCTTAAAAAAACACCCCCGCTGCTGTAATTCATGCGCCTGGCATCCTGAAAGGGGCCAGGCGCATGAATAGGGGGTGGCCATGGATAGATTCATGCTATGCATGAATCTATCCATTAACCATATAGGGGGTGGCGTGGATAGAGGGGGTGGTGCCTGTGCGCACTTAATTGATGGGCCGCCTTTATAGAAGGACAGTATTACAGCACAAGCTGCTTTTTATTTTAACTTTTAAAGAGATTTTTTTTCTTATTTTATTTTTTGACTGTTTTTTTTTTTTCATTTTGCCTTCTTAAGTATTTGTAAGATTATTTCCTACCGTGCAGTTAGACAATGTTTTATTTTTTGTCTGAAAAATCATTTTACAATTAGATTCCTCATATAATCCATAATGTGGCTTGGTAGCTTTTAAAATATATATATATTTTTAAATCTTATTGAATTCAATAATTGAATTAAATTAATTAAAACCCAAATAAATACACTCACATGAAACAGTGCACTTTAAACTGTGCACTGTATTAAGTGAGTATATTTACTTGGGTTTTAATTAATTATTAGAGATTCAGTTTTTAATGATGGTAAAGCGCAATGATGGTCTATCTTTGATTTGGTTTGAGCTATGAAGAACCATATAGAGTAGGGCAAAAGTAGCTGTGGAATTTGAGGTGTGCTTGAAAATGATCCCAGACCAGTGGAGTTAATCACCAGATGGAGAAGGTGTGCAGTGACCTGTTTTCAAGGTCAAATGTGGAGGTGAGTGCTTGATACTGCTGGTGACAGATATCACATGTTGCAACTGCTGTGGGATTGACATTGTGCTCATAACTCAGGATACCTTTAAGTGAATTGTTTGTTACGGACTTATTGATGCACTGGACTTTATTATTTTATTTAGGAGGTTTCCACCACTATTCATACATATTTGAAAAATTGAGGTATTGCTACACTTTTTTGTATTATTTGGTTCATACAGTATGTTCATATTACTGAAAAATACATACTGAAAGGGCATATCTGCAATCTACAGTGAGTTAAAAATTGATGTATAACATGCCTCCCAAACTGTAGAGGGTTGATTTGTGATGAGTTTCACACACACCCAGCTGTCATTTATTCCTGTAACTATTTTATTTTAGGTAAAAAGGAAATGTTCTCCCTTAGCATTCAGCCCATCCCTAGTTCATTGGCCTGGATTATTTTAAGGTTAAGTTTTCCTCGCTGTATCTGCAAAATACAAGCTTTTTTTGGCACCACAAATCATAAACGCCTGGCAGTCCTGTTGCATGTTAATGCAAACTATTAACACACTTTTTTGTTCATTAAAATTAAAGGCATAAAAATTCCTTAGAACACAGAAAAGAAAATAGCAAAATGCAAATGTAGAATTTAATCATCCTGATCATTTAAACCCTTTAACTTTGTACAACCAAGGTTTTTATTTTAAGGATTTATAGCCAACACATTCGTTATAGAAAACATTGGACTAAGCACATCTGTTGCTGTGAATTTTATAATCTGAAGTGAATTTTATAATCTAATTTCCTTGTCATGCAGGTGCACGCTGTAGGGACAGTTCATGAAGTATATTCAACTGAAGTCCAATGCAAAATACTGTTGCTGTAAGGGTCGCATCTCTGGTGAGGTCTGATGGCCACAGGTTCACCTCTCTTTAACTTTAGCAGCGACTTTGGGTGCTCCGAGGATCTAAAGTGAACTTGTAACCTGTGTTCATGCACACTAAAATATTTACAGATTGTGAACAAGTAGTTTATACCAGTGGCCAAAATCAGGAGGTTAAGCAGGACATGGATAACAGGCAAAGCAGGTAACAGGGACTAGTACTAGGTCGGAGTCAGCAGTGAAAACAAACTGACAAGAGTAGAGGGACTGGATGACAAGAGAAAGGACAGGGCTGAGACTGCAGACTACGGAACAGATACAAGATATTAAAGAAGCACACTGCAGCTTAGCACTATAATGAGCAACTGGAGCATAGATGATTGTGTCCTTAGAGCAATCGGGAGGTATGCTCTTAACCACACCTGTGCATGTGCACAGCTCACTTAAACAGATAAACAATGGTGGGGCACTTACGCCAGAACACAGGAAAGAGACTTGTAGTGTAGTGGGGAAGATATGACTGCAAGAAAGGAAACAAAAACTGCAAATAGAGGAAGGCAGTGGAACCCACTGGCTAGGCTTGTGCACAATGGAAAATTTTGTTTAGTTTTGTTTCATTTTCATTTATAAAATACATAATTTCGTTCTGTTATATTGTTATGTTACATTAATTTGTTTTTGGATAATTCGTTATTTCTGTAGAGTGCCGATATTCGCTGTACAATGTCACCAGTCTGCACCAGTCACACTGTCCCTAATCACTGCCGATCAAGTAATAGGCTTCTTAATCACCTCCCACACCAGTCATAGTGTCACCATAAGGACTCGTTTATATGTGCGATGCACTTTGAAGAACGATCCATGTTCAGATTGCTCTTCAGAATGCTTTTAATAGGCAACGAGGAGGCATTGTATCACCTCCTCCCACCTGCTGTAACCCCTTGGATCCCGCAGAAGCACCCCCATTCACTTGAATGGGTCATGACTGGCGAGCGTACAGGGGGTATAATTCCTTCCACAGCTGCAAAGAAAAGCTGACCAAACCTTTGCCTGTTTGCTGAGTATTTATCTGCCTGTCTCCTGAACTGAACCATCTGCACATACAACTTTCTACATTCCTGCCAGGCACCAGTTCCTGTTATTCCCTGCGGTCAACTGCCCTCCTTGATCCACAAGAAGTCTTTTGTTCTTCCTTATTTCAGCCCCCTATACTTCCTAGCTAGTGAAAATAGCATTCCTGTGGGCCGTTATGTACAAGTAGGCTAGGCGTACTTGGCTTATAGGGGTGGGGACTGCTATAGGTGATACTACACCAAGCTATACTCCCTGACCACTTATATAGAAGCAACTATTACAGTACATTGATTTTTAACACAGTTGTTGATTTGTGTGATACACAAGATGCAATGTGCAGTACATAATCAGTCCAAACAGTCAAACATTCTAACACATGTGGTATCACCAGGAGGAGGAGAAGCAAAATGTGTTTTGGGATGTAATTCTAAGTATGCCCATGCTGTGTGTCAGAAATATCTTATTACATTTACAACTTTGTGTAAAAAATGTAGTTTGAATTTTTTTCCTCACATTTTCCAAAAACTTGTGGCAAAACAATGAAATCTTCAAAAGACTTACCATGCCTCTTAAAAAATACATTGATATGCAAAGTTGTCAGCCAAGAGCAATCTATAAACAGACTATGATAAATAAAAGCCAAGGACAATTGTGTGCAATGGCACATTTTAATTAGGGTGGTTTAGGTGGAATCCTGGGGCTCAGCCTCCAGATGGACTCATGTCTGCTTACAGAGTATACTGTATGTCCTACATTTATTACAGGTTTGAGGCTGACATTCCATTCCCTCAATTCACTAGGAAAAAATCTGTCCTATATGCTGTCTATTACAGGTGCCCAGTTTTAGATTTAACAGGTGAAAACATATTTTCATGCATTCAAAATAATTTCATATGACCCATTATAGCATTCAAGTAACCAGAATAGCTGTAATGTAATGTAAAATGTGTATCATGTACACAACAGAATAGTACATTTAATTTTCTATACAGGAACTACCAGGTTGTTAGCATGGGGGAACTGCATCCTGAGAGATTTATATTTTTTCACATGAGGGTTAATACTACCTCATGGCTGAAGGCCAAACTACTTCACCAGGCCACACACACACAAGGATAACGTCTTTTAAACTTGCCAGTGACACCTGCCCTGGCACTGGCTACGGAGTCATTTTAAGGCAATGAAAGCAAAGAGTAGAGCCACCGCACTTTATACGCGAGGCCTTGCCCAGAAGTGGTTCCAGGCCCAGTCCTTACAAGGGTTCTGTTCCACAGTGGGCCCTAAGGCGAAGGACCCTGTCACCCAGTAGGGCACACTAAATGCCAGGCTACCCCCCACCTATGGAATTTCTGTCACTGGCCACCACCGCTCCATCTTCTGAGCTGGCTGTTCCTCCTTCTTGACACTCCTGACTTCATAACTTCAAGTAATTCACGCTTTGTTCAATAACCTCAAGAGTTAACTTGTGATGTTACACATCATTCTCCAGTTCTTCAATACACTGTGAGCACACACTCTTCCCATGTAATTCAGACCAGACAACTCCACTTAACCAGAACTTCTTTACGAAATAAAGCAATTAGATTTACAGTTTTGTACATTTTCCCACAGGAATACATATAGTGCAACATCCCAACATGATACATCATAGCAGTAAATGTTTAACCCCTACAGCATCAAGCCTGTTATTAAAAAAATACCATTTAAACCTTGTAAAAAAAACCCAAAAAAACAGTTTTATCAGGTCTTATAAAGAGATAACATTTTTAGCAGTTTATAACTTAAAATGTAGCAAATCTGCATGAATACATTTTTGTCACTTTGAAGCACCCGTGTAATAATATTAATTAAAAAAAAAAGCAATGGCAACCTTTCTCCACAAAAGATGTTTTTAGACCTGTTTGAATCTAAATGGGAGAGATCTCCTGGTACTGCCTCCTCCAGCGACATGTTTGAGGGGGTACTTATTTGTTTGCCATCAAATGCATTTGCCGTCAAATCCTATGACGAGGGAGCGGAGGGAAGCACTGAGCCGCGCTGTCTGCGATTATGAACAAAGGCAGCATGGCTCAGGATCGAGCCTGCAGGTGTGCCATGATATAAAGCAGCTTCTTATGTTGGCACACTGAGAAGAGGAGGAGCTAGGAAGACCGGAGAAGGACCCGAGAAGAGGAGGATCAGGGCCGCTCTGTGCAATTTCACTGCACAGAGCAGGAAAGTATAGACTGTTTGATATTTTAAAAAATGCATTTAAAATTACTTTAAATATTGTACAACCAGAGTTTAATGTGTGTGCCAAGCTTTACATTCCTTGGTGTCCTAGAAAAATAAGAAAAACTTAAAAAAAATATAGAAAATAATGATTTCTTTCTACTAATGTCACTAAAGTATTGTGGATTAGATTAAGATACATTAAAGAATTAGGATAAAGAGTAATACAGAATAAACCAGAATTTTTCAATTGTCTCTTTTGTATATAGTGGCACTTCTGTTGTTGTTGCACATATTGCAACCATTTATGGAAACATATTACTGACAGCTCAATAGAAAACTGTTGTGCTTCCATGAGTCAGCTACTGCAAGACTCTAAAGACTGTATCTAATGAATTCCAGACAGCATTTACCTTACAATAACAGAGCATGTGTGTTACGCAATACTTTGACATGATTCTTCAAACCATCTAAACTTTTATATCCATATTAACAATAGAAGTAATGTAGAACCAAGGTATCACCCTATCCTCTTCAACTGCTCAAGGGCTTTTCTAATAGTTTTTACATGAAGTTAGGAGAAGCCGCTACAAGTATATTCTGGCAAATTATTAAAGTATTAGCGGCCCTTTCAATGTGCAAATATTTATGGGAATAATTACTGACTACAAATCATGAAGCTTGCACTCATTAGTTTTGATGTAATTTCAATTATACATTTATATTTTTTATAATAAAATATTACTGTAGTGTTCCCACTACAGAAAATACAGCAATTAATAATAATAAAAAAGAACATTTAAAAATATATACATATCCCCACCTCTTAATTTATCTACATATACACATCTGTTGCTTAATGCCATCTAGTCTGTCACATTTAGATGATAGATTTGTGCTTTGCACATAGAGGACAAAAAACAGGTTCATTTTAATGTCCCATATAACTGCACATACTTACCTTTCCTTGCCCCCCCCTTCCTATTCCCCTCCCCTGCTGCTTTCAGTCTCTGGAAACAAAGAAAGACAGTACTGCATTGGCTCTGAGTTGCCCCATTTGGAAATTATGCAGAGCTGATGACTCTCCCCACCCTCCATTGGATAGCACTTATGCTTGGTGACTTGGTGAGTTTAATGCTCCTCAGTAAGGATGAACTCAAGTTTGTTTGGATCTTAGTCCAAACCCACCTGAGCAAGCCCACCAGGAAGCTGTCAACTGTACTGGTCCATTATAAGCAACCGAAGCAAGCCCCACCCGGCAGACAAATGTATACATGCTCTGGCCGTAGACGATTAGCCCCATTACTGGTGACAGCTTCTGGGTGCGTTCTCACTGGGATCCAAAAATGTCTGAGCTCATAACTACTCCTCAGTAGCTGACAGTACAAGGTATTTGCTATCAGAAGCTAAATGGAGAAGTGGGGGAATAAAGTGAAGGTAGGTATTTTTTGTGAATGAGAAGGTAGGTCAGACAGAATGGGTCACAATAAAAATAAATGTACATTAATAAGATACATGTGGTAAAGCATGTCTTTTTGGGGCTAAAATATTTTTTTCAGTGGATAAATCTTTTCATGTTTTTTTAACTACCAACTTAGTCTATAGGTATTTTTAAAATGATGGCAGTTTTCATGGCTGACTTGTAAAGATACAGGTTCAAGGGTTGTAATCTATTTTCACCATCTAGTGGGCCACTAACCTGGAAAAATCATGCATCTATTAAAGTTTTAAAAGTCTGAACTCCTGTCCTACCTACTTGTTCCAGATCAGTGACTTGGTAGTGAAGCAAGGATGATGAACCTCTACAAATAAGTCAATAATGGCAGCACCTTTTTTTATTCTCACAGACTCCTTTTAAGAATCATCCATATTTCTTGAGTTAAATTATGGTGTTAAAGAATAAATCCAGTTTAAATAAAAATATTTTGTGTAATTTATAAAGAACTGTTTATATGCTAATAATATTCAGAATAGCCTATATATACTAATAATATTCAGAATAGCCTATATATATACTAGATACCAAGAGTTCTCTGTGCCTGCTTTAGGACCACTGTGTGTTTTTTTTTCCTGGTGTATCTGTTGCAATTTCTATTGCTGTAGAAATAACGCTCACAGTTAGGCAATATTTTCCAATATATTCTGTAGACTAAAGGAAATCTATGGTCACAACATACACTTTCATTTTAGTACACATGTTATGAGGGAAAGGGCAACTTCCTTTGTTATCCTTTATTTTTAAAATTGCTAGTTGGGAACATACCAATGCTTTTGCTTTAGTATGATTTAAACACTGACCTTGGGACTAATATGTGGATTATAATTTTTGTGTTTCCTGATCTGCATACTTGTTTTTAACACTTGACCTCCGGAAGATTTTCCCCCTTCATGACCAGGCCATTTTTTGCGATACAGCACTGCGTTACTTTAACTGCCAATTGCGCAGTCATGCGATTCTGTAATCACAATGTGAAAAAACGATATACCATAAATATGTATGTACAATAAATTAATCTGTACAATAAGTGAATCCAGATGAAAGAGTCACTAAAACATTGTTAAATGAGAATATATAAACATCCCAAGTAAATTCGAAAGGGATTGCGAAAAAAGCGTTCACAAAAAATATTTATGTTAATGTGTCAAAAAATCGGCCAAGCTGCAACAAAGTGACAAAGTGAATAAGTAGCAAAACAAATATAAAAAAAAAGTGATGCCGCCTTTCACATTCAGCAAAACCTGATTGAATACTTCAAATCTGAGGGGGAGATATTCATAAAAAGAGCCAGATGGTTTCTTACCAAATCAGATGGACCCCAAATTATAAGGGGTCCACGAACAGCGATCACCTGTGATGTTTTCCACCTGAACTCCTTAATGGGGATGACAGCTCTCTTCCTTAGTAAATGGCAAGTTGAGTTTTTATGTGTACAGCACTTTTAACTTCAAATAAGGGCTCCTCCGATAAATGTTTTTAAATAGTATGTTGGAAAAGAAAGATAAAAAACTTCATGGTGCAGCAAATCAAGGCATTTATTCCGAGGATTTTTCTCTTTACACAGCACAGAAATATAAAAAACAGCATACAGCACTTGAGCTCTCAGGCTACTAGCTGGTGTGTGGTGATGTCACGAGGTTGATGCTTTTTACAGGGAAACACGTCGGTTGGAGAGAACCCCGTGAGTCGATGCTTTTTATAGGGAAACACATCGGTTGGAGAGAACCCCGTGAGTCGATGCTTTTTATAGGGAAACACATCGGTTGGAGAGAACCCCGTGAGTCGATGCTTTTTATAGGGAAACACGTCGGTTGGAGAGAACCCCGTGAGTCGATGCTTTTTATAGGGAAACACATCGGTTGGAGAGAACCCCGTGAGTCGATGCTTTTTATAGGGAAACACGTCGGTTGGAGAGAACCCTGTGAGTCGATGCTTTTTACAGGGAAACACGTCGGTTGGAGAGAACCCCGTGAGTCGATGCTTTTTATAGGGAAACACATCGGTTGGAGAGAACCCCGTGAGTCGATGCTTTTTATAGGGAAACACGTCGGTTGGAGAGAACCCTGTGAGTCGATGCTTTTTACAGGGAAACACGTCGGTTGGAGAGAACCCCGTGAGTCGATGCTTTTTATAGGGAAACACATCGGTTGGAGAGAACCCCGTGAGTCGATGCTTTTTATAGGGAAACACGTCGGTTGGAGAGAACCCTGTGAGTCGATGCTTTTTACAGGGAAACACGTCGGTTGGAGAGAACCCCGTGAGTCGATGCTTTTTATAGGGAAACACATCGGTTGGAGAGAACCCCGTGAGTCGATGCTTTTTATAGGGAAACACGTCGGTTGGAGAGAACCCTGTGAGTCGATGCTTTTTACAGGGAAACACATCGGTTGGAGAGAACCCCGTGAGTCGATGCTTTTTACAGGGAAACCCGTTGGTTGGAGAGAACCCCGTGATGTCACCACATACCAGCTGGTAGCCTGAGAGCTCAAGTGCTGTGTGCTGTTTTTTATATTTCTGTGCTGTGCAAGAGAAAAATCCTCAGAATAAATGCCTTGATTTGCTGCATCATGACGTTTTTTATCTTTATTTTGCAACATTCAATTTAAAGACAATTATTGGAGGAGCCCTTATTTAAAGATAAAAGGCAAGTGCTGTATACATAAAAATTGATGTCACGAGGTTCTCTCCAACCAACACGTTTCCCTGTAAAAAGCATCGAGTCAAGAGAACTCCGTGAGTCAATGCTTTTTACAGGGAAAGGCGTCGGTTGGAGAGAACCCCGTGAGTCGATGCTTTTTACAGGGAAACACGTCGGTTGAAGATAACCCCGTGAGTCAATGCTTTTTACAGGGAAACACGTCGGTTGGAGAGAACCCCGTGAGTCGATGCTTTTTACAGGGAAAAGCGCCGGGCGAAGAGAACCCTGTGAGTCAATGCTTTTTACAGGGAAACACGTCGGTTGAAGAGAACCCCGTGAGTCGATGCTTTTTACAGGGAAAAGCGCCGGGCGAAGAGAACCCTGTGAGTCAATGCTTTTTACAGGGAAAAGCGCCGGGCGAAGAGAACCCTGTGAGTCGATGCTTTTTACAGGGAAACGCGTTGGTTGGAGAGAACCCAGTGACGTCACCACACTCCAGCGGGTAGCCTGAGAGCTCAAGTGCTGTGTGCTGTTTTTTATATTTCTGTGCTGTGCAAGAGAAAAATCCTCAGAATAAATGTCTTGATTTGCTGCACCATGACGTTTTTTTACCTTTTTTTTTCCAACATACTATTTAAAAACAATTATCGGAGGAGCCCTTATTTGAAGATTAAAGGCAAGTGCTGTATACATAAAAATTCACCTTGCCATTTACTAAGGAAGAGAGCTGTCATCCCCATTAAGGAGTTCAGGTGGAAAACATCACAGGTGATCGCTGTTGGTGCCAGAGCATGCTGAATGATTATCCCCTCTTGGTGTCTCTATTGTGGGAGAGCTGATGAGTGACCATTCGGAGCAGATCGGCTGGAAATCATCATAGTATATGGTTGACATAAGGCGATCTTGACCCTTATAATTTGGGGTCCATCTGATTTGGTAAGAGGCCATCTGGCTCTTTTTATGAATATCTCCCCTTCAGATTTGAAGTATTCAATCAGGTTTTGCTGAGTGTGAAAGGCGGCATCACTTTTTTTTATATTTGTTTTGCTACTTATTCACTTTGTCACTTTGTTGCAGCTTGGCCGATTTTTTGAAACATTTACATAAATATTTTTTGTGAATGCTTTTTTCGCAATCCCTTTCGAATTTACTTGGGATGTTTATATATTCTCATTTAACAATGTTTTAGTGACTCTTTCATCTGGATTCACTTATTGTACAGATTCATTTATTGTACATATATATTTATGGTATACAATTTTTTCACATTGTGATCATATCATTTGCGCATCTCTTTTGTGTTTAAAATCTATGTTAAAATTAAATATTTAATTTTGTTAGGAGATAGCAGCATTCACTTATGCTTACAAGTGTTTGGTTATATATGTAATTTTCTCTCCACCTTTTTATTTAGGTATTTTTCGTGAGTGATTGGATGAGCGCAGATTGATTCACACACACACATGCGGTACTGTACCCAAATAAAATGTTATGTCCTTACTTTCCCACAAAAATAGCTTTCTTTTGGTGGTATTTGATCACCTCTGCATTTTTTATTTTTTGCGCTATAAACAAAAAAAGACCGACAATTTAAAAAAACAAAAAAAAAACAAACCCCCCCCCCCAAAAAACAATATTTTTTACTCTCTGCTATAAAACATATCCAATAAAATAAAAATCTAAAAATCAAATGTTTTTATAAATTTAGGCCAATATTTTATAATCTCAATAAGTGCATATTAATTGGTTTGCGCAAAAGTTATAGCGTCTACAAACTATGGGATATTTTTATTTATTTTTATTTTTACTAGTAATGGCGGCGATCAGCGACTGCGATATTGTGGCAGACATTCGGACACTAACTGACATTTTTGACACTTTTTGGGTACCAGTGACACTAATACGGTGATCAATGCTAAAAATATGCACTGTCACTGTACTTATCACACTGGCTGGGAAGGGGTTAACATCAGGGGCGATCAAAGGGTTAGCTGTGAGCCTAGCTGGTGTTTTTGTACAGTGTGTGGTGCTTTTACTAGAGGAAGACATGGATCCTAGTCTCCGCTTTGCAGGGACACATGATTCATGTCTTTCCCTCTTGTCAGAACGGCGATCTGCCTTGTTTACATAGGCAGACCACAATTCTGCCTCTTTGCTGGATGATGGGCCGGTACCAATGGACATTAAGTTTGTGGTAGCCTCTGCTAGGCTCCTGCTGTATGCGATCACAGTGGGAGCGAGCCGCCGGTGGCGCCCCCTACATGAAAGAGCCGGATCACGTATATACAGTGTATGTGATCCAGTGCACAGGTGCCGCCCTGTAGCAGTAAAACTGCCATAGGGTGGACCTGAAGAGGTTAAGCCAGTGACTCCAACTGGTCAGAAAATCAGCCAGGCAACCAGCATTTTCAGCACAAGATCAGCATTGAATTTAAAAGTCGGTGACTGTTTTAATTTACTAAAACTTGAGAATGCAAAATCTGGTCCAGCTGCATGGTAGCCAATCAGCTTCTAACTTCAGCTTGTTTAAATAAAGTTTGACAAGAAAAACTGGAAGCTTATTGGTTTCTATGCAGAGCTGCACCAGATTTTGCACTCGCCAGTTTTAGTAAATCAACACTTGTATGTCCAAAGTGATCACTGTTAAAGCAACCCTGTTGTGAAGAATTTTTCTTAAAACCTGTTTTACAGAACTCAAAACTCAACTTTCTTGGTGCCCTCACTACTAAACACAGCTCCCTTCATGATTTCCTATCTGCTCATATACCAACACCTGAAGGAGTGTCCATCTCCTAGGTCCCCCCTAGCACCACTCACTGGTTCCTACTGCTGTCCTTGCATCACTACTACAGTGGGGCAAAAAAGTATTTAGTCAGCCACCAATTGTGCAAGTTCTCCCACTTAAAAAGATGAGAGAGGCCTGTAATTGTCATCATGGGTATACCTCAACTACGAGAGACAAAATGTGGAAACAAATCCAGACAATCACATTATCTGATTTTTTAAAGAATTTATTTGCAAATTATGGTGGAAAATAAGTATTTTGTCAATATCAAAAGTTCATCTCAATACTTTGTTATATATCCTTTGTTGGCAATGACAGAGGTCAAACATTTTCTGTAAGTCTTCACAAGGTTGTCACACACGGTTAATGGTATGTTGGCCCATTCCTCCATGCACATCTCCTCTAGAGCAGTGATGTTTTGGGGCTGTCGCTGGGCAACACGGACTTTCAACTCCCTCCAAAGGTTTTCTATGGGGTTGAGATCTGGAGACTGGCTAGGCCACTCCAGGGCCTTGAAATGCTTCTTACGAAGCCACTCCTTCGTTGCCCGGGTAGTGTGTTTTGGAACATTGTCATGCTGAAAGACCCAGTCGCGTTTCATCTTCAATGCCCTTGCTGATGGGAGGAGGTTTGCACTCAGAATCTTACGATACATGGCCCCATTCATTCTTTCATGTACACGGATAAGTTGTTCTGTTTCCTTTGCAGAGAAACAGCCCCAAAGCATGATGTTGCCACCCCCATGCTTCACAGTAGGTATGGTGTTCTTTAGTTGCAACTCAGCATTCTCTCTCCTCCAAACACGATGAGTTGTGTTTCTACCAAACAGTTCTACTTTGGTTTCATCTGACCATATGACGTTCTCCCAATCCTCATCTGGATCATCCAAATGCTCTTTAGCAAACCTCAGACGGGCCCGGACATGTACTGGCTTAAGCAGGGGGGGCACATCTGACACTGCAGGATCTGAGTCCCTGGCAGCGTAGTGTGTTACTGATGGTAGCCTTTGTTACGTTGGTCCCAGCTCTCTGCAGGTCATTCACTAGGTCCCCCCGTGTGGTTCTGGGATTTTTGTGCACCGTTCTTGTGATCATTTTGATCCCACGGGATGAGATCTTGCGTGGAGCCCCAGATCGAGGGAGATTATCAGTGGTCTTGTATGTCTTCCATTTTCTAATTATTGCTCCCACAGTTGATTTCTTCACATCAAGCTGCTTGCCTATTGCAGATTCAGTCTTCCCAGCCTGGTCCAGGTCTACAATTTTGTTTCTGGTGTCCTTCGACAGCTCTTTGGTCTTCACCATAGTGGAGATTGGAGTGTGACTGTTTGAGGTTGTGGTGTCTTTTATACTGATAACAAGTTCAAACAGGTGCCATTAATACAGGTAATGAGTGGAGGACAGAGGAGCCTCTTAAAGAAGAGGATACAGGTCTGTGAGAGCCAGAAATCTTGCTTGTTTGTAGGTGACCAAATACTTATTTTCCACCATAATTTGCAAATAAATTCTTTCAAAAATCAGACAATGTGATTGTCTGGATTTGTTTCCACATTTTGTCTCTCATAGTGAGGTATACCTATGGTGACAATTACAGGCCTCTAAATACTTTTTTGTCCCACTGTATATCCTGCGGTGACATAAGGTAAGAGAAGGGAGCCAGTGAGAACTGCAGGGATCCACTTTGGGAAATGTAAACTCAATGTGTTGTGTTCAGCAGTGTGGGCTCCTTGAAAGGTGAGTATTGATTATCTTTTTTTAAAAGCTATAAAGGTTTAATAATTGATTTTCACAAGGTCACCTTTTTTGGAAGGAAAAAACATATAAAATATTTAATAAGTAGGTTTATGTGTAGTGATGAGATTAGATTCAGTATTATTAATCTTTTAGTTATTTAAGAGGTATTACACCCCAAACCAAAAATGTAATACTTCACGGCTTACCAATCCATAGATGTGGTGGCTGCATTAGTTTTCTTTTTTTTTAAGGCTTTTTTTCTTTTCTTGTTTTTTTTCACCTGGTGATTTGGCCAGTAACGCCCCTCCTGTATTAGGGTGAAGAAAAAAGACAAAAGTGTATATCTGTGCTCAGAACCAAAAACAAGCAGCTGTACACTATACCCAGATACCAGGCACATTGAACATATATAAACAAAGTGCGGCATTAAATGTGTATTTACATAACTTAAAGTGCAAAGTGCTATATAATAAAGCGCATAAATCAATATAATCAATATATCCAAATGGGAAGTAGTCAAACTAAAGTCCATAAGACCTATGATTGTAAGCTCTAAGGAGCAGGGCCCTCTGATTCCTACTGTATTAAAGTGTATTGTATTTGTACTGTCTACCCTCAAGTTGTAAAGCGCTGTTGGCGCTATATAAATCCTGTATAATAATAATAATAATAAGAAGTCCCATAGAAAAATCCAGAAATCCGCTGAGGATAAAAGGATCCGTGTAGTAAATGTGAAACAGAAGAATCACCAGCGTGTCACCATCCACACATAAACAGTTGAAGGCTTACCAGAGAGCCAGTGACCACCCTTACTCAGGGGGTCAGACAGCGCTCAATCAGATCTCAAATCCACTTAATAGGAGCCTGTGCGTCCTCTCAGATAGCCGCAAATGAATTAGGGTGCCCCTACTCTGGATGAAGGAACATAGGAGGCACCTTTGGATAGCAACATTGCCAGTCTGGGGGGGAGGGAAATGTTAGATGGACTAGCAGGTTTAAATATACTAACAAATTGAAACCAGACTCCAGTTTACACTGCAGTTACTCAAGCAGTTACAGCAACAGTCTTTTATTTTTCCTTTTGGGATAAAGGTTTTACATAAATAAAAAATGATCATTGTAACCACCCCAGTCAGTGGTAAATGGTTTGTCTCATTGCTGTAATTGCTACATCTGCATGAGAGCTTAAAACACAAAGGAACACAAGGGGGCGCCGGCTAAGTGCAGCATCAATTGGTTTATTACACTTAGCTGGCGCCCCCTTGTGTTCCTTTTTGTAATTTCAGAGATTTGTTCCTGTCTCAGGTGGAGTTGCCTACTGAAATGCAACACCCTTCCTATGGGATTTTTGTGAACTCCTTATGAACATTTAATGAACTGCCTTTGCTACACAAGTGTAGCTTCACGTTTACCTGGCAGGGGGGTAGAGGCTAACTTATGTGGATTTGCTTTTGGGTTTAATACCTCTTTAAGTATTTATTAAAATAACAAATCTTCAGTAATTAAAATACATTTATTAACTAGCATTACAGTAAACATTATATATTATATATATATATATATATATATATATATATATATATATATATACATACAGTATAATATATATATATATATATATATATATATATATATATATATATATATATATATATATATATATATATATATATATATATTCTTACAAATGTGTCTTTCCAGAACATGAACTTCTGATAGGTTAAATTTACCTTGAGGTGCTCTGTGGCTCTGTGACTTTAATATGTGCTTGTGGAAGTGTGTGTGTGTGTGTGTGTGTGTGTGTGTGTGCGTTGTAATGAATGCTCCTCCCTCATTCCCTTTGCTAGGAATGAACAGTCTGTCAGCAGCCAGGAAGAGAGAAGCAGCTTGTAGGGAATAATGTGTTGCTGTGTGCTCTAATGCTGTCTACCTGTCTTCAGCTACAAGTACAGGCAAAACTTTCCTGATAACTTGCCTGCTGTTTTACAGCCCTTTCTGCTTTAGGGGCTGCTGGCATACTCCTAAGTCTGTCTGGAGCAAGATGCAACATTGGGCAGCATGGTATCACCAGGTGGACCCTCTATTTGGATCAAGATGACCCCAGCTATCTTTCTGATGATTACTTCTTCACTGCTGAACTCCCCATGCCAAGTAAGAATAGGCGCATGCTCTACATTTATTTTTATTGCTGGTTTCTATCACTTTCTGCTATTGACCATGTGATGTAACAAATACATCTTATCTATCTGGTACCCATTTCATTCTGAGAAGGGCAGAGTTAAACCGCCCATTCAACATTATTAATATTATCTAACTAGGTTTCTTTTTTTTTTTACTATATTGTTTCAATTAAACCTTTTTTTTTTTTAATTTTTTTTTTTATTGTGTTATGTTATTGATATGTTCCAGCTTGTATCAGTCTGCACTTGCAATCTGTCACTTTGAGCTAGCTGTGACTGTGATGACGGGTCCTATAAAACATCATACTTAGATGACTGTGTTATTGTTTGTGCTACATTTAGGAGTTATTATCACATGGAGTGTAAATTTGCTACAGCATCCATTTTTAAGTGATCTGTCACACATACCTGTCATTACACCTTGCAGCTCTAGGTAGTAAACCTGCCATGCTGAACGTAGTAAATGTCAATAGCACGCATCGAGACGTCACCCCTTTTAATGTCAAGCAATTAGCATGCATACATTTCATAGGTTAGGAATTAGGAATATCTGCTGTTTAAGTAGTACGATACTATATTCTTATGTTTCTTGATACCTTCCAGTGATTTGTAAAGGTCAAATACCTTTTAGAGCATTTATATTATTTGCTGCAAAGTAGGTTGTTCATTTTCTACAAGAAAATTACATTTCTTACAACTGCTTAACCCTATGTTACATAAACCTAATGGTTTGAAGTGGGTCATACAAATCATTTGTAGGGAGATTCACTTAAAGCATTAATAAACCCAAACAAAAATGTATTATATTCCAGCTTACCAATTCTAAGACGAAGTGGCTTCATTAGTTTTCTTTTTTGTGGACTTTTTTCCTTTATTTTCACCTGTTGATCTGGCCAGTAAGTCTGTTATTTTTCACCTTCCTTTAACCCTTTTACTGCCACCGCCAGTACAGTGGTGGCAGCTGGGAATTTTACACACACACTTTACAAGTCGTCTGTCAGGTTTCTTATAAAACTGATCCAGCAGCTGTACAGTTGCCCAATCACTTTCTGCCCCCCCCCCCTGAACTGTGCCCTCCACCATCATGTTTTCTGGGCTGTGCTGTTCCACCTACAGGCCCGGGATCTGCATGGTAGCTGACGCTGGGTGGAGAGGAGGGAGATCAGCGAACATCAGTTTGCTGATCTCCCCTAGCTGCAATATCACTTCTTGTTTCTGGTGTCACTGTCAGGTGAGACAGCACGGTCTAAAAGACCAATAATGTCCCAATAAAGAGAACCCATAACAAAAAGTTTATATCACATAGGGGAATTTTTTACGAAGTTTATTAATAGATACATTTTTTTTTAAAAAGGTGTTAAAAAAATCATAAAATTACACCCAAGTACTTGGTAAGCAACCCCCCCCCCCCCAAAAAAAAGCTCCCTATACTCCTGTGCTTGTAATCTTCAGTGCAGTGAGAGTTTAAAGATCCAACGGAACTGTGATAGGCACTCACCAAGAGTGCTTGACTATGCCTGCCCTTTCTGCCCAGCTCCTCCATTCAGAGAGGCTGTACTGTAGCTTCTATGAATGATACATGATTTATGAATGGGGGTGGTGGACCCTCAATCATCCACCTCTCCTTCATTCTGTTTCATTCACAGAAGCTGTAAAACAGCCTCTATTAATGGGGGACTGGGTGAAAAGGGCAGGGATAATTGGGCATTCTTAATGAGTGCCTGTCACTGCTCCCTCAGTTCTATTAACCCCAGAAGATAAAGGCAGTGGGGGGTATAGGGGATTCGCTGGAGGAGGATTTCAACAAATTGGCAATAGTGACACAAGGGACGCATCTTACTGACGACAAGTAATGTCCCTTGTGTTGATTTTTGTTTGTTGATTGCTGACTAAACTTAGGATTTGGAGCCAAGGTCTACCCCCAGCATCCTCTATTTTATTGCAGGCACCTCTGAAGCCAGTAGAGAAGCACCTGCATTGTTTGATGCTGGGGGGACAGGCCGCTCCTCTGACTTGGCACTACAGATCACCGCTTGCAATCACTGTGTGCACAGGTTTAAATGAAGGTGTCCTTGGACACAAAAAAGAGCTTTGTAAAAAACAAATAAAACATTACTGGTAGCCACCTCTACCCTAGGTCCATCCCCCTTTTCCTTTCCAAGGAGGAACGGAAGATTACTTTAATCTCGCTCCCCCTTTCTTTCCCAGCCCTTTTTCCATTTACTTCCCTTTTCCATGGTATAATTTGTAAAATTACAGCTTTATTTTATGTTTATTTTTTACATTATGTTTTGTTTTTCATTTTTTTTTTTTATATTTTTATATTCTCCATATTATCTGTTTTTTTGTATGGTATGTACTAACGTTTTCCCTAAATAGATAACCAAATGTCATTAACTGTTTTTCCGTCTTGAAAAATAAATATATTTGCTTTTGATATAATATCCGAGCAATTGTTAGTGCTGCAGATTTTGTAAATGAACTTAGTTGCCAATGTGACACTCTTTTTTATCTATTTATCATGTTGAAGCAACGTGTGGCCTTGCCCCAATATCCCTATAACTGCCCAATTTCCATTCTTTAATTTTTTCCTTTGAATCCACTCAGCCCCTTTATCTCTGTCCCCTCAAACACCGTCCCGGGGCGTCCGCACTGGCTAGCCATACGGACACCCAGGGCTTGCCTTTTCCATCATGTAGCAGGCCCTTTTTACGCCCAGCATCGCGGGGCAGCTATCTTAAGATCCTGGGATGGCCTCGGCCATCCGGGATTCTATCCCCCACAGTACCATCACTGCGCTGCCCGAGAGCTGCGGCGATTGGTTGGAGGGATCCTGGGCACTCCTACCATCGTTGGATGTGCCTGGACCCTCCCCTTCTCCGCACGGCTCCCTGGTCAGTGTAGTCAGAAGCTTGAAGGCATGCGCGCAGGCGTCTTTACGTCCGCCTTGAGCCGGTGACGTCACACGCCGGCTCGTCGGAGGGTTGATTTAAACCGGCCCATCAGGCTGTCAGTTCAGCCTGAGCCGGAGGGAGACACTTGTACTGTGGCCAAGTCTGTGAGGTAAGATGTTATGCAACTGAATTGACTATCTATAATCTATTTCCATGTTTCTGTCTAACTTGCCACAACTATTCCCTTACCTGGAGGAGGTTATCCATATATTTAATCTCTCTATTTCTGGGGCTTGGTTACTCTCATTCGTTGTGCCTATAAAAGCAATTAACTTTCCCGGTTTCATGATTTTCAGGTGCGGAGAGTTTGCTCTCCGTTACCCACCTCCTCTGTTCACTACTTGTGTCCTATTATCACCGCAGGTTCCCGATCATCATTCATCATCACTTTCATTATCTTTCACAGCAAACATTCAGCACTCTACATTTACTTACTATCTAATATACTTTATAATTTACTTATTAATAACAATACCCCTTTCACTATTACTTTTTAGCCTACCCTTGCATTAAACTCTATATAGCTTCTGATCGGAATTATTCCAATATATCCTCCCTACAGACAATTAAATTACCAAAACTACCAGAGAATTTAATGTGAGTATCTAACTTAGGAGACGTATGTCCCCCCCCCTTGTTAATATTTTTTCTTGATTTCATATCAAGCCATTTATTCAACAATATAATTCTATGGTGATCTTGTTGTTCCCTAGTGTCCTCCTATCAGCCCTCTATGGCTATGCCAAACTGACCCCCTGGATCCGGTCTTTTGGGGCTTAGTTAGGGGATCGGCCAGGTGGTTCATGGGTGCAAAATATGTATAGGGTAAGTGTCCAGTTTTTCTAGGCAACTAGGTTCATATTGAAATTAACACCTTGTATGTATTACTTTACTGCATTGTCTCAAACTATTGTTACAATTTTGTTTTTCTTTATTTATCCAGTGGTCTCAGTAAAATAAAATCTCTAGCACATCCCCTGAGGAAGCTAAAGTAGCGAAACATGTCGGGCTAGTGTGCAATATTTTCTGCTGCGATTTACCACTCACCTGTAACGATTTTGACCACCAATTGTTTATAATTTCTTACTGCCCTGTAACAGTATGTTCTCTTTTAACTATGTTATGTTAATAAAAATTATGTTTTATCTATAGTAAGTCAACTGTGCATTTCTATACTTGACACCGCCAAAATCCCCCCAACCTTTTCTCCCCTCTTTCTTTGTATCCGCATTTAATGGGATGAGGTGTCTTTAGTAAGGGTGTTGTTTTCACCAACCGGACCAAAAATCATAATTACTAGTAGCCACTTGAAAGGTTCTTATGGCCTTGTATTAAAAACCATATTTATCGGTGTATAATGCGCAATTTTTTCCCCTTAAAATCAGGGGAAAATTGTGGGTGAGTATTATACACCGATCCCTGCTGTCTCTGAGGGAAGAGGAGCGAGCGCCCCTGAATTACACAGAGCTGCGATCTCCTGTGTACCCGGCGCTCCGTCACAGCCATGCCTCCTGACCCCGTATTGGGCCACTGTTCTGTCTATCCTATGAGCAGGGCCAGGAGGCGTGGCTGTGAGTGACGGAGCACCGGGTGCACAGGAGATCACGGCTCTATGTAATTCAGCGGCGCTCACTCCTCTTCCCTCGGAGACAGTAGGGATAATCCAACACTGGCGAGGCTGCAATGATGGGAAAGGTGAGGCTGCAGATGGGCACTGAACAGGCTGCATTGTTGGTCAATTTATAGGCTGCAGATGGGCACTGAACAGGCTGCATTGTTGGTCAATTTATAAGCTGCAGATGGGCACTGAACAGGCTGCATTGATGGGCAATTTACAGGCTGCAGATGGGCACTGAGCAGGCTGCATTGTTGGTCAATTTACAGGCTGCAGATGGGCACTGAGCAGGGTGCATTGTTGGTCAATTTACAGGCTGCAGATGGGCACTGAGCAGGCTGCATTGTTGGTCAATTTACAGGCTGCAGATGGGCGCTGAACAGGCTGCATTGATGGGCAATTTACAGGCTGCAGATGGGCACTGAGCAGGGTGCATTGATGAATTGTATTTATTGGCGTATAACACGCACTTTTTCACCCTGAAAATCGGGTGCAAATAGCGTGTGCATGTTATACGCCAATATTTCAACTTTAGCTGCCTTGCAGGGGACAGGGAGGAGGACGGGATGAACCCCGTCAGATTACATACAGTGAGAATCTCCTGTTTACTTGGAGGCCTCTGTAATAGGAAGTTTTGTCTCCTGGGCCGCCATTGGACCACTGTTCTGTGTATCATAGGAGATTCTAACTGTATGCAATCTGTCGGCTCTCATCCCGCCCAGCTCCCTGAACCCTCTAGGCTGCAAATGGGCATTGATCAGGCTGCATTGATAGCAATGGTGAGGCTGCAGGTGGACACTCACCCTAATTTTGCTTCAAACTTCCTTATTTAAAATGTAAGTTTTTTCCTTAAACTTCCCTCCTAAAATTGAGGTGCGTGTTATATACGCCTGTGCGTGTTATACACCGATAAATACGGTATATACACTTGCTCTGTTTTATAATCAGGTTTTCTTTAGACCGCATAATGAACAGGGTGTGAAGCCCAAAGAAAAAGGATGTTACACAGAGGACCAAGCAACTTAAACTAATGGGATCTTTATTAACCACCTCAATACTGGGCACTTTCACCCCCGTCCTTCCCAGACCAATTTTCAGCTTTCAACGCTCTCACACTTTGAATGACAATTGCACGGTCATGCAACACTGTACCCAAATTATTTTTTTTTTCTTTTTTTCACACAAATAGAGCTTTCTTTTGGTGGTATTTGATCATCACTGGGGTTTTTATTTTTTAACGCTACAAATGAAAAAAGACCGGAAAAAAAATATAATAAAGTACAAAACAATGGACTTAAAAAATGCCACCAAACCTTCTTTAGACCCCACACTGTCTACAGTAAACAGTAGACATGATTATACTGAGTTCAAAAATTACTGACCACAGATGAGCCGATCCTATTGCTCCCTGATCAAGGAGGTATCAGAATTGTTAGATTCACTTTACGTAAAACATTTCTATTTTGAGTCAACTAAAAACTAAACATGTATAAACTTGAGATCCCCCCAGGTTAATGGATCATGGATAGACTAGATGCAGGATTTAGGGTTGGAGATTTTTGGCCTAATTGCCATAACGCATGCGGTTTAATGACTACTGTCATAAATCATCGGTCTTTGTCATACACAGATCATTAGAAGCAACCACAACCTCAGCTGACCTTAGGTAGCTTTTCAAAGGCCCGTGTCCATACTATATACATACAACTGCCAGTTACAGCATTGTTACAACTTATCTAACCAATATATCATGTGTCACCTGCTTGAATAAGGTGTCTGTCACACAGGCTGCACTTTCTTTTTTGTGACATGAGGGACACTTGCATTCCAGACTGTTGACATTGTGTAATCATATGGCTGACATTCTTCTACATAAACAGAAGGGACACACATCTCCCAACTGTCCAATTTAAAGCACTTGGAATGGCTCCAGTGCAGAAAAAGAAAACTAAAAAAAGCCAGCAAGTTTTATTTGTGTATGTAATGTGTCTTGGGAGTAACACATGCTGCTGAGCCTTACTGACTAGTGTGACACTTTATTATTGCACATACACTTATCACCTACATTGTCTTAGTCTGCTTTGAAAGTGCACTATTAGTGGCCGTAATCTGAGCTGATGATTTTTATACACGACAAGCATATCTCATGCTTCTCTTGTGTTCTCAACTTCTGTCTAACACATTGATGTGGTGAGCAGGTCAAAGTGCTTTACAATGAAAGAGAGGAAGTACATTTAACTAGACGTACTATAGATTGTGGAGTGGGGAAATTGGGTGCTTGAGAGGAGAACTACCCAAAATAATTCCCATTTATATTCACGTTTATTAAAATGTATGTTGGGGAACTTGCTTGTGATCTGTAAACCTAGCTGTCATTGAATGGCATTTTGGAATGTGATGAAGCCTATATTGAATTTATACTATTATAAACTAGATGTAACTTTAACTGGATGACATTTATTTGCAAAAGTGCCGTCTATCACAAATGATATCTTCTCTTTTTTTATTCACTTTAGAACCTACTGTTTTTATATTTCATTCATTTTTGTTGTATCTCAGTGTTGATGATCTTCTGTCTCTTTGCAAACACTTCCTGTCTAGTCTACATACTTGTGCTCCAGTGGGGGCTGCATGTCTTTGCTCAGGGTGGGCTTCCTGATGGTGACAATGATAGAACATGCCTGCTTAATGAACATCAGCATCGCTGCATATGGGCTCCACCAGAAATGCATATGATTGGTTGACAATACAGTAATTGGGAGACAGAGATGGAGTGTTTTCACCCCATAACAGGAATTGTCTGAATAGAGCCCTTCATGGCAGGATTAGCAGGTAGTATTTTCGGATCTTATCACACCAGCTGCTGCATTACAACACAACGGCTGGTGATCGGTGCGACAGATTGCTGCACATCGCACTGTTCACTTTTTTAAACCAATTTTATTGAAATGTCCCACCTTGACATTTCATTAAAGCAAGTGTCCACCTATCTATCGTTTTTTTTTTTTTTTGGAGTTCATTCACAAACTTTTCTTCTCATGATTATCTACTCACATGTTCTGTGTAATAAGTCCGCCTGTGTCCGATTTCGTTGTAAAGAATAACTTATAAAATTCACTGAAGGCGGTTTCCATCTTCATTGTGGGCATTTGAAGCCCACAAGCATGTATTTCCTAGATGCGGTGAATGCTGTGCTCCCAGCATTCACCAAGATGTTGTGATGACGCTGTTGCACAATGCATGCTGGGAAGCCTGAGACTAGCTCCCAGGGGACTGTGGGAGGTCTGGGAGAGGCTAGAAACACGCCTACTCCCATGGGAGGAAAACCAGGAAGTGCTAAGAAGATTAGAAAAAAAAAGGTAATTACGGCAATTTAAATTTTTTTACACAGCATGTCAGCATCTAGGCAAGGAAGAGAATGCATAGAGATAATGTTCAAAATTTGTGTGGAACCCCGCTTTAAGTTTAATGCCCTGTACACATGGTCAAAATGTGCGATCGGAGCTTGTTGTCAGAAATTCCGACCGTGTGTGGGCTCCATCAGACTTTTTCCATTGGAATTTCCAACACACAAAGTTTGAGAGCTGGCTCTAAAATTTTCCGACAACAAAATCCCTTTGCGTAAATTCCGATTGTGTGTAGACAATTCCGACGCACAAAGTGCCATGCATGCTCAGAATCAAGCAGAAGAGCAGCACTGGCTATAGAACTTAATTTTTCTCGGCTCGTTGTACGTGTTGTACGTCACCGCGTTCTTGACATTCAGAATTTTCAACCAACTTTGTGCGACCGTGTGTATGCAAGACAAGTTTGAGCCAACATCCGCTGGAAAAAAGATGGATTTTGTTGTCGGAATGTGCGATTGTGTGTACAGGGCAGTATCGTCCGCTGCACAGTAAGAGGTAGTGCGTTGTCTTGCACTGTGCTGCATGGATAAAAGTATGGCCATACTTTTTTTTCAGCACACACCGCCCACATACCACCACAACAGAGTGGTGTGGCACATAGGAGACAAGGCATTTTGCCTTGTCTTGCAATAGGACTGCAATGGAATAGCTGTCCAATGCAGTCCCACTGCACCTGGTATGAATGGGCCCTTAATGAAACCTGAAGATTCAAAGACATTATTTTGTAATTACTCTCAGGCCCCTTTGACACAGGTGCCTCCGCTAAGCGGAATCCGTTTGCTCGGGTGCAGGCGGATAACAGGTCAGTGTCCACTCTCTGCTATGGGGAAATTGGATGGAAACGGGCCTCCTGTCCATTTTCATCTAATGCCATCCAATCCGATCCGCCGGATGAATGAAAAATAGGACCACCATCCATCTGTTTTTGGCAGACAGGATCGGATCATATGGCAGCGGGTGTCAGCAAACACCTGTCTGCTGACATCCGCTGCTTATAGAGGGCAATGCAGGGTCTGATCAGGTCCGCCTGAAAAACTAACAGGTGGACCTGATCGGACAGCCCATGTGAAAGGAGCCTAACATGTTAAAGAGTATGAAAATGTAGTTGTTGGGTTTACTTCAACTTTACACTAAAATAAGGTACAATGAGAGCAACCCTTTTTGTGACTTTAGGATGTTTGTTAAAATCAATTGGACTGGAGTTTAAAGTAGAACTTAGCTGTAAAGTTTGCTCCACATTAATCATGCAGTTAGGCATTAGTGAGGCAGAGTAGGATTTTGAAAGACTGCAAAAACGTATGGTAAAAGCAAGAAAAAGGCACTTCTGCTGTGTTCCCGATATGGGTCACAAGACCTGAACCCATTGCTGCAGAATTCTGGTGTGCTGACGTCAGTAGAATGTTAGTGAATGATGCTACAGACACCAATGTATACAATGACAGGTATAGGTCACAAAATTGAATGTGCTGGCCTCAGGTCACATGACCCTGAACCAGCGTGCTGTGGGACTTGCTTTTTCCAGCTGTTATGTAAATTTCAATGCTTTCCACACCACTACTGTGCCTCCTTAATGCTTTCCTTTAGGATTAAAGTCTGTTATGACCAGTTTGGGTTTTAGATTTTCTTTAAAAACTAGTACACACAGATGGCCCTATTTCTGCATACTTTTGAGAATGTCCCTGGCTTCACTTGGGGGTTAAATTAAATGAGTATGCTAGGGTGAACATAAAATGATGCAGTGTATTGTAAGGCAGGCATGTGTTTGTTTCATATTGGGAATACATGTTAACACACATTGTTTATTTACGTACAATTTTGCTGAAGCCAAAATCTACCTTCATATTTGATACTATGATGTAGATCAGTTTTAGTAGCACATAAAAGAGTCTTCTGTGGACACATTGATGCAGCATTCCATAGACTGAGCTACATTTATGTTACCTTACAGTGATTTCTTTGTATTGAAGCTTGAAAAAAATGTGCACACAGTTGCTATTTAATTTAGTTATAATGATGTATGGTTTTAAAAGTTGATAGGGGATTTTCACGTATAAGCTCTATAAGAATGCATAGGAGTAAGTAAATATTCTGTGTATGTATGTGTGTAGAGGAGGCTTCCCATGAATGAGCTGATTGATTGAAAATAAAAGGAAAACAGCATATATGTTTTATAAATAAAGCACCATGTATATGGTAAATTGTACACTATACAATCTATTAAACTGCATGCATTCTTTTAATATTTTGGATATGGATGAGATTTGGGTTCCTGGTGAATCCCTGGGATCTGCAAACTTCCCAAATTGCAAGCTCTTGGCTAAAGGCTTTTCAGCTAAACTGTCAGAAATAAGAAACAACCTACAGTGTAATGCAGTGCATAAGCTTTGCCCCTGTTCATTTGAGTCACAATTTGAAGGAATGGATAATTTAGCCCCCCTTATTTTAAAGGGAGGGCCAGAATCAGCCATATTGTCACTGAATTTTGCAGCTGTGAGGGACAGCGAAAAATTCTGTGTACAAAACAAATCATTGAAAAATATTTGACTTCATGAAACAATGAAAAAATTAGATGGATTCCTAAATTTTTCATTTTTCAATAGCAAAATCAGTAGTATAGCAAATAATCAAATGTTCTAAAATTTTTGAATGAATAAAAGTAACTGCAAATTACACTAAATTTATATAACACCAAATTACCAATGAGGAAAAAAAGAAAAACAAAATTAATAATTATACATCCCCATTAGACCCCTGGCAAGCCCTACCCCCTTCCTTCCTCAACGTCTTGCTTAATCTATTGGAAAGCCCTAAGGGCTGTCTTACCTGGCATCTCAAGTTTCGTTTGTCCTGCCCCAAACATTTTGGGTGATTCAAGCAAGAATCCCACCCCCCACCCTCATAAAAGAAAGCTATTATACTTAGTATTCCTAAGGACCATAATGTTTTGGCACCAGCAAAGGCTATTTAACCTCTAAAAATTGTGGAACATTTGAACATTTTCAAATAAGTAAAATCATTGATTTAGTTGGCCTCAAGGGGAATTGACATATTCTACAGAAATATTTTTGGAATGCCCTAACATTTCTGACAAGATTAAAACGCCTTAGACCAAAAAAAATGTATATCCTAGCAACACCACAATAAATTGAATAAAGTTCCAATTTGGCCATATCTCAGCCAGGAATCTGGTAATTGGAGAAGGAAAACTTAGAGGGGTTATACATGTACCACTAAAGTGTAATCTTTTGATAGGTTTCCCAATGATTTATTTATTAAGAAAATTATCAAGACTACAATTACCAATAAGTTATTGGTGGTCTGAAAACTCCATTCCCAAGTCCCATTTCCATTACCTGAGAGGTTGTGACTCTAAAAAAGATTTTACTCCTAAGAGCATTATACACTTAAAGAGGAGTTCCACCCAGTGGAAGTGGAAGCTCCGCTTATCTGCCCCCCCTCCGGTGCCACATTTGACACCTTCCTGGTGGGAGCGGGTAACTGTTTTTGACAGGTACCTGTCCCCACTTCCAAAAGATCTTGCCATGGCAATATCTCTGGGAAGTTCGCTGCCTCTCCTCCTCGCCCCCCTGGGCCATTCAGCAAGCACAGCACGCTTCGCGCATGTGCAGTAGGGAATTGGCTGTGATATTGGAAACATTGGCTGGGGTGGTCCCGACATCACTGGATTCCAGGACAGGTAAGTACTTTCAAATGCAACAGATGGATCTGATTTAAAAATAAAAAATAAAATTATTTTTCACCAAAGTTGTCCTATACCTGATTCATCAAAACTGCTATAGCTTTTTCTTTCATACATAAACTACTGTCCGGTGCTTACATAACACCTCCCGGGAGCATAGTTAATTTTTTTTATTTGCCCATAAAGTAAGGACTAAAGTGTCAAAAAAATTTTTTTCAGTGTTGGATAGAATAGGGAGGGGTTAGAACCCTTGCCAGGTTATTTTTCTTGCCTGTGTCCATGGATTGGAGTTACGTCATCCCGGTCTGGCCAATCAAGATGGCCAAAGAAGTGAAACCTAGAAAAAGACTGTGTGAGGATATCAGCAACAACAAGCAAGTTCATGAATGCCACAGTGCTGAAATGGAGGTAAGTTAAGTGAAATTAAGTTTTTCTTTAAGTGAACAAGTTGCCCTGCTTAATCAAAGCACAGATTTTCTTTTATAAATAGTTAGGCTACATAACATCAGGTATACTTTGTTTAGTCCATAAACACAGGTCTAGAAGATCTGGATGCACAGACAGTCTGGTCTGAATGGTCAGAATATAAAAAATCTGGGGAAAAATGAACAGGGAAGCCAGGTCAAACAGGAAACAATGCCAAAAGTATTAAGAGTTATACAGGATTATTCTGTAAAGTATTCCAGGGCCAATTATGTGTTAAAAGCTGTTTTAGGCCATGGCAACCCATTGGAGTTCAGATTATTGCTGCCTTGTACAATGATTTGTGGGTTCAAGAATACATGTAGTGATGCCAAAAACTAGCTGACAGTATTTCCTTGACTATACAAACCAGTCTTACGCTAGATTCTGATGGTATGAACATAGTTGGAGATATGGCAGTACTGTGCTGTAGCAAAGTAATGCAATGAAAACTGAAGGAAAATCACTATTGCACAAGAAACTTGTTTTTGGACACCATGTGGCCCTTATTATCCAGTGGTCAGCTCTCCGCAGATATAAGATCAGCGCCATCTTCCCCGTGCTGTCCTCTAGGCACTAAGAAATGAGAATCTGATATAAAGGAATCAAGCAGAATGTCCCCCTGAAGTGTTTCTCAGCTGCCATATTCAAGATGGTTCTCTCGACAAACTTTTCCTTCCCGTCTGTGTTGCGGCACATCTATCCCTCTGATGTTACGTACTCTACAGGCTGGCATATGTGTCTCCCTTTTCAGTGACCACCAATAGAGCTAAAAAGCACTGGCCATTTTATCATAGTCTGAAATCCATTGCTGGCCAGCTGCTTGAAGAGTGGCCTCTAGTGGAATGATAAACTTTTCTGCCACATAACAGAAGAATATTTCTGAGTTGTAAAATAAACAGTTGCGTAGTAAATGTATACAATAGTCAGTGTAACAAATGTCCCAAAGGTGATTGGGAGGAAGAGGATTTGTGCTGGGATGGTGAGTGTGCAAATTAATTATGGTTTTTTTTTTGGGGGGGGGGGGTGGCAGTGTGCATTTTTGCTGAAAATATAAAGTGTGGGAGAATATTGTATTCTCTTCAAAGAATATTGGAGGTGATTGCATAAGCCTTCTGGAACATCAGGAGTCTGACCTATGCTGAGCCATGCTGGATTCAGGATTTATCTTTCTGGCTGACTCCTAAAGGTGTCATATTATTACTGTGTAAAGTTTTGATAGGCCCATCTTTCTCTTTAGGACAAATTTGGTAAACTGGAACGTTGACAGCTGTGAACACAGTATGTCAATTTGTGAACACCAAGGATTAACTAACATTTTCTCCCGATGCAGACCAAGGTTTTGGAAAAGGACTTTGTCCCCAGCTTTCCTTGTCAAAAGAAGTTTATTGAGTATACAATGTTATAAAGATACATAAAGTAAGTTTACAAGGATCTATAAAGTAAGCTCATTGTTTTACAGTAGGGTTTATATAGGTAAATATCATGAAATTTCAAATATTAAACATTGGGTTCACGTAAACCTAAATTAAAGATATATATAATTTCCTTAGTTACTTTTGTAGGTATTTAAATGATTTATACCTACTATACATATTGTTTACAAGTAGAGTGTATATAGGTCAATTAAATTCTGATAATGAGCTTTAATCGTAAGGTGGAGAAAAGGAAAGAGAAAGAAGAAAAAGGGTTGAAAGGTAGAGGTATGGTCCACAAGGTTGTCCCGCTCGTCAGTTTATTATTCTTTTTAGTTCTCTTTGAAGCCTTAGAATGGGTATCTCTGTAAGTCATTTAATCTGTTACCATGGCAACAGGACAGAGTCATTGAAGTTTGACAGGAACTGTTGTTTTATCCAAGGATGCCAAAGTTTTTCAAATTTTGGAATTTGATTTTGATCGATGGCTACCATCTTAGCATGGGACATTGTATTATTCATTCTGTGAATTGTTTCTGCTAGTACCAATGTAGGAGATTTCCATGCCTTGGCCACTGTTTGTTTTGCAGCCATTATTAGTTGGATCATAAGTTTGAATTGAGAGAGTGTTAACCATTCCGGTTTTAGATTAAGTAAAGTTAAATATGGATCTGGTTGTATTATTTTTTTAAATATTTTAGATGCAATCACGAAGACTTCCTTCCAGAAGGTTTGGATTACTGGGCACGTCCGTGTAAATATGTGCCTATTTCTGGGCATCCTCGAAAACAAAGAGCTGAGGTATTAGGTGAATATTTTGCCACTCTAGCGGGTACAAGGTACCAGCGAGTTAGGACTTTATAATTTGTCTCCAGTGCTAAGATGTTGGGTGAAGATGACTTAGATGTGAGCCATATGTTAGACCAGTCCGTGTCTTCTAAAGTTCATCCCAGGTCCTCCTCCCACCTCTGAACGTAAGAGGGTCTATTAAGATTTGGTACTCCATATAATTGATTATAAAGTGATGAAATTGTACCTTTAGCAAATGGATCTTTTGTACAGATTGATTCAAAAATGGATAATTGGGATAATGGTGTATCCCCCTTTAGGAATGGTGTATAGAAATTTTTGATTTGGAGATATCTAAATATCTCAGAGTTTGGTAGATCATATTTTTCTCTAAGCGATGGGAATGAAAGGAATGATTTAGATGCTATGAAGTCATTTAGTGTCTGAATGCCTGATGTTGTCCAAGCTTTAAAAGAATTTGGGTAGATCCATGCCGGATAAAAGGCCGGATTTCTGATAAAAGAAAGGAGAGGATTGTGTGGAGATTGTAACTGATATTTGGTTTTTAGTTTATCCCAGAGAGATAAGAAGTGTTTAGTTATGGGATTATGAATTTTAAAGCGGTCTTTAGGATCAAGCCATAATAAATTTGATATTAATAGAGGGTCATTTTCTGAAGCCTCTATAAATACCCACAATGGGATATCCTGTTTTGCATGGTATTTGGACAGACTGGCCAAATGTGCCGCTCTGTAGTAGTTAGTAAAATTAGGGTATCCCAGGCCTCCTTTATTTTTGGGAAGATGTAGTGTGTGTATAGGTATACGTGGTTTAGAAGAGCCCCATATAAACGAAGTTGCTCTTTTTTGTACTATTCTCAAAAAATAGGAAGGAATTGGAATAGGGAGGACTCTGAATAGATAAAGCAATTTGGGTAGAATAGTCATTTTGATTGCATTAATCTTCCCCATCCAGGATAAAGGAAGTTGCGACCATTGTTTTATTAGATTTGTGATCTGTCTTAATACAGGAGGATAATTGGTTGAGAATAAGTCAGAATGAGAGGCTGTTAAATGAATTCCAAGATATGGGATTGATTTTTCTGCCCATGTGAATGGGAGTGCAGCCCTAGCCGGGATCAATTCCATGTTTGTGAGTGAAATATTAAGCACTAGGCATTTCTTAGGATTAATCATAAGGCCGGATAGGGCTGCAAATCCATCAAGAGCTGGTATTAAGTTAGGACCAGAGACCTGTGGTGATGATAGAAAAAGTAATATATCGTCTGCAAATATACATAATTTGTGTGTAATACCTCCTACTTCAATGCCAGTTATAGTTTGGTTTGTTCTGATATATTGGGCCATGGGTTCGAGTATAAGGGCAAATAATAAGGGAGATAATGGGCAACCCTGTCGGGTACCTCTTTCGATATTAAAGGCTTCAGATTTGTATCCAGCATATTTTATATAGGCTTTGGGTTTATTATATAATGCTTTGATCCATGTTAAAAAGTGGGGTCCAAAACCCCATTTTTGTAATGAATATTGCATATATTGCCAGGATACTGTGTCAAATGCCCTCTTAATATCGAGAGATAGAAAACATAAAGGGATTTTCCGTTTTTTAGCAATATGTGCCAATAACACTGCCCTGCGTATATTATCGCCTGCCTGTCTATTTGGCATGAAGCCTACTTGATCTCTATGTATTAATTTTCCTATAATGCTATTGAGGCGTTTTGCTATTATTTTTGCTAATAATTTAATATCGAGGATTAACAGAGAGATAGGCCGATAATTCACACAGGAAGTATCATCAGAAAGGGGTTTTGGGATCATACAAACAATTGCCATTAGTGTTTCTTGCCGAAAAGAATGTCCATCTAGAAGTTTGTTAAAAGTTTCAGTGAGAATGGGAGAGAGTATTTCTGAGAATGTTTTATAGTATAAAGCCGAGTAGCCGTCTGGGCCTGGTCTTTTGTTAAGTTTTAGGTCTTTTATGGCGTTAGCAACTTCATCTATAGTTATAGGCTCATCCAAACTGCTTTTTTGATTCTGAGATAACTCAGGTAAGGTTATTTTTGAGAAGAAGGATTCAGCCTCTGTAGGATTAAATTCATTGTTTGTCTTGTATAAAGTTGCGAGATGTGAGTGAAATTTATGGACTATTTTAACTGGATTACAAGTGTAAACATTTTTTGATAATTTCAAACGTATTGGTTTGAAAGATTTGTTAGTTGAATTTAATGCCTGAGCCAAATATGTACCTGGTTTGTTTGTATTCATGTAGAAATTGTGTTTGGAGCGTTTGAGGGATTTATCAACTGACTCAGTGAGAAATAGATCGTATTCCAATCTAGATTTTTCCAGATGAGATTTTGTACTCTGAGATGGATTATCTTGAAATGATATGTAGGCTGCATTAAAATTGAGTTCTAGTTTTTTTGCTAGATTTTTGCGTTCCCGTTTAAATAGTGCCATTTGTCTTTGTATTGTACCACGCAAGACGGGCTTATGAGCTTCCCACAGTGTTATTGGGGAGATGTCTGTTGTATTATTAATTGATATGTATTCCTTTAAAGCTTGTTCAATGGCCATCTGATGTAGTGGGTGTTTGAGCATTATGTCCGGTAAGTACCACGTTGGGTCATGCGCTTTTGGTATGGCTGAGGCTATAGTAGTGTATACTGCATTATGATCAGACCACGGAATCGGAATTATATCTGATGCAATAATTTCTGGTATCATTCCTATTGTTAGAAAAATATGATCTATTCTGGTGAAGGTTTGATGAGGGTGCGAGAAATAAGTGAATTTCTTTTTCATTGGGTTACTTTCTCTCCATGAATCTACCAGATTGTATTTGGAAAGAAGTTGAGAAAAAGGTAATCTAGAGGTTATTTTGGATGGTGTAAAAGGTGATTTATCTAGAAATGGGAGGAGGACCTGGTTCGAATCCCCACACATTATCACTGTTCCTATTTTGTGTGTATTAATCACTTGTAAAATATGTGAGAGGAATGGTGTAGGTTGTTTGTTAGGAGCGTAGTAGGAAATCACCGTGATTGCTGTATCCATTATATAACCCATGAGTATCAGTTATCTACCTTCTGGGTCTTTAATTTCTGATGATAAGGTGAATGGTGTGGATCGGTGAAATGCAATTAGAGTTCCCCTTTGCTTGGTACAGGCAGAAGCCGTGTAAACTTGTTGATAAAAAGGAGAAATATATTTTGGAGTAGAATCTTTGGTGAAGTGTGTTTCTTGGAGGCATACTATGTGAGCCTTCTTGTTATGGAAAGTACGGAAGGCTTTGGTCCTTTTTTGAGGGACATTTATTCCCTGAACATTCAGGGAAAGTATAATCAGTGGTGCCATGGCAATAGATCAAATAGTTTTGACTTACTTTTTGTTATGCAGAGCTGACTGCGCAGATCAACCTGTGTGAACTGAAGAGATGAATAGATAGAAAAGAAACCAGTGAATTCTGGAGTAAAGAGTAAACAAAAAACATATGAGATTAGATGATACATTGTATAAATTATTTTTTGCAAGTAATCACAATTTACCCGTGAAAGAGAATAAATATCTCTCTCAGGGGAATAAGTGCCTTCGTCACACTCCCACATAATATGGTTGGGAGAATGAGGAGGGCTAATGGGGGTACACGGATCTTCCGCTTACAGGAGAGAAGTGCTATGTCAAAAGACATCAAAATGATGTTTCATTAGTTGGAGTGCAGAATATAGTTTTTGTTGAAATTATTTATTCCAGGGTGGTTGTATATGGTTAGTCTTGCCCTAGGCTAAATAATTCAGTTAGAAAGGTACTGTTAATAACTTTGGTATTGATGAAGATAGTTTGAATTATTTTGGGATTTTAACCCTTTTAGAGTAAACAATTACATATTTTATTCATATGTAACTGTTTAGATATGTTAATTAATAAAATTGAGGTTGTATTGCTTCAGATTAGAATAAACAAAAACATAATTCTAGGAACTAGTTAGGTAATAATATATTTGTTTTAAGAAAAGAAAGAAAAAAAAAAAAAAAAAAAAAAAGCTTCCATTACTTCTGGATTATTGAACATATTTGTCCTAAAAAGTAATAAATCTATTGTTATTACCTGATAATATATAACTGAACAAGAATTTCCTTATTTCACTTATATATTCTAAGGCTATATGAATCAGAAGTAATAAGAAATATAACTGGAATGTAACATGATCCCACACAGTGTGTGACTATCAGAATGCAGTTACATTCAGTTATAAATATAGGTTTTTTATAGAGAACCATCTCTTAGTATAATAAATGAAGAGATATCAGGAATTAGGATGTCAGTCCATTGAATCTTCTTGGTCCATGGATGATGTGGCATAACGGCCTCTTTTGTGAGAATGATGATTCCCATTTTGTTCTGGAATTTTCTGGGTGCTGCCTGAAGGTGAAGATGATGCCATTCTTCTGCGTGTGGGAGTGTTGCTGCTTGTGGGTTCTGTCAGATTTAATTTTAAAAGGGTTTGTTGTAGTTCATCTGCTGATCTGCTTCTGTAAATTGTACCTTGGTAGTTAAATCTGACTGAAAAGGGGAAGCCCCATTGATACATAATGTTGTGGCGTTGCAGTTCCATTAGTTGGGGTTTCATGGATCGTCTTTTAGTAATAGTAAGTTGGGATAGGTCAGCAAAAATTTGATAATTGTGTCCTTGAAAATTAAGTTCCTTTTTTTCTCTTGCAGCAATTAGTATTTGTTCTTTCGTTCTGTAATAATGAAATTTTGTGATTATATCACGTGGGGGTCCATCTTTCTTTTTGGCTGTGAGGGCTCTGTGTACTCTGTCCAGTTCTAAACGTTCAATAGGGATATCTGGCTTTAGTTCTTGTAATAGAGCAGTAATAGTAGATTGCAGGTCTGTCACAGTTTCAGGTATTCCCCTTATGCGCAAGTTTGAACGTCTGGCTCTATTTTCGTAATCTTCGAGCTTAGTTTGAAGTATTAAATTCTCTTTTTTTAATTGTTCCAATTCTGTTATATTTTCTTGGGTTGTAATTTCAATTTCATCCATTTTTATTTCTAAGGCTGCGGTGCGGTTTCCCAGCTCTCTTATTTCTTTGGTTAGGCTGTTTGTTATTTGGTCTGAGGTTTGTTTTAAAGCCTTATGAAGCATCTTTTCAAATTGTAATAATATTACTGGGGATACTGAGGAGGCTTGTGGAGAAGTTTGTGAGAGGATTTGTTCTGTATCTGACTCAAATGGAGAGTCTTGCTGTGACATTTTCTGTCTGTGAGAGCGCCCTGATGCTGTATCTTGTGAGGTGACTGGAGCTGCTTCAGCTGCAGTGAGTGCCTGTGAGCTCTTTGTGAGGTGATTTTTATTTCTGCCACGGTTTCCTCCCAGTACCATATTTCCTGCCCAAACTTTCACAGTTTGTTCCCTGGGGCAAAAAGGTTCAAATGGATACCTTTTGAGCCTGCAGGCTCCGCTTTGTCCTTCTCTTCTCTCCTCAGCGGTGTGGAGCTCTAACAAAGCATGTCTGCTCCGCTAGGCTCCGCCTCCTGCTGCCTTGTCCCCAGCTTTCAAGTCGTGTTTGTTATTCTGTGCTGTTTTTGTCTAGTAGCGGCCTCCACCATCTCAAAGGCCTGTTTAGATTTCTCTTCAATCCTTCCACATAACTTGCATGCGCTTAGACGTGGGTATCATCAGCAGTAACTCCAAAAAACATATCAACTGGAAGTTTTGTCCATGATGATTTCTTCTATAGAAAGGAAGGGGACTGTCTCCCCCCACAGGTCCTACGACTGACTAATTGATTTAATTGCAAACACTACTCTCCCCGTGGATGCATGTACCCTGTTTCAACCCTGGAGTCTAAAGCCATAGAGAAATACATATAGTAACTGACAGTTTAAAAAAGGATTTATCTCTTACCTCATCTCCAGCAGGTGCAGGTTTTATCTTTGGTCAGAAGACGGATGACTTGTTCATATATTGATTATTATGGACTGAATACTATCATCATTATGAATAGATACCAACTTCTGCTTATTAGTGAACTTTTTGATTGTCTTTGTAGGACGAAAACTTTTTCTAAGCTCAGCCTCAGAGGGGCTTACAATCTTATTGGAATTCACTCTGGAGATGAATGGAAGAGCACTTTTAACACTAGGGATGGAAATTATGAACAATAACAATGTGGTGAAAGATCTACTATACAAGTCTATGATAGTCTGTTTAGATGACATTTTGGTGTTTTCTCCCAATCTTGTGTCCCATCTACACCATGTTTGTACTGTTCTCCAGCGGCTTTGGGCTAACAACCTTCATGCGAAGCTAAAGAAATGTGTCGTTGAGGTTCTTGAAGTGCCTTTTCTAGGATACATAGTTTCCAAGGAAAGCCTGCTCATGGATCCTGGCAAGGGGTCTGCTGTTGTGGACTAGCCTCTACCCACCAGCCTCAGATCCACTCAGGGATTCTTGGGTTTTTCCAACTATAATTGTCAAAATAATGTCAATTACTCATCCTTGGTGGCCCCTATCATGGCCTTCACTGGTAAAGAAGCTAACGCCAATATGTGACCTGATGATGCTGTTGATATATTTCACAAACCTAAGAAGGCCTTCCTGGCAGTTTCTGTCTTGTCCCAACCTGACCCCCAAAAAACATTTTTTCTTGAACAGGATGCTTTTTTTATTGGCTTGGGCTGTACTCTTTCAGGTTGTTTTGGGCAGAAGACAACCTTGTGCTATTTTTTCACCATCTGAAAAGCTTCTTGCTAGTAAATAAGCTTTGGAGGAGTGGAGGCACCACCTGGAGGGGTTGTTACTAATTAATAAGATTTTAACTGACCATAAAAACCTTCAATACCTTCAAATTGGTCGCAGGTTAAACCGCAGGCAGGCCCGATGGGCTTATTCTTTTAAAATTTTAACTTCATTATCACCTAGAAGCTTGGCACTGACAACTCTAGGGTGGATGCCCTTTGAAGGTTTTTTGATATTTCCCATTTCTGGGATATTTCTAAGATCTCTAAACTTAATTATTTAAGTTGTATTATCTTATCTACTCCTGTTTTGCAATCTAAGGTTCCTTCTGGTTGTTCCCTTGTGCCTACTAACTTCCAGAAGGAACTACTTGAATCCAAGTTTGTTGTGCATGTAGGCATTTACCACACTCATGCATTCTTGACTTATTCATATTGGCGGCCCAGTATCTGGTGTGATGTCAGAGATTTCATCCTGACCTGCCTGGTATGTGCCCAAACCAAGGCTTTCAGCAGAGCCCCATCATGTCTTCATCAGCCTCTACCCATTTCTACTGAGCCTTGAATCCAGATATCTATGGATTTTATAACCAATATGCCATCTTCTGAGGGTTGCTCTTGTGGTCAGAGTATTGAAATCATGCACTGGAAGCTTGTCGTTTGCAGCAATAGCTTTGCTTTTATGGAGGATTAGCTGAATATATCTTACATGTCTTTATTATGTAACAGGAAGAGAACAACAAACAAGTGCACACAGAGGAAAAACAGTACTTCCTCCCATTACATCATATCATAGAATACATGAACTATACACTATAATACTACAGCGCCACCTGCTGCATAGATAGGTATAATGCATACAGTATAGTCAGTTTATTAGCAATCATGTTAATGTTCTTTCCAACACCCCTTCTCAACAGCATGTGCTTTGTCAAATTACATTCAGCTTCTTTGGGATATAATTATGACGTTTCTTCAATAAAGGCTTGGTGTTGAGTGCATCGGCAGTCGTCTCCTCTGACGGGCAGTATTGAACGTCAATAACACCTTGCTCTTGATTATCCCTCAGTAGGTGATACTTGACGTCGATGTGTTTGGTTCTAGGATTGACCCTTTCTGATTGCATAAGCTTTATACATCCCTGGTTGTCTTCAAAAATGGGAATTGGTTTTGACATGTCTATCCCAATGTCCACAAAAAGTTGACGAATCCATATCGCTTCTTGACATGCGTGTGCTGCTGCAATGTATTCTGCTTCAGTTGAAGATAGAGTGACAGTTTCTTGCTTTCGACTAGACCACCTTATAGTTCCTTCCCCATACTGGAAGAGGAATCCACTTGTGGATTTGCAGTCTGTGCAATCGGCCCAGTCAGCATCCACATATCCGACCAATTTTGGATTGGATGTTGCTGGTAACCAAAACTTCATCTGAATTGTTCCTTTGAGGTACTGCATTACTCTTTTTATTGCATTCCAGTCACGCTGACAAGGAGCTGAAACTTTCCTGCATAGTATGCCCACTGCTGTGGCTTTGTCTGGTCTTGTCACAGTGGCAACATATAGAAGCTTACCGATTGCTCTGCTATTCGTATCATTGTTGGCTAGCAGGTCTACTGCTTCATTGCTCTTTAAATAGCCTGGTTCCATAGGAGTTTTCACTTCCTTTGCAGCTTGCATATGGAATTGCTCCAAGATATCTTAGATTTTCTGAGATTGGTTGAGAAGATAATTTCCATCTTCTTCTCGCTCTATTTGGATTCCCAGATAGTAGCTAATGTTCCCTAGTTCTTTGATTTCAAAATTTTCTTTCAGCTTGTGAACTATTTTATTATAATCCCCTTCTTGTTCAAAATAGGTTATAATGTCATTGACATAGATAAGGATGTATATCCATTTGTCTTCTTGATTCCTGGAGTAGAGACTGCTTTACTTAAGAATCCCTCTCTGGTAAGTACTTGGTTCACTTTCTTATTCCACATCCTTGCAGATTGCTTAAGACCGTATATGCTCTTCTGAAGTTTACATACAAGGTTATCTCTTTGTTCAAACCCTGGTGGTTGCTCCATGTAGAGATCTTCCTTAACCTCCCTGGCGGTATGATTATTTCAGATTTTAGGTGCTGAAAGCGGTACCATTATTTTGCACAGAAATTTGGCGTTTTATATTGTAGGCCTGTAATTCTTAGGAATAGTTCACTTAAATCTGTCCAAACAAGAGTCTAGTAGACATCCCGGGTATGATAAAGTTTGAAAAACGAAATAAAAAATTATAATATAATAAATAACTATAAATAATTAAAACACATAATAATATAATAATAATAAAAATTATATAATAATGTAATCAAATCAAAAACACTGAAATTTGCTCAGTTCCAGAATTTTAGCTTTTATTACTTTTAGTGTTTGATGACGGATCTCCCCACAAATCACTATCGCTCAATTCTGCAAGTGATTATAATTTGTTATCGCTTTTTTCTAGCTGGTCTAAAACCACTTTTGATGTAAAGAGACAGTTTTGGTTGCTATGGACAATCTCCAGTTTCCAGGCAGAAAGAACAGTTTTATATATATAAAACTGCATGCAGGACACTGGGCAGACCACTAGGGACAAAGGGGATGTGTAGTTATTTGATACAGTACTGTAATCTGTAAGATTACAGTATGCTGTATCTATACTGTGTGTTTCACTTTTGAATTTGCCGCCGAACTCCGTCCCCGTGCGTCGCAACGCTCGCAGGGAACGGAGCTCGGCACTGTGAATCGAGCGAGACACATCGGCTCGCCGATCACAGCAGAGAGACATCGCAGGAACCAGGGGACAAGGTAAGTAACCTCTTCCTGGATCCTGCGATGCAAGCCCGAGTCTGGCTCGGGGATACCGCTTTTGGTATTTAAAATCCACCCCGAGCCAGACTCGGGAATACCGCCAGGGGGGTTAATGTCTCCATATAGGAAAGCAGTTTTAATGTCTAGGTGTTTCATTTGCATGCCCTTCCCAGCTGCAACGCTAAGAAGCGCTCTGATGGTGGAGTGTTTTACGTCGAGAGTGAATGTTTCATCGTAATCTTCACCAAATTTCTGGGATTAATCCTTGGCAACTAGTCTAGCTTTGTATTTGTGGATATTCCCTTCTGCGTCTGACTTTACTTTGAAAGTCCACTTACTTCCTATAGTTTTGCAGTTAGGGGGAAGCTCTGTGAGTGTCCGGGTTTTATTTTCTTGAAGTGACTTTAATTCTTCTTCTGCTGCCTTTCTCCATTTATTGCCTTCATGTTTTGGCAGTTTTTCTATGTCTTCCCAGGATGTTGGTTCAAGTATTTTTTTATTTATAAATTATTTTTATTAAGTTTTATAAAAGGCATGCAGTAGAAAAGAATGATATTGACACAACACCACGTCACTCACACGGCCAAGCATGGTCCAACAAGTTACAGATAACAGCCAAACTAACACAAACTCCTGACTAAATGCAGATGTTGGTTCAAGTATGCTGTGTGTTTTGACAGTGTATGACGGCTTGTGGGGTGGTATCCTCTTTGTAGTCTGAGTGGATCTTCTGAATTCGGGCAATTCAGCAATATCTGGTGGGGAACTTGATTTAGGCATTGCGTTTCATGAGCATTTTGCAAGGCGCTATTGTCAAATCTTCTGATAAGCCTTTCTTTATAATGTCCTGTATAGCTTCTGGACTTCTGTGCCCCAGCCGCCTGTGCCATAAGTGAATACATTTGGTGTGTAGTTCATTAGAGACTATATTGGCTTGCTGGTCTGTGGTGAGGAGCATGTATAGGTGATCATCCAGGTTTCCTTTTGCGAGGATTAGCTTATTATAGCGAATTGTGCAATCATCACCCTGGAACTTAACTGTGAGACCGTTGTTTGCAAGACTTTTCACTGATAGAAGCAGGGCTGGTGCAAGGATTTTTAACACCCTAGGCGAAACCTCATTTTGCCGTCCCCCCCAGCTCCACCTCTGACTCCACCCCCTTTGTCCTGCCCATGTATACCCCACCTTTTTAATGACTGCTACTATTTTGCATGCAACACTTTGCTAGACCCATCAATGCAGCCTCACCAGTGCCCATCAAATGCAGCCTCACCAGTACCCATCAAATGCAACCCCACCAGTGCCCATCAATGCAGCCTCACCAGTGCCCATCAAATGCAGCCTCACCAGTGCCCATCAAATGCAGCCTCACCAATGCCCATCAAATGTAGCTTATCAGTGCCCATCAAATGCAGCCTGTCAGTGCCCATCAATGCAACTTCACCAGTTCCCAACAAATTCAGCTTATCAGTGCCCATCAAATGCAGCTTATCAGTTCCCATCAATGCAGATCATTAATGCAGCCTCACCAGTGCCCATCAATGCAGCCTCATCCATGCCCATCAATGCAGCACTTGCCACAAGTCATCCTTGCTGAGAAGCATTTTTAGTTTAAACTTCCACAGCTGGTAATTGGCATTGATTAGCTTTGCTATTGCAAACTTCATATCTGAACCACTTGCCATGTTTCAGCAGCTTGTATACAGTACTGACAGACTTGCAATATCCTCTCCAGTGCCTGGATGCCTGGGTACTTACTGGGTGTGCTGGGGTATCCTCTCCAATGCCTGGGGCCATAACCTGTTGTCAGAGTATTGAAATCATACGCTGGAAGCTTGTTTGCAACAATAGCTTTGTTTTTATGTAGGATTAGCTGAACATATATTACAGCATGTCTTTATCATGGAACAAGAAGAGAAAAACAAACAAGTGCACACAGAGGAAAAACAGTACTTCCTCCCATTACATCATATCATAAAATACATGATCTATACATTAAAATACTATAGCACCACCTGCTGCAAAGATTGGTATAATGCATACAGTATTGTCAGTTTATTAGCAACCATGCTGTGGTACTTTCTAACAGCTCTGTTATTTGGTTGTTTTCATAGACTGATTTTCCAAAATGGCACACTTTGTTCCCCTGGTTTTGCCTTCCACGGTGTCTACACTCGTTCCTTTACTCATTGAGCACATGATCTTCCCATGTACTTCGGATATAGGTGTACAATTTACGTTTTGATTTTGTAGGGCCTTGTGCAAAGCCTTCGACATTACCCTGAATTCAGTTTTTTTCATATCATCAGTTGAATGGGCAGATGGAGAGGAGTAACTTATCCATAGAGCAGTTCCTATAGGTCTTTGTCGATTCCCAATATTATAAATTGACTTTTCTACTTCCATGGGATTCATTTGCACTCAACAATCAGAACTCCAGTTCTGAGAAGAGTCAATTTTTGGTGATCTCAGGGAAACATTCTCGGATTCCAGCCCTTTCCCACTTCTTCCAAAGTACCAGCAGTTACCCAGGCTCTACATTCTAAAAACTACATTTGAGCTTAAGTCTCTAATTCATTGTTGCAGGCCACTTATAAATTATATCTTTCATCTCATCTTCATATCCTCAATTCTGTCCATGTGTGGTTATTGAAACCACTAAATGTGGCCTTCCCACTTTTCTACTGAGTGCTCGTAGGAGTTTGAGATGTATAGTTTCAAAATTCAGGAACAAATTGTATTACTTAAAGCGATTGTAAACTCTCAAGTCACACTTTAGTTCAACTTAATTTACACTGATAAGGCTAATGATCGGTGCCTATAAAATTTCACTTACATGTACAGTCTCCTCACAATCCATCCTGCTATGTTTAACTAGTTGCCATTCTGGGACGCCATCATATAACGGTGTCCCAGAATGGCCACTCTCGCGCCAGCGCCGTGCTAGGACACAGTGCGACCCCGATCTCTGTAAAGAGCCACGTCCGCAGCTCTTTAACCATGTAATCAGCTGTGTCCCATCACAGCCGGTCACATGTAAACACGGAGATGCCGGTAATCGACTCTCCCTGCCTCACACTGACAGAGTGTGTGGCGAGGAGAGCAGATCAGCGGCATCTCCACGCAGGGGGACATCTATACATGTAATCAGGGCACTGATCATCAGTGCCCTGATTACAATACAATGCCAACAGTGTCACAAATCAGTGCCCACCATTGCCTACCAGTGGCAGCAATCAGTGCCCACCAGTGGCAGCAATCAGTGCCTACCACTGCCCAAAAATGCCACCAATCAGTGTCCATTAGCGATGCCAGTCAGTGCTGGCTATCAGTGCCACTTATCAGTGCTGCCCATCAATGCCCACCACTGCTGTCTATCAATGCCCATCAGTGTTGCCCATCAGTGCCACCCATCAATGCCCATCAGTACCGCCTATCCGTGCTGCTTATCAGTGCCCACCAGTGCCGCCTATCAGTGCCCGTCAGTGCCACCTAACAGTGCCCATCAGTGCCGCCTATCAGTGCTCTCTAGTGCCACCTATCAGTGCCCATAAGTGTGGCATATTAGTGTCCCCTCATCAGTGCCACCTAATCGGTGCCCATAAGTGCCGCCTCATCAGTGCCCATAAGTGCCACCTCATCAATGCCCACCAGTGAAGCCTATCAGTGCCCATCAGTGCCGCCTCATCAGCCCACATCAGTGAAGGATAAAAATTACTTAGTTACAAAATTTACTGACAGAAACTAAGTAAAAAACATTTTTTTCAAAGTTTTTGGTCTTTTTATTTTTTTAAGTAAGAAATAAAAAACCCAGCAATGATTAAATGCCACCAAAAGAAAGCTCTATTTGTGTGAAGAAAATGATAAAAAATTTGTTTGGGTACAGTGTAGCATGACTGCACAACTGTCATTCAAAGTGCGACCGTGCTGAAAGCTGAAAAATGGCTTGGGCAGGAAGGGGATGTAAGCGCCCTGTAGGCAAGTGGTTAATGACGTCATCGGTGCATGCGCAGTCCATCCGTTCTTTCACGGCACGCTACATGTGCTGTTACTGTATCCTCAGCATGCCGGGTCATGTCTTTCCCCTGTAAACAGCACAGCATGGAAGCATCACGATAGTGTGCTCTTCTCTTCAGCTTCCTGGTTCTCCCCTTGTGACTGTATGAGACATCACATGGGGGGAGTAAACCAAGGCATCAGAGAGACGTCCATACGAGCAAGCAGCTGCAGCTGTTCTAATTCTGAGAGCAATACAATCCATTCAGAAATAAACCTTTGCTAATGTAAATAAAGAAATGTTTTTTCTATAAAAATAATATTTTAAATTTTAGATGTGATCGCGATTACGATTGCCCATGCGCAAGGTTTAGGCAGGGGGACAAAAGAAGGGCGGAAATGACGTCCACACAAGAGACATAGATCAACAGTAAAGATGGAGCTGCCGATTCCCGGTAGAAGAGATCTTTTATGAAAGTAAAAAAAGGTATTTGCAAAGTGGATTTTAATCATGTTTAAAGGTGAAAGGCATGTACACATATAGTAAAATGATAATATTTAAGTATTAAATAGTAGCCATAGTAGCCAAATACTCCAGTGGGTCTTCTTTTCTATTGACTGTGTACCCAACATATCCAGTAAGGTCCTGTTGAAATGCCCTGGCTAAAAGTCCCTTTGAGGATAGTACAGTGTAGTGTGGCTCTTTTGAACTTCCAGCACAGTTTGCAGTTCATGGACAAGCTTGCTCTTGAATTCATGTCCTTGATCTGAATGAATTCCCTTTGGTAGGCCAAGGTGCACAAAAAAACTTCTCAACAAGAATCTTGGTTACTGTGATGGCTCATCACCAGTAGGAAAAGCTTGACCATGTTTAATGTAGTGGTCTGTCACCACCAGCACATTGCTGATTCCTCCTTCTCCTGGCTCAATGCCTAGAAAATCTATGCAAACAAGTTCCTTAGGCCTAGCAATATTCATTTATCCTAGAGGGGCAACTCTAACAGGCAGAATTTTTATGTAAAGGCATTGTAGGCACGATTGACAATAATCTTCCACATCTTGTTTCATCCTAGAATTCTGTCATAGCCCAAATGGCCATTGTTGCCTAGTTTCTGTGAATATGTGTATATACCTCAATTATTGGAGTAGTATGGACATATGCATATCTAGATCTGAGAGATCTTACACAAAAGAGGTAGTTCCATTCGCAATACACATTTATTGATAGGGATACATAATATATGCAAATTACACACCAGACAGTATTTACAACACAGTGTGAATGAATGAATGAATGATTTGTATAGCGCTGCAAATGCGAACTGAATCGCCTCAAGGCGCTAGATCCGTCCTGTGTTGTCCAGCTTCTTAGAAGAGGTAGGTCTTGAGTTTCTTTCTGAAGGCCTGATGGTTTTCTTCCATGCGAATGTGAGTAGATAGAGCGTTCCATAGACATGGTCCTTGGACTGTGAATCTTCGTTCTCCCTTTGTTTTGTAGGGGTTTTTTGGAATAAGGAGCAGGTTTTGATTAGCCGATCGAAGACTGAGATTGAGTGTGTAGCGCATTATTTTCTCACATAGGTATTGAGGAGCGTTTCCTTGTATACATTTGTGAGTGAGGCAGAGAGTCTTGAAAGTGATTCGATTTTTTACGGTTAGCCAGTGTAGGTTCCTCAGGGAGGGGGAGATGGATTCCCAGGGTTTTTTTCCTGTTAACAGTCTTGCGGCCGTGTTTTGGGTGAGTTGCAAGCGTGCAAGCTGATATTGGGGTAGTCCTATGTAGAGGGAGTTTGCGTAGTCAAGTCTGGAATTGATGATTGTTCCAACTACTGCTGCTTTGTCCTCTCCTGGGACGAAGGGGATGAGTCTACGTAGCAGGGGGAGGAGATGGGGAGATCCGCTGACTACTGATCCTATTTGTGCATCCATTGACATTTCTGAGTCAAAAATGACTCCGAGACTCTTGGCTTTGGTGCTTGGAGAGATGGTCTGTCCAAAGATGATGGGCAGTGTCCATGGGGTCTTCGTCTTGGAATTTTGGTTTGCATGTAGGAGAAGAAGCTCTGTTTTTGATCCGTTGAGTTTGAGAGAGCTAGTGGTCATCCAGTCATCTATCAAAGTGAGGCATTTTTCTAGTCTGATGATAGTCTTTTTCTCCGGTGATGCGAAAGTAGAGTTGGGTATCATCAGCGTATGAGTGGAAGCAGAGGTCCGATTTTCTGATGATTTTGAGGAGTGGGCGAATGTAGATGTTGAAGAGCACTGGTGACAAGGGTGAACCTTGAGGGACTCCACAAGAGATTGCACGGGTTTCAGAGGTGAAAGCTCCTGGTTTCACTGTCTGAGAGCGATTTCCTAAGAAGCATGCGAACCATTGTAGGTCTGAATCTGTGACTCCTGCTACTTCTGTGAGTCGGATGAGTAGAGTATTGTGGTCCACTGTATCGAACGCTGCACTAAAGTCCAACAGTACCAGGAGACATGATTCTCCATCATCAGCTGCTTCGAGAGCGTCGTCCCATATTTTGAGAAGTGCCATTTCTGTTCCATGGCCTGGGCGGAAGCCTGATTGCAGAGGGTCCAGGAGTTTGTGTATGTCTAGGTGGTGTTGTAACTGTTATACTACTGCTTTCTCAATAATCTTGGAGATGGTCTTAAGGCTTGTTATCGGTCTGCAATAGTTAGGGTCCTTAGGGGTTGAGGTTGGGTTTCTTTAGGAGGGGTTTGACAATGCCATGTTTGAGGGCGATTGGAACAGTCCTTTCTTTGAATGACTGGTTAATGAGGTGTGTTATAGTAGGAGCCAAGATGTCGGAGCATTCTTTCAGGAGTTTTGTAGGAATGATGTTGTTTGGTGATGTGCTGTCTCTGAGGCTTCTGATGATATTTTTGGTGGTGTCAGTGGTGATTGGGATCAGCGAAAAATTTGGTGCTTGTTTGTGTGATGATTGTATCGATTTTTTCTTTTTGCTTTAGTTGAATGAGGTTGGATGTTTTTTTCTGTTGAATTGTTTTCTGGATGTTGTCGATTTTGCCGATAAAAAAATCTGATAACTCATTGCAGAATTCTTGGGTTTCGTTTCCTGGGGGCTCTAGGCAGGTAGGGTTCATAGTCTTGGTGACTATTTTGAAGAGTTCCCGAGGGCAGTTTAAGGCTGTTGAGATGGTGTTTGAGAAATGTTCCTTTTTTGCTTTGAAGATTGCTTTGTGATATTTCTCCGTGAGTGCTTTATAGTTTGTGAGGTTTTCCTTTGTACAATGTACAGTGTAGGTCCCCTGGCTTACATGATATTTACAAATTACCCACAGCAACCATATTTACAATACAATATAAGATGCAAGTATAGCGTTAGAGTACCTGTTAACTTCAGGTCGGCCCATGGTGACTGCTGTCTGTTCCCACACCAAAGAGGGACTTAGCTTGGTCACAAAGCATTATATCCCCCCCCTCCTTTCTGTACTGTGGCTAATATATTTCTCCCTAATTGGTCACTGTACTTAGTAAATGTATATTGGGCACAGCCTGATTGGATGAGTCAAAGAAGTTTACTACCCAGGTGAGATAGTAAGTTGAAGTTGAACTAATTACTGTAACACCAACACAACACTCAATACTTTAAATATATTTCCTTCTAATGGAAATCTATTTCTAATTACAATATTATTTACAGCTGTTAATGGAGATTTCACATAAACCCATTATGTAACAGTTGGGCCCTTGTGGCCAGTGAAAACTAAGGCCACACATAAAATAATGGTTTATGGGTAATTTCCTTTAATATGTGCAACTTTTGGCTTTGCCTTCTGAAACAAAAACTCTTTGAAAAAAAACTTTTAAACTCTCCATCTCTACAGTCCACATTTCTGGATCTCAGTATCGGTAGTCATCACTTGTTCTGGATGTAATAAGTCCATAATAAAAATAATAAGAGACAAAACACAAAAAAAAAAAAATCTTTGTTCTCAACAGTTCAATAATAATAGTACGAAAGTCCATAATGCCAATCTGGTTATGTTGCTCTTGAATTTGGGACAGCCTTCCATGGTGATTCCAATTGGATACAGCATACAGTAACAGCCTTTGGACCAGCTTTCCTGGCTTTCTGAGATTATACTTTATTAATGTGGACAAAGGTAGGAAAAGAAAAACACAAGTGCTTCTAAAACATATGCATTCAAATGAATGCTTATCTTGTAATTCAGAGTAGTAAGGACCTTTGATTAGAATTGCCATAGATATACCGCAACATAATAATGAGACCCTTCCCCAGTGACACATGTAACAATTTGAATGTTTACGCCCTTCAGCCAGGTTGTATGATCACCCATCTTTCTTACTCCATTGTCATATGCCTGCAAGTAACTCTGCCCCACCTTCTGCTGAATACCACTGTGTGTGTGTATGACCCTTCAAGTGTGCAGGGGGATCTTGCCATTGCAACTCATCACTAACTCCACTAACTGAAATTTTGTTCATATGTTATACCAACCCTGATGGGCTAAAACCTTGGCTGGTGCCAAAAATTTGTGCATATAGCTCCGTCCTTGGCTACCGTGTGTAGCTACGGTACGAGTCCTGCCTTTAGCAGGCTACGGAAGAGGTCATAACCTTAACCACTTCAGCCCCGGAAGGATTTACCCCCTTCCTGACCAGAGCACTTTTTACAATTTGGCACTGCGTCACTTTAACTGCTAATTGCGTGGTCATGCAATGCTGTAACCAAACGAAATTTGCGTCCTTTTCTTCCCACAAATAGAGCTTTCTTTTGATGGTATTTGATCACCTCTGCTGTTTTTATTTTTTGCGCTGTAAACGGAAAAAGACCGAAAATTTTGAAAAAAAATGATATTTTCTACTTTTTGTTATAAAAAAAATCCAATAAACTCAATTTTAGTCATACATTTAGGCCAAAATGTATTCGGCCACATGTCTTTGGTAAAAAAAATGTCAATAAGCGTATATTTATTGGTTTGCGCAAAAGTTATAGCGTCTACAAACTAGGGTACATTTTCTGGAATTTACACAGCTTTTAGTTTATGACTGCCTATGTCATTTCATGAGGTGCTAAAATGGCAGGGCAGTACAAAACCCCCCCAAATGACCCCATTTTGGAAAGTAGACACCCCAAGGAAATTGCTGAGAGGCATGTTGAACTCATTGAATATTTATTTTTTTTGTCCCAAGTGATTGAATAATGACAAAAAAATAAAAAATAAATAAAAAAAAAAAAAAATTACAAAAAGTTGTCACTAAATGATATATTGCTCACACAAGCCATGGGCATATGTGGAATTGCACCCCAAAATACATTCAGCTGCTTCTCCTGAGTATGGGGATACCATATATGTGGGACTTTTTGGGAGCCTAGCCGCGTACGGGGCCCCGAAAACCAAGCACCGCCTTCAGGATTTCAAAGGGCATACATTTTTGATTTCACTCCTCACTACCTATCACAGTTTTGAAGGCCATAAAATGCCAAGATGGCACAAAACCCCCCCAAATGACCCCATTTTGGAAAGTAGACACCCCAAGCTATTTGCTGAGAGGCATGTTGAGTCCATGGAATAGTTTATTTTTTGACACAAGTTGCGGGAATGTGACAAATTTTTTTTTTTTTGCACAAAGTTGTCACTAAATGATATATTGCTCACACAGGCCATGGGCATATATGGAATTGCACCCCAAAATACATTTAGCTGCTTCTCCTGAGTATGGGGATACCACATGTGTGGGACTTTTTGGGAGCCTAGCCGCGTACGGGGCCCCGAAAACCAAGCACCACCTTCAGGATTTCTAAGGGCATAAATTTTTGATTTCACTCCTCACTACCTATCACAGTTTTGAAGGCCATAAAATGCCAAGATGGCACAAAACCCCCCCAAATGACCCCATTTTGGAAAGTAGACACCCCAAGCTATTTGCTGAGAGGCATGTTGAGTCCATGGAATATTTTATTTTTTGACACAAGTTGCGGGAAAGTGACAATTTTTTTTTTTTTTTGCACAAAGTTGTCACTAAATGATATATTGCTCAAACATGCCATGGGCATATGTGGAATTACACCCCAAAATACATTCTGCTGCTTCTCCTGAGTACGGGGATACCACATGTGTGGGACTTTTTGGGAGCCTAGCCGCGTACGGGGCCCCGAAAACCAAGCATCGCCTTCAGGATTTCTAAGGGCATACATTTTTGATTTCACTCCTCACTACCTATCACCGTTTTGAAGGCCATAAAATGCCAAGATGGCACAAAACCCCCCCAAATGACCCCATTTTGGAAAATAGACACCCCAAGCTATTTGCTGAGAGGCATGTTGAGTCCATGGAATATTTTATATTTTGACACAAGTTGCGGGAAAGTGACAATTTTTTTTTTTTTTTTTTGCACAAAGTTGTCACTAAATGATATATTGCTCAAACATGCCATGGGCATATGTGGAATTACACCCCAAAATACATTCTGCTGCTTCTCCTGAGTACGGGGATACCACATGTGTGGGACTTTTTGGGAGCCTAGCCGCGTACGGGGCCCCGAAAACCAAGCACCGCCTTCAGGATTTCTAAGGGCATAAATTTTTGATTTCACTCCTCACTACCTATCACAGTTTTGAAGGCCATAAAATGCCAAGATGGCACAAACCCCCCCCAAATGACCCCATTTTGGAAAGTAGACACCCCAAGCTATTTGCTGAGAGGCATGTTGAGTCCATGGAATATTTTATATTTTGACACAAGTTGCGGGAAAGTGACAATTTTTTTTTTTTTTTTTTTTTGCACAAAGTTGTCACTAAATGATATATTGCTCACACAGGCCATGGGCATATGTGGAATTACACCCCAAAATACATTCTTCTGCTTCTCCTGAGTATGGGGATACCACATGAGTGGAATTTTTTGGGAGCCTAGCTTCATACGGGGCCCCGAAATCCAATCACCGCCTTCAGGATTTCTAAGGGCGTTAATTTTTGATTTCACTCCTCACTACCCATCACAGTTTCGAAGGCCATAAAATGCCAAGATAGCACAAAACCCCCCAAAATGACCCCATTTTGGAAAGTAGACACCCCAAGCTATTTGCTGAGAGGCATGGCGAGTATTTTGCAGCTCTCATTTGTTTTTGAAAATGAAGAAAGACAAGAAAAACGTATTTTTTTTTTCTTTTTTCAATTTTCAAAAGTTTGTGACAAAAAGTGAGGTCTGCAAAATACTCACTATACCTCTCAGCAAATAGCTTTGGGTGTCTATTTTCCAAAATGGGGTCATTTGGGGGGGGTTTATGCCATCTGGGCATTCCATGGCCTCCGAAACTGTGATAGGCAGTGAAGAGTGAAATCAAAAATTTACGCCCTTAGAAAGCCTGAAGGCGGTGCTTGGTTTTCGGGGTCCCGTACGCGGCTAGGCTCCCAAAAAGTCTCACACATGGGGTATCCCCGTATTCAGGAGAAGCAACAGAATGTATTTTGGGGTGTAATTTCACATATTCCCATGGCATGTTTGAGCAATATATCATTTAGTGACAACTTTGTGCAAAAAAAAAAAAAATTTGTCTTTTTCCCGCAACTTGTGTCACAATATAAAATATTCCATGGACTCGACATGCCTCTCAGCAAATAGCTTGGGGTGTCTACTTTCCAAAATGGGGTCATTTGGGGGGGTTTTGAACTGTCCTGGCATTTTATGCACAACATTTAGAAGCTTATGTCACACATCACCCACTCTTCTAACCACTTGAAGACAAAGCCCTTTCTGACACTTTTTGTTTACATGAAAAAATTATTTTTTTTTGCAAGAAAATTACTTTGAACCCCCAAACATTATATATTTTTTTAAAGCAAATGCCCTACAGATTAAAATGGTGGGTGTTTCATTTTTTTTTTTCACACAGTATTTGCGCAGCGATTTTTCAAACGCATTTTTTGGGGAAAAAACACACTTTTTAACATTTTAATGCACTAAAACACACTATATTGCCCAAATGTTTGATGAAATAAAAAAGATGATCTTAGGCCGAGTACATGGATACCAAACATGACATGCTTTAAAATTGCGCACAAACGTGCAGTGGCGACAAACTAAATACATTTTTAAAAGTCTTTAAAAGCCTTTACAGGTTACCACTTTAGATTTACAGAGGAGGTCTACTGCTAAAATTACTGCCCTCGATCTGACCTTCGCGGTGATACCTCACATGCATGGTGCAATTGCTGTTTACATTTGACGCCAGACCGACGCTTGCGTTCGCCTTTGTGCGAGAGCAGGGGGGGACAGGGGTGCTTTTTTTTTTTTTTTTTTTTTTTTTTTCCTTATTATTTTTTTGCTTTTTTATCTTATTTTTAAACTGTTCCTTTCATTTTTTTTTTTTTTTAATCATTTTTATTGTTATCTCAGGGAATGTAAATATCCCCTATGATAGCAATAGGTAGTGACAGGTACTCTTTTTTGAAAAAATTGGGGTCTATTAGACCCTAGATCTCTCCTCTGCCCTCAAAGCATCTGACCACACCAAGATCGGTGTGATAAAATGCTTTCCCAATTTCCCAATGGCGCTGTTTACATCCGGCAAAATCTAAGTCATGAAATGCTCGTAGCTTCCGGTTTCTTAGGCCATAGAGATGTTTGGAGCCATTCTGGTCTCTGATCAGCTCTATGGTCAGCTGGCTGAATCACCGGCTGCATTCTCAGGTTCCCTGTTGGGACAGGAGAGCCAGAGAAAAACATGGAAGACGGTGGGGGGGGGGGCATTCCCTCCCACTGCTTGTAAAAGCAGTCTAGAGGCTAATTAGCCGCTAGGATTGCTTTTACATGAAAGCCGACCGCTGGCTGAAAAGAATGATACCAAGATGATACCTAAACCTGCAGGCATCATTCTGGTATAACCACTCAAAGTCCAGCAACATACCAGTACATTGCTGGTCCTTGTTGGGCATACATTGTAAACTTTTTTTTCATGCAGCCTGTGGGCTGAACGAAAAAAAGATCTTGATCGGTGGGTATGCCCACCATTAGAATACCTCCCTTCATCCACCCACTTCTAATGATGGGCATACATGCACCGTTTTATATATGCCGAAGCATGGGGGCATCCTCCCGCAAAAGGCAGGAGCAAATCGCTCCTCCACCCACTGCTGCCCCCACGCTTCGGCATATATGCTGAAGTATGTAACTGTGGTGGTGAAATCACCTCCGACAGCGCTGGAGTCACGGCTTTATGTATCGTGGGAGCAAACGCTGTTGCTGTCAAGATAAATAAATCCGCGCTGCAACTGAATGGCGTACCTGCTAAGCAAATGATGGTTAACAAAAAACAAAGTAACATTACAGTATAACAGTAATACTTACCATACCTGCAAAGCAAATACAAAAAAAAAAAACATAGTAAAAAATAAAACATTTAACGCAACCTGTGCCTACCTAAAATATATATATGCCAAAGCATGGGGGCATCCTCCCACAAAAGGCAGGAGCAAATCGCTCCTCCACCCACTGCTGCCCCCACGCTTCGGCATATATGCTGAAGTATGTAACTGTGGTGGTGAAATCACCTCCGACAGCGCTGGAGTCACGGCTTTATGTATCGTGGGAGCAAACGCTGTTGCTGTCAAGATAAATAAATCCGCGCTGCAACTGAATGGCGTACCTGCTAAGCAAATGATGGTTAACAAAAAACAAAGTAACATTACAGTATAACAGTAATACTTACCATACCTGCAAAGCAAATACAAAAAAAAAAAAAACATAGTAAAAAATAAAACATTTAACGCAACCTGTGCCTACCTAAAATATATATATGCCGAAGCATGGGGGCATCCTCCCACAAAAGGCAGGAGCAAATCGCTCCTCCACCCACTGCTGCCCCCACGCTTCGGCATATATGCTGAAGTATGTAACTGTGGTGGTGAAATCACCTCCGACAGCGCTGGAGTCACGGCTTTATGTATCGTGGGAGCAAACGCTGTTGCTGTCAAGATAAATAAATCCGCGCTGCAGCTGAATGGCGTACCTGAAAACAAAAAAATGGTTAAAACACATTAAACTATAAAAAAATTACATACCTGAAAAGCAAACATGATAAAACATAACAATAAAACATTGCAGAATAGAATACAGTAAAAAAGAGAAGAACAATAGAGAGAAAATACAGAGAGAGAGAACAATAAAAACGACAACTATTTTTGTTTTTTTTATTTTATATTTTTTTGTGTATTCTATTTTTTTTTTACTTTTTTTTTTTTTTTTTTTACATTTTTTTTTTTATAACTGTAACTTTTAAAACTGTAACGGTTCCAGGTTTGGGTCTCTCAAAATGCGATGGCATCTTGGGAGACCAGCAAAGCCAATTGAAATAAGTATACAGACACTTTTTTGTACCAGCGTCTGGCCTTACGGGCAATTAGGTACGGCGCCAACAACTGGTCGTTGAGGTCCACCCCTCCCATATTTTGGTTATATTCGTGGACACAGAGGGGTTTCTCCACAACACCAGTAATGACCACATATGATGACTGCCACATATTAGGACTGTAGAGAGGATTGTGTGTCACATATACAAAGAAAATAGTCACTTGACTGTTGCTAAACCCTGGTGTTACAGTTACTATTGTCATAGTTGGTAATAGCTACAATGACATAAATTTATATAAAACAATTATCTAATATTGAAAGAGAAAAAAAAAGAAACAGAACTGTTGGAACTTGGCCCAATCCTCAAAATGCTATAGGGAAGCTTTAATATTCTATATCAACATTTTTAACTGTTTTAAATGTTCTCCATATAATGTTCCCCAAACTCCCCTCCTTTTTTACATTTTTTTTTATTTCACCATAGCGAAACCAAACACAAGAATCACCCAAAAATAAAGGTGGTATCGGAACGAAAGAAAAATAGTTGACATTAAAAGAAAAAGATTTTTTTTTTTTTAAATAATAAAAAAATAAAAAAAGGTACAGATTTAATGCTGCCTCAACCTGAGATTTGTGGTACCCCTTTCTCTTTAAATTGTTAAAGAGCATTGAATCTGTATTTTGTTAAACAAAAAAAAAACTATTGAAACTGCCTTCAAACATTGCAGCTATACAAAAGGCAACACCCTCTCTCGGTGGTGATTAACATATTAATTGATTCTCAGTGAAGATCAATTTGCAAGAAGTTGTATTAGAGAGAGGACATAAACTCTGTTTAATGAAACAGACCACCAAATATATTAATGTGTTTAAAAAAAAAATTAAAAAAAAAACATTTGGAGAAAAAAAATTTTTTTACTCACCTCTAAATGCCTGTTGCTAGGGGGTCCCTTGTAGTCTGCCTCCTTCAGCGCCTGGGCTCCTGACGTCACTTCCCTCAGCACAGGAAGGGAGATCACCTCTTTCCCCTCCCTCTGTCAATCATCTGGGACACGTGACAGGTCCCAGATGATTGCGCGGCCAGTCACGGCGCGTGGCGCGGCTCGCGCACGCGCAGTGGGTGCCTGGCTGTGAAGCCACAGCCGGGCACCCACAGTTAAAATGCCGGCGCCGCCGAGCCGGGGAGACGAGCGGGGCTTCAATCCCCCGTATCGCTGGACCCTGGGACAGGTAAGTGTCCGATTATTAAAAGTCAGCAGCTGCATTATTTGTAGCTGCTGACTTTTAAATTTTTTTTAAGGGGAACAACGCTTTAAGGTCCTCTGTGTCTCAAAGTAAATTGCCCAGTCTGGGTCCGCTCTGGATTATCCGTCCATGTTTGTGTATTTACCATAAAATACAAAGCTCAAAAACCATTAATCATACCTCACTCTAACTCTCTGAGAGGTTTCCAGTGACTACACTAGTTGTGGATGCTTGGAACCACATTCCAGCAGAGATAATGAGTCCATCAACAGTAAGTACAGTCAAAAATGTACAGACACACCCACATATCTGTACCCTGACAGACAAAAAAAGTTATAGGAAAACTTGATGGGTTTGTAAGTACTTAAAGTCTAAGAAGACAACATGCAGACATATAACCTTCACACATATTAACAGGACATGAGTCAATTTGGAAGGAAAAATAAAACACAAGACATACTGCATCCATAAGATGCCACAAAGTGCAAAGTAATGTATTATTATGTACTTTCCGAGTGTCAAAGAGAATGAAACTTGTATATTGTATTTATGTATATATACATCTATATACATACATCTGCTTAATATGTAAATACTTTTTCATGAGCTCACTACACCTGGAAAATATAACTTATAGATAATAGTTATTACCCTTTTCCCTTTCTTTGACACACAAAGAAAGTAAAAACTACCACATTATTACATTTACATATTTACATTGGTATATGTTCACTGACATTCACACTTGGATCTGGTGAAAATAAATTAATCAGATCATAGACATCTGAATGACACATTAGATCTGGTATTTCTTTCGCTGTTTCTACATTGCTTATATTTAAGTTTTGTTCCCAGTAAGGAGAATTCCTAGCAGATAACATAGATAGGTTGGGCCTTCCTCCTGTATTTTCTGTTTGAATAGAACAGATGGTTTTCTGTGGGACCTTAACAACTTGATCAAAAGATTGTTTTATTTCTTTCAGTTCTTTCCTACACTGTACCACATCTGCATGGCATGCTTCATATTTTACCTTAAGAACATGTTGTGATGTTTCCATTATTTTATTGGTATTTTCCCAATTATGAATATGCAACTTCAGTAGTTCAGTCTCATTTTCAAGAGAGGTAATTGTGGTAATTAACTTAAGTTCTTTCAGAACTGATCTCCTGTGCTGTAATCTGAGATCACTTTCCATGGAATTTACATCCAAAGGGGTGCATGAAGCTATTTGCCTCTGACTAGCAACTGCGGGGCCATGCCTATAGATCTTATCTTTGGAGGCATTCTAATTGTAATGGTGCCTCTTTCTGTTTGAAAAGGTGGCCAATTCTCCTGTAGTGGGACTTGCTAAACAGGTACTGTTGTTTGTACTCTGGTGATATATCTTTGATTTAAAGAATTAGACCTGACTACATGAAAATACTTGTGCATACAGTCCATGATGCATTGATATGAATCTTTAAGAGGATTTATAAAAAAAATCCACATTTAATTTTAAATTTTGGATGGGCATTAGATATTAGGAGGGTTTTGTACTCTGGGTCCTCTCTGCGTCCGTTTCTCAGTTTGCCTACATAGTAAGCTGACCATAGGCTGTTTGCATAAAGAAGTGGATTCTCATTATTTCCCTGTTTTGTTCTATACGCTGCTATTAGGTCAAAGGGATATAATTAGGGCTGCAACTAACGATTATTTTCATAATCGATTAGTTGGCCGATTATTGTTTCGATTAATCGATTAATCGGTTAATAATCTTAAAAAAAAAAAGTGTGGTGTATAATTTAGTTAATATGTAAAGTTTTAAAAAAAGGCAATTTATTCTTATATATCTCTATGCAGTGGTAAATATAAATAACCAACTATATGGTTAGGGAGCAAAATATCTAATCCACTCTGAGAATAACAGACAGAAGAGATATACTGTACATACTATTAGAGGAGATATATACTGTATATACTATTAGAGGAGATATATACTGTATATACTATTAAAATGTGAATCTGGTAAATATCATCAGACTCCGAGATCAAATTTTTTTTATTTAACAAACAATGTCTTCCTTCAAAAAAAAATTTATTTTAAGAACGTTCGTTCAATTTTCTAATCGTTAGTGGGGTCAAAACGACGTTCATTTTCAACCACAGTGACGGGAAAATTTTGAAACAATAGCAAAATTCAAAGGAATTTCAGTTCAGAAATTACATTCATTTTAAAAACAGAATGTTAAAAACCAAGTGAAAATTTCAAACAACATTCTTTCATTCAGTGAATGTACAAAGATTTTTCGTCTGAATATTCTCGTCTGAATATTTTGTCTGAAAATTGATCAGTGTGGCCAGCATAAGGCGCGGTACACACCTATGCAGTTTGCTTTTGATCTGTTTCTGCAGTGCTTTTTGCTGTGTGTTTTGACTTTTGCGCACGTGATTGTGCTGCGATTTGCGTTTTTGCATTTATTTTTGGCCAATTTGTTGTTGGGAAGATTAAAAAAAACAAAAACTGCTGAAATAATTACACGCTTTTCTGCAGCTTTTCCATTGAAGTATATTGAACCAAAAAAAGCACCGTTTTGCATTAAAAAATAAGTCCCTGACCCTTTCCAAATATGCAGCGGCTGAAAAAAGCATAGATGTGAACGTGTCCCATAGGAAACCATGTAAATGGACTGCAGTGCTTTTCTGCAAAAAGCACCAAACACATAGATGTGAACCAGGTCTAAGACGTTTAGTAACATAATGGGGTTAAAAAACTAAAATTAGCCCTTTATAGTACAAAGAAAAACAGATAATCACTACTGTAAGGGGTTCATTTTTTTTACTGTAGTGTAAGTAATATTTACAGTAGCAATTATTTGCTCATTTTATACTATAAAGGGCTTATTTTAGTTTTTTTTAACCCCATTATGTTACTGGCCGATTAATCGATTATGAAAATAGTAATCGATTAATTTCATAATCGATTAGTTGTCGATTAATCGATTAGTTGTTTCAGCCCTAGATATAATATTTTTAGTAATTTATCTACAGTTTCATTGTAATCTGCTCTTCCTTCTTTAACATGGTCTGGTAGGGAAAACCATGTGTCTAAGTTAACTGTTAATAACTTTAATAAAACTTTAACCTGATCTCTGGAGTTGGTAACTCCCAGCAATTTACATTGTTGCAAGACATTATCTACATGAAATGTTATGTGCACTCCTGGCAATAGTTAGCCAATATTGTTAGCTACAAGTAGCACATTTTCTAAAGACTGTCTGTCCTCCCTATCCATATTTTGTGCTGTGCTCTCAATTCCTCTTGCTATGCATACATGCACTTCATCCGCTGCAGGAAACATCTTTCAAAATTTTTTAAATAGACTGAATCTTCATGCATAGAAACATTGGGCAACAGCTCTTTTCATCTCATTCTAATGCATTTGGACTCTTCATGTACACATTCTATATTATATTTAGCTTTTGACATAAGTTATGTGTACCTCAGTATGCTAACAGCACATAGAGCACCCAATGTTAATTTTTAGCATTCAAATGAAAAACCCTTTCATAGTGCGCCTATTGTAGATATTACAACCCCTTGAGATATTGCTGAAAGAGACCACCAAGTAGTGGTTGCCATTTGTTGCCTAGTTTCTGTGAATATGTGCATACATATTGTAGTAGTGTGAACATATGCATATCTAGATCTGAGAGATCTTACACAAAAGAGGTAGTTCCATCCGCAATACACATTTATTGATAGGGTTACATAGTATATACAAATTACACACCAGACAGTATTTACAACACATGTACAGTGTTGGTCCCCTGGCTTACATGATATTTACAAATTACCCACAGCAACCATATTTACAATACAATATCTAAGTATAGCTTTAGATTACTTGTTGACTTCATGTCGGCCCATGGTGACTACTGTCTGTTCCCACACCAAAGAGGGACTTAGCTTGGTCACAAAGCATTATATCCCCCCTCCTTTCTGTACTGTGGCTAATATATTTCTCCCTAATTGGTCACTGTGCCTAGTAAATGTATATTGGGCACAGCCTGATTGGATGAGTCAAAGAAGGCTGTTGTTTACTACCCAGGTGAGATTAGATTTGAAGTTACTCAATGCTTTTAAAATATTTCCTTCTAACCAAAATATATTTCTAATTGCAATATTATTTACAGTTGTTAATGGAGATTTCACATAAACCCATTGTGTAACAGCATACTCATCTTAATAGCGACTGAAGTACTGCATCTTGGTACTTCCTCATTGTCATGAGTGTTACATGCTCCTCTGTACATGAATCCATCTCTCATTTATAATCTATTCCATACTTTGGCTAAGAGTCTCGCCAAGGGGTGAGTATTTGATTAAAAACATACACCTTTTTTCAGGGTCTTTAAAGCCAACATACAAAGAATGATCTCTTATCAGAGCTGGTAAAGAAGAAGCTAGTAAAGTAACAAGGTTGTAGCATGCCTGGGGCACACCTTCTCCTAGCAGACATATCTGCCAGACCCAAAAATCTTTTTTTTGCTGATGGCAGGTTGCAAACTGGTGTGGGTATTTCCACCCACTTATCATTCAGATGTGGACATTCATTAAGTCTTCTTGAGAGATCATCTGCATCTCCATTCTGTTGTTCTGGGTAATACAGGCTCTGTACCTTCATCAGGAAAACAAGTGTTGTGTAGCATATGGAATAGATACTACTGCTATTGTTTTCCTGATGAAGGAAGAAGGAGTGTAATTACCTTGCTGAAGTTATAGCTAGAATTACTCTCATCTAGTGACTTTCAAAAAGCCATACTGGTGAACCTGTCAGCATGAGTGAGCTCAAGATTCATACTACTAGTCTGAAAGCTTCTTTTTACAAATATGTGCATAAACAGTCACATTAGAAGGCGAATACAGCAGATTCATATAATGTGCTTTCTTCTTAATGAGATAGATACTTTCTTTTAGATACCATTTTAAAGTAAGGAATTCATATTTATATGCTGGGTAGTTTTTTTCTTGGTCTGGGCCATAAAGTTGCAACTTTAATCTTATTTGTGATAGTGGCTGTTATTTCAGCTAAAAATATGTCTGACATGCATTATGTCATGAATAATTAGAAGAATAGTTATCCCCATTCTCAAGTTGAACTTTCACTTTAATTATTCTCTCTTCATCTTCTTCAAGGGTCTTCCCAACAACAATGATGTAATCAAGATGTTCATGAACCTCCAGCAGATGCATGTCTCATGCTGTGCTTTCCATCACACTCTAGAAAGTAGCAGGTGAATCACTTGACCCTTGTGGCATGTGGTCAAATTCAAAGCATCCCAAAGGACAGATAAAAGCCATCTTTTCTTGATCTTCTGGCTGTATTGGAATCTGATGGTAGTAAATTCTTAAGTCCAGATCACTGAACCATCTGCTGCCCACCAGGCAGTTCAAGGCATCTTCTACTGTCAAGGAATGCTTTTCTTGTTCCAAATACAGTAGTCAACAAATATCTGTAATGACCCACTGTTCTTTCTACATCATTAGGAGAAGCATAATGATTTCTAAACAGCTGGGTACCATTCTCCTGGAGTGCTCTCTGAAAGGACAGTCTTCTTTCAAACTTATGCAATGCAGTTCTATATCTTTGGGTCGGCTTGTGCAAAAATAAAAATAAAAGGAGTGTGAGGTCCTCCCAAAATTCCATACCAAAGGTTATTCAAGCATGCAGTCCGCCAGGCCAGGAAAGAAAGGGAGGAGCGATTTCCCCCCCAAATCACACCAGGCTTTCAACATGGGGTATCTCCACCAATACAAAAACCTTGTCTTTGTGTTGATGAGGAAGAGAGTCTCTTACCCACAACCTTGATCCAATGTTTATGGGGGTCTAGGGGTGAAGAAAAATGTGGAGGCCCCAGATACAACTTCTTTTATGTAAAATGCATAGTACTCTTACTGATTCACAAAAAAAAAAATGTAAACAGTTAAAAAAAAACAAAAAAACAAGACAAAACAAGAACAAAAAACCCATAAACCCAGTTTTGTACATCCACTGTCAATCATGTCATCCAGCAATTTAGATGCACATCAATGGCTATACCTGATGCCTACTGCCTTCCAACACACATCTGGTCCTATCACTTTACTTATGCCTAATGACTGGCGGATGACAGCTGATATATACAATACAAATTGGTGGGGTCTCCTGGGTGATGTCATTGACCAACCAAGAAACAATATACTGCTTAGGTGTGTATACTCATTCAAGTCCCAGGCGGTGCACTTAATTATGTGAAACACGTTAACAGCTTGTGAAGTCTCTGTGCTGTTTGATCTCTCTTGGAGAAATAAAGGATTTTTTTTTGGACCAAGTCAGTGTTGTGCACCCACTTTCTCTTTTCTCTAATGCCATTGACCAATTACGAGCATTACCATATATTGTCAATGATGTCAATGGGATCTCCTGTCCATCATGAACAAGATTAACCTTTGAAATGCAATCGAGATTAGGATTGTGGGAGTTTGGTAGTGGTCTTTGTTGGCACAAAAATCCATGAACCAATTGAATTCCATGTATGAGAGCTAACCTTAAGCGGTTATTTGCCATTTGAGAGATTGTCATTTAATGATTACTATACCCTGACTTTGTGAGCAGTATTTTAGTTTTGTTTATAAAAGTGTCAATTGTATTGCACAAGGAGAAGCTCATTTAATTTGTATTTTTAAGGGACTATGGAATCCTCCTTGTAAAGGCAGAAACACTGCTGAGCCTGTGGCCGCTCTGTATACTAAAGCTTAGAATTCGTAAATTGGTCAGGCACCAAGCTGACTGAAAACAAAGCTGGTGATGCTGAGGACACAGGAGAGCCTCTAAAACTGCCCCTTTTAAACTCTCAGTAAGTCTCAGTTTCTTTTGTGTCTCAGGAATATTCAATTTATTCAGGCCTGCATAGTCTGTTCTATACCTTCTCCAAAGTCTTCTTTTCTGCAGGTATGGGTTGATTTCCTAAGAAAATCCTTAGCATCTGGTAGCCAGATCCAGTGTAGGTGGGGTAACCATTGATGTACTTCATTGAAAAGTTTCCCAAAGCAGTGATAAATTCAGACTTTATTATTGCTATAGCCAGTACTGCCTCTTCAGTAGTCTTTGCTGAAAGCACCAGTTCCACTTAATCTTTTTCATCCCCAATTTGATTATTGCAGAGAGTTGATGGGTGGTCCCATTCTAGCAACACTTGATGGTACTCCATGCCATCTGTTCTCTTCACCCCCCTAATGAATCATCTACTCTGAGGAGCCGCATGGTCCATCCTATAGATATTTGGTGGAGAAATCAGAAACTGACAACAGCAAAGCATTACAATTACTAAGATAGTTACTCACTGTCTGGTACCATTCTGTGATATGTTTGAGCTCAGCGTAGCTTCTTATTGGGAAACTGGATGCAGATTTATAAAATGTAATTAATCTGTGGTGATGCAACTTAGAATGTCTCATTTTAACACCATTTTATGGCGTGAGGGCTGTACATTATATATAAACTGAGGCCATTTTGTGATGTGTAGTTCTACTGTAGGAGTCATGTGGAGGCCATGTGGTTAGTGCATAAAAAATCAACAGCTCCCGTGTTAGAGGCAAAATAAATGTCAAGGTATTATATAAGTTTACATGTATCGTGATGAAAGGAAATATGAAACAGGAGTGGGTTTCACCCATGAAAGGTTTTTCTGGGCTCACCACTGTTTTAATCTGGCCTTGGGACCCAATAGAATTGACAAGGACTGTTGTACTGGAGCTACCCTCCTCAACACACTTCTTCAGACAAGAACATCAGGCATTTAAACTCAAGTCTACTAACATGTTATACAACTACATTCATGCAGATCTAGTGTGGGTTTATAGAAACTCCAGTTCATATCTTTCACATTTTGACACATTTCAACCTATGTCAAGAAAGCAAACTTGCTTGGGGAACAGCTATGCCATTCAAACCAACTTGGAATGTAAGCCACACTGTAAATTATACTGCAACACTGGCCGATGGTTCCAACATGCAATATCTCTAAATGTATTACAAGGCCTATGGTGGTTTGAGATGATAGAATTACTTTAAATAGTTGAATGATTTACCAAAAGTGTTAAAATAGAAGATGGATTTTGTGTTTAAATCAAACATCTGCCCTGAACTAGCAATCATACAGCACCTAAAATCTTTTAGAATGTATTAGTGATACATTATATGTTGGTAAAATGGAGACATAGTTAGCATTTGTTTTGATTAAAGGTTGGACAAACACACATATAGCAAAAGTTCATGGCAGGTGAACATTGAATACAGGGAACCCATCTTTGTTATACAAATAATGGTAAGAGAAATTATTGTAGATGTTAGAATATGGCATACTGTATTGAAATATGATTGTGTGGAAGTATGGAAGTAACAACAGCTTTAACACATTTCCTGCTTGTGAAGATCAAGTTTACATTCCACACATTCCACAAACAGTAGTTAGGTCAAAATGTTACCAATACAACCCTATATTAGAAGCCAACATATCAATCAGAGCGCAGGAACACTATATAAAAATCTTACTTATGCTGCTTTTACTGACCAAAAATGTCAAAGGGCTTCACTGAAACATGCAACAATGAGCTGTCATGCAATGTTGTTCTGCAGCTTTTGTGTGACCTTTCTGATACTATTGAAGCCATTATGAAAATATTCCATAGCCATTCTTATAGTGTTGATACTGACCTAAAAATGTCAATAGACCTTTCAAACAGGACAAACTTTGTAGGTCTGTCAACAGCAAATATGCTATTTTTAGTTGCACATAACCTTTTATTGACATCTATAACACACTCTATATTACCAAAAGTATTGGGACGTGTGCCTTTACACGCACGTGAACTTTAATCGCATCCCAGTCGTAGTCCGTAGGGTTCAATATTGAGTTGGCCCACTTTTTGCAGCTATAACAGGTTTTGATATGTTTGACCATTCTTCCAGAAGAGCATTTGTGAGGTCAGGTGTTCTATCTGGTTGAGGTCAGGACTGTGCAGGTCAGGTCAAGTTCCTCCACCCCAAACTTGCTCATCCATGTCTTTATGGACCTTGCTTTGTGCACTGGTGCACAGTCATGTTGGACCAGGAAGGGGTCATCCCCAAACTGTTCCCACAAAGTTGGTAGCATGAAATTGTCCAAAATGTCTTGGTATGCTGATGCCTTAAGAGTTCCCTTCACTGGAACTAAGGGGACAAGCTCAACTACTGAAAAACAACCCCACACCATAATTCCCTCTTCACCAAATGATTTGGACCAGTGCACAAACCAAGGTCCATAAAGACATGGATGAGTGAGTTTGGGGTAGAGGAACTTGACCGCACAGAGTCCTGACCTCAACCAGATAGAACACCTTTGGAATAAATTACAGCAGAGACTGCGAAGCAAGCCTTCTCGTCCAACATCAGTGCCTGACCTCACAAATGTGTTTCTGGAAGAATGGTCAAACATTTCCATAGACTCACTCCTGAACCTTGTGGATAGCCTTCCCAGAAGAGTTGAACCTGTTATAGCGGCAAAGGGTGGGCTAATTCAATATTGAACCCTGCGGACTAAGACTAGGATAACATTAAAGTTCATGTGCGTGTAAAGGCAGGTGTCCCAATACTTTTGGTAATATAGCGTATATATTGCCTTAAGTGAAGGGAATGTGAAAATGGTACCCAGCCAAACCAGAATTATTCACTTGATGACCTAATCACGTATAGTTACTGCGTCAGGTCAGCTCTCCTGCGTGAACCGACGTACCTGTACATCGGTCTGTGCAAGGAGGATAGCGTGCTAAGTCATGTCCCTGGTAGCCCATCCCTCCTACAGTTATAACACACCCAGGGAACACAGTTAACCCCTTGATCACCCCCTAGTGTTAACCCCTTCCCTGTGAGTGTCATTTTTACATTGATTGGTGCATTTTTATGCAATAATGTCATGGGTCCCCAAAAAGTGTCATTTGGGGTCAGATTTGTCCGCCGCAATGTCGCAGTCCTGCTAGCTAACAACCTCAGATTGCTTTCTTCACAGGAAATCATTAACAGTGTGCACCCTCTAGTGAATCTCTTGGTGAAGAAAGAGGGAGAAAGAGGGAGGAGCAGGGGTACCTCTTGTCACTTTAGGCTACAGTGCTGTGTGTTTCTATTGATGCACACAGTGTATGGAGACATAATTCTAGTCCCTGCATGCAAGAGTAACTCCATAGGATGCTGCAAGAAAAGGGAGGAGGCACCCAATGGCTGGTGTAAACCTGAGGTAATGGTCATGCCACCAGCTAAAACAGGAACATAGGCAAAGTTTAACCACTTCAGGACCGAGCCTCTTTTTGAGATTTGTTGCTTACAAGTTTAAATCATTTTTTTTGCTAGAAAATTACTTAGAATCCCCAAACATATATATACATATATATATCTTTTTTTTTTTTTTCTTTTCAGACACCCTAGAGAATAAAATGGTGTTTATTGCAATACTTTATGTCACACCATATTTGCGCAGCTGTCTTACAAGTGCAATTTTTTGGGGAAAAAATACACTTTTTTGAATTAAAAAATAAGACAACAGAAAAGTTAGCCCAATTTTTTTCTATATTGTGAAAGATAATGTTACGCCGAGTAAATTGATACCCAACATGTCATGCTTCAAAATTGGCGACGTTTACAAATTTCTACAGGTTACCAGTTTTGAGTTACAGAGGAGGTCTAGTGCTAGAATTATTGCTCTCACTCTAACGATCATGGCGATACCGCACATGTGTGGTTTGAACACCGTTTTCATATACTTACATATGCGTTCGTTTCTGCGCACAAGCTCGGCGGGACAGGGTGCTTTACATTTTTTTTAATTTATTTTACTTTTTATTTTTTATTTTTACACTGTCCTTTTAAAAAAAAAAAAAATGTAGGTCTTTTTTATTCCTATTACAAGGAATGTAAACCTCCCTTGTAATAGAAAAAAAAGCATGACAGGGCCTCTTTAATGTGATATCTGGGATCAAAAAGACCTCAGATCTCACATTTAGACTTAATTGCAATAAAAAAATAAAAAAATAAATGTCTTTTGAAAAAAAAAAAAAAAAAATTCCCCTTTAAGAGCATTGGGCGGAAGTGACGTTTGACGTCGCTCCTGTCATACAATGTTAGGGAGCTGAGTGGGAGCCAGCTTTCCCTCACTAGGCATCCAGTCTCACAGGGGAAAGGACCCGATCATCTCCGCCGCTACCGACAGCTCCGGTAAGCGGCAGAGATGACCGGAGTGCAGCGGGGGGGGGGGGGGCGCAAATCTGCCGCAGAGACCACTTTTATCTGAAAGCAGACCGACTGCCATTTAAGAGGATGCCAGGGTTATGGCAGCTATCTTCTGCCATAACAACGGTAGTCCACGTCAAAGTACCGACGTTAAGTGGTTAAAAGATTTAAAAGTTCATGAGCAAACTCAGTAAGTAATTAAAGCAGAGTTCCACCCAAAAATTGAACTTCTGCTTTAAGTGAAGGTGACCCCTTGACATGCCACATTTGGCATGTCATTTTTTTGGGGTGGGGGCAGATACCCTCTTTTTAGAGGATTCCAGCTCCCATTTTCTCCCGGGGCACTGCAGCGTCGGAAGTAAGTTCACCTCTCCCCCCTCCCTCTCGGCAATCATCTGGGACACATCACAGATTGCCTGGCCAGTCGCAGCGCGGCTCGCGCATGCACAGTGCGTGCCCGGCTGTGAGGCCACAGCAGGGTGCCCATAGTGACAATGCCGGCGCCGCAGAGAGGAGGGGGAGATGAGCGGGGCTTTGTTCCCCCACATCGCTGGACCCTTTGACAGGTAAATGTCCGATTATTAAAAGTCAGCAGCTGCAGTATTTGTAGCTGCTGACTTTTAAATTTTTTTTTTTATTAGTCGGAAATCCGCTTTAAATCAGCTGATGAAAGTACATAAAAAACCCAAAAAAACCCACAAGGGTTTATTATCACTTTAAACACTTGGTTAATACAGGTACAGGATAAAAGATAAAATTGCACCATTGGTTGCTGTAGTTAACACCCCTACTGTGATTTTCACTTTAGCTTTACTAAAGGTAGAGTTGGAGAGGACTGTGTACACACTGTAGGAAAAATTTGTTCAAAGGTTTGTTCCAGTTAAGACCACTGATTATTTTGCTTAAATCGGAGTTCCAGCCAAAAATGGAAGTTCCACTTTAAGTGCTGGTGACCCCCTGACAAGCCACATTTGCCATGTATTTTTTTTTTGGAGAGGGGGGGAGCGGGTACCCTGTTTTTACAAGCACCCAGCTCCAACTTCCTCCCCTGGCGCCGCGGTGCCGGAAGGAAGATCACCTCTTCCCCCTCCCTCCCTGCAATCTTCTGGGACAAGTCAGAGGTCCCAGAAGATTGCCCGGTCATTCACAGCACGCAGTGCACACCTGGCTATGAAGCCACAGCCAGGCGCCCACAGTTAGAATGCCGGGCCGTGGAGAGGATGGGGAGAGGAGCGAGGCTTCGTGTGCCCGCATTGCTGGACCATGGGACAGGTGAGTGTCCGATTATTAAAAGTCAGCAGCTACACTTTTTGTAGCTGCTGACTTTTATATGAGTGGAACTCCACTTTAAGAGTGTAGGATGAGTTCCCAGCATATAACTTACGCAGTATTTCAAAAGTTTTTAATTTGAATTTTGTTTTAGAGCTCATCTACGGTTAAGAAAATGTAAATAGTTAGATGTCTGTAGCCTGACCATGGGTTTACTTTACGACACATATGGCCATTAGGAAGACACTGTATGCAGCAATGTCATTTTGCAATGAATGCGTGCATAAACAGTGAGTATAGTTCTATATACAAAGGCTACGATTAGGAATTTATCTCATGGCGTTTTAGCATACTACAAATACATTCTGTAATAAAAAAGACATTGCTTTTATTTTCTTTGCTTGCAATTATCAAAATCTGAGAGAAGGCAGACATCTGAAGCAAGTTAACAAAAAAAAAGTTGAATGAGTACAGTATAAGATGGGAGGAACGTATATAAGTGATTTAAGCAGATGTTTGTGGGAGTGAGCGCTCTGGACAAAAGTCACTTGTGGATTATTAACCATTCTTAGGGGTGGGGAGTCCAGCAAAAAAAAAATTGTGATTTATCACTTGACTTGCAATAAATGGAGTAATGAGTAATAATCAATGTATAAACCAATGATTGCATTAGGTTATAGAGTATGGAACAGAGTCATTTCAACCATTGTGTATTTCTACAAGACTTACAATAAAAACAATATTAAATCACTAAAAGCGGGGTTTTCTGTGTGAAATCTGTAATATGGTGAAATCCTTCTGAACAGGAATACCACTTCAGTTGAAGAATAATAGATACGGCGCAGCATTCACGGCGCAAAAAACAGCTAACAAAGAATATTTTTTTTTGCAGTATAAAGTGTGTGTATACAAATGATACTTAATTATACATACATACGCATTAGCAATTCAATTAAACAAAAAGTGCATATCTGTATCTGAAGAGCACTGCTGCCCGGGCCAGCTAATGGGAAGGCAGATGCATTGTCCTACACTAACAGCAATGCCAAGCTACCTTGGGCTGTTTGGATAAACTACATATCAGTCACCTTCATTTCCTTTCCTTCATGGTAAATGGATTTACTCCCTTTTCCCTTACAACTGCTCCTGTACTACCTCTGAGTTTGATCACAGTTAGAAAGCTATTTTCTTCTGAAAGGCTCTGGGGATGGATTTTTGGATCAGTGTATTCTGGCACTGGAAACACCTCTCTGCATGCTTCCGATGTGAGATTGTTTTCTGTTGGCACAGGGGCTCCCAGTTCAGGATAAGATAAAGTACAGTATACAGCAGATTAGGGCTAAATTTAGGGCTAAGGCTGTGTTATAATATGGATCACTTTAGGGGTTAGGCTAAAGTGTATCTCTACCCAAACCAGTCCATAGAGGGCACACGAGCGCCGCCTCCTCTATCCATGCGTTCGGCCCCCTGATCTATATATCAGTGGTGCCGGACCATGGATTTCAATGCGGCAAGGTTTTTTTTTGAAGCACCTAATTAGAACCAGAGGCTCTAATAGGCTTCAAAAAAGGGTGGCCTTGGAGCGCAGAGCATTGCGCTTCGAGGCCACCCCGTTGTGTGACCATAGCGAATTCATTTTTGCTATTTTTACACTAAAGTTCCTCCCCGACAATCAGGAGGCAGGTCTGTGAGACCTGTTCCCGATTGGCCAAAGCGTCAGGCGATCCTATTGGATGCCTAGCGCATTGGTAGCAGAGGAGACACACAGTGGAGGAAGCTGGAGGAGCGGACACCGAAGCCCGCACTCCAGAAGAGGAGGAAAGGACACCACAGCCCCACGGGTAAGTGTCGGACCGCCCGGGGGGGGGTTTAGTGCCACGCCACACCCCCGGGGGGGTGTTCTTTGTTTGCTGCCCCCCCCAAAAGAAGAACCCACCAGCCACCACTGACTCAAACCCTTTTTATTAATTTTGAATAGAGTGGGTTTATATTAGAGCTTGTGCTTTTTATTGCTGTCTGTGCCCCCACTGGGAAGATCCACCCTTTCTATTAATCCTGGTGACCACTGACACATCAGCACAAAGTGATGGGAAATTGAAACTTTTAAAATTGTCATCACAACAGGAGATACAGGCATGGGCGTAACTAGAAATAGCAGGGCCCCATAGCAAAATGTTGTATGGGGCCCCCCTGCAAACAGCCCCCCCACAGCTGCCCTAGTGTCAATGCAGCGTGACCTGTGCCACATATAGCGTTACCTGTGCCCAATGCAGCCTGACCTGTGCCCAATACAGCATGACCTGTGCCCCATACAGCGTGACCTGTGCCCCATATAGCGTGACCTGTGCCCCATACAGCGTGACCTGTGCCCAATGCAGCGTGACCTGTGCCCCATACAGCGTGACCTGTGCCCCATACAGCGTGACCTGTGCCCCATGCAGCATGACCTGTGCCCAATGCAGCATACACTGTGCCCAGTGCAGCGTGACCTGTGCCCCATACAGTGTGACCTGTGCACCGTACAGCGTGACCTGTGCCACGTACAGCGTGACCTGTGCCCCATGCAGCGTGACTTGTGCCCCATGCAGCATGACCTGTGCCCAATGCAGCGTGACCTGTGCCCCATACAGCATGACCTATGCCCCATGCAGCGTGACCTGTGCCCCATACAGCGTGACCTGTGCCCCATACAGCGTTGCCTGTGCCCAATACAGCGTTGCCTGTGCCCAATACAGCCTGGTCTGCCTGTGCCCCATATAGCCTCACCTGTGCAGAGGAAGAGGCAAGCCACCCGGATCAGCAGAGAGCGGGATTGCCCGCTGTAATAGCTTCCATTTGAATTTCCCGTCTTCCCAGGGCTCATCGTCACATAGCCCCACCTCTTGGCCTGACGCCTTTGATGACGTCACACGTCCCGCATTGGATTGGCGTTCTGTCTATCAAAGGCGCCGGGCCAAGAGGTGGAGCTATGTGGCGTGAACCCCGGTAACAATGGAAGTTCTAATGAAAGCTATTACATCGGGCAATTCAGCTCTGTGCTGATCCGGGTGGCTTGCCTCTTCCTCTGCACAGGAGAGGCTGTATGGGGCACAGGCAGACCAGGCTGTATTGGGCACAGGCAACGCTGTATTTGGCACAGGTCATGCTGCATTGGGCACAGGTAACAGCTTGCCTCTTCCTCTCTCTTCCCCTGGCTGGGAGACTGTGCCGGCGGTGCTCTCATCCTCACTGGGCCCCACTTGGCTGCGGGCCCCATAACGCCTGCATGGGTCGCTATGGTGGTAGTTACGCCCCTGGATACAGGAGAAGTCCTCCAATTGTGATAATTGTTCCAGTGTCAACTGTCTAACATTGGAAAGATTAGTATTTACAACCTGTTCTCCAGGACAGAAATTAAGAAAAAATCTTGCAAAAAAAAAAGGATTCATTGTTAAGGGCTTGCTACAGTTTAGGTGTTGAGGTAAGTCATTTTTAATAGCTCAGGTGAATAGTTTGATTACAGGATAACTCCACTTTTGTGGGGAAAAAAAATAGCAAATAAAGAAAAAAATATATAGCGTGCACAATTGCGATACAAGTCATATTGTAATTGAATGTTATTAAAAATTCCCTTTCCTTTTCAATCTGCAGCTGCTTTAATTTTCTATTATTGCAATGCAATATGGCTACATAGAGTTGTTCTGTACACAGAATGTGTACTGACCACTCCCCAGAAACATAATTTCCTGCTTGTGTGATTGGTTCATCAATTTTCCCAGAAGTCTGCCTATGATACAAGTCAGATTCCAGACATCCCCTGCAACAAAAATGTCTTTTTTGGTGAGATTTTTCCAATAGGACCACGTCTAAAGGGATGCAGGCCCTGCAGCTTTCCTCATTAGTGCCCTGCAGCTGCCCCAGCTGACTGATAATTATGACACCACTCCCATTAGACCCGCTCAGTACAGAGGCACAGACAAACACACAGGGATTTCTTCAGAATAACAAAAGGTAGGAATCTAGAGCAAAGGGTGTTATAATCCTTACAATGTACATAGATCACCCAGGGGCAAATGTTTTTTTCTTAACAAAAGTGGAGTTACGGTTTAAGTGTTAAGGTTAGTGGGGTTATGGGCTTGTCCAGATATTAGGGATTGTTCAAATGAGTAAAGCCTAGTACATACAATTTTTTTTTTTTTAGTTCAACCCAGCAGGACTGAATGAATAAATAACCTGACAGCTCAGGAGGAGCGGCTGTACTAACTATCTGACTTTAGTACAGCAATGTCCCCTGCTGTTCTATTGTGTTTTGACAGGGTGACACCCCCCCCCCCCAGAACACTCTGGTCAGTGCTCTCAGTCATTTGCTAAGAGTGCTGATCGGGAGCCAATCAGCAGACCTTTTTGGCCCTTCAACAAAAGCCGGCCAACTTCTGTTGGACTAATTACGGTACACACGGGCTGAATGTCGGGCAGTTTTTAACAGGCCGATGCCGTCTGACATTCGGCCGTTTGTATTAGGCTTAAGAGTTAGGTGTTATGAGGTCTGATGAACCTCAAACTGTGTGGATGGGGAAGTTGTACTGAACATAGTGCCATGCTCATTTTTCCCAAAATGTGCAATTCGGTAGCATGGACAATCCCGTTTACAACTTATGTCTGTGATGGACACATTTTGATAAGCCACAAAGCAACTTGAAGCACCTTTGACACAGTACAGAGCCACTAAGAAGGAATGCATCAGTGTCATCAATGTCCATTAGCAGAGGCACCTAATGCAGCCCTGTCATAAAAAGTCAAGTTGTAAAAAAGTCCTGAGAATGGTTTAACTGCTTGCCAACCAGCATTATGTAGGAGTATGGTGGCAGAGCAGCTCTCCTGTGACAGATCATGTATCTAGTATGTGCTCTGGCACTTGCGGGTTGGGGCGCATGCTGGCTGTGCTGTGCTTAGTCACAGCACAAGCTGATCAGCAGGTGCCAACCAATGATTGACTGCCGACACCCACTGATCGGCAAGCAGGAAGACAAGACAGAGCTCTGTCAATGTAAATAATACAGAGCAGCTGTCAGGAGAGATGTGCCGGTTTTTGTTTCCCTGCAAAGCAGGGAATAAAAACCGACACATCCTTTAGTGAAAGCACCTCACAGTACACACATAAACACTGGTTAGGCACACATTTAACCCTTTGATCACCCTAGATGTTTAACCCCTTCCCAGCCAGTGTCGTTAGTACAGTGACAGTGTATATTTTAGGCACTGATCACTGTATTAGTGACACTGGTTCCCACAAAGGAGTTGACTCACTAAAGGCAAATGTACTGTGCACTGCAAGTGCTCCAGAGGTTAGTAAATGATGTAAAACTTCACTTTGCAAAAAATATTCAATCACATGCATGAAAATAAAAAACAGCATTTTTGCTTCTACATGATTGGATGATAGAAGCCAGCAGAGCTTCCCCTCATTTCAGAGCTTCCCCTCAGATCTGGAGAAAATGCACTTGCAGTGCACAGTAGACTTGTCTTTAGTAAATCAACCACTATAGTGTCAAAAGTGTCAGTTAGTGATTGCCTGCCATACTATTGCAGTCCCGCTATACGTCGCTGATCGCCGCCATTACTAGTATAAAAAAATAAAAACAAAAAAATTCCAGTATCTATACCATATCTTGTAGAAGTTATAACTTTCACATAAACCAACCAGTATACCCTTATTGGGATTTTTTTACCGAAAATATGTAGCAGAATATGTATTAGCCTAAATTTATGAAGAAATCTGATTTTTTACATTTTCTTATTTGATATGTTTTATAGCAGAATGTAAAAAATTTTGTTTCTTTCAAAATGTTCGTTTTTTTTCCATTTATAGTGCAAGCATTAAAAAAAAAACAGTGGTAATCAAAGACCACCAAAAGAAAGCTCTATTTGTGTGAAAAAAAATGTATAAATTTAAATTGTGTACAGCATTGCATGACTGCCCAATTGTCAGTTAAAGCAATGCAGTGCCAAAAAGCAAAAAATGGCCTGGCCATGAAGGGGGGTAAATCTTATGGAGGTTAAGTGGTTAAGCAGATACACGTTCTGATTCCGTTTTTTCCTAACTACCTGAGCCAAACTCTATTCACAATATTTCTTATTGTGATGTAGCCACCTTTATAAAAATGTATTACCCTGATGTTTGGGAGATGCCAATAGCTAGACACCAACATGCCTTTATTACAAAGTCAAATAGGGCACGTTCATCTTTGTAAGAGAGATATTCATCATATCAATATCATATCTGGTGTCTAACAAATAAGTAATACAATTTTGTGCAGTAATAGGTTGCTTTTTGGATTGTGAAACCTTGTGAGATGGAAATATCAATGTATTTTGCATAGATTGGCACTAAGGGCGTGTCCACTGAAGCAAAAAAAAAACACTTTCCAACCCCTTCAGCACACCCTTTCAACCCTTTCATTGGGTGTGTCAATTCTGTAACACTCTCTCTAAGAATCAGAAATAATGGCTGTATTTGCAGCTTTGAGCTCCCGTTTACCATGTAAACTATAAAGGAATGCTAAGAGTCATATATCAGATTGAACTTTCTCTGCAAGCCAATTGGACTTTGCACAGAATGAGAGAGAAACCTTTGCTAAGTATTTCTGACTTTTAATTCAATTTGTTTTACTGTTGTTTTTTGTTGATGTTTTAATATTTTTATTTCTTACAATATTTACTTGCACCATTTTTCTTTTCTTTCTTTAAAATTATATTTAAAATCCATTAGGCTGAACCCCTAAATGTTTTAATCTGAAATGAAATGATTTTACCTCTGTAGAAGGCTACCATGGTATAAGTCTCTGTTACTTTCCTCTCTGGATGTGGCAGTGAGTTTCACAGATTTTTTTTAGGGTCAGAATTGCAACAGCTGATACAGTAAGCAGTGTGCATTTTCATTAAACTTTCTCGCATACATGGTGAAGATCAAACTTAAAAAGAGAGTGGTGGCAGGGGAAATGAGGACACGAGAGTGAGTGGCATGAGGACCAATGTTGCTGGCAGCACTGGCTGTCACTTATAGGAAACAGAGGACTGTAGACTACTAGGTAAGAGCCTGATGCAGGAACATGGCAGCACCTGATAATAAGGCAGGAACATAGCCAGGACACAATCTGGAGGTCATGAACTGTCAGGCAGCGAGGTACAAAATCAGAAAGCAAAGATAGTGTTAGTATACAGGCCCAGGTCAGCAACAGCTGAGCTTGAGGTACAGGAACATAAGGCAGAGTCAGGATACAGATGGTGGTCAGTTAAGAGATGAGCAGCAAGGTACCAAATCAGAAGCCAATAAGCAAAGTACAAAACACAGACCGAGGTCACAATGGGCAGAAAGGATCCAGAGACAGGTCAAAGGCAAGCTGGGTCATACACAAGAAAGAAGTAGTTGGTCAGGTCAAAGGTTAATCAGGAAAGCAGCTGAAGACCATTCAGCAATCTGTCCAAGTCACACTGTATGTAGGCAGTTTGGTGCCAATACTAGTGCCTTGTCCTTTAGCTTACTTGTGCACATTGGCACGAGTGCTTGTTTGGCAGTGAACCTTTTCACAAGACCATGAGCATGTGCCCACATTTTTTTGTACTGGAACTCACTGGACCTTCCTTTCAAAATGAGTTGTGGTGGCTACTGTGTGTGTGTGTGTAAAGCGTTAAATGCTCACTTAACCTGCTTCAGTAAAATTACTCTTATGCCCAGTACACACAATCTGATTTTCCCACAACAAATGTTGGCTGAAAGCTTGTTGGCGGAAAGTGCGACCCTGTGTATGCTCCATCGAACATTTGTTGTCGGACTTTCCATCAACAAATGTTGGCTAACAGGTTCTCAAATTTTCCACCAACAAATGTTTGTTGTTGGACTTTCCGATCGTGTGTACACAAGTCCATCGGACAAAAGTCCACGCATGCCCGGAATCAAGTACGAGCAAGAGATATAACTAATGGAGATATCACGTATGTCTTGTATGTCACTACGTTTGTAATTGTTGGCCAACATTTGTGTGACCGTGTGTATGCAAGACAAGTTGGAGCCAACATCCTTCGAACAAAAATCCATGGTTTTGTTGTCAGAAAGTCTGATCATGTGTACGAGGCATTAATTTGCTGGTGTTAAGATTGCTGTCCTGGATCAAGAAAATCTCTGCACAGGGTGGGATGTCAGTACGTAATCATCACAGTTGGGTTTTTAGTTTGAGGATACATTGGTACTTATTAAAGTGTTGGCCAGCAGTAGATCTTAATGAAGGCAGCCACAAACTGAGAACTCACGCAAGCTCCTGGAGATGGACAAAATGTATTCAGACATTTTTTTAAATAAAAGGGAGACCTTGTTAGACATGGAAGACAGCCCTGTTCTTGAACTAGGACTAGATGCTAACTACTGCTGCAATGCATCTATAACAATCTGAAAGTGCGGTTAAGGTTAATGAGAGCCCTGCTGCCTAACCTGATGGGCATTGTTGCTAAGGAACACCATCAGTGTCCAGATATGTTTCAACCAGCAAGAGTTCTTACCAGTTTGTTTTAACTTGTGAGACACATGTAAACATAATAGGCAGCTGAGAATGCATACATTTGTATAAATGTATCTATGGACAGATGTATTGTGCTTAGAAAGATTATAGAATCCAGTATGTAATACAGTAGCTGAACTTGAACTTGTGGGTCATTCTTGTCCTTTGACAGATACAAATAAATATAATGTAAAGTGCACTCATCCTTACAAAGAACAATTTTAAGGCTTTGTAGGAATGTACTATACTAAACAATTTGTTGGATTATGTATTGGTGACACCGTCTAAATTCTTCACATTCTCATTCATATTGTTATCTTGTCTGTCATAGAAGCAAATGGCTTTCCTTCAGTATTAGTAATTTAACCTTGCATACCAGCTATGTGGAATATGTGAATAATGATATGAAATGCTGTTTCTATGTTGTCAGATTGCTGGTGGCTCCATATTTTAAGTCCTGTTGCATATCAGTCGTCTGCAGACTCATTTAAAAGAAGATTTTAGATTCTGACTGAATGAATCCATTGAACTGCATTTATGTGACCTTCTACAAAGAATATTTACAGGCTTATTATTGTTAAAGATATTACATTATCTGGTAAATTAATATATCCAAAATTGGGTGACAGTTAGGCCTTCGAGCAAACACAATCATTCAATTACCTTATGTTAAGAGGATCAGCCACAACTTTTCTTAAAGCTGAACTCCAAGAAAATACATCTATGTGAACGATTTTACTTATTACTGGATTGTAATCCTGTTTAGCTAGTCTGAGTGTCCAGGAACACCTGCAAGACAACATCAGTGACCTCACTTTTCAACACTGCATTTAAGAAATACATTATAATGGAGTTTTAATAAAGTACACAAAAAACGTTTACACAGTCCCTACTTAAAGCAATTGTAACCTTAAAGAAAAAAAGGATCCTGTTCCTTTAAAGCATGTTATACAGCACAGTGTTGCTGCTGTGTAATTTGCCCCTATTTTATCGCCTGAAATACCTGACTGATCCTGCCTGGTTCTGCCCTCCCCCCTGTAAACTGACCACAGTGTATCAGGGCTACTGAGCCCTGACACTGTGGTCAGTTTATGTGCCTCTGTCATCAGCAGCTCTCCTCTCTGCTCTCCCCCATCCTCTCCCCCCTCCCCTCCCTGCCTGTCAGCTCCTTCCGCTCCCCGGCCCTCCTTTCCTGCTGCTATCATAACTTAGTGTTTACGCTACAATTCTCTCTGTCATAGTAGATGATTTGTCCCAGTGTATGTGTTTTGTAAAGATAACGCCGCTATATACTTTATTTTATAGCATCACTCGGCACTCAGGTGACCGGCCAACTCTCTCCTTCTCTCCTCTCCTCCTCCTGGCTGATGTCAGTGAGGGATTCTTAGTCCTGCACGCTTTACTGTCAGATCGAGAGAGGAGAGATGCAGCCGGTCACGTGAGCGCTGAGCGGCGCTATAAATAAGGTATATAGTGGTGTATTTTTTACAAAACACATACACTGGAGCAAATCATTTAATATAACTATATAACCTAAGTGAGGCTTGGTTGGCAGGTCACATGTCAGCTGAACCAAAGTGAGGCTTGGTTCACACCACGGGCGCCATTTGGCCCTGACTCATTTTGAATAGGTCTGATCATGTGCAAGGCAGGTCACATGTCAGCTGAACCAAAGTGAGGCTTGGTTCACACTTCAGGCGCCATTTTGCTCTGACCCTATTTGAATAAGGCTGATCATGTGCTGACTGACCAGAACGAGGCTTGGTTCGCATCATCGGTGCCATTTTATTTGTACATTTGGATTCTATACCTTTCAGAGAGAGGCGTGGAGCGCACGCTAGATGCCATGTGGATACCATTTCCTGTGGGGATGTAAACCGCACCCACACAATTGAACAATTGCTTATGAATGCTACTATATATATAAACACAGTTTGTGGGGGGGGGGGCAGCCAATACCCCAGATGATGGCTCCACAACACTGCGTTCTTCTCCTTGTGATCACATTATATAAAGGCCTGTTTTTATCTACATTGATGTAAGTAAAATACTTTATTTAATACATTTTTAGCCAAAGATTTTATGCTATGTGGCAATCCTTTTTTTCCTGTATGACTCCTTCCTGTTGATTGGTGGAGCCGATGAGTCTCTATATGCTGAGCTTGGAACTTTACTCTTTCTTGATGCTGGTCCCAGAAAGTTTGATTGCCGAATCTGCACTGCTGTACAACCCACATGCTGGTTCCTGTGATGCTAAAAACCCCATCAGTTTTTGCTGATGGGGTCTTTTGCTCTCTGCTGCTGGCAGGTAGCCCACACCATTTGGTAAGAGTACCCTATTACCTTCATCGGTGGTGGTAACACATTTGATCGTGAATTTGTTTCTCTGCTGAATCGAGCACTTAGGTCTGTTGGTCGTCTTTGGCTGGAATTTTGAATATTTACTTATCTTGCACCATTTAAAATATTCCTTTTTTTCACTTTGGACTCATCCAAGTGTCTTTTGATGCAGTTTAATGGACATTATGGTTCTCAATATGTTTATATATGTTGTCTCACTATTTTTGCATACTAGTCTTGCTTTACAGGCAATTCCATTAAATGGATGTTTAATTGTGTACTGTCACTCATATGTTTGTATTATTACACATATCACTAGTTACTTAGCTCTGCACTCAAATCCTTACCACTCTCTTTACACAATTTGTCTAATTGCAGTGTCAGCAGCTTATTTATTGAGTGTGGTGGCGCAGTATTTTCCTTCATTATTAAATCATTTAAAATAACAGAGGAGATCGTAGCATGAACACTCAGTGGCTTAACAACCACTTTAGAGCAAGGCTACACTGCATCTGAGCACCACAAACCTAAAACATTATTTAATTTTGTTTTGATATTCAAACCAAACTCCTCCATCCATCCATGTCTCCATGTTTTATTTTGTTGAGAAATCCCCCCCCCCTTAGCATTTCTGGCTGTGGCCATCTTGAGTAAGAGCATATTATTCATGTAGCATTTACTTCCTGGAATCCACCTGCCCTTAGCTCAGGCAAGCAGGGAGGAGCTTGTGTTTCGTTGGAAAAGCCCCTCCTCCCCTCCTGGAGACTTCTGGGATGAATGATATAATTTGCCTAGGCATGAAAACCAGGAAGTAATTGAAGAAATGTAAAAAAAAATAAAATAAGTAAATACAATATACTTTCCTATCTATTTACTAATGCTAGCAGCATAAGGATTACAAAAAGTCAAGTTGATTAAGAGAATTAAGTTTCACTTTAAATGATAACTTACATTTTTCTCCTATCAATGTGGAACTGTAAGTCCCAGAATGACATACGGTAAATTATAACAAAACTTCACAAACAAACTTCACAACTTTAAAGGGTAATTACAATGCCTTTTACTGGTATATACTGTAAAACGTTTGCAATTCCCATTCCATCAATCCCATCATAGCACATTAGAACAAATCCTAAACCCTAAACCGATGGGTAGGGATTCTGATTGGTAAAGTTTGCTTACTAGGTCACGGTGTCTATAAGTTCATTAGCTGCTGTGAATTAGCAGCTCTTTTTTACTGGCTCTCTTTAACCACTTCAGCCCCGGAAGGATTTACCCCCTTCCTGACCAAGCCCTTTTTTGCGATACGCCACTGCGTCGCTTTAACTGTCAATTGCGTGGCCGTGCAACGCTGTACTCTTCCTCAAAAAAATGTCTTCCTCAGTTTAGGCTGATATGTATTCTTCTACATATTTTTGGTCAAAAAAATCACAATAAGCGTATATTGATTGGTTTGCGCAAAAGTTATTGCGTCTACAAAATAGGGGATAGATTTATGGCATTTTTGTTATTATTTTTTTTTTAGTAATGGCGGCGATCTGCGACATTGCGGCGAACAGATCGGACACTTTTGACACTATTTTGGGACCATTGGCATTTATACAGCGATCAGTGCTATAAAAATGCACTGATTACTGTGTAAATGTCACTTGCAGGGAAGGGGTTAAACACTAGGGGGCGATCAAGGGGTAAGTGTGTTCCCTGGGCGTGTTCTAACTGTAGGGGGGATGAGCTCACTAGAACATGACAGAGATTACTGCTCCTGATCACTGAGAGCAGTAGATCCCTGTCATGTTGCAAGGCAGGACAGGGAAATGCCTTGTTTACATAGGCATCTCCCCATTCTGCCTCTTCACAGAAACCGCGGGCACGATACCGCGGTGGGCGCACGCACGTGCCTGATAGCTGCCGATGACGCAGCAATGTCAGGATATGTTGTTTTGCGCACCTGTACCACTTTTCCGACGTATATCGGTGTGAGCCAGTCGGCAAGTGGTTAATTTAAAGTCGCAGTCACCTCTCAATTGGGAAACTCCTATTGGCTGTTAATAACATCAGTTCCAGTCTCCTGTCAGTTTTCTGGGCTGCAGCAGTGAACCCAGACTAATCATAAAAGAGTTACAGTGCCTTGAAAAAGTATTCATGCTCCTTGATATTTTCCACATTTTGTCATGTTACAACCAAAAACGTAAATGTTTTTTTTTTTGGGGGGGGGGGTTTATGTGATAGACCCAAAGTGGCACATTATTGGGAAATGGAAGGAAAATTATAAATGGTTTTCATTTTTTTTACAAATAAATATGTGAAAAGTGTGGTGTGCATTTGTATTCAGCCTCCCCGCCAACAACATGATGCTACCACCACCATGTTTCACGGTGGGGATGGTGTGCAAAGTTTAATGGCAGTGTTAGTTTTCCGCCACACATAGGGTTTTGCTTATAGGTCAAAAAGTTCAATTTTGGTCTCATATGACTAGAGCACCTTCTTCCACATGTTTGCTGTGTCCCCCACATGGCTTCTCGCAAACTGCAAACAGGACTTCTTATGGTTTTTTCTCAACAATGGCTTTCTTCTTACCACTCTTCCATAAAGGCCAGATTTGTGGAGTGCACGACTAATAGTTGTCCTGTGGACAGATTCTCCCACCTGAGCTGTGGTTCTCTGCAGCTCCTCTAGAGTTACCATGGGCCTCTTGACTGCTTCTCTGATTATTGCTCTTCTTGCCTGGCCTGTCAGTTTAGGTGGACGGCCATATCTTGGTACGTTTGCAGTTGTGCCATATTCTTTCCATTTTCGGATGATGGATTGCACAGTGCTCTGTGAGATGTTCAAAGCTTGGGATATTATTTTATAACCTAACTCTGCTTTAAACTTCTTCACAACTTTATCCCTGACCTGTCTGGTGTGTTTCTTGGCCTTCACGATACGATACTGTTTGTTCACTAAGGTTCCCAGAACAGCTGTATTTATACTGAGATTAAATTACACACAGGTGGACTCTATTTACTAATTAGGTGACTTCTGAAGGCAATTGGTTCCACTAGATTTTATTTAGGGGTATCAGAGTAAAGGGGGCTGAATACAAATACATGCCACACTTTTGACATATTTATTTGTAAAAAAGTTTGAAGACCATTTATCATTTTCCTTCCACTTCACAATTATGTGCCACTTTGTGTTGGTCTATCACATAAAATCCCAATAAAATACATTTACATTTTTGGTTGTAACATGACAAAATGTGGAAAATATCAAGGGCTAGGAATACCTTTTCAAGGCACTGTATCGTCATTGTTTTCATGACAGTAAACAAAGTCCAAAATAAAGGCCACTGAAGCAATGCAGATCAGAAATTTTTGTCAGACTTGTTCATGTCACGCCTTTATTGGGCCTCTAATGTCGTTGTGGACTAGAACGGAGGGTCAGTAGATGCAAGGAGTGGAGGCAAACCTGACTTTTACAAAAGGCTGGTGATATGCTTTAAATAAAGGCAAGGGGGTGTAGCTAGCGCACTTTCCATAATGTACAAGTAGGCACAGTATACTCGCACATTAGCCAAACTTACCTCTAATGCCCCGTACACACGGTTGGACTTTGTTCGGACATTCCGACAACAAAATCCTAGGATTTTTTCCAACGGATGTTGGCTCAAACTTGTCTTGCATACACACGGTCACACAAAGTTGTCGGAAAATCCGATCGTTCCAAACGCGGTGACGTAAAACACGTACGTCGGGACTATAAACGGGGCAGTGGCCAATAGCTTTCATCTCTTTATTTATTCTGAGCATGCATGGCACTTTGTCCGTCGGATTTGTGTACACACGATCGGAATTTCCGACAACGGATTTTGTTGTCGGAAAATGTTATCTCCTGCTCTCCAACTTTGTGTGTCGGAAAATCCGATGGAAAATGTCCGATGGAGCCCACACACGGTCGGAATTTCCGACAACACGCTCCGATCGGACATTTTCCATCGGAAAATCCGACCGTGTGTACAGGGCATTAGTGTGGCCTGCTCTATTGATGACAAGCCTATGCTCCCTGTCACTTCCACTGTCATTTTCGCTGCTTCTTTTGCATCTGACTTCTTTCTTTGGCCATTTTATGTCCAGTGGCAATATACAGTAACTCCAGTAACATACATGCATACCCGAACAGTTGACTCCATTCTGTCCATATTACACATGCACTTCACATTAGCCACAGGTAGTATACATCAAATGAAAATTTTGCTAGGAGAAAGGGAAGGGTTTTTGAGCGAATAGATATCCTTTTTAACTAACACTTAGTTACACCCCAGTTCTCCGAGGTCAGCATCAATAATTGTAATATAAAATTGTGAGGCAGATAGCAAATTATACGAGAAAGCTTTTTATTTTGGCGCATGAGGTGCTCTGCCATTATTTTCTCAGACAGTCCTTAGTCCACATCCCAGCACATGCACAAGGATGTCTCACAGAAAGTTTGTCCCAAGGAGGGGAGGCTAACCTGGCTTTGTAAGCCACCTAAGGGTAATCTGTATTGTACCCTCACTTCAGGCACATTAATATACTACAATTACTGATTTAGGACCAAGTATTATTTGTAGGGAACCACAAAATGGTTCTCCTACCTCACTCTCTAACACTCTGTGAGTAACATGCAATGAATGTTTATACATTTTTATGCCTATTGTAACTCATTTATGTTGGTTTTTGTGTGAAGTTTAGTAAAAATGTACCCTGTTGTTCTTTTTGTATTAGAAATGATGCTTCCTCTCTGTTATTAGTACCAATGTTCAAATGGATCCATAAGAGAGATATGCTTGGAGTGTACACTTAAAGGCACATTTTGTAAATTAAAATAATATACGTGTTATACTTACCTGCTCTGTGCAATGCGTGCGCAGAGCGGCCTTGAACCTCCTCCTCTGGGGTCCCCCGCCTGCAATCTTGGCTACTTCTCTTTTGTGTCTGCCATTATAGCAAGCCACTTGCTATGGAGGCAGGTGTGGGTGCAATCCCAAACTGGACTGTGTGTGTACATAGACACACAGCACGGCTTGGCCCCATCCCTCGCTCCCTCATCACAGTCTTTAATTGACAGCAGCAGGATCCATTGGCTCTCACTGCTGCCTCAGTTCGTATGAGTAGAAAGAATGGGGAGAGAAGAGACACAGCCATGCACAGTGGTAGATTGAGGACTCAGGTAAGTGAGGAGCGAGGTGAGGGAGCACAGCAGGTAAGTGAGGAGGAGGTGAAGGAGCACAGTATGTTGATAAAAATGTTTTCCACAATGCAGGCAATGCGTTAAGGGAAAAAAACCTTTGAAACCACTTTAAATTTCTTTGGTCTGATTGCAAGTAATACATTGTAAACTATAGACTTTATTTGGAACTTTACATACAGGTTTCTTTGAAACTTAAATAGTTTGTTTGGACCAAGCTGGGGCGAACACATTATTTCCTTCACTAACTGGTGCTCCTGCTGTCAGCACTTTCCAATATCTATGTAGCTTCAGCTACATATAGCACCGTGTTCCAGCAGCAGGATGAAGCTTTCACATCCTGCTTCCGTAAAAAAAATTCAGCTGGAATGAGCACTGCTCAGTCATTTAGGGGAAACCTTGTAATTTCAGAATGAATGCAAGCCTTGTGTTCATTCAGAAAATACAAAGCGTCTTCTGAATAGCTAAGCAGTGCTCAGCTCTACTCCATTTTGTTCAGGGAGCAGGACAAGAAGTCTTTACTGTCAGAACACAGTGCTGTATACTCTGTCTGTAGTGAAGCTACAGTTTATACAGTACTCACTTCTCTGATCTCTTTCTAGCTCCAAGTCATCATTTATGTGGATTGATGACCAAAACTAAAGTGCAATTTCAACATGAGGCTGAACCAGTGTCTTAAAAACAGACAGGGTGTGATTTTCTCCTAAATATAGTACAATCAAAGCTTTTTTGGTCATACTTCTCTTGTGGGTCAAGGGAGTGCACAATCTTTTGCTCTCTTGTGATACAAAATCAGCTGACAGCGATATAGGTGGAGATACACCAGGCTTTGGAAGGATCCTGACAGTTTGTCAAATTGAGATTGTCAAAATTCCTCACAGGAGCTAGGACATGTAACATGTTCCGGAAAGGTGAACTTATCCTTTAAGAAAATTATTGTTAATGGTTAACTCATGCGAAAAAAACAAACAATTTTGGAAACATTATGCTAATGTTTTTTTTTAAATGCAGTTATGAGGAATAAAGTTTAGGCACTCCTACCTTCTACCTTTTAAATGTATAGACCCATCTCCCCCCCCCCCCCTGACAACTCATAGAGCAGTGGATGCAGGTGGGTACTTCAATAGGGAATTCCTCCCCCATTGTCAGTCTTCAACATAACACAGAGGGGCTGAGGCTTTTCAGTCACGTGGCCACATAGAAAATGAAGGAAAAGGTTTATTTACGTAGCAATTTGTATGTCATTGTACAACAGTGAGGGCTGCAGCTTCAAAAAAGGTAGGTATTATAGTGCCTAAACTTCTATTTTAAGCATTTAGAAAGAGAATATGCACAACTTATAATGTGTTCTCCAATACACAGATTTAAAAATACATCCTTAATCCATGTAATATTATTTGCCAATTTTAGCAGAAGTTGATATACTATACTGCAAAGAGATGAACCTTTTGAAAAGACGATGTCATTACATTTTCAGATTACTTAAATGCACTGTTTATTTTTTCCAATTTTGATTAAATCTTCTCTTTTAAAACACACCACTCAGTAAAGCCTTGCGTACTTATGTTCTTACATATGGAGCTCTAAAGATCCTGGACCAGCTGGCACAATAAAATATGTTGTCGCAAGTCAACTGAGGACAAATTTAAAACGTGAGAGCACATAATAAATCATTGTGCTATCTTTCTAATAATTATACTATTAATCTCACAACTATATTCAATTGTGTAGGTATCTGTTTAACGTCTTTCTTTAACAACCTTATTCAAATAAGTTCTTTCATTGAATTTTGGCATAATTAAATTAAAGTATACTGTACATTTATGTACATACTTGAAAACTCATACATTAACACCTCAGACCAAATGCCTATGTGCAATGCAGAATTTTTATTACCATACATATTTTCAGGAATCAATTACTGTAGCACCACATGAGGTTAAAAAAATATTAAACAACCAAAACAGTGCTCTGATTAGGATTGTCGTCATCCCTCCTAGTCATTATCATCATCATCATTATTTTTATTTTATTTATCATAGTGGGGAACATGGAGCAGCAAGTTGAGATGAAACAATGTTTCATTCCTACCCCTTGCACTCACAACCTTGACGAGTGCACCATAATTGCAGCTGCTGATTTAGTCTGTCTGTCCAAAAAAAATATTTTTTTTCTATAATTTGTTAGGTAAATTACGTTTTCATTGTGTTTCCAATGGCAGATATAAATCCAACTTTACTACTGTACTCTTATCATAAAGATCCGGGTGCAAACAGTAAACAATGAAAATGGCTATGGCCCCCATTTATATAAAACAGATAAGAAACATGGTGACATAAATTCAATTTCTATCTATGAAGTAAAACTATTAATTGAGCTTTAATGAAAAAAAATGTCCAAACAATTTTGGATTTGGCTTTTTAAAATATTATTGCATATGGAAAACACATATAGGAGCAAAGAAACATGCTGCACACCCCAAATAGTGACTACAAAAAAAGAAAAGGGTCCCCCCAGGGGTGGGGTTTTCTAGGCAGCAAAAAATTGTAAAGGTAACTCATATAGAGTAAAAATGTATAGCTTTATTGGTGATAATCATATCAAAATGACAATAGAGTTAAAATGTGAGCTCTGGTATAGGAGATAAAAATTCAATACAGTAAATGCAGACACAGTAATACACAACATTCAATGTAGTTAATGCTGGTTGTGCATGAATTCAGACGCGTTTCAACCCAAAAGGGTCTTCTTCAGAGGTTTGGTCTACGTGAAAAGAATTTACATTCATTGGTTGTACTTTGTGGCTAAAAACATAATGATCTTAGCAACACATTTTTAATATATAGTTACCAGTGGCAATGTATTGTGGAAGGTCTCCTGACCAGAGATCCTCTAAAAACCTTTCCACCTTATCCCACACAGCGAGCTCGATCTTTTGACACTCCAGGAAAGGGCTTGCATCGCAGGTATGTCTTACAAGGAGTCACATTATCAGAGTAGACCCCCACACTGAGGTAGGGCACGGGAGCAAGAAACCATTACCTACAATAGGTCATTCAGGAACAGCAATATGAGTTACAACATCCCATATGGGTAGTAGAATTGTATTTTAAGGTAAGTGTTTGAATAATTAAAAGAGTTAGTGGGAACTATAAATTCCCAATTACCAGGGGAGGTCATTGCTTTTTTTACTGCCTAGAAAACCCCACCCTTGGGGGACCCTTTCCTTTTTTCTAAATATTATTATCCAAATACATTAAGACATTTCTTCTAACAATTGTACATTAAACCAGTAAGATACAACTGCTTTGCCCAGGCTTTTTCATTTAGATATTGGTCATAGTAGTGTACAAGATTGTATTAATTTAATCCTTTGCATTTTGTTTTCATCTTTCTTTATGTAAGGCAAATAAATCCACAAGCAAGTAAATTAAAAAATAAAGACAGACCTATGAAGACAATCAGCAAGTTTACTGCTATGAGAGAAAAGTCAAATGACCAGTTAGGCATGTGGTGTGTTTAAAGTGTGATAGTGCGTTTAAAGACAGGAGATGTAGTCTGTGCATGGCAAAGACAAAGATTATAACTAAACATTAACATCTGATAAATAAAAAAAATAAACCAAAGCCCAAAATGTATCTTAACCTTCTCTTACCAAATAATGTAATGGGATGATCACTCTTAAGGTTTTTCCCTTAAGAGCTGTTGACAGTGTTTAGCTTAACATTGGCTTATTGTGGTTTTCAACGGCATAAAAGATTATCACAGTGGAGGAAAAGATCTATGGACCCGTGATTATCTGCTTATGGGACTTTGGTCTTCATAGTGTCACACTGTTAGGTCAAAGCTTTGAGGCGGCTGTCAAGAAATTATTGGAAGATAGCCTCATCTAACGTATTTCACCGAGGCAGGGAAAAACATTACTCTGCGTGGGCTTAGAGGCATGTTGGGAGGATTATGAAAGGTGCAAGGTTTGTGGTGCATGGCCAAAAGGATTACTAACTGAAAAATTGGCTTAACTTGTTTCTCAGGAGCATTGTATGGGCATGATATACACTTTTTATTAAGTAAGCCTTTGCATGAACTAAGTGGAAAAATACTTCCCATTAACAAGAAAACTGCATGGTGTAGATTTATCAGAGTTAATTGTCTAGAAGATATACTTTCCTTTCAAAATCAAAATAGACAATGTGGTGCCTTTTTATTCTCTGTGTTAGCACATAGTTTACAATATGGTATTTTACTTAAAATATGCTACATTTCAATTTCACTCATTTGAGATAGATTAGTTTAGCTCTATTCACATTACTGGTATGTAATCTTTTTAATGGATTATGTTGTATCAGTTCTACCAGAAAAGGCCTTAATATACTTCTGTTAGAGTGATAATGCAGATTTTTCCCACTACCTGCTTAATAGCAATTAAGACACAAGAAACCCATCAATCCATTTTAAACAAAGCCTATAAAGATAAAAATTGGTAGGGAGGTATGCTACCTTTATTTCATTATCTTAACAAATTTTTATGGCTATAAAATGATAATTGCTCCAGCCTAATTTAGAATAAGTTTTTTATTCTTTATTGTTGTAAAGAATGGCTTTTTTATTTTTGAAAATTCTTTTTATGAAGGTTTTAAGCATAATATAACATAGAACATCTGAACTGAGTCAATGTGACCTCAGCTTGCTTCGGCAGCCACGCAGGGCTCGAAAAATTACATTGCATTGGCATATGAACAAACTAACATAGCCCAACTGACTAAACCAGTACATTTAAACAATGTATCCACCTTCTCTCCCCCTTGTGACAGCTCTACCAAGGACCTCTGCAGAGTCCCATTAAAACCGGAGAAATGTTAAAGAACAATTAGTAACCTACATCAAGTAGATATAGCATTTAAACAGTATCTGTTACCATTCTGTATACTGGGATATCAACCATAGAGAGGTAGGTTCTTGTGTCCCGAAGGATCGCCCAGCATTAATAAGTTATACCCCGCCCTTTTTACAGTTATTAGTTAGACCCACCTATTATCCCACTGTGTCATTGGAATTGTACCATGCTTGTCATACTCTGTCAAATTTCTTTCCACAGCCTCTGGTTGTGTATGTGGCCGTATAATATGGCATCATGGAATTCACCAAGCCCTTCCAAAAAAACATCAGGAGCCCCCGGCTTCTTCCAATTTAGCAGAATGGCTTTCCGCCCATAAAATAACAATGTATTAAGCAGAGTTCTAAGAGCCCTAGCAGGCATCACCTCATCCACTAGACCCAATAGACAAACCCGCACAGTCATAGGAATAGGTACCGCCAGAAGGTCCAAGACACAGGAAGTGACCTCAGACCAAAACTGCTGAATCTGCGGACCCAGAAAATATGATTCGCATTAGGGGGCAAAAAGGAGCATCTCCAGCACTCAGCTGAGACGGAGTGGAAAATCTTGACTAATCTGGCCGTTGTATAGTAGCTCCTGTGTAAAAATTTGAATGGAATCAACCTATCCCTAGCTGATATAAGGTGTTGAAATGGTCGAGTCCACAAATCATCCCAATCCTCCTCCTGTAAGTCAGGTAATTCAGTTTAACATTTTTCCCTACATCTGGCTATGGCCTGAGGTGTCCTTTTTAAAGAATTCTTTATATGTCACTGAAAGGGGCTTGATAAGCTCCTTTCACATTAGTAAGCTTTCGAGATCTGAGGGCAGGGATTCCACCCCCACATCACTAAATTGTACTTGAAAAGCATGACGAAGTTGGAAAAATCTAAAAAGGTAAGATTTAGGAAGATCATGCTTTGCTTTCATATGTGTAAAGGTCAACAACTCCCCATACCAGGTTATATCCTTCAATGTTTTAATTCCCTTGACTGCCCACACCATGGGATCCGGTATGTGATAAAAATGGGACAATTTAGGGTTTATCCACAGAGGGGTAGAGGGGGTGACACCTTAAAAACTAGGACATGCCAGCTTCATTGCAGTTTCCCAGGCTCTTATAGTTACTTTCATTGTGAAAGTCAGAGGGAGATTAGATTTGGTTGCTCTATATAGAGCCAGTCTCAGACATTCGTATGACCCCAGATGAGTTGCCTCCAATACGGTGGCCAAGTCCCCATCATCTGCCCATAGCCATTGACGGGCAAACACCATTTGGCCGGCCAAATAATATTTTTGCCAGTCGGGCAATGCCAATCCCCCCTGATCCCCTAGTTGTAAAGAATGGCTTTAGGTGCAAAACAAAAAAGATATTATAAAGTGGTGTATTAATACCTTTTAGGGAGCTACTAGAATCATTTGGTTTTTCTACCTGTCCCATGGCTACCGGCCCTGCATTTGGATCTAACAAAGAAAAAAGCATTCAAGAGGCAACTTTAATTTTAGTTTATATTAGGAAATGAGAGGAAAATAAAAAACATTCAGAGAGCTCAATAGCTCAGGTTAGGCTGCTCAGGACAGACAGGACTACCCCCAAGCAGATTGCCAGAAGACAAATGTACCAATAGAAGGAGCACCCTACCAAATACATTTTGGGGGCTAGAAAACCCTTTATCAAGGCTCCAGCTAATGAAAATAAAACTGCATTTGACTCTAAATATGCCTTTTTTTGGGGGGTCTTGGTGTAAATCTATGTAAGGAAGTAACTTGCTAGACCAGGAGAGTTACTAGCCAGCAGCATTTGCTTACATAGAAATAAAGATAAGAGATTTAACAGCTTACCGACAAACCTCTGACAATAATCAGGCTATAGTCACTAGGGATCTTTTATGATTTTTTGCAGTGCTCAAATTGGATAGGGTGTTTAGGAGTGCAAGGTACTCAAGAAAGAAAACAAAAAAACATGCAGGCCTTCTTCCAACGGAGAAAAAGTGAAAAATATAAAATGAGCCAAAAATACAAAGCAAGTAATAATGTAATGCTGCACCAAAAATTAGTGAAAACTAATAAAACATAAAATAATAGAAAAATTGGCCGAAAAACCATATAAATATGTATATGAATATGAAATCAACCAATCATGCTTGAGTGCACCATATATACCAGCACATATACCATAAATATGACACCAAAACAGTCCAGCATAAGTGATGAAATTATATCTAAAAACATATATATTAGTTCAATTCTTCTGTATATGTAGTGACTCCAACACCGTGCCTTGCTAAAGTGCAGTGTGCTTAATTCTTGTTAGACAAAAAGTGCTTCACCCAAAGTGTCATATAAATCTGCTCACCAGATATCTCTGGCCACAAAGTGACCACCAGGCATATAATAGAGGGAAAAAACTTTCCTCTGCTAGCTGGGATCCTCCAAGCCAGATATAGCTCCAATTGACCGTTTCCAATATCGATCAAAATCCATTTAATCATGGATGGTGAATGGTAATTCCTCCAAAGGATAGTTCCATAAAGTATTACACTCTGAAGTGTAAATCCAACGCTCCTTATCTTTATATCTGTGAAAATTGGCTCCCCCATAAACGAGCCACAGAGATGCAATATAGTGTAATACTGTCTTTAATAAAAAAAGCAATTACATGCCAATGTAAAATACAGCAGATAACAGCACAGCGGGGGGATGAGGCAGAGGCCGGTCCGTCATTCGGTGTATAAAATGGAAAGCACAGCGTGCATCTCAGCTGGGAATGGAAGTGTAAACTCCTGTATGAAGCGTCCCAAGCCTCGTTTTCAATGCATTTCGTGCTCTAGCGCACGTCATCAGGAGAAAAATGTTTTTCCAGTGGAAGCTCCAAAGAGTTCTGGAAAAAAGGTGTCCTCAAACATTTATCTTCTCCCTAAGTCATACCTTTAATCAACACCATCAGAGATTGGCTGAATATGCATGACCTAGTGGTTAATCCTTCTCACACTGATTAGTGGAACCCCCTACCAGCAAGAATCTGAAGCAATCAACCCACCAGGCTTTGGAAAAACCTACAGTACCCTAAAAAGTAAATAATAGATTACAGCCCAGTAACAAAACACTACAGATAGAGACACAGAGGCATGAGGCAGGGTCACAATAGTGATTAAAGCAGTATTAAACCCAAAAACAAAAATGTATTATTTGACAGCTTACCAATCCCTAGATGTGGTGGCTGCATTTGTTTTATTTTTTAGACTTTTTGTTCTCTTTTATTTTACTTGGTGATCTAGCCAGTAATACACTTCATGTCTTAAGTCTGGTACACACAACAGAATATTCAACAGAAACTGTCTGACATTCGGCCTGTGTGTACAGCAGCCTGTCCAACAGAAGATGACCGAACGTCTGGCTTCTGTCGCACAGGCATGCTGGAAAAACAGCAGCTGATCAGATACGAGTTCTGACCGGTGTGTTCTGGTGGGAAGGCAGTCCCCCTGTCAGAACACAATAGCTCAGCGGGGAGATTGCTGTACTGTACTAACATTGTATATTTAGTACAGCAAGCTCCTCATGAGCTACTCAGACTTCTTTTGTTCTACCCGCTGGGTTGAATGAAAAAAAAACTAATAGTGTGTACCAGGCTTTAGAGCAGTGGTTCTCAACCCTTCTAGTGCTGTGACCCCTTGATAAAATTTCCCAAGTGGTGTGGACCCTTAATAGGGATGAGCCAAACACCCCCCTGTTCGGTTCGCACCAGAACATGCGAACAGGAAAAAAGTTCGTTCGAACATGCGAACACCGTTAAAGTCTATGGGACACGAACATGAATAATCAAAAGTGCTAATTTTAAAGGCTTATATGCAAGTTATTGTCATAAAAAGTGTTTGGGGACCTGGGTCCTGCCCCAGGGGACATGGATCAATGCAAAAAAAAGTTTTAAAAACGACCGTTTTTTCAGGAGCAGTGATTTTAATAATGCTTAAAGTCAAACAATAAAAGTGTAATATCCCTTTAAATTTCGTACCTGGGGGGTGTCTATAGTATGCCTGTAAAGGGGCGCATGTTTCCTGTGTTTAGAACAGTCTGACAGCAAAATGACATTTTGAAGGAAAAAACTCATTTAAAACTACCCGCGGCTATTGCATTGCCGACAATACACATAGAAGTTCATTGATAAAAACGGCATGGGAATTCCCCAAAGGGGAACCCCGAACCAAAATTAAAAAAAAAAAATGACGTGGGAGTCCTCCTAAATTCCATACCAGGCCCTTCAGGTCTGGTATGGATATTAAGGGGAACCCCGGACAAAATTTAAAAAAAAAAATGACGTGGGGTTCCCCCTAAATTCCATACCAGACGCTTCAGGTCTGGTATGGATTTTAAAGGGAACCCCGCGCCAAAAAAAAAAAAAAAAAACGGCGTGGGGTCCCCCCAAAAATCCATACCAGACCCTTATCCGAGCACGCAACCTGGCAGGCCGCAGGAAAAGAGGGGGGGACGAGAGTGCGGCCCCCCTCCCTCCTGAACCGTACCAGGCCACATGCCCTCAACATTGGGAGGGTGCTTTGGGGTAGCCCCCCAAAACACCTTGTCCCCATGTTGATGAGGACAAGGGCCTCATCCCCACAACCCTGGCAGGTGGTTGTGGGGGTCTGCGGGCGGGGGGCTTATCGGAATCTGGAAGCCCCCTTTAACAAGGTGACCCCCAGATCCCGGCCCCCCCCCCGTGTGAAATGGTAAGGGGGTACATAAGTACCCCTACCATTTCACGAAAAAAGTGTCAAAAATGTTAAAAATGACAAGAGACAGTTTTTGACAATTCCTTTATTTAAATGCTTCTTCTTTCTTCTATCTTCCTTCATCTTCTGGTTCTTCTGGCTCTTCTGGTTCTTCTGGTTCTTCCTCCGGCGTTCTCGTCCAGCATCTCCTCCGCGGCGTCTTCTGTCTTCTTCTCCTCGGGCCGCTCCGCACCCATGGCATGGGGGGGAGGCTCCCGCTCTTCTCTTCTTCTCTTCTTCTCTTCTTCTTTTCTTCTTTTCTTCTCTTCTTCTCTTCTTCATTTTCTTCTCTGGGCCGCTCCGCAATCCATGCTGGCATGGAGGGAGGCTCCCGCTGTGTGACGGCGCTCCTCGTCTGACAGTTCTTAAATAACGGGGGGGGCGGGGCCACCCGGTGACCCCGCCCCCCTCTGACGCACAGTGACTTGACGGGACTTCCCTGTGGCATTCCCGTGACGTCACAGGGAAGTCCCGTCAAGTCACCGTGCGTCAGAGGGGGGCGGGGTCACCGGGTGGCCCCGCCCCCCCGTTATTTAAGAACTGTCAGACGAGGAGCGCCGTCACACAGCGGGAGCCTCCCTCCATGCCAGCATGGATTGCGGAGCGGCCCGGAGAAGAAAATGAAGAAGAGAAGAAGAGAAGAAAAGAAGAAGAGAAGAAGAGAAGAGCGGGAGCCTCCCCCCCATGCCATGGGTGCGGAGCGGCCCGAGGAGAAGAAGATAGAAGACGCCGCGGAGGAGATGCTGGACGAGAACGCCGGAGGAAGAACCAGAAGAGCCAGAAGAGCCAGAAGAGCCAGAAGAACCAGAAGATGAAGGAAGATAGAAGAAGCATTTAAATAAAGGAATTGTCAAAAACTGTCTCTTGTCATTTTTAACATTTTTGACACTTTTTTCGTGAAATGGTAGGGGTACTTATGTACCCCCTTACCATTTCACACAGGGGGGGGGCCGGGATCTGGGGGTCACCTTGTTAAAGGGGGCTTCCAGATTCCGATAAGCCCCCCGCCCGCAGACCCCCGCAACCACCGGCCAGGGTTGTGGGGATGAGGCCCTTGTCCTCATCAACATGGGGACAAGGTGTTTTGGGGGGCTACCCCAAAGCACCCTCCCAATGTTGAGGGCATGTGGCCTGGTACGGTTCAGGAGGGAGGGGGGGCCGCACTCTCGTCCCCCCCTCTTTTCCTGCGGCCTGCCAGGTTGCGTGCTCGGATAAGGGTCTGGTATGGATTTTTGGGGGGACCCCACGCCGTTTTTTTTTTTTTTTTTTGGCGCGGGGTTCCCCTTAAAATCCATACCAGACCTGAAGGGTCTGGTATGGAATTTAGGGGGAACCCCACGTCATTTTTTTTTTTAAATTTTGGCCGGGGTTCCCCTTAATATCCATACCAGACCTGAAGGGCCTGGTATGGAATTTAGGGGGACCCCCACGTCATTTTTTTTTTAAAATTTTGGTTCGGGGTTCCCCTTTGGGGAATTCCCATGCCGTTTTTATCAATGAACTTCTATGTGTATTGTCGGCAATGCAATAGCCGCGGGTAGTTTTAAATGAGTTTTTTCCTTCAAAATGTCATTTTGCTGTCAGACTGTTCTAAACACAGGAAACATGCGCCCCTTTACAGGCACACTATAGACACCCCCCAGGTACGAAATTTAAAGGGATATTACACTTTTATTGATTGACTTTAAGCATTATTAAAATCACTGCTCCTGAAAAAACGGCCGTTTTTAAAACTTTTTTTTGCATTGATCCATGTCCCCTGGGGCAGGACCCAGGTCCCCAAACACTTTTTATGACAATAACTTGCATATTAGCCTTTAAAATTAGCACTTTTGATTTCTCCCATAGACTTTTAAAGGGTGTTCCGCGGCATTCGAATTTGCCGCGAACACCCCAAATTGTTCGCTGTTCGGTGAACTTGCGAACAGCCAATGTTCGAGTCGAACATGAGTTCGACTCGAACTCGAAGCTCATCCCTAACCCTTAACAGTAAAATTATTTTCGTAGCGTGCATTGTCAGCACCCAAGGCAAGACAAGTAATTTGCACCCCCTAACCCATGGACATTTAGCGCTCCCTGAATCCCTTCCACTTGTACAGTATTGAAACACCTTATGGTACATTTTAGGATGTACCACTCTTTATCTTTGTTCTCCTTTGGGTGCTGACAACCCACGCTACGAAAATAAATGTACTTTTAGGGGTCCACACCACTTGGGAAATGTTATCAAGGGGTCATCACAGCACTAGAAGGTTGAGAACCACTGCTCTAGCTGTCTTGCTTGTTCTTTCTCTTATTCTTTCTCTCCCTTTTTCTTTGTTCCTCCCCCTCTTTTCCTCTCCCCTTCATGTATTCTCTATTTTTATTCCTTCTCTTACTCCTTGGTGGGGGGAATGGGATGAGTGGCAGTGCTGGGGGGAGTTCTGATCAGCCAGCTTAGGTGCTCATGATAAAGGTCATCTGCTGATCTGAGAATTGTAATGGGGACATTTAATGACAACTATAATCAAATGTAGTGTTACTCACTGTGTCTCCGACTTCACTGTGTCTCCAGCTTCACTGTATCTCCGACTTCACTGTGTCTCCGACCTTGTGCTGTCTCGTAGCAGTGACACCTATGCCAAAATCAGGAGATAGGGTCTCCCACTTCCCATTCCTCACCAGTCAGCTGACCTCTAGTCTCTGCCCCCCAGCCATGTCATGAACTGAATGGGCGGCTGCGAAGTGGTTGAGTGGGCGGTCGCGGGCTCCAGGGACAGCCCTGCTGGGTGGACACAAAAAAGCTGGGAGAGAGGTGCTGGCTTCAGGAACAGCTCAAGATTTGGTGACCCCTGACAAATCATCATTTGACCCCTGAGGGGGTCCGGACCCCCAGGTTGAGAACCACTGCTTTAGAGTGTCTGCATTCTAAATGAAGTAGGAAAGCAGACACCTTTTGACAGCAGCATTGTCAGTCTGGGGGGAGGGAAGTGCTAGACTACCAGATTTAGAGGGACTTGACCAACAAATTGAAGCTAAACTCCAACTAACACTTTATAACACATGGACAGCGATGCCCAATAAGAATCTGTTTGGTCTATCCTTGCAGTGCTGGATGCAGAGGAGAGAAAGCAGCAGGTATTTCAGATTCCTGGACCAGTGGAGCAGCTTGCGGCTGATCCTGACAGCTCGGGAACACGGGAGGTAAGTACAGCAGGGACTGGGGAGTGAGAGGGAGTCCAGTGTTAGGTCACCTTTACACATTTTCTGTAAACGCGAACTAACCCTTTAAATTAGTTGAACATATTATTTAAAGTGGTTGTAAACTTCAGTCATAGAATTTGAGCAAAGCATGTATATCTGTAGTGTTTACTTATCTCTCTCCAAAGCTGTAAGTGTCATTTCTCTCTAGTACTTCGTTCCTCTGTTATCAGCATGTGTCACTTCAGAGAAATTTTCCCAACACAAGAGATACATTTGTGTCTGTGGGGGGGGGGGGGGACAGCAGACAGTCTATTCAGAATACAGTTCTGCTGTGTGGGGAGGGGGGGTGTGCCTTTCTTCCAAGCAGCTCTCACACACTGTTACTGCAGTCTCTCTCTTCTCTATCAACTGTAAGACTATTGCCACTGCCTCTCAGTTTTACTCAGTGTTGGGATTTATAGCATTTGTTTCCCTGCATCGAAAATGGGGTTAATTCACAGGTTATGGGTCCCTTCACATGAGCATCTTCTGTTCTGTCACGAAAAGTAGTAGTAAAAAAAAGAAAAAAACACATGAAAACAGAATCCTTTTACATCAGTTTACATCAGTTTATACATCTGTCTTTAGTTCAGTTCAGCTCACTTTACATCAGTATACATCTGTTTTTCACATGTCCATTTTTTTAGTTGCTGAGGAAAATAGCCATGGGTGGAGAAAAGTATAAATGAAAAATATATTTCTTGCTTAAAAATGTACATAAAAAGAACAGAACACACGCAAAAGCCTTCTCATAGGCATGCCTTGTGGTCCAGTCTGGATCTGTCTGAAAAACTGAAAAATGGATCCAGACCATGCCCATGTGAAAGGATCCAAATTTCACTCCGTAAAGCACATATCTCGCACTTCCTAAAAATAAAAGAGAAATCATCACCTCTTCTTTCGGTGTTGTGTCCTGCAGACTCACTTACTTGGTTATATAGTGCAGGTCGTTTTTTAGGTTAAACGATGACAGTGTCATGCAATGAACTTCCTGTGGGCACAGAGTGTCAAGGATTTGCCCTCTGCCCTGGGCTCACAGGAGAATACTGCAGAGAGCTGTTCTGATAATCACCAGAGTGAAGACACTTTCCTTGTGACATTTATGTTTGTGCAGATTTTTTCCCCGGGCTTCTTTAGCATTATTTTTATCTGGTAAGCCTGCAAAACACACAGCTTCTGTCCCTGGGTGGCTATGTCACTCCTCCACTGATCTATGATAGGAACCAATTTTAATGCAGCATACCGGTCCTTATGTGTATTGGCTGCAATACTTTTCTTACTTCAGGCTTTATTCCCTTTATCAGGGTTTGATCAAGGTCAGTGTCAGGGTTAGGATCAAAGTAGGGATCAAAGGTTAAGGTCAGTGTATTTTAGATAACATTAAAAAAAATATATTTTTAATTAGTATCAGTTATTGTCAGTGGGGGTGATTTAGTAAATGCAAATAGACTGTGCGCTTTGCAAAGTGCAGTTGCACTCTGCAAGTGCAGTTGCTCCAGAGGTTAGTAAATGAGGGGAAGCTCCACTTTGCAAAGTATACCCAATCACATGCAAGGAAAATTAAATGAATTTTTGCTTGCACATGATTGGATGATGGAAGTCAGCAGAGCTTCTGCTCATTTACTAAGCTCTGGAGCAAGTGCTCTTTCAGAGGGCAACTGCAAGTGCTAAGTGCATATTCTATTTGCCCTTAGTAAATCAACCTTAGTGTGTTTTAGGTAGGATAAAAAAAGCAAAATGTGCACTTTTGTTTCTGGGGCTTACTTTGAGTACAAACAAAATCTTGCATACACATATGTGGTATTGTTGCAATTGTCAGGAGCAGAAGAGTTGTTTTTGGTTTTGTATTTGGCGGTAGGCTATGGTAATAGCAGGAAATATATAGCTACATTTTTTAAAAAAGGTTTTTTTTTTTAATATATTTTGTGCCAGTTTCACTTTGATAATAAAAAAGGAATAGGCAATATCCATTACCATTTACCACCAAATGAAAGCCCAATTTGTCCTGAAAAAAACAAGGTATAATCCACCTGAATGCACAAAGTAGTTTTGATGATATATACAGTTATACTAACACGTGCCAAAGTTGCAAAACTGTACTCGGACCTTAGGATTTGTTTTGCCCTCGCATTGAAGGGATTAAGGAGTCTTAACAACCTGCAAAAACACCTAAAAATGCATCAAAACCACATAAAAATTCCATGTACATGTGTTTTTGGTGTGTTTCCATTGAAGTCAATGGGGCCAAAATCAAGTAGACCCTTTTCCAAAAAACACTGCACTTCATTGAGTGGGCACCATAGAGAATAATGTGGTTTCCATTGCATCTGAAATGGCACTAACGTGAACCAGGCAAATAAATGAAAAGAAGAAAGTTAAAAGATTGTCATATTCCCTTAAATGTAGGTGTGAATTACTAAAGCAAATGTGTTTTTTTTATTCCACTTTAGCGTGCATTTTCGCAAATCTACTTTTCTTTAGCATAGCAGTGCTGAAAGCAAACACAGGTTTTACATAGCTGGTATAAACCTTCTGTGATTTCTTGAATCACAGCCATTGCACCTTTATGTCATCAACCGAACTGTGGAATTGCTTCTCATCAGGTGTATGATGTCAAATAAATTCTGCTAATTTCTCTATAATAAACTCACGTTTCTGTTCAAATTGGAAACTGGAGTTAGTAATAGGAAAACTAGGGATTACAATATATGTATGTTTCATTTTAGGTGGCCTATTTATAGTTTAAAAATGGCAAAAGTAGATTTTAACAAGAAGCATGATGTTTTATTAAATAATGTATAAAAGTGAATTGTTTGTAAATGGAAATACAGTATTACTGTTTTATTGAATTTGTCTGCTGTACCAGACTCATCCGGAATGTATTACACAGGGATTGTGCAGTCTTGGCATATCATGGCAGTAGCCATACTGGGGAATAATGGTGGCTGCCTTTTTAATCTGTTTGAATACTGTGGTGAATGATTTAATATAGAGCCAATATTGTTCTCCATATGGCTCTGTTTATAGTCAATTATCACTAAGCTGCTGCCATGAGCACTTATGTGTTTAATACACCAAATTACAATATTTATCATAAGTAATATATATGTAGTAAACTAGATACAATGAAAGAAACTGGAAAACTACATATCAATCTGTCGAGCTTATCTGAAAAGCCAACACTTTTTTTTCCCTTTTTTAGTTTTGTATAGAGTAGGAAATAGCTAAAATCCCAGTAAAGTTTTTTCTTGCCATTTGTGTCCTCTTGGGAAGATGTTTCTTCATCAAAAATGGAACAATTTCCCCAAGGAAAGGGAAATTGTTCCATTATTGTAGTTTTTTGGGGTGTACAGCCCTGGTGACTCTCATAGATGTGCCCTTCCATTCGGTGTTCCTTCATCTTTCTTTTGACAGTTGCCACATGCACTGAAGATTTCCCCTCTATTCATTGAAAGTTTTAGATATAGTATTTCCCAGTGGCGTACCAACTGAGGGGCGGGGGGGTGGTCCACCCCGGGTGCCACACTCTGTGGGGGGTGTCAGGCCGGCACCCCCCGCGAGTGAAGCGGTGACAGCCCGGTGGGCTCAGGCAGTGCAGCGGCATGGTGACAGGGCAGCCAGAGAGAGCTGAGCTGTGACAGTGTGCGGGGATGCCCGAGCTGGGTGTGGAACGTACCACTACCCGGGTGACACCCAGAGCCAGCCGAGCAGTGCAGGAGAAATAAGACACTCTGTCTCCTTCTATACCACAGGAGGAGAGAGAGACAGTGAGCAGCGCTGAACAGAGGAACTGCTGGAGTCAAATTTTTAAGTTAACATCAGGTGATTGGTTGCTAGGTGGTCCTAGCAGCCAATCATTAGCTTGTTAATATGAAAAATAAACTGCAGCAGTTCCAGCTCTCTGTTCAGCGCTTCTCTGTCTCTGCCTCTGGCTGCATGATTAAGGTAGTTGTGTAATGTAAAGGGGTCCGAAGGTGTAGGGTAGTGTGTAATGTAAAGGGGTCCAGAGGTGCAGGGTGCTGTGTAATGTACAGTGGTCCAGAGGTGCAGGGTGCTGTGTAAAGGGGTCTAGAGGTGCAAGGTGCTGTGTAATGTAAAAGGGTCCAGAGCTGCAGGGTGCTGTGTAATGTAAAGGGGTCCAAAAGTGCAGGGTGCTGTGTAATGTAAAAGGGTCCAAAGGTGCAGGGTACTGTGTAATTTAAAGGGGTCCAGAGGTGCAGGGTGCTGTGTAATGTAAAGAGGTCAAAGGTGCAGGGTGCTGTGTGATCTAAAGGGGTCAGAGGTGCAGGGTGCTATGTAAAGGGGTCCAGAGGTGCAGGGTGCTGTGTAATGTAAAGGGGTCCAGAAGTGCAGGGTACTGTGTAATGTAAAGGGATCAGAGGTGCAGGGTATTGTGTAAAAGGGTCCAGAGGTGCAGGGTGCTGTGTAATGTAAAGGGTCCAGAGATGTAAGGTGCTGTGTAATGTAAAGGGGTCCAGAGGTGCAGGGTGCTGTGTAATGTAAAGGGGTCCGGAGGTACAGGGTGCTGTTTAAAGGGGTCCAGAGGTGCAGGGTGCTGTGGAAAGGGGTCGAGAGGTGCAGGGTGCTGTGGAAAAGAGTCCAGAGGTGCAGGGTGCTGTGTAATGTAAAGGGGTCCAGAGGTGCAGTTGTGGAGAGGGGGTATACAGTCATGACAAAGAGATGCAGAGGTATGCAGGGGGCACGGTAGGATGTTTATACATTTTAACGCGGGGGTGGTGCCAGATATAGGATCCTCCCCGGGTGTCAAATGCTCTAGGCACGCCCCTGGTATTACCTCACTTTAGGCACCAGTGACAATTGTCCACAGGATGATTAGAGAGGTAAATATCCCTCACAGGAACACAGACAGCAATAACAGCTATGGCCTGTGGTCCTAATCCTTCCGTACTACTCCTCCTCCTTGGTACTATCCAAAACCAAAGGAAAAAGGTTTCAGTTTTAGAAACAAAATTAAAAAATCAGCAAAAATTCTTATAAAATTAGCTGTTTACTTGATGCCTGTCTACATGTCTACCTGATTTGTTTTTGGATACAGTGTTTTGGCAGAAACTCAAATGAGCTACCACAGATTTCAGCCTGTTATAAACTAAAGACCTGCTTATGACTTCTAAGGTTTACCAGGACTAAGCTGGTGCTTTGATAATGCTGAAATCTTTAACAATAATGGAGTACAGTAATTTGAGGGAAAGCAGACAGGCCTAACATCTTTGATTTTAGTAAGAAGGGGTGTTCCTAGCAGTGATAGGATAAGGTCATCTAGAACCCAGGGTGAACATGCAAAACTACCCCCCCCACATTCCCCTCCTGGAACAACACTTACCCCCTGCTACTCCCCAAATTTCCCCTTACAACACAAATCCCCTCCTCCCCAATCTCATTGTGGTACTTCCCCACCCCACAAGATGCCACAGTGCCCAAGGCAGCCATCCCATCTGCTCACCCCTTGTCCCAGCCCTGGTTCCTAGCCATAAACCTACTTTACTCTTAGCTCTCATTCACACAGGCTCTATCCAAAACTAAAATAAAAAAGTTTTGCCTTTAGTTATAGTTTAAGAACTGTTCGTTACCAGAAAGTTTTACATTTCTCTTTATATGTGTCAAGGGTGAAGGGAAACGTCCTAAACAGAGCCCCGGACAACAGTACAATCTGACAGGGGTTCCATTCCTATCTCACTCTATGCAAAACTAAAACATAAATATTGTCTGGATTTGTTCTTTAACCATGTGACTGTCAGAAGATTTATCCCCCTTCATAACCAGGGCATTTTTTGCTATTCAGCACTGCGCTACTTTAACTGACAATTGCTCGGTCGTGCAATACTGTACCCAAATTAAATTTATATCATTTTTTTCACACAAATAGTGCTTTCTTTTGGTGGTATTTGATCACCCCTGTGTTTTTTATTTTTTGCGCTATAAACAAAAAAATGCCGTCAATTTTGAAAAAAAACAATATTTTTTACTTTTTGCTATAAATACTTAATTCATTAAAAACAAATAATCGTTCTTACTAAATTTAGACCAAAATGTAGTCTGCCACATTTCTTTTTTTAACCACTTCAGCTCCGGAAGATTTTACCTTCCTAACTAGAGCACTTTTTGCGATTCGGCACTGCATCGCTTTAACTGATAATTGCGCAGTCGTGCGACGTTGCACCCAAACAAAATTGACATCCTTTTTTTTCCACAAATAGAGCTTTCTTTTGGTGGTATTTGATCACCCCTGTGGTTTTTATTTTTTGCGCTATAAACAAAAAAATGCCGTCAATTTTGAAATAAAGCAATATTTTTTACTATACTAAATATCCCCAAAAAATATATAAAAAAAAACACATTTCTTTAGGCCGATATGTATTCTTCTACATATTTTTGGTAAAAAAAAAATCGCAGTAAGTGTATATTGATTGGTTTGCGCAAAAGTTATAGCGTCTACAAAACAGGGGATAGATTTATGGCATTTTTATTATTTTATTTTTTTTACTAGTAATGGCGGCGATCTGTGATTTTTATCGGGACTGTGACATTATGGCGGACACATCGGACACTTTTGACACTATTTTGGGACCATTCACATTTATACAGCAATCAGAGCTACAAATAGCCACTGATTACTGTATAAATGACACTGGCAGGGAATGGGGTTAAATACTAGGGGGCGATCAAGGGGTTAAGTGTGTCCTAGGGAGGTGTTTTAACTGTAGGGGGGATGGGCTCACTACAACATGATAGAGATCACTGCTCCCGATGACAGGGAGCAGTGGATTTCTGTCATGTTGCTAGGCAGAACAGGGAAATGCCTCCATGTTCTGCCTCTCCGCACCGCAATCGCGGGCTGCCGGCGAACATCGAGTTCCCGGGACCCGCGTGCATGCTCCCGCGGCGCACGCGCCCGATAGGCGGCAAATTCAAAGAGACGTTTATACATCCATTTGCCTTCCTGTACAATTCTGCCAACGTACATCTGTGTGCGGCGGTCGGCAAGTGGTTAAAATAACCCAAATCAGTGTATGTTATTTAGTCCGTGTGAAAGTTAAAGAGTCTACAAACTATGAAATATTTATATATTTTTTTGAAAATGTCTCAATCCTGATGTACTGACAGCCTGTTTCATTTCTTGAGGCCCTAAAATGCCAGGACTATACAAATATCCCCCAAATTACCCCTTTTTGGAAAGTAGACAGTCCAAGGTATTTAGAAAAAGGCACGGCTATTTTTTTAAGTTGTAATTTTTTTGTCACAGCTTTTTGGAAAATGAAGAAATTAAATACTTTACCTACTGTCATTAGTGCAGTACAACATCATCATATGACTGGTGTGGTGGTGATCAGAGATACTGACTGGTGACAGTATTTAAAAAAAAAGAAAAAAATAATTTTCTTGCTGCCCACCCTGCTGACCACTGCTCTGTTCAGTAGAGATGTCTGCCAAAAAAGACTGAAATTTCTAGGAGTGAGGATCTTCTGGATCCCTCACGGTGTTCACTGGTTTCTCCTGCTGAACTCCATGACACTACATGAGACAGCATTGAGAAGGAGAAACCAGTGGGATCTGTGAGGGACCCAGAAGGTCAACACTCCTGAAAATGTCAGTTTTTCAAGGGACCTCATTAGATCATTTCTGTGTTTGCCTGGGGAACCTTACTAGAACAACAGGGTTGCCTTAAAGTGTAAGTTCAGCAAAAACTATTTTTTAAAAATTTTGTATAGAGTGTGGAAGGAATAAAACTTATTTTGGGTTTTGCTGCTATTCTGGGTTCTATCTGAGACGTTTCATCTCATCCTTACTTTACTATGGTCACAGGGCTGCATTAACCTCTTTCTGCCCAAAGAGTCATTCTTCAAATAAATTTATTAGGGCTGCGGAAATTAAAGATTAATTCCTCGATTAATCGTTAATTTTTTTGATCGATCAAAATTCTTTTGATCAGTACTCACCTCTCCGCCGGCTTCCAGGTCTTCAGGGAGTTCCGTCAGAGATCCGGTGACGTCACGGACATCAACGTCACTGGACTCCTCTCCCCTTCCCCAAGTGCCTCCGTCTGCTAACGAAGGGAAGGGGGGAGGAGTCATATACATATTTTCATGTTTTTTTTAATCAAAAAAGGCTTACTTAGTATTGCATAAATCAGTATTTTACATTTAAAGAAAGCGAGGTAATAAAACGGAGGTTAACACTGCTCAAAATTATTCCTGCTATGGCAAGCAAAAAAAGTATTATGGTTAATTTACCTTAAGGTGGCAACTTGCACATATTTCAAAGAAAGTTGTGCGTCAGCTAAACACAGTTTTATGTTTCAGTTGATAATCATTGCATTGTTCAGTACAAATTCCTTGCTGGGGTGGTGGATACTGTTCTGAAGGTGTGGTGACTGGCTAGTTTATGGACTCAAAATACCATCAGCCTCTGTCCGGTTTTTATTGGTGGCTGAGTGGACATTGGGAAGATTTCCCCCCACGCTTCTTTTAGTAAAGAGAAAGCTACCAAAACAGGGACACTTAAAAGATTATTTTTTTTAGTATCATTTTTTGTAGAGTAGAGAGTAGAGTTAAACTAACTTTCTACGTTTTTCTTAATTAAAGTTTAATAAAAAAAATACTTACGTCAGTGCTACAGTTTGAATTTAAAACTCTGGCTGGGCCATTCAAGAACAGTCACAGAGTTGTTGTGAAGCCACTTCTTCGTTATTTTAGCTGTGTGCTTAGGGTCATTGTCTTGTTAGAAGGTAAACCTTTGGCCCAGTCTGAGGTCCTGAGCACTCTGGAGAAGGTTTTCGTCCAGGATATCCCTGTACTTGGCCGCATTCATCTTTCCCTCAATTGCAACCAGTTGTCCTGTCCCTGCAGCTGAAAAACACCCCCACAGCATGATGCTGCCACCACCATGCTTCACTGTTGGGACTGTATTGGACAGGTGATAAGCAGTGCCTGGTTTTCTCCACACATACCGCTTAGAATTAAGGCCAAAAAGTTCTATTTTGGTCTCATCAGACCAGAGAATCTTATTTCTCACCATCTTGGAGTCCTTCAGGTGTTTTTTAGCAAACTCCATGCGGGCTTTCATGTGTCTTGCACTGAGGAGAGGCTTCTGTCGGGCCACTCTGCCATAAAGCCCCGACTGGTGGAGGGCTGCAGGCCAGCTCTAGGAAGGGTTCTGGTCATCCCAAATGTCTTCCATTTAAGGATTATAGAGGTCACTGTGCTCTTAGGAACCTTAAGTGCAGCAGAAATTTTTTAGTAACCTTGGCCAAATCTGTGCCTTGCCACAATTCTGTCTCTGAACGCTTCCTTTGACCTCATGATTCTCATTTGCACTGTGAGCTGTAAGGTCTTATATAGACAGGTGTGTGGCTTTCCTAATCAAGTCCAATCAGTGTAATCAAACACAGCTGGACTCAAATAAAGGTGTAGAACCATCTCAAGGATGATCAGAAGAAATGGACAGCGCCTGAGTTAAATATATGAGTGTCACAGCAAAGGGTCTGAATACTTAGAACCATGTGATATTTCAGTTTTTCTTTTTTAATAAATCTGCAAAAATGTCAACAATTCTGTGTTTTTCTGTCAATATGGGGTGCTGTGTATACATTAATGAAGAAAAAAATGAACTTATCATATTTTCCGGCGTATAAGACAACTTTTTAACCCAGGAAAATCTTCCCAAAAGTCAGGGGTCATCTTATACACTGGGTGTCGTGTTATAGGGCGAGTGCTGAAACTTCCGAGCCGGACTGGAGAATCTGAGGTTGCCGCATACGGTGGGGGGAGCTCAAAAACGTCCGCGGCCCCGCCGTATGTGGCGACCGTATGAAAGCAGCAAGGGCGGCGCTGTACAAGTAAGGTAGAAGAACCAGGATTCGTGGAAAGAAGTGACTTAACTGAAAGATAGCGGCGCTGTGCCCAGAAAAACACACTTCTTTCACCCGTCTGGCCCACCCTTGTATCCTATTACCTCCTTCTCTGCCTCTCAGATCTCGCTCCTGAGGACTGCAGTGAAGCAGCGCGGGCGTGCATGTGCAAGATCTGAGAGGCAGAGAAGGAGGTAATAGGATACAAGGGCGGGCCAGATGGGTGAAAGAGGTGTGTTTTTCTGGGCACAGTGCCGCTCTATCTCTCGTGTTAAGTCACTTCTTTCCACAAAAGAGGTGTGTTTGCGCTACCACTCTGATAGTCTTGGAGACAGGGAGGGCTGTCCCAAATATCCCAAACTCAATATTTTAACTGGAAAAGTTAGGGGTCGTCTTATATGCCCAGTCGTCTTATACGCCGGAAAATACGGTAAATGATTTTAGCAAATGGCTGCAATATAATAAAGAGTGAAAAATTTAAGGGGGTCTGAATACTTTCCGTCCCCACTGTGTATATATATATATATATATATATATATATATATATATACCCTCTACAACCCTTAGAACTTACCCATTTTATAAATATAACATTTATTTATGACTCTCAAAATATCTGAGAGATTCTCCACAATTTCCCATATTCCATTTACTTTTAAATAATTATTGAAAGTACCATTTGTCGTAAATCCTGCAACCCCTTATATATGTGTGATAATGTTACAAACTTCCATCTATTAGTTTCCATGTACTTTATTATTCCCCTCCAATTTCAAGAGGGAAAAAAAAAGAGAGGAGAGTCCCATTTATGTGATACACCCTAACAACCTATCTCTAACTAATTGTGTCAAAATCAAACCTGGAGTGTCTAACACAGTCTTTCTCAACCTTTTCAACACAGAGGAACCCTTGAAATTACTTTCTGGCTACAACTCATGATAAACGAAAGTGATGGTCATAGGGAAGAATGCTTCTTGTAACTGTGGTCATTGGGAAGAATTACCTCCTTGTAGATAGCCAAAAAGATCATTGGTGTCAGTGGAACTTATCTGAGAGGCAAAAACTGCTCATTGCTCAAGGAACCCCTAGCAACCTCTGGAGGAATCCTGTGGTTCCATGGAACCCTGGTTGAGAAACCCTGGTCTAACCATTTGACAGAGGTACTTGGGGGAGGAGTTTCAGTCAGTACAGGAATCACTGCTTGCATACAGCAAGGTACCATAGGATATGTAGTCCTTAGAAATTGAAAGTAAACAGCAGAAGAGAAGCTGCAAAGAGTGCAGGGAATTCAGGAAGTTGAAAGCAATAACCAGCAGACAGGCAAAACTTATAGCACGAAAGGAGAGTTTTCAAGTAAGATTTTTTTGGATTGGCAAATATAACTATTGTTTGTATTGTTATTACAATGCTGATATTACAAAATATAAGTATACAATATGTTGTCACTATAGATATAACTTAACATTAACTTAACTTTGTTGTGGTACAATTATTTGAACATAGCTCCATGTTAATGCATCTTTAATGATGTTCAGGGTTGCTTTTATGTGTCCGAATATATTTTCAGGATTCTCAACATCAAAGCACCACTTTGGAATGTTTTCCCTTGTTCCATTCCAACTTCATCATTACTAATAGGATTTTCCAATCCAGAGATAGCTAATAGGAAGCGAAAATTCAAACAGTGCTGTAAAGTGTTATGATCTTCGCCTGACAGATGAAAAAATGAAGCAGCCATAAAGGTATGCACATGTTCGCTTTGCAGCCTTTAGAGGAATGAAGTGTAGAAATGATAAAGAGGTAGAAAGCAGGCACATGTGATGACATAGAAGGACATGGGTTAAAGAGGCGAGTGGAAAGAAAGATGATAACGTGAAACAAGAGAGGGAGGAAATAGATGACACGGGGAAAGGTTAATATTATGAAGAAGGAGATGATGACAGGGGGCAGCACTAGAGGGATTACAGAAATATGGAAGGGAGGAAATGTTCAGTTACCCTCTAAAGTTTCAGTTTCCCTACTGATGGGCCAAAGCTCCACATGAAATCTAAGGAAATGATTCCAGGTACCAGGAAATGCTGAAAGTAATACTCATGACTGTAAGGTTTTTGTGTTTCAGAATATATTACTGCATAATTTACATGAAATTTATAGCCAGTATTCGCATTCTTCCTACAACCATGGGCGAGAATATTTTTGCATATTTCATCCTATTTACTGTCTACATGTTCTTGTGCATGGGAATAATTGCTGCATATTTCTGAAACATGAGTGCTTTTATAAAACAAGGCTAATCAGCAGTTATTTGGCAGATGACAAACATATAACTGATCTAAATGAAACATACACGTGACACAAGTTGTGTTTAAAGCTGAGCTCCAGGAAAACAGATGAATACACAGAACTATAAAAATATATGGGAGCTCTTTTACCTGCTAAAAGGATTTGTATTTCTGTTCGACCATTCCTAGCTCTGCTCCACAGCTCGGCTCCACAACACAGCGTTGCCTAGAACTTGATCTTTCTACCTACCTGATTTATTTATTACAGGATCTTATATAGTGCCATCAGTTTACGCAATGCTTTACTTGTATATTATACTTGATCTTTTTTCTGTTGCAGTTGCACTTTCACTTGCAGGTCTCAACACCTTAGCCTGTCCAATGAAAAAAGAAGCAGTAAGGCTAGGTTCACACTAGCCCACACTGGGGATTCAGGTTGCAGGAATCTCATTGATTCCCACATCTGCAACCACCCGCAGCCGAATCGCACTGCTCTTGCAAGACGCGTGGGGCTGCCATTCTGAATGGCATCCCTGCGCATCTGAGCCCACAGCACGATTGCAGGTGTGGGAACTGCAGGAAAACCACATGGTCAAAAAGAGCATGCGGCCTCCCTGTGGCCACATTTTTAAAAAGAAAAGGTGCATGCACCTTTTTTGAGCATTTCACGTGGCACAGCAGCTCATTCATATGATTGGCCTGCCATGCCTGTGCAAACGTTGTACGCACGGCCCGCACTAGTGTGAACTGAGCCTAAAACTTTAAGTGCAACTCACTTTCACGCTGCTCTCTCCTTCTATTAGCACACTCCTTGCACTTCCTCACACACCTGATTGACTCCTTTTGATGTATTTTCCCACCCCTCTCTGAGCTTTGTTGTGCAGGAATAGCAAGAGGCTGATACCAGGTAAACTAAAGTATATTTGAAGCTGTTTTTTAAAATTTCAGATAGAGACACAGGGACACAGAGACACAGCTGCTTCTCATTAGGGAGCCTTCCATTCACTTCCTGTCCTGTATACTCAACAGGAACATAGGAACAAGTGTCTCAATTGATAGACTTTCCCTCTATTCCTGCTGTGGAGTTCCAAAATTTTGGATTTAGCCCCACTTTCAGTCCCAGTGATACTGGTAAGCAGGACAATTAGAGAGAGTAATGCCCCGTACACACGGCTTGATTTGCCAACGGACTAAACTCCGTCGACATTTCCGACGGAGAGCTTTAGAACACGTTCTATATCTGAGTCTGTCGGAAATGCCGACAGAAAAAAGCTTGATGGGGCATACACGTGGTCGGAATGTCCAACCGAAAGCTCCCATCGGACTTTTTCTGTCGGGAAGTCCGGCCGTATATGTACACAGCATGACTCTCTCTAATGGAAACACAGACAGACTCTATCTACTCTATCCAACTCGAAAAAACGAAAACAAAGTTAACCTTAAGTTATACTTTAAAGTATAACTAAAGGCAAATATTTTTTTTTATGCCGCGTACACACGGTCCGACTTTCCGGCATACTTGGTCCGGCGGACCAGAGTGTGCCGGACAATCCGCCCGTGTGTAGGCTCCGGCGGACTTTTCCGGTGGACTTTTTCCCAAAAGTCCACCGGACCAAGATTTGAAACATGTTTTAAATCTTTCCGTCGGACTCAGTTTCGGGAGGAAAGTCCGCTCGTCTGTGTGCTGGTCCATGTACCCCATACTCATTCACATAGGGTGGGGGGCCGGGATCAGGGGGGCCCCCTTATTAAAGGGGGCTCCCAGATTCCGATAAGCCCCCCGCCCGCAAACCCCGACAACCAACGGCCAGGGTTGTCGGGAAGAGGCCCTTGTCCTCATCAACATGGGGACAAGGTGCTTTGGGGTGGGGGGGCCGCATGGCGCCCCCCTCCCCCAAAGCACCCACCCCCCCATGTTGAGGGCATGCGGCCTGGTACAGTTCAGGAGGGGGGGCGCTCGCTCGTCCCCACCCCCTTTCCTGACCGGCCAGGCTGCGTGCTCGGATCGGGGTCTGGTATGGATTTTAGGGGGGACCCCACGCCGTTTTTTCGGCATAGGGGCTTCCCTTTATAATCCATACCAGACCTAAGGGCCTGGTATGACCCGCGACGGGGCTCGCAAGGTGTCAATCTCACCGATAAAAGCGGCAAGATTGACATCCTTTGCTAGTCCCGTCGCATCTGAGTCACGTTCAAAATGAACGGACTTGTCCGTGTGTGGGCAAGTCCGTTCATTCTGAAAGTCCGCCGTAACTCCAGCAAAAGTCCGTCGGAAAGACGGGCGGACTCAGCCCGCCGCAAAGTCCGGTCGTGTGTGGGCAAGTCCGTCCGTTTTAAAGTCCGGCGCACCTGGCGGACAAAGTCCGTCAGAAAGTGTGCCGGACCAAGTAGGATAGAAAGTCCAACCGTGTGTACGCGGCATATGCCTAGAGTAAGGGAGAGTTATAAAAAAATTTTTTGACATCTGCGTCCTATTGGGAAGATTTCCTTTCACTTCCTGTCCCATAACCAAAACAAGAAATGCAGGGAAATCTGTACAAATTAATGGAATCCTGGTGTGTCCCAATTGGAAGGTTTCCCCTCTATAATGCCCTGTACACACGGTTGGATTTTCCGACGGAAAAAGTGCGATCGGATTGCGTTGTCGGAAATTCCGATCGTGTGTGGGCTCCATTGGACTTTTTCCGTTGGAAAGTTTGAGAGCAGGATATAAAATTTTCCAACAACAAAATCCGATCCTTTAAATTCCGATCATGTGTAGAGAAATCCCACGCACAAAGTGCCAGGCATGCTCAGAATAAATGAAGAGACGAAAGCTATTGGCTATTGCTCCGTTTATAGTCCCGACGTACGTGTTTTACGTCACTGCGTTCAGAACGATCAGATTTTCCGACAACTTTGTGCGACCGTGTGTATGCAAGACAAGTTTGAGCCAACATCTGTCGGAAAAAATCCAATGGATTTTGATGTCGGAATGTCCGATAAATGTCCGATCGTGTGTACAGGGCATATGTGTTCTGATGTCAACCGAAAATTTGGGATTTTCTTTTATTTTCACTTTCGATGATAATGGTAAACATACCAAATAGAGAGGGGGAATCTCCTTAACGAGGGCAAAGACAGCAATAAAAACGGACAGGTGTTCTAATCACTATCCTCTCTATCCAAAAAAAAAACTTTTCCCATTCAGTTATACAGGTGATACTCGAAAAATTAGAATATAGTGCAAAAGTTAATTTATTTCACTAATGCAACAAAAGGTGAAACTAATATATGAGATAGACTCATTACATGCAAAGCAAGATAGTTCAAGCTGTGATTTCTCATAACTGTGATGATTATGGCTTACAGCTCATGAAAACCCCAAATCCACAATCTCAGAAAATTAGAATATTACATGCAATCAATAAAGCAAGAATTGTACATAGAACAATATCAGACCTCTGAAAAGTATAAGCATGCATATGTACTCAGTACTTGGTTTGGGCCCTTTTTGCAGCAATTACTGCCTCAATGTGGCATGGCATGGAAGCTATCAGCCTGTGGCACTGCCGAGGTGTTATGGAAGACCAGGATGCTTCAATAGCGGCCTTCAGCTCTTCTGCATTGTTCGGTCTCATGTCTCTCATTTTTCTCTTGGCAATGCCCCATAGATTCTCTATGGGGTTCAGGTCAGGCGAGTTTGCTGGCCAATCAAGCACAGTAATCCCATGGTCATTGAACCAGGTTTTGGTGCTTTTGGCAGTGTGGGCAGGTGCCAAGTCCTGCTGGAAAATGAAGTCAGCATCCCCACAGAGCTCGTCTGCGGAAGGAAGCATGAAGTACTCCAAAATCTCCTGGTAGACGGCTGCATTGACCCTGGACTTAAAGCGGAGTTCCACACAAAAATGGAACTTCCGCTTTTCTGAACCCTCCCCCCCTTCGGTGTCACATTTGGCACCTTTCAGGGGGGAGGGGGGTGCAGATACCAGTCTAAGACAGGTATTTGCACCCACTTCCGGCATAGACTCCCATGGGAGTCTACGCCTCTTCCCATCCCCACCGCGCTGTCTCCTGGGAAACACACAGCTCCCAGGAGAGAGCGGGGACCACTTACGATGCGCAGCACGACTCGCGCATGCGCAGTAGGGAACCGGGAAGTGAAGCCGCAACGCTTCACTTCCTGATTCCCTCACCCAGGATGGTGGCGGCAGCTGCCAAGAACCGAGTGGGTTCTCGGCGTCGCCTGCCGACATCGCTGGACCCTGGGACAGGTAAGTGGCCATGTATTAAAAGTCAGCAGCTGCAGTATTTGTAGCTGCTGGCTTTTAATATTTTTTTTTTTGGCGGTGTGGGTGGACCCCCGCTTTAATGAAGCACAGTGGACCAACACCAGCAGATGACATGGCTCCCCAAATCAACACAGACTGTGGAAACTTCACACTGGACTTCAAGCATCTTGCAGTGTGTGCCTCTCTATTCTTCCTCCATACTCTGGGTCCTTGGTTTCCAAATGGGATGCAAAATTTGATTTTTTAACCCAGGTAAGATGCTTCTGACGTTGTTTGTTGTTCAGGAGTGGCTTGACAAGAGGAATACGACATTTGAAGCCCATGTCCAGGATCCGTCTGTGTGCGGTGGCTCTTGATGCACTGACTCCAGCCTTAGTCTACTCCTTGTGAAAGTCCCCAACACTTTTGAATGGCCTTTTCCTGACAATCCTCTCCAGGCTGCGGTCATCCCTGCTGCTTTTGCACCTTTTTCTTCCACACTTTTCCCTTCCACATAACTTTCTATTAATGTGCTTTGATACAGCACTTTGGGAACATCCAACTTCTTTTGCAATTACCTTTTGAGGCTTTCCCTCCTTATGGAAGGTGTCAATGATGGTGTGATTCCTACTGAACCAGATTGAGAGACCATTTAAAGGCTCAGGAACCCTTTGCAGGTGTTATGGCTTAATTAGCTGATTAGAGTGGGACACTTTGAGCCTAGAATATTGCACCTTTTCACAATATTCTAATTTTCTGAAATTGTGGATTTGGGGTTTTCATGAGCTGTAAGCCATAATCATCACAATTACGACAAATCGCGGCTTGAACTATCTTGCTTTGCATGTAATGAATCTCATATATTAGTTTCACCTTTTAAGTTGCATTAGTGAAATAAATGAACTTTTTGCACAATATTCAAAAAGTATCACCTGTACTTTAAGTTGCTTACACTGCTTGAATTTAAATGCATGAATGATTTGTGATTTTTTTTGTCTTTTATTTCTACCAGCTTTAAAGTAGTATTAAACCCAAAACCAAAAATTATATATATTGCAGCTTGCCAATCATTAGATGTGATGACTGCATTCATTTTCTTTTTTTCTGTGTTTTCACGTGGTGATCTGGCCAGTAACACACTTCCTGTATTAGAGTGTCCCACTCTGGATGAAGGAGCACAGGGGGCACCATTGAACAGCACCACTGTCAGCCTGGGGGGTGGGGAAGTTACAGTAGATTTTAAATAGACTAACAAATAGAAGCCAAATTCCAGTTAACACTTTATAATTATTTACAGCAAACAGTTCAGCAGTTCAGCTGGAGGCTTCCCTGGCCGACAGCTTAATTGGGCTATAGAGCCATGTGTGGGAAGCTGTCACATTCAGGAAAGCTTCCCAGCACAGACGTGGTCCACTATGAGCACTGGCGTACCTCTGGTCTGGCGGTAATTCTTTAGGAAATTGTTACTGTCATAGTGAGAAAGATGTGGTGGTATGTACTATCTGAATTTGTTGCCCCTGTCAATAATGTCACCAGAACTGGCACAAATGCTTGTCTGACTTAGGTGCAGGTAGTTTTAAAGAGAAATAACCTTAGAGTATAGGGTTGTTAAGACTTTATTGAATTTCCCAGAATGCGTTTAAATAAAGTTAAAGTATCCAGGTACAAATTACTCTGAAAAATAATATTGGTTTGATCAAAATTTAATAGGAAGCAGGATCCTCACTTGGTATGATCTTTGCAGCTTGGCAACTCGATCATTGAGATATGGAGGCTGATTTACTAAAGGACTTGAGAATCTTCACTGCAACTATTTAATCATTTGAAAAGCAAATTTTTGTTTTTTGCACAAGGTTGGGTATTCAAAGTGAGCAGTGCTACAGTTTACTAGGTGAAGATGTTCAGCTTGTTCAGTATATTAACCCCATTGCTTCTTGAATATTTGAAATGTTTAAAACTACAAAATGTGTTTTAAACTGTTGGTATCTACTCAAAAGCAAAATATGTTTTTGGTTAGAATGACCATTTGAAGACTTAATACCCCCAAAGTGTAATTTTTGGCTTGAGAGAAGGGGGTTCAGTCACCATTTTATTACTGTGTGTATCTTGTTGTGGGAGGAGCTAAACTCAGTATCATGTAAAGTACAGATCTGCCTATATATTCAGATTTCTATAGCTCTAGATTTACTAATCATGTTTACAACTTTCACCTTTTCTGCAATTTGTAATATAATATGCTTAGTTTTAATCACTCCGGCTTGTGACACTTTAACGGCTCAACTTACATAAACTAGCCCAAACAGACAAGGGGCTCCGGTAGTTTAAAATTTAAAATGTACTGTACTATTTGTAAAAATATTATATAATGCAAATGTCATATGGATAGGCCTTTTCTGTCACCTATGAAGTCTGAATGGAAAAACTCTCAATGCTTACATTCCTTCTTCCCGGCTTATTCCCCAGACATGACAGTCATTGGACACTCACCACCAGCATTGCAGGAGTGAGTGTGCTTCATGATTCAAAAGCTGAACACTGTTGCAGCACCTTATCACTTCAGTTGTCTTCAAAGAAGAAAACTAAGTGGCTATTTTGTTGTAGCTCATGTCCTAGAAATGAATCAAGACTATGAGATTTAGGCATCTTTGAGTTCAGTCTAAACCCAAGTGAATGAGCCCCCCAGAAAGCTGTCCTGCTAATGCCAGTGGGAGACATCTTGGAAAGTAGAGCTCTGTTAAAAATAGTCTGGCGGGAGTCTGCCTGGGGTCATTATGGAAAGTATATGGAGGACAAAGCTACAATAATGTAGGCTGTGTGGCTCTATTGCTTGGAGCTTCCCCTTGAGGTACAAGAAGGGAAGATAGGTGCAGTACTTTTGGGACTCCTCCCATCCTCATCCCCCATGGGATTCAGGACTCTGGCAAAACCCCTATAAGGCAAATGCTCCTCAACTCAGCTCTCCTCTCATTATTGCTCTCCCTTTATTGTTTGCAACCTCAAGGACTGTGCCATCACTTCTGGAATGACTGAAGTATATAAATATGTAAATCAACTGGTTCAGTAAACACTTAAAAGGCTTGCATTGTTTGGACTATTCCTACTCTAACCTCAAGTATGGGGACGTGCAATAGAGACATACAATGCTAAGTGAGATTTTAATTGGTGTCCATTGCTGTAAGTCCTGAAGCAGATATGGGATGAACCACTAGTGGGTGCTGGTTTAACCAGGTTCCCAGGATGTGCTTGTGTATTGGCAGGTTCCAAGGGGGTACCCTGCAGGAGGATCTTGCGTCCAAAGTGCCCTGTTGGGTATAGACAGCCATCCTATGTCCAAACAGCAATGGGTTAAGGAGTGCATTTACTCCTTCACCACTTGGTTAATTGTACATGTGGAGGACCTGCAGCTCAGTACATGGCCCCTATTACACAACAGTGATCTCTGCAGTGCTGACTATATATTTTTTTTGTGGGGCTTCTGTTCCCTGCCGTTGTTAATCTTGTCTTCCCTGAGTCCTGCTGTTAAATGATGGTTTCTCTTGCTGGTGTTTCTCCTGTTCTTCCTGGAACCTGTTGTGTGGCTCCTGTAAACCACTTTACAGCAGCCCTCAGACCAGTGGAGACTGAATAAGCACTAAATGCCATTCAGAGTCTGCTGCATGCGTATCTGCTGGGAGAAAACTTGCTGACAAGGAAAGAATGCAATGAATATTGAAATGACCTTATCTTTTCAGTGTTGCTTCTAATTCAATATTAAGCAGAAAGTAGGGTGTATAATGTTAACCAATGTTTTTGACCAGGCTGGCTGTGCTGTTCCTTATTGGAGGTTAATGATCCACATGTGATAATTGGCTGGGGTACATTAATCAGAAAACTGCCTAAACTGAAGCATCTTTTGTAGGAAAAATAGTTTCCGAAAATGTAAGCTTTGTATTTAGCATTTAGCATCTGCTTTAAAGAAGATCTGCTTTCAATTCCCAAAGTGCATATAGCAATTGGTCTCGTCCTGAGTGGCGTCTTTGCAGAGTAAAAGCACCTGTTATGTGGCTGTAGTTCCACCCCATCCTGAAGCCCGATTTATGGGTGTTCCTGTGGGGGGAGGTACAGTCAGCACTTTCTCAGCACTGCTTGTTCATTTATAATAGTAATAGATTATTCAGAACTGTGATCTTCTGCCAGGGCTATCTATATTTACAAGCAGCTGCAGATAGATCACATAGCCCCACAGCACTGAAAGTACTTTTACTATTGTGAATGAGCAGGCAGTGCTGATTGTTCAATGATAACAGTAAAATATAATTCAGTTCTGCAGGACTGTGTGTCTATCTGATTGTAATCATACACAGCCCTGGCAGATAGGTCACATGGTGCTACAGCAGTAAGTGATCTTATTTATGAATGATTAGTGCTGGCTGCACCAGTGCCATGCATGACACAGCTCCGTAGTGCTGCCTGTTCATTCAAAATAGTAAAATATCACTAACACTGCCGCATGTGATCCAATAACCAGAGCTACTTGTATTTCCAAATAGCCACAGATAATTCACAGAGCACTGCAGGCTACTTGATCAGTTGTGAATGGCAGTACTAGTCTCTGGAGTGGCCCCTGCTGTTGCTGTCAATTGCAAACCCATCTCCTTCCTAACAGCATGGTTGGACAGCAGGGACGTGCAGTCAGGGGAGGCAGAGCAATAATAAAAAAAAAAAATCAACTTTGAGGGTTGTTGTTTGGCGACCAGGGGCTGAAGTCCTACCCCACCACTGGTCAAAATTCGGGGGCCCCTATCATCTATGGTTCCAGAGATATGGGTCTCCTTGCACAGCATGTCAGAAGCTAAATACAGAGCAACCAGTTTAAATACAAGCTGTCAAACTCTGTTTGCAGCAGACTGAGAGAATGAGCTCACAGTGCCTCTCCTCACTTCTTGTCAGAGGCACTGAGCTCAATGGACAGCTTGGAGTCTTTGACCAATGGTAAAGTACCACTGGCCCAAGCTGTCCAATAAAAATGCTGCAGTAGAGGCACGCCTCTCACTGCAGTGTTATAGAAGGGGGCATGTATCTAAAAGACAAATGCTCCCTTCCAGCCCAGCCTTCTTAACCAAAAGGAAAAAATGTGTTTATGTGTATAAGATTTACCCATAATCCCATGTTTTTCTCACACAGTTAAGAGGGAGAATGGGAATCGGCTGCTTCTGAAAAGGTACAAGCTAAATCATATATTATTATGTTAAATGTTATACGATAATAATTTATTATTTATCTATCTACTGTGAAATTACTGGTTTGAAGGTATAACTTCAGTAATTTGTCAGTTAAGCCACCTGCTTGAGTACATTTTTTGAAAAGATAGTAAATTATCTTAATAATAATATATAATAATTATTTGTATATTACTTACTTATGGTAATTAACCCCTTGCCACCCAGGCCAATTCTGATACTTCTCTCCTACATGTAAAAATCATAATTTTTTTTGCTAGAAAATTACTCAGAACCCCCAAACATTATATATATCGTTTTAGCAGACACCCTAGGGAATAAAATGGTGGTCATTACAACTTTTTATGTTACACAGTATTTGCGCAGCAATTTTTCAAATGCATTTTTTTTTTAAAGAAACTCATGAATTTCATGAATTAAAAAAAAAAAAACCCACTAAAGTTAGCTTGATTTTTTTGTATACTATGAAAGATGATGTTACGCCGAGTAAATAGATACCTAACATGTCACGCTTTAAAATTGCACACACTTGTGGAATGGCGCCAAACTTCAGTAGATCTCCATTGGCGACGCTTTCAATTTTTTTTACAGGTTACATGTTTAGAGTTACAGAGGAGGTCTAGTGTTAGAATTATTGTTATCGCTCTAACGTTCACGGTGTATGTAACCTGTGTGTATCTGGCTCTGATACTAGCCAGTGCCTCACCAGCCACTGACCTCACCACACATCCCTGTTGGACAGCAGGGTGCAAATAGCACAATCTTGCTTGTAGGTAGGGCCATTCTATGCCATATATGTGAGGGGCATATGCAGCGGAGTGTCCTACCTAAAAACAGAGCTTCAGGCACTTGACTGTATCTTTTTCCAAGCGCACACTTTAACCACATGCATGGACGCAGGCCCTAGGCCACTTACTTCAGCTCATCCTCCTGGTTAACTGTTACATAGTTACATAGTTACATAGTAGGTGAGGTCGAAAAAAGGCACATCAAGTCCATCAAGTCCAACCTATGTGTGTAATTATATGTCAGTATTACATTGTATATCCCTGGATGTTGCGGTCATTCAGGTGCTTATCTAATAGTTTCTTGAAACTATTGATGCCCCCTTGCTGAGACCACTGCCTGTGGAAGGGAATTCCACATCCTTGCCACTCTTACAGTAAAGAACCCTCTACGTAGTTTAAGGTTAAACCTCTTTTCTTCTAATTTTAATGAGTGGCCACGAGTCTTATTAAACTCCCTTTCGCAAAAAAGTTTTATCCCTTTTGTGGGGTCACCAGTATGGTATTTGTATATTGAAATCATATCCCCTCTCAAGCGTCTCTTCTCTAGAGAGAATAAATTCAGTGCTCGCAACCTTTCCTCATAACTAATATCCTCTAGACGCTTTATTAGCTTTGTTGCCCTTCTTTGTACTCGCTCCATTTCTAGTACATCCTTCCTGAGGACTGGTGCCCAGAACTGGACAGCATACTCTTGGTGCGGCCGGACCAGAGTCTTGTAGAGCTGGAGAATTATCGTTTTATCTCTGGAATTAATCCCCTTTTTACTGCATGCCAATATTCTGTTTGCTTTGTTAGCAGCAGCTTGGCATTACATGCCATTGCTGAGCCTATCGTCTACTAGGACCCCCAGGTCCTTTTCCATCCTAGATTCCCCCAGAGGTTCTCCCCCAGTGTATAGATTGCATTCATATTTTTGCCACCCAAATGCATTATTTTACATTTTTCTACATTGAACCTCATTTGCCATGTAGTTGCCCACCCCATTAATTTGTTCAGATCTTTTTGCAAGGTTTCCACATCCTGCAGAGAAGTTATTGCCCTGCTTAGCTTAGTATAGTCCGCAAATACAGGGATTGAACTGATTACCCCATCCTCCAGGTCATTTATGAACCAATTAAACAGGATTGGTCACAGAACCCTGGAGGACCCCACTACCCACCCCTGACAATTCTGAGTACTCCCCATTTATCACCACCCTTTGAACTCGCCCTTGTAGCCAGTTTTTAATCCATGTACTCACCCTATGGTCCATGCCAATGGACCTTATTTTGTACAGTAAACATTTATGGGGAACTGTGTCAAATGCTTTTGCAAAATCCAGATACAACACATCTATGGGCAGACGTAGACGTGGTTGTTAAACCCCATCACGCTCTGGGGCACATTCATGCATGTCTTACTCGTGGTCCAGGATAGAGCTTCAAAAGTCCATCTGACCTGTGTTATACAGGGGCCCAAGTCACCTGATGGGTGTTACCTGAGAGGGAGACTCTGTTCCTCTAACCACCACCAGCTCTGTTACTGACCATGTCTGCACCAAACACTTTTAGTCGAGACAACTCCACGCTTGAGCAAATAAAAATCTCCACCTTCTGAAATGCAGTACTTCACTTGACTGAGACAGTAATGAGACTGGGAACAGCTTTGCTTTAACTTTACTGAACTTTTTAAAAGAGGTGGTTAAATTCATCCACACTATGGTAATCTTCAAATATAGAAAAGCAAAACAGTCCAGACATTGGCTATAATACAAGGCAACACTTTATTTGGCATAATTTGTTCCCTAAGTGGTTCTTTAAATTCAAGCATTTCTCTGACAGTTTCAGTGGGATGCTGTGGTGTACTCACTGTTAGGGCATGCTGCTCATAGTTCCAGTAGGTAAAGGGCTCAACTAGTCCCTTCAGGGGCAGGGGCCTCATTTGGCAGTGAGGATCGAACTATCCTCTCCTCACACTGCCGAAATTTTCCTTAAAAGACCCTGGGAGACTCCTCCAAAACCTTTTATAGGTAGCAGGTAGAGGCTACCCAGAGGCAGTATCACAATAAGGCTCTGTCCTAACAATTAAAGGGGAACACAGTTTCTACCTGCCAATATGCTACTTAGCATCTGTAGAAGGAATTTATATGAGACCAAATAATACATACACTTGATCCCTTAAAGCAGTTATATACCCGCAAAAAAAACAAAACAAACTGTAATGCCCCGTACACACAGTCGGATTTTCCGATGGAAAATGTCCGATCGGAGCGTGTTGTCGGAAATTCCGACCGTGTGTGGGCTCCATCGGACATTTTCCATCGGATTTTCTGACACACAAAGTTGGAGAGCAGGAGATAAAATTTTCCGACAACAAAATCCGTTGTCGGAAATTCCGATCGTGTGTACACAAATCCGACGGACAAAGTGCCACGCATGCTCAGAATAAATAAAGAGATGAAAGCTATTGGCCACTGCCCCGTTTATAGTCCCGACGTACGTGTTTTACGTCACCGCGTTCAGAACGATCGGATTTTCCGACAACTTTGTGTGACCGTGTGTATGCAAGACAAGTTTGAGCCAACATCCGTCGGAAAAAATACTAGGATTTTGTTGTCGGAATGTCCGAACAAAGTCCGACCGTGTGTACGCCCTATAAGTCAAAGCTATAATGAGCTAGTATGCATCACATACTAGCTCATTATGAAATACTTACCTTAAACGAGGCCCCCGCATCGCCTCCCGGTCACTGCTGAGGGAGCTGACATGTTCCCTCAGTGTTTCTTTTGGGTTCCCGGCTCTGGCGCAGTGAGTGGTGCTGTGAGTGGTGCGTGGGAGTCCTATTTCCAGCAAGGAGCTCTGATTTTCCGGACCTTCAGAGTGCATGCGCTGCTGACATCAGCGGCTGCATGCAAAGTGAATATCTTCTAAACCATACAGGTTTAGGAGATATTTATTTTACCTACAGGTAAGCCTTTTCATAGGCTTACCAGTAGGTAAAAATCACCTTTATCAAGGGTGGAAGTGATGTGAAAGTGACGAACACGTGCAGGAACACGAGGCACCGGAAGTGCCTGTTTGATACTTCTTATTGCGAGTACCTTGTTTTTACTTTTACTGTTTTGTCAATAAACATTTGGAAATACTACACTATCGTGCATCCCTCTTTACATCCCCCATGCCCCATTGCGAGGTTCATTGGATGCGGACACACCAAGGACAATAGGGTGACTCTGATTCCAGACTAGAGACACACACCAGTGGAGCCGGATACGCCATACTGGGAGGCTGCCAAGAAACACATTGAGATATACCCACATGCTGTTACCTTACAGCGGTAAGGTAAGGGTACATCTATACATTACTCTGCACAGGAACCAGGAAGTCACCTATCATCAGCACTTTATGCCAGAGGATTGTCACCAGCACTTTGTCATTTTATGCTGACACTGCTAATATACAGCCACTTACCTACCTTTCACTTTATATGGACACTACTTATCTTTTTTGCTTTCACCTATAACAACATTTTCAGCATATACCTATATGGAGGAAACTTTTTTGTATGCTTTTATATGCCGTTTAGGATTTTACCTATTCCCTCAGGATTTATTGCAATAGCAGTGCACCTTCTTTTTGAGCACCGTTTTTTCACTTCATGTGCACACCATATGGATATATTTCCTATCACTGTTCTACGAAGAATCATTTGAGTGTTTGATATACTTTTATTGTCTTATTGATACACTGTTATTGTTTTAGCCGAAAAATTCCTGGACATGTGATTTCCTATGGATATATTTCCTATCCCTATTCTACGAGGAATCATTTGAGTGTTTGATATACTTTTATTGTCTTATTGATACACTTTTATTGTTTTATCCGAAGAAATCGCAGGGCATGCGACATGTTTTTATACTGCCTAGGACTGGATATATATTGACCATTCCTTCCCCTGATACCAAAGATGGGGCACTATTCCTTCCCCTGATACTAACAATGTGGCACTATTACTCCCACTAATACCAATGATGGGGCATTGTTTACTCCCATTGATGCCATGACATTTTCCACTTACGCTGACAGACCTGCCCCCCAAAGGCTGAAAAGCAGTAAACTTGCCCTTTATTTAAAAAGTTTGTAGATCCCTACCTTAAGCGATTCATACAAAAGTTTACAGAACATGGTGAGACTACTCTACAGCTGGATCTTGCATGTATAATTGGAGTAATGCCCTGTACACACGGTCGGGAAAATGTGCGATCGGAGCGTGTTGTCGAAAATTCCGACCTTGTGTGGGCTCCATCGGACATTTTCCATCCGATTTTCCAACACACAAAGTTTGAGAGCAGGCTATAAAATTTTCCGACAACAAAATCCGTTTGCGTAAATTCCGACAGTGTGTGGACAATTCCAACGCACAAAGTGCCACGCATGCTCAGAATAAATTAAGAGACGAAAGCTATTGGCTACTGCCCTGTTTATAGTCCCGATGTACGTGTTTTACGTCACCGCGTTCAGAACGATCAGATTTTCCGTCAACTTTGTGCGACCGTGTGTATGCAAGACAGGTTTGAGCCAACATCCGTCGGAAAAAATCCATGGATTTTGTTGTCGGAATGTCCGATCAATGTCCAATCGTGTGTACAGGGCATAAGTCTAAATTTAACCTTACTTTCCTTGTCTGTTTTTTTTTCTTGTAGTTTGTTTTTCCCCTTGAATACTGCCCACTTGTTACCTGTTCTACTGACCTTCAGCCTCAGTCCAGCAATCTTCAGCAATCTTTTCCATACAATATGGCTGCTTTGTACTGCATGCACACCACAGTCCCATTCATTCCTATGGGAAAGCCATAGTCCAAGAGAATGTTTGAGGAAGCCATGAATACAACTTTTTCCATAGAACTGGAGCTGCAGCATACATACACAGTAGGGAATGGACAATTAGGAGCAAGGACATGCAGCTTGGAGAGGGACTACCCAATGAAGATCACTGAATCGCATCTGAAGGTAGGTAAAACATCAGGTGGGGGTGGGTAGAACAAATTAAAAGAAAATAATGTTAAAGTACAGTCACATTTTAATTGATAAACTGAGTCCTAATCCATACTATGCCATATTGAGTGGTAACAACACTAGATTTCTGGAATAGTTTTCTTCTAGCTTGTTTTCCCAGTGGCAACATATCACTAGAACAGGAAGGCAAGGGATATATCCAAGAGTGCTACAGACCACTATAAAAACACCCTTATTTGTAAAGCAGGGAAAGGCTAGAACCTCCATCATCTTTTTATTGATGACTGTGTTGACTTCCTGGGTGACAAGGGTTCTAACCTTTAATCAAAACAAAAAAACAAATTGCTCCACACCCCTGACGATGCTGATTGGTGGCGAAACATGTTGGGCAGAGCTTATCTGCTGATTTTACATGCATGCTGAGATCGTTGTCTCTGTGTTTGTATGATTGTAAGATTGCTCTTGTTTCTTCCTACTTTGTAAGTACCTGTCAGTTTTTATTAAAGAATGTTTTTTACAGTATAATATTATTGCGGCTCCCTTTGGCTTCCTTTAGAGCCATCAAAATTTGCATGAACTGAGCACTTTATACTAAGCACTTTAATTTAATCGTATATTTAAAATTTTGATGCACTTTGCACTAGTGTTTTTTATCTGTTTATTATATGTATGAAGAGTCATTTATTGATCTTAATGCTAATTTATATGTTGAAGATTTCTTGCACTTGATGAGTCATTTTTTATAGCGCACCTATATATATTAGACATGTGCACTGCCAAAAAATTTGTTTGTTTTCGTTTTAGTTTCATTTGTTTTTTTTTTCTCGTTTTTCGGGTCATTCATTATGATCGCAATTCGTAAATTCATACATTCATAAATTTGTAAATTCATAAATTCGTACATTCGTAAATTAGAAAATTTGTATATTCGTAAATTCATACATTCGTACATTCATAAATGAGAACATTCGGAAATTTGGAAATTGGAATTTCGAAAATTTGCAAATCTGAAATAGTAACTAGCTATTAAATTAGGGATAGGTATTGTAATTTCCTTTCAAATTTGGCTGTTAGTGAACGTAACTAATACAAATTTATCCGAAGTTATGAATTATCCTAAATAACAAATGCCACATCTAAACAAATGGAACGGAACAAATGAATAATAAATAATAATAATAAAAAGTTTTTATTATTATTATTGTTATTTATTATTATTAATTCATTAGGGTCCATTCGTTTAGATACGGCATTCGTTATTTTGGATAATTCGTAACTTGGGATAAATTTGTATTTGTTACGTTCACTAACAGTCAAGTTTGAAAGGAAATTACCTATAATTTAATAGTTAGTAATAGTTAAGTTATTATCAGGTAATTATTATTTCAGATTTCCGAATTTCTGAATTTACAAATTCACAAATTTACGAATCTATGAATTTACGAATGCACGAATTTAAGAATTTACGAATGTATGAATGTAAGAATTTACGAATGTACGAATTTACGAATGTGCGAATATACGAATTTACGAGTGTACTAATTTACAAATTTTTGAATATTCAAATTTACGAATATTCTGAAAAATTTGTTAAACGGGTTTTCGTTAATTTGGATATTTCCAAATTAACGAATTTGTCGAAATTCATTAAAAAAACGAATTTGGAATGAAACAAATTGCACATGTCTCATATATATGTATATATATATATAACAAAACAGTATATGGTTTAGTATTCAAACTTATTGGTTGCTGCCTTCATTTTTTCACTAAGCGCAAAAATACCTCTTTATATATTAAAAAAAATTAGCTAGAGATACACTTTACTTTTACTCAACTATGAACATGAAAATAAAATATATTTTTCACAAATAAAAAAGTTGTTCTAATGATATATGTAGAGTTCATATATCTGCAGACTAATTTGATAAGCTCTCTAATATTCGAACTGATGCACAATACTCTGAACGACAATTATGAATTCTTACTAGGTTTCTTTCTAAAACCTTTCCTTTAATAAAAAACTATTATTTTTCTAATGCAGACACAAATCTTTATGACTTGGCAGTGCTATTTTCAGCAAGGCAACTAATTATTGGACTTCTTAAATCTGCCAACAGCTGCATAGGTTTTCTGTTTTCTTTGGTCAAGAGGGGGGTTGTCACTCATTAGTCCCAGATTTTAAGGCTGGCAGTCAAGCTAGTGAGTGAACAGAGAAATCCCCATTCTGCTGACAGGTATACATTCTGTTTATTTGACATCCCTCTGAGGGAGTAATTAGAGTACTTGCAATAAACTATCTCTTTCTGTTGACAGCAATTTAGAAAGTTTAATTGGCAAAAAATAGATTTTCATTTTTGTAGGTGGTAACCTGCTAGGTTAATAGAGAAGTAGTATACCGCTGGCAATGTCCTTCATTTTCCTAAGTCCATGATAGGCAATCATCCCTTAAGTGGACAGAAGATGCTCACGATTGATATGTCATTTAAAACAGAAAACTTGCTATATGTATTATATTTTAAATTAGTTTTAAACACAGGAAATGTTTTTAAACAGGTCCCGTCCCATGAGTAGGGACATCACAGTGGTACCTTGATAACATCATACTACTATTCTTGGCTTCATCATAATTACCTTTGTTTTTTCTTTTTCCTTTGTTTATGACTATTTACATTCAGGGATTGTTCACAACAAATGCAATGGAACTACATTGTGCAGCTATTCCAGCACAGTCCCATCGCAAGACAAATAAAAATGCCTTGTCTCCTATGTGGCTAGTTCATACTACCATGTTGTGGTGGTGTTTTCTGAAAATGACTACAGCAGGCTGTACTTTTTTACAGCACAATGCAGTTTTAGGCAATCCCCCACTTTGCACCATACAGTGTCCAACAGAACTTAATAAAATGTCACTGTGTGACATTTAAATAAAATTACTAAAAAAAGGGAACAGTGTGATGTGTTGCGGCACTGCAGTTATTTGCTTTAAAATGAGTCCAAACAATAAGATTGTAGGACATGGTTTCTAATATACATTGATTCTTCAAGAAACCCTGTACTACTGCAGGTTCCTACAGGTCAGGTCGTTACTATATAGAGGTCCTGGGCTGCCCAAGTGGGGAACGGTTAATACTGGGAAAGGAGAAGGTCCAGTGAAGAAGGAGATGTAACCCAGAGCAACCCTCAATCACTGCCCTAAGGGAATCTACCTACTTAGAACTTTGCCACTAATGGATTTCTACCTGCAGAAATATGCTTAGGCAGCTGAGAAATATCTAGTTAGGGATTGGAAGGTTCATGGAATGTACTTTAGTACATTAATGTAAAGTTTCATTAACTGTTCTTGAGCCAAGTCATTCAAAGGGGCACATGTTGGTACATGGCACATCAGAAGAACATGACCTGTAAAACATACAGGGGGTACAGGAGCATGGACATCACAAAAGGTAACTCAGCAGGAGAGTCAGAGTAGGAGAGTAGTTGCCACGGGAAACCATGAACTGGTGAGAGGAACAGCAGCCAGCCAGCGAGGAGCGGTACCAGACATGGGTGACAGGTCCTCCAGTGGTGAGGGTGTCAGTGCTCTGACTTTCTTCTTAGTGGTCAGTTCTCCAAAAGCATACAGGACCGAACCCATGGAACCTCGGAGACCCCATATATCCAGCCGCATGGTACGGGAGTGTGAAGCAGTTAATAAAGTGCACGCATGAGGTTTGTGCTATGTGCACAGCGGGACCCCATTCTGTTACTGGGAGTGAGGGGGCAGAGTTATGCTGGTCTGGGGGAGAGGGCGTGGGCTCAGCGGTGTCCCTCCTAATTGCTACATTCATCAAGCAACGGTGTGTAGTGACATGGGACGATACACTTCACAGAGGAACTCTTCTCTAAGTTGGGGGTTCTGCCTTAATGTTGACTTTCACATGATCACAGCCCCGCCTGGTCCCAGGCATTGATGAGCATGTGCATGGGAGGAAAGTTACCCCCATGCATGCAGGCCAAGAAGGCCACGTGCCAACATACTGGCATGGAAAAATCTAGAAAGACCTGCCTCAGGCTTTCATGCCCACAGCAAAAGACTACAACCAAACGCCCCAGTGCTGGCCTGATCCTGTCATTCTTGTTTCTTTCAAACAAACCATAGCATGTCAATGTCTGACCCAACTTTAGCTTTAGAGAGGAGCAAACTGTATTATGTTATGTTTGGCCTGTGTTTCCTTAATTTGCAATCTAGAAAAATGAAAGTGTTGGTTTCGATATTTTAAATGCTTGCTTATTTCCAGCCAAAGATTATAATGGCAGGAACGAAATATATCAACTGTAGTAATCTGGGGTGGCTACAACATGAACTCTGAGCACATTTGTAAAGATGCACTCATCTCAGGATAAATACATTTTTAATAAAGTGTTAATCAGTGAAGATTTATCAATGAAGTAGTTGTGAAAGAGATTTGTAAACATAGTCAAGAAAAATAAATTGGTAATCAAAATGCTGCTTCTGAAACAAAAATGCTTACCAATTTAACATTTTAAAGCTCCCGGGAGAAAGAAAATTGAATATTTGATATATAAATTCTAGTTATGGTATGAATTTCCATATGGTATTTAGTACCTATGTGTTTTACAGGGTAAATGGTGCATAACTGTTAAGCACATACGGCCTCTGTTTCTTTCCTTTTGGTGTTAATGACTGAGTCACATGTTCGCGTTACATTGGAAACCATTTATAAATTGTATTTGGCATTAGCAGGTGCAGGAAAATATAAAATAATACTTTTACCAATTTTCCAGAATTTATTTTTAATTAAATAAGGAAAGCACAGTCTATAACGCTCTGTAAAAATTTTAATGGATTCATAAAATATAATTTTAATTACCATGATAATACGATATAAATTAAAAAATGGTCGCAGCTTGGAATTTAATTTCAGCTGCCTTTAGATGACTATGCACTGGGCAGTTTTGATTAGCAATTAGACTATTTTAAAGCTAATCAACTGGAAATGCCCTGAAGTATTAGGTAAATAACTGAGGACTATTATGTGACTGGGGGACTTCAAGTATCACTATATATTATGTGAATGCAGAACTACAAGTCCCCAAATGACCTATAAAAACTGTATATTATACCCTGAGGGACTATTAATCCCAACATATCCTTAAAATACTGTATATTATTCGACTGTTGGACTCCTAACCTCAACATGACCTCTATACAACCTGTATTATTGGATAACAGGAATACAAGATCCAGCATAATCCATGGGCATTATACAGTGGGGACGGAAAGTATTCAGACCCCCTTACATTTTTAACTCTTTGTTATATTGCAGCCATTTGCTAAAATCATTTAAGTTCATTTTTTTCCTCATTAATGTACACACAGCACCCCATATTGACAGAAAAACACAGAATTGTTGACATTTTTGCAGATTTATTAAAAAAGAAAACCTGAAATATCACATGGTCCTAAGTATTCAGAACCTTTGCTGTGACAATTATATATTTAACTCAGGTGCTGTCCATTTCTTCTGATAATCCTTGAGATGGTTCTACACCTTCATTTGAGTCCAGCTGTGTTTGATTATACTGATTGGACTTGATTAGGAAAGCCACACACCTGTCTATGTAAGACCTTACAGCTCACAGTGCATGTCAGAGCAAATGAGAATCATGAGGTCAAAGAAACTGCCTGAAGAGCTCAGAGACAGAATTGTGGCAAGGCACAGATCTGGCCAAGGTTACAAAAAATTTCTGCTGCACTTAAAGTTCCTAAGAGCACAGTGGCCTCCATAATCCTTAAATGGAAGACGTTTGGGATGACCAGAACCCTTCCTAGAGCTGGCCATCCGGCCAAACTGAGCTATCGGGGGAGAGGTAAAGAAGAACCCAAAGATCACTGTGGCTGAGCTCCAGAGATGCAGTCGAGAGATGGGAGAAAGTTGTAGAAAGTCAACCATCACTGCAGCCATCCACCATTTTGGGGTTTATGGCAGAGTGGCCCAACGGAAGCCTCTCTTCAGTGCAAGACACATGAAAGCCCGCATGGAGTTTGCTAAAAAACACCTGAAGGACTCCAAGATGGTGAGAAATAAGATTCTCTGGTCTGATGAAACCAAGATAGAACTTTTTGGCCTTAATTATAAGCGGTATGTGTGGAGAAAACCAGGCACTGCTCATCACCTGTCCAATACAGTCCCAACAGTGAAGCATGGTGGTGGCAGCATCATGCTGTGGGGGTGTTTTTCAGCTGCAGGGACAGGATGACTGGTTGCAATCGAGGGAAAGATGAATGCGGCCAAGTACAGGGATATCCTGGATGAAAACCTTCTCTAGAGTGCTCAGGACCTCAGACTGGGCCGAAGGTTTACCTTCCAACAAGACAATGACCCTAACCACACAGCTAATATAACGAAGGAGTGGCTTCACAACAACTCCGTGACTGTTCTTGAATGACCCAGCCAGAGCCCTGACTTAAACCCATTTGAGCATCTTTGGAGAGACCTAAAAATGGCTGTTCACCGTTTACCATACAACCTGGCAGTACTGGAGAGGATCTGCAAGGAGGAATGGCAGAGAATCCCCAAATCCAGGTGTGAAAAACTTGTTACAGCTTTCCCAAAAAGACTCATGGCTGTATTAGATCAAAAGGGTGCCTCTAATGAATACTGAGCAAAGGGTCTGAATACTTAGGACCATGTGACGTTTCAGTTTTTCTTTTTTAATAAATCTGCAAAAATGTCAACAATTCTGTGTTTTTCTGTCAATATGGGGTGCTGTGTGTACATTAACCCTTTCATGACTAAGCCTATTTTTGAAATTTGGTGTTTACAAGTTAAAATCCGTATTTTTTGCTAAAAAATTACTTAGAGTTCCCAAACATTATATATATATATATATATATTTAGCAGAGAATCTAGAGAATAAAATGGCGATTGTTGCAATATCTTTTATCACACGGTATTTGTGCAGCGGTGTTTTAAACGCAAATTTTTGGAAAAGGCACACTTTCATGAATTTTTAAAAATCCAAACAGTAAAGTTACCCCAATTTTTTTGTATAATGTGAAAGATGATGTTACGCCGAGTAAATAGATACCAAACATGTCACCCTTTATAATTGCACACACTCGTGGAATGGCGACAAACTACGGTATCTATGAATTTCCATAGGCAACGCTTTAAAATTTTTTTATGGTTACCAGGTTTGAGTTACAGAGAAGGTCTAGGGCTAGAATTATTGCTCTTGCTCTGACGATCGCGGCGATACCTCACATGTGTGATTTGAACACCGTTTACATATGCGGGCGCATCTTCCGTATGCGTTTTCTTCGCTGCGCGAGCTCGCGGGGACAGGGGCACTTTAAAAAATTTTTTTTTTTTTTTTTATTTATTTTATTTTATTTATTTTTTTACTTTATAAATTGTGTTTAAAAAATTTTTTTTTTTTTTTTACTTTTATTGCTGTCACAAGGAATGTAAACATCCCTTGTGACAGTAATAGGTGGTGACAGGTACTCTTTATGGAGGGATCGGGGGTCTAAAAGACCCCCGATCCCTCCTTTGCAATTCAAAGTATTCAGATCGCCGAAAACGGCGATTCTGAATACTGTGTATTTTTTTAAATTCGGCGCCATTGGCAGCCGAGTAAACGGGAAGTGACGTCATGACGTCGCTTCCGCGTTTACAATGAGAGGGCTGTAACGAAGCCGCCCACAGCTTCGTTCCAGCCTGCCCCCAGCCGCCGAAGGCAGACGATTGGACACTGGGCCTCCCGATCGCACGGGAGGCCCGGTAAGAGCAGCGGGAGGCGGCGGGAGGGGGGATGTCCCCTCCCGCTCCTCCGGTATAACAGCCGAGCGGCTTTTAGCCGCATCGGTTGTTATACTCGGGTAGCCGATCGCCCGCTGTAAACAACGGTGCTGGGATGATGCCTGCAGCTGCGGGCATCATCCCGGTATAACCCAGGAAAGCCGAGTACGCATATCTGCGTACGGTCGGCGGGAAGGGAGGAAAAAAATTTACTTAAATGATTTTAGCAAATGGTTGCAATATAACAAAGAGTGAAAAATTTAAGGGGGTCTGAATACTTTCCGTCCCCACTGTATATTATGAGACCAGTAGTATGAACTTTATGTGCAGTGCACTATAGATGTATAATCCCTGACCCTACTGGGACAGTATAGGTCCCAGCATAACCTGTATACATATAAATTTGGCCCTCTAGAACTGCAAACCCCAGCATCAGTAACATATTTTCTTAATAGACCATCAGCATGGTACATTAAACATTGGTGCATTTCATCTTTAGGACCCATGCAACAGCATTTTTTACTCAGCCATGCATCTTTTTTTATTGTTGACATGAAAACAAATATTTCAAATGAAATAGTAAATTCAATAAAAGAGGATTTGAGTAGCCTGAAATCTTCCTGCTAGTGTTCCCCATAGTGGCCATTTTTCTATTCTTTATTTTGGTTTCAAAAAATAAATAATAATAACTATGTTTTGCCCTGGTGACCATCTTTAATTTCTTTGGAATCTAAAGATGAAGTTTCATCACCTGATAATTTTTTTCTCCTAGCTTCCCTGTTTCCCACATCAGCTAATAAACTTTTAAAATAAACTTTTCAGTTTTTATTTAAAAGCTTTTTTAGACTTAGTGACATCCTTTCTGAGTCTCTGTGCAATGCAGGCAGATCATGAGAGGGGCCAACAAAGTGCTGTACATAGCTTCCTGAAAACATCACTCCTCCTGGCCTCAGTTTTCTTTGGAACAACTCTCAGCCCTGATGCAACTAGAAAATGTTATGCAAATATCAAAATACTAGGGTGGACGTCAGTCTGGAGAAGTTGGCATTCATTGGCATGCTGTATTTGCATACAGACTGCTCAAGATAACGCCCACATGTGATGCTGAGCTTGCAATGATAAAAAGAACTGACATTCAATGAATGAAAGCAGCAGGACAGGGACAGAAAAGCTAAAGAAATAAAGGTTAGATGATGCTGGAATTCTTTTAGTGAGGAAATGAGGTGGGCTGTATCAGACTACTGCAACTTTGAATGCTTACTGGGAAAATTTTGCGCGGTGAAATCAGAGTAGGCAATTTTAGTACAGGAGAGAAGCTTGTACAACTGTGCAAGACTGAAGGCAAGGCTGGAATTTAGCTTTAAAGTAGTGCCTTTGCTGCCTTAGTTCCTCAAAATAGCTATTCCATAATTTATAGATACCAGCCCAAATTCAGCCTTTCCAACAGTGGTGGCTGGTCCATAAGGGGCACAGGAGCATAGCCCCCCCAGCCCACACAATCCGCCCCCCTAGCCTGCACAATCAAACATGGCCATGCACTGTGCGGGGCGCTGGACCAACAGTTCTACCAGGTCCATCTCACCCTCACAAACACGTGACCAGAGCCTGAGGCCCCAATTGGCCTGTTTTATGCTGTCCTCGGGGCACAGAGCACTGCGCCCCAAACCCGCTCACTCTGCGATACCGGAAAATCAACACTCGCCATTGTCTTCCGGCTTCCTGTCCTGGCCAATCAGAACAGGAGGCCGAAGACCCAGAACTCGGAAAGAAGATCGGGTCAACACAGAAGCTGCTGTGCTCGGCACCAGGGGAGCCATGACCACTGGAGGGACTTGTAACAGGCAGGCATGTTTGCTCCAATCATAGGCGGTGGTCTCCAGGGGAAAGTGTCCTTAGCTGGAGGAGCCCACCTGTGCCCCCACCCCCCAAAAAAAATCCTCCAGCACCAGCCGCCACTGCTTTCCAAGTATACAACCTTTTTCCCTTTCTCCATGCTAGTTACCTTTCAACACACTCGCCTTTAGGACATTTAACATGCCTCTCTTCAAAATGCTGTCTGGCATCCTCAAATCCTCTAAACCTAAAACCTACCTCTTTATGCAGGATATAATTTGGCTCTGAAATATTATTTGCAGCCATTGATACACTACTAGTTTTTCCTTCATCTTCCAAAGACATGCGCTCCCAGCTTATATGTGGTTAATTTGTACTCTTAAAGTGGATGTAAACCCAATGTCATCCTTTCTAAACTAGAGGATTGCTCAGAGATGGATTAACTCTGTGTGGATAGACTGGGCTCAAATGATAGGAAATCTTATACTCTACATTATGATATATATATTAAAAAAAATTAAAAAAATTAAAAATTTCGGGTTTACATCCACTTTAAGCTTTTTTGTAACCATTATACCTCTATAACATCAGTTCATTAAAAAATCTACTATTTTATTATGCCATTGCTGTATAAGATTTATATTTACTAGTAATTTTTTTAACTATGTGTATTATCTGAATTACTTACACTTGTTCACCCCCTTCTAGCCAGCTTTATGCATATATGTGGCAGCATAGAGTTGGAGCTTATTCCATGCTGCCACATATATGTCTTATGGGACGTACACACGGTCGGACTTTTTGACCGGACTGGTCTGACGGATGCCGACGGACCAAATCCAGCGAACAATCAGATTGTGTGTGGGCTTCACCGGACCTTCAGCGGACTTTTCCAGTCGCTAATCTAACGGACTTTAGATTTGGAACATGCTTCAAATCTTTAAGTCGTAACTCCGCCGGACCCAGAAATCCGCTCGTCTGTATGCTAGTCCGACGGACAAAAAATGATGCTAGGGCAGCTATTGGCTACTGGCTATGAACTTCCTTATTTTAGTCTGGTGTGCGTCATCACGTACGAATCCATCGGACTTTGGTGTGATCGTGTGTAGGCAAGTCCGGTCATTAGAAAGTCCGTTGAAAGTCTGCCAAAAGTCTGTTGAAAGTCTGTCGAAAGTCTGTCGGACAGGCTGTTGGACTTTGGTAGCTGAAAAGTCCGACCGTGTGTACACGGCATTACTGTTTTGTGGCTGAAGCAAGCATGGTTGTGCATCTCCAGCTCTGTCCCTGTACTGTAGCTAACAGCTTCCGATCAGAGTAATAATTGAGAGCAGGAAGGATGGGGTCCTAATCATGTGATCAATGTGACTGCCAATCACATTGATCACAAAATCAGATATCCCATGACACGCCTTTCCAATAAACATTGTGAGAAAGAAAAAGTTTCACATCACTAATGTGACTCAGAGAGCACAGAGTTATTTCTGCCAGGAGCAATGAGCTCCCACTTTAACAACTGCCTTAGAACAAAGAAACAGACCAGCTTCCACAAGGTGATCTCACCACTAGAGACCTGAAATGACAGAATCAGTCAATGTGGAAAAATTAAGGTGGACATAGCCTTTGCAAAAAATGTGGCTGATCCCTGTTTGTGTCCCCTCAATGAAACTTGATTAGGGGCCATACATTTGGAAATGGATCCAAATTCCAGAAATCAACTGTCACTGTTACTGAAGTGACATTAAACTACAATCCATTTTTTATTCAACTGTGAATATCTCTCTAGGTGCCTTCTGCTCCCATAGTTCAACAAGAAAAAGTTAAGATAAAGTTCTTGGGAGCTTTAGACAATTTGTGTATTAATTATTATCATTCTTGCAACAGATTTATTCAGTATAGTATGTATATTTTACATATAGTTGAGAAGATTAAAACACAAACTATTCCTAGTCAATCACAGTTCTGGAGTGATGGCGATCATTTTCACAATAATTAACAAAACAGAATTGTGAACAGCATCAATGAAGTGTTTACTACCCCACTGTAGAAAGAGCAGTCACATTTCTCAGAACTCACATGTAGATTTATTATATTACTTGTGTCTGGGTCTGGTGACTGCCAAGCTTCTTCTGGACTGTAGTGCATGACTTTCACCTCTGAGGTCATGAACAGAAACGGGGCCATATGATTTCATAGGAGCCAACTGGAGCCAAAATGAGTGGTATTCTGGCAACCAATTGCAGTTGGATGGAACTAAAGTTCTCTCCCGTGGCCCTGTTCAATGTTTTTATTAAATATTGATACATTACAGGATTATGAAAAAACAATCCCTGAATGTATTGGTAGCAAAACAATACAAAAGCAAATGTTTAAGTATACCCCCAAGGCCTGTCTGTACACAAGCATACATTAATTCTTACCTAGGAAATACTCATGTTTTTTGATAATCATTAGGAAAAACACATTTTGAATCTGTTACATAATGTATTAAAAACTGAATGTCTGCAGTGTTTATCTAGTTTTTAAAACTAACCTTTGACTGTAATGTAGGATAGGTACACAGTTGGTACATGCTATTGATCTTTAATTCATCATTAAAGATCAATTATTCTACTAGTAAAACACTAGTTAATGTCTTAGTTTTTGTATATCTCTAGAGATGTCTTCTGCAAAAAAAAAAAAAAGTAAGCAAAATAGACACAAATATCTAGAAAAAATCTCTATTTAAGCATATACTACAAGGTATCCCAAAAGTTATCATACATAGGGAAAATGGGAAATTGTAGCTAAATATACCGTTATTTACAAAATATTCAATACAAATTTTACAAAATATTTTCTGTGTCTTGGTCACCTCTTTCTACACACACACAAACTCTTCTACCACACTCATGGTGAACACTTTACAAGGTATCTGTTGTTATGCAAGTAATTGCATTTTGAATGCATTCCTTTAAATGATCCATGTTTCCAATCTTCTCCTTGTACACCATGGCTTTTAAGTGGCCACACAAGTAAAAGTTGAGTGGTAAAAGATCAGCGGAATTTGCAGGCTGCTCCACAGGGCTGCAGTGACTAATCCTTGAACATGGAAACTGTTGATCCAACCATCACCATTCTTCCAAGCTTGGGAACCTTACGCAGACATTTCAGCATGCATAAGCATATTTTCCACAAACTGAAACTGCATGCAGCAGAGGACTCTGAGTGTTGCTGAAGCCAACAGTGTCCTCAATGATCTAACCCCACCAATGTGGAACTGGAATTTCTGGGGTTTGGAGGAGTGAAAGCCTGCCCCGTGTCCTCCTCTTCCTCACCGCTGGAACCCCAACCCTCCTCCTTTTCATACTCCATACTGTCTCAAACCCGACTTTGTCTGGCATAAGATGACATAAAGTGAGTCACTTCTTGACCTGTCCCTGAGGAACTGTTAGAATCTCTGACATGGTTTGGCTCCTGTCCCTCAGTGATACTAGCTGTAAAACAGAGTGGAAAGCATTTTGACTGGACTGTTGAATAGACTCTTGGTCATATAGGTGGTGGTGGGGGGGGTGGTTTTGATGAGTCACTGTATGAGACTAGTAAGGAGAAGGGGTTAGAGCTGACTGCGCCATCACCATGGTGCAGAACAAACTGTTAAATGCGTCCTTTGGAACCTTTTCTTTTTACTTATATTAAATTATGTGTACTGCACTTCTGAAATAATAGTGAACAATCTCTTTGTGTTTTCTTTTCTTTTTACTGTTTCAGCTAAAGCAGTGAACAGTAAACATTTTATACAGACTTTAAAATTCTTTTTAACAATTTGTGCTTACTTGTGACTGGTATTTATGGGCACCGGGAATGCCAAAAAAGCAACCAGCACTGGTGCTTTAAGATGGATACCCCTGTTTTTGGGAGCCCCTCTAACGTACACCAGGCATGGTTGGGGACATTAGCCTATATGCCTGATATGCCATATAGTAGCCTCCAGAAGGGGAGCCAATGCTTTTTTTTTAGATTTAAAATAAACTTTAGGCTAAAAAATATATATACAAAAAAGAAAACCTAGAATAAGCAGCTAATGACTGAGCTGCTGGCAAAGCAGGTTTTAAAATACTTTGTCACCTTGTTTGGCAATTACACATACATATACTGTTTATGTGTGAGATGAACATAACTCATACTGTCAATAGTGGGAATGTTATGAAGCATCGGTTCTACAGAATTATAAATGTTCAATACAGTCATACAAATAATTGTTTTGAGATAGTAAGTGAAACAACTAAGAGAGTGAGACAACAAAGAAAGTGAGAGAACTAAGCCAGGAAAAAAGAACAATTGGTGATCTATATTGTTCAATTTAATACTTGGGCAGAATTTTTGTTGTTATCTGTTTGAACAAGAAAAATAGATAAATAACTGCGCATCAAAATTAAATAATGTTAACCATCTAAGCTGCAGAGTCCTATATGTGACACAAACACACAGAAATCAAGTGAGAAAAATATTGACTCGCGCTCAAAGCAAAAAACTAACATCTGTATGACTGGAAAAAGAGTACTCAGCCGATAATAAGTAAATATTGTGAAAACATATGATAAATGTGACAAGCTTGATATTAGATTGAAAAATTGATCCCACTTCCCCTAAAAGGAATATATTCAATAGCAAATCAAATTCGTACATAAACCATAAGGGATAGCGGTGTATATAAAGGGTAATGTCTTAATTTGAAGAATAATATGAAAAAAAGGGGGAGGGGAAAGTCCATATACAAAAAACACCCTGCAAGTGCTGTGGTAATGCAAAAAAAAAAAAAGGGTCCAATTAAAATGAAATCCCAGACGTGTGGGTCCACCACCGTAAATGAAGTGACTGGCCGCTTACCGGAACCCCATGACCCCCCGTTACAGAGGGTCTAAATGGGCATTGTAGTCATGCTGCTCGGATAACTCTGGAACTGGAATGATGACCGGATTGGAACCTCTCAAACTGTATTGGGGCTGTATAGCGAATGGATCTGTCTCCATGTGTTCATCTCTTAATTGGACCCTTTTTTTTTTTTTTTTTTTTTTTTGCATTACCACAGCACTTGCAGGGTGTTTTTTGTATATGGACTTTCCCCTCCCCCTTTTTTTTCATATTATTCTTCAAATTAAGACATTACCCTTTATATACACCGCTATCCCTTATGGTTTATGTACGAATTTGATTTGCTATTGAATATATTCCTTTTAGGGGAAGTGGGATCAATTTTTCAATCTAATATCAAGCTTGTCACATTTATCATATGTTTTCACAATATTTACTTATTATCGGCTGAGTACTCTTTTTCCAGTCATACAGATGTTAGTTTTTTGCTTTGAGCGCGAGTCAATATTTTTCTCATCTGTTTGAACACCCTATTTTTTAAACACTTGCTTACTGGGCACTTAAACCCCTCTCCTGGCCAGACCAATTTTTAGCTTTTAGCGCTGTCACACTTTGAATCACAATTGCGCGGTCATGCTACACTGTACTAAAAAGACATTTTTATAACTTTTTCACACAAATATAGCTTTCTTTTGGTGGTATTTAATCACCACTAGTTTTTTTTTTTAAAGACCCAAATTTTTGAAAAAAAAAACATGTTTAATAGTTTGTTATAAAATTTTGCAAATGGGTAATTTTTCTCCTTCATTGATATTCGCTGATGAGGCTGCACTGATGGGCACTGATGGGCTGCACTGATAGGCACAGATAAGGCGACACTTATAGGCACAGATAAGGCGACACTGATAGGCACTGATAAGACAGCACTGATGGGCACTGATAAGATGGCACTGATGGGCCCTGATGGGTGGCACTGATGAGTGGCACTGATGGATGTCACTGATGGGCACTGATAAGTGGCACTGATGGGCACTGATGGGCATTGGTAGGTGGCACTGATGGGCACTGGTAGGTGGTATTGATAGACAGCACTGGTGATGAGGCACTGATTGGTGACATTTATAGGTGGCACTGTGGGCACTAATAGGTGACACTGTGGGCATTGATGGGTGGCACTGGTGGGCACTGGTAGGTGGCGCTGGTGGGCACTGGTAGGCGGCACTGGTGGGCACAGAAGCCTCTGCCGAGGCTCTCCACGATTGGGACTGATGTCCCTCTCACAGCCGCCGGCGATTGGCTTTTCTCCTCTACCAGCGTGAGGAGAAAAAGTAGCCGATTACAGCTCTATTTACGTCACATGATCAGCTGTCATTGGCTGACAGCTGATCACGTGGTAAGGGGTTGGGATTGACCCCTTACTCTGATCTGTGATCAGCCGAGTCTCATAGACTCGCTGATCACAGAGCGCGCCGCAGGGGGCACGCAGGCCACTGGAGCACGGGAAGACGTCAATGGACGCCCTCCCGGCAAATTAGGTTCACGCTGCAGCCGTCTTTCAGCTATAGCGCGGACGGGAGGTGGTTAAAGAAGCGCCACTGTTTTCATCAGTGCTATAGTAGGACCTAAAAAACTGTTATGCCCCATACACACGATCAGACTTTCCGCCAACAAAACCGTGGATTTTTGTTTGAAGGATGTTGGCTCAAACTTGTCTTGCATACACACGGTCACACAAATGTTGGCCAACAATTACGAACGTGGGAATGTGGTGACGTACGACAAGCCGAGAAAAGGGAAGTTCAATAACCAGTTCGGCTCCTTCTGCTTTATTCCGAGCATGCGTGAACTTTTGTGCATCGGACTTGTGTACACACGATCAGAAAATCGACAACAAAGTTTCATTGGCCGAAAATTTGAGAACCTGCTAGCCAGCATTTGTTGGTGGAAAGTCCGACAACAAATGTTCAATGGAGCATACACGCGGTCGGACTTTCAGCCAACAAGCTCACATCCAACATTTGTTGTCAGAAAATCCGATCGTGTGTACGGGGCATTAGACTTTACCCAAACTTCCCGTAGATTCAATTATGAGCCATAATTTTAACATTTGGGACTGTAATTATAGGAATCAATTGGCGCTTTCAATTTCAAGCATGGCTTACAATAATAAAATTCCTACAACTTTTCCTGAGATTCCTTTAAAGTGGAAGAAAAGCCTAACATTATCTATTCTTAAAAACCTTCCCTCCCCTCACCTATCTTGCATACCCTGTATAAAAAAGATCTCTATACTTACCTCTTTTTAATCTGCTCTGGTCATGTGATCCTTCGGTTCTAGCTCCCCTGTGTAAAGGAGTGCTGGACAATGACTGTGTATTCCAGGATCTATGACATCACCCATAGGCTCCCATAGCCCAGTCACTGTTGGCTCTCCTATTTCTCCCTTGCAACAGCCCCTCACTGACACAGGAGAGGTGGAGCTGCATAAGCATATGACCAGACCAGAACAGAATAACAAGAGGTAAAGAGGTAGGTATACAGATCTTTTTTTTTTTACACAGATTATGCAGGTAGGAGGATGGGAAAGGAATGTTTTTAAGAATAGTTGGTCTAAGACCCCATACACACTATTATATTTTCTGCAGATTTTTGTCTTCAGATTTACCAAAACCATATAATATGAGGTCAAACCTTAAGAGTTTCAATTTGTATGCAATCAAGCAGGCCCTTGCACTACATGGTTTTGGTAAATCTGAAGACAAAAATCTGCAGAAAATCTAATAGTGTGTTTGGGGTCTGAGGCTTTTCTTTTTACTTTATGCTTTCTTTAACCACTTGCTTACTGGGCACCTAAACCCCCCTCCTGCCCAGACCAATTTTCAGCTTTTAGCGCTGTCACTCTTTGAATGACAATTGTGCGGTCATACAACACTGTACCCAAATTACATTTTTATAATTTTTTTCCCACAAATAGAGGATTCTTTTGGTGGTATTTGATTACCTCTGGGTTTTTTATTTTTTGTTTAAAAAATTGAAAAAGACCAGAATTGAAAAAAAAAATTTATAGTTTGTTAATAAATTTTGTAAACAGGTAAGTTTTCTCCTTCAATGATGTACGCTGATAAGGCTGCACTGATGGGCACTGATAGGCTGCACTGATGAGCACCTATAGGCTGCATTGATGGGCACTGATAAGGCAGCACTGATGGGCAATAATAGGTGGCACTGGTGGGCATTGATATGGTGGCACTGGTGGGCACTGATAGGTGGCATTGGTGGGCACTGAGAGGTGGCACTTATGGGCGGCACTGATGGGTGGCACTTATGGGCAGCACTGATGGGTGGCACTTATGGGCAGCACTGAAGGGCATCGATAGGTGGCACTGAAGGGCACTAATAGGTGGCACTGATAGGTGGCAGTGATGGGCACTGATGGGTGCCAGTGATGGGCACTGATCGGCACTGGTAGGTGACACTGATAGGCAGCATTGCTAAGTGGCACAGATTGGCACCACTGGTGGGCATTGATGGGTGGCACTCGTGGGCATTGATAGGTGGCACTGATTGTTGGCACTGTTATGCACTGGTGGGCACTGATTTGTGGCACTGTGGGCACTGGCAGGGGGCACTGGCAGGCGGTACTGGTTGGCACAGATGAGACGGCTTCACCTCTTCCTCCACAGGACCGATGTCCCTTGCACAGAAGCCGGTGATCGGCTTTTTTTCTCCTCACACTGTCAGCGTGAGGGGAAAAAAAAGATGATTACCGATTTTCTGTTTACATCATGTGATCAGCTGTCATTGGCTGACAGCTGATTACGTTGTAAGGGGCCGGGATCGACCCCTTACTCGGATCTGTAATCACCCGAGTCTCACTGACTCTGTGATCACAGCGTGCGCCCTGCAGGGGGCGCGCAAAGGGGAGGACGTCTATTGACAGCCTCCCGGCAAAGTAGGTCCGTGCTGTAGCCGTCATTTGGCTCTAGCACGGATCTGAAGGGGATCTGAACAGGCAGCCCCCCTGCTATGCTGATACAAATATGCTCAAACTGCATAAGAGGAAATGCCCATGGATTTTGAGTTTTTGGGGGAAGGGGCACACTTACTTAGGCAACACTGAAAAGCATAACCTATACACAAAATTGTAATAGACCAGGATCCATAGTAACTTAAATCAGGTATCTCATATATAAACCATCTTGTACAATATGTTTGACGGTTCTTCACATGAATGCACCCCACTTTTCCCTCATAGTTACACATATTGCCAATATCCTATTCTTATAAATATTTGAATTCCCTGGTTTGCCCATAAATTTCCAGGGATGTTCATTTTGACCCAAATCGTAAACTGGGTTCAATGCTGCAAACAGGCCTAAACCTGAGAAAAGGCAACATAGAAAGGATGCTTTTGGTGGCAAGACCTTGAATGCATCTGCCTGCCTCTTATTTCACTTTTTTAATACATTGCTTTCATATTATAGTCTTTATGGAGAAAATGTTAAAAAGGTACTATCTTGCCACATGTAGAACTAGTAGGTGAAAACCAAACACATGGTCCAGAGATTTAATAATCCTGGCTATAGAATGCTTTGAAAACTTATCATAACATATATATCTTCAGTAAATGATGCTTAAAGCAGACCTTTCCCCCAAATCACTAAAAATCACACCAGCATGCAGCTTTGCATGCTGGTATGAAATCATCTTACATTCCTCAAGGAAATAAACATTTTTGGATGTTACCTACAATGACTGTATTTCCAATTCTGGATTATTGAGCCACTGGTGATGTAACCCTGGCCTCACATCTGCATCCTGGGAAGTCCTTGTCACATGTTCCAGGAAGCCGACCCAGAGTTCTAGGCAGAGTTTCAAGAAGAAGTGGGGATCGGTTCATCTGCACTTAGTAAAATGGCCACCATGAGAAGAATGGGGAGCAAAAGAAAAAGAAGGCATGGAAAAATTAGAAGGCCTGTAACTACCTATAAGTATCTGTTTTGCATATTGCCATAACTAAAAATATTTCTAAAGGTGTCTTTGCTGTCCTTTTTATTATAAGGGTATAGTTCCTCTATACATACTATGCTGCAATCTACCTCATAAGCAGGCATTAAAAAACAAGGGAGGAGTAGAAGGTTTCTACTACCTATGAATGACAGCTTGCTAATTCTCCAAAGCCCAAAAATAAACAGAAATAAGTCCTATGCTGAGTCAGATCACATTCAAATTAAATAAAAAAACTGACAAGCTTATTCTGTAACATAAGAAACAATAATATGACAGTTATTATCTGAACACAATAATAATTACAGATAATCCTGGCCCCAACCACTGCCAACAAAACCTCTTATTGCTTTGAATCCATTTATGCTTTCTCTAAGTAGACATCAAGTTGCCCTATTTTTGAGGTCGTGTTTGTACAGTTGAAACTTTAAAGAAAAAAAAAAAAAAAACATTTGTATTATGTTACAGCATCCAACTGAATTTAATTAGCTTTGCCTAACAAACACACATAATGTGTTGTAGTCAGAACTAATTGCTTTGCAGAACAGGGAGTGTTTGCAGATTTACCGTGGTATAGAGAAGTTTGCCTACGAGTGCCAGAAGGCTGCAAACCCAAGATATAAGATAAAAGTGAATTAACAAAAATATAAAATAATGGTTTAATCAATACTACATACATTCATATAAAAAGCAATAGTAAAAACACTTGTGCTTACTCAGACTGATAAAATCTATTTCTGATTATCTGTAAATTCCAATAAACATGCCTACAAATATATAGAACATCATAAATCTGTAAGGGCTAATACATAAACATTGAAAGAAAAGCACAGCAAAATGTTTTCTATCGTAACCTTTTTGATTATGGATGGTTTCTCAAGTTATGGCCATGTATAATTATTGTTTAGATAACCTGTCCAGCTCATTCTGCTGGCTTTTTCTTCTGAAAGTGCTAACTGTCTGGCTGTCAGGCTTTAACTCTGTCTTCAATATTTTCTGAGTTACTGACATTTAACATCACTGAAATATACAGAAGAGGAAAGCTGACATTAAAGCTGAACTCCAACCACAAAAATCTTTAATAAAATATAATAAATAATGCACCCCAAAGTTCCAACACACACACATATATATATATAGATATATATAGATATATCTATATATAACTATAGATAGATAGATAGATAGATAGATAGATAGATAGATAGATAGATAGATAGATAGATAGATAGATAGATAGATAGATAGATAGATAGATATAGATATACAAAATTCCTGCTAAATCTAAAAGATAAAACTGTATTGAGTAATAAATGAAGCTCTGTGTGAGGCTCATTCACATGTGGTGCTGTGGCCTGTACAGTGTGAATCAGTGTTTTTTAAGTGGTTGGAACTGTGTGTAGGCAGCCTATGTTACGGTACAGGGGCGCAGCAGCTATATGAACACTGCTGCAGGTCCTAATTTGCAGGTGTGTGGATGGAGGCGTACAGCCCCAAATACAGACAGTGTGCATTTGGGACCCCTCACCCACACCTGTTAATTTAAGACCTTTGACTGTATTTCTTACAACTACTGTGTCCTCATAGAGTAACGAGCGGCTCCAGCCGCACAAACAAACCGCCCATTTACACTGTATGGGCTAGAGAACTCTTGGGATTGAGCCCTTAAATTTTTTTGTAATTTTTTTTTCCATTTTGAATTTTTTTAATTACAATTTTTAAACTATTTGTATTTTTTTTTTACAATGCAGTTGGGGGCGGGGGGGGGGGGTGCTTATGTGAAATATCAGGGTTCTAGGCAAACCCCTGGTGTCTCTCCCAGCTGCACTGGACAGTGAATGAATAGTTATGAATGAGCAAAGTGAGTTCTTCCCATGCTCTCCATCCTGAAGATCTGCTGCCCTGTGTTTCCGCAGTAGCCAGTGGGAGAGGAGTGGAGGGTAGTGGATAGCGCTGCAGGGGGGATGAGGAGTGCACGGGGGGTCCAGGGCAGCAGAGGGAATAAATCCTGGACAGCGAGGAGGATCAGTGCGGTAGGGGTGCAATTATAAGAACCAATGCTGTTGTGTGTCTCTCCCTGCAGCAGCTGAAAGCTGGCTGGAGGGAGAAGAGGAGAAGAAAAGTCACCCCCAGCCACACCGATCACCTCCTCTCCTGCACACATCTAATTCTTTTGCTACCCAGGCCCCGAAGCATGGGCAGGGTCACAATGTAGGGTGATTAGGATATGCCCAAGCACAACTGGCACATCCTAGACATATGTCTTTTGCAATCTCAAATTCTACCTTGTAAAAGTAACAGTGATATCATTACTGTACTGCACATAGCCTGTGCAGAGAGCAGAACTGTGGAAGGGACCCAAAACAGATACAACCATCCACTACAGGCTGCCTGCTAAAACAACAGAAGGGGGGGCAGTCACAAAAAGAGAAAGCAAAACTGATTGGTCTTTATTAGAGAGAACTGTTTTGTGCAGGAATACTGCAAAGATCTGAAAGTAGTACGCATGGAATAGCAATATGTAAGACTACAAATGAATGTCGTATTTAAATTTGTTTAGTACAGGGTTCAGCTTTAAGTCAAAAGTTTTAATCTGCATACTTGTCAAGGGTAATGAAAGTACTGATGCCAGAGAATTAATGGATAAATTAAGGGCACTAGAGGCCTTCGCTGCCATTGTGCTATTGCTGGGTGTCCAGTGCATCCCTATACCTTTCAGGAAGGGTGGATTCCCTCCAGGCATACCTTCCCTTAATCTATCTCTTTATTATATATGTGTTCCAACTCAGGAGACTCTAAAAATTATAGAGTTAGGACTGCAGTGCACTGGGGTGCTGTGATGTGGCCGCTGCAGCTTACGCATATTTTTGCAAATGTGTGCAAACGAAATCCCTTGTTTTTAACATGACCTGTTGGTCAAGGTCAATTCAGTGTGTTGCAGGCTGACTGGCAAGTGAGCTGGAAATTTTTGTTTGTTGTTTTTTGAAATGTGTCGCCTTTCCATGTGCTCCTTGCTGCAAAGACCAGTTATAGGTTGAGGTGGATGCCATTTGTTTGTACGTGTGACCAATGCTAAGGCTGTTGTTTGTCTAGCAAGATGCATTACAATTTTCTTGAAGCTGTTATTCAGAGTGAGATTTATGATATTTCATATACAGATAATACCAATATTCATTGAAGTAGAAAAAAAGAAATCTAGTAAAAGAACATTAATGAATAAATAGTCAGGAAAAATTGAGGAATAATGTGGTACATACAGCAGCAGTGGAATTCCCCGAACCAAAATTAACGTATAGATTAAACGTGGTTATAACATAAGTAAAAAAAGGGGGGGGGGGTAGGTAGCAAGCATCCAGAATGATAATTGTCATAATTCAGCTACTGGTTTCAAATAAAGCCTTTCCCTCATCTGAATACTTGAAGGTATTCACTGAAACCATGTTTTATTGTAATATTCAGGTCGATTTTGGGATGAGAGTATTAGGTCTTCCATTGAATTAATATTTTTAATTTTTGACAACCATAGTGACAGAGTAGAAGGTGTGGGTCTCTCCATTTTGAAGAAATACAAGATTTAGCGGCATTGATGAGATGCCGCAAAACTGATTTCTCGTAGGGTTTAATAGGTATCTTTGAGTTATGTAGGAGGAAAAACGAGGGGTCTTCGGGAAGTTCATAATCAGTACATTTTTGCGAAATTCTATGTACCTCTCTCCAGGAATGTGTTAGTTTAGGACAGGACCAAAATAAATGTATAAAGTCTCCTCTACCATTCTGGCATCTCCAACAACAGTCTGGTATAGAAGGAAATATAGTATGGAGAATTGTTGGGGTCTGGTACCATCTTGCTAAAACCTTAAAGTTGGATTCCTGTATTCTGGTAGATATGGAAGGATTTGTTGATTATCAAAAGTTTTGTCTAAGTCGACCTCCCATTTATGAATATAATTAATAGTTAGTTGTCAGATGGGGTATTTAATGGGGAATACATCAGTGAAAGGGAATGATTTATTTGTTCTTTATCAGAGCATAATTTTTCCAGGGGAGGCAATGTTTTCTGAAAGACATGGGGAGAGGAAGTGATCAAAGAAAGTATCTAATTTGCGCTCTCTAGAAGTCTAGATAAAATGAACCTGAAGCTTGTGTTAGGGAGATAATGGAAGGCCATCGGGAGGATTCTAGAAAGTGAGAGGCTTGAAAACAATGGTATTGAAGCAAGTGTTGGAATGTGCCATCTAGTAATCCTGGTGGAAAACATAGATTGTCCAAAATGGGGTAAAGTGGGGAGATGCTAGAGATTGGAGATGATTCGAAATTGGTTTTGGTGCTGATTTTCAGAGTTGGGCCAGTTATGGGATATGAACAAAGTGAAAGATGGAAGGTCAGCAATGCACCAAGGTGGGCTACAAAGGGGAATGTTAAAGTGTTGTTAAGCCACTATAATATATTTATAAGATCCCATCTGTTATATAATCATATGTGTCCCAGTGCCTGTGCTGTATAAAAACGATGCCGATTTCTACCTTATCTCAGAGTGTCTCCCGATGCTCACGTGACTCCTCAGCTTTCTCCTCTGCCCGGCTGACAGCTATAGTGTGAGGGGCCGAGAACTCCGACATCAGCCGGGAGTAGCGGAGGAGAGGAGCAGAGACAAGCAGTCACATGAGCGCCGGGAGACGCTCTGAGATAAGGTAGAAATCGGCATTGTTTTTATACAGCACAGGCACTGGGACACATATTGTTATATAACAGATGGGATGGTACAAATATAATATCTTTTTTTTATAGCAGCAGGAGTGGAGGGGCGGGCAGTGTCTCGAGCTGACAGGCAGGGAGGGGGGAGAGGACAGGGGAGAGCAGAGAGCAGAGCTGCGGGTGACAGAGGCACATAAACTGACCATGGTGCAGGGCTCAGCAGCCATGAAAAACCATGGTCAGTTTATAGGAGGTAGGGCAGAACCAGGCAGGATCAGCCAGCTTTTTTAGGTTATACAGGAGGCCAAATGACACAGCACACGCACTGTGCTGTTATTCGTGCTTTAAGGGAACAGGATCTTTTTTTTTTTTTTTTTTAGGGTAACAAACACTTTAAATTGTGCCTGTTCAATGTGCGGCCAAAGTTTAAGATTTGTATGTCAGCACCAGTCAATAAGCCTGATAAGGTGTGCGGCACGATAATATTGCACAGGTAAGGCTAAGCCACTGTTTCGTTTGGGTAATGACAACAATTGTCGGGAAATTCTGGGTTCCTTACCAGCCCAAATAAACCAAACAAAGAGAGAATTTATTTTTTTGAAAAAAGAAGCAGGGATATGTTATGGTAGAGCTTGAAAGAGGTATAAGAATTTGTGTAGAATGGACATATGTTGTACTTATTGTTACTTGTGGGATATCTATTAGCTGTAACATGTAAATAAGGGAGTATTATCTAACATGTTCAGAAAGTGAACTTACCCTTCAAAGGTACACAAGCACGTGTTTGTGTAAGAGTTCACCTTTCATAACATGTTATATGTTGTAGCAGCTCCGCCCACCCGGCCGCATCATTTATTCACAGAGTTCTGTGAATGTGAGAACTACAAGTACTGACAAGCTTTGCGGCTGATGGCTTGAAGTTCTCAATAAACTACCAGAGCGATGTTGACCACTCTAGGTAGTTCATTGATGCTTCCTGTCAGAGTGTAACTGCCTGTTCATATGAGGTATGAGCAGACTGCTTACACTGACAGTCTGCAAGAGCCCTGCATTGCACCCATGATCTGCTGATTCAAGTGGTCTACGGCCAGCTTTAGAGAAAGTAGTAATCAGCGGTTAGATTGTGTCCACATGTCTACTGAGAAATCCCATGAATTGATTACACTGCATCTGTGAATGGGGGAGAGTCTGGCTAATCACAGGATTTCCTTCCCCATTCAGAAGTTGTGTCACATGCAGCGTACATTATAAAACAACTTCCAATTGGAGAAGGAGAGAGGAAAGGATGGGTACCGAAGGATGGGTACCTATTGTGAGCTTGTTCACAGCAGTTTAATCCAGAACTAAAGTAATTAAACTGACCTTCTCTCAAACAGTCCGGTTCCCTCGCTGGTGTCGACATATTCTCCCTGGGTGCCAGTCTTTGGGTATCTCCATTGGCTGGCTCAGGGTAACTTAACTCCTACACATGCACAAGAGGCAGTCATCCTGGCAAACAGGGACAGTCCTGGCACTGTAAACTGAGATGTGTAGCTTAAACCAGAATTAAAGTCAGTAAACTTACCTCCTCTGAAATGGCCTGAGTCCCTCGCCAGGACTGGCATCTTCTCCCCAGGTGCTGGTTTTTGGGTATCTCTATGGGGTTAAGATGATGTAACTGCTGTGCATGAGCAGGAGTCAGTAATCCTGGCACACAGGGACTGTCCCTGCAGTGTAAGCTGAGCTGCGCATGCAGAGCTGAGTTTAGATCCTGTAGAATACAGCAAGCAGGCAGGTAGGTGTTTTTATTTATTGCAGAAGAGACATTGCCTGCTCACAATCTATTATAAGAGGACTTTAGTTCTGTTTTTGTAGAAGACTCAGAGCTATTAACCATCACAGCGTCAGAAGTTCAGTGACAATCTGACAGGCCCCTACAAATTGGACTTTTGGATGAGCCCTACAAATCCATAATTTTCTTCAAATCTCTCCCCCCTCTGAATAGCTTCCATCGCAGACTGACCACACTGGAAGAACACTGCTCGGACAGCTAAGCTCTATTCACTTTTGGTTCTACCTCCAGAGGACTTCACACTGCCCTATTTTGAGAAATGGGAAACTGATTTGGGGAGAACATTTACAGGGTCACAAAAACTACCATAGTTCGCTTTGCATTGAAATTTTCCTTTTCACAAATATTCAGGAGAATAATTTCAAGATTTTGACATGATAGTAGAGAACACCTTCAATTCTACATAAGTTCTTCCCGGCTACTTCAGATAGGTGCTGGCACTGTCAGGAAGAGCGAGGGGACACTCCTGCACGTCAATTGGTCCTACTCTAAGCTCAACCATTACTGGAAGGAGGAAATTGCTGTTCTATAACTAATTTTGGAAAAAAAAAAGTACAGTGACAGGGAGTGGACAGGGCACTCGCACAGAGGATTTCTTCAGGATGAAGCTTCATTACATGTATGTTAGGTCACTAAAGTTATAGAAACAATTTTTTTCTTAATATTTTTCAACATTAAATGCTTCCTTGAGTGGTACAACTATCTAACTATCTAATTGCTAAATACCCCTTTAGTGCAGTTTTCTTGTTAATGACAACATGATATCATGTAGTATCAGGGACAGAATGCACAATAGATAGTGGATGTAAAACAAAGCGCTTATAAACTCTTTCATTGTAGCATAAAAAGGTTATAAATATGCTTGATATTGTATCCTCAACAGGCAGAAAACTGAAGACACCATACAAAAGGCATAATTCAATGAGAATCTGCTTTCAGTTATTATAGAATATGGTGACCTTTCTTTGATGTGATTTGGGTGAGACTGACAGATATGCCTCAGCTTTATGGTTCACTGTGCCTGTGTTCAGTCTTGCGCTTTGTGATAGATAGGATTACAAGACAGAAGAGAACACTTCTATAGTTTATGTACACTAGAGGGTGGCAAAGCAGATTAGAACAACCAGTAGTATATGTAGAAGACATAGTTAGTTTAAAAAAATTATATACAAGGGTTTTTTAAAAAGTTTTGATGTAAATGATGTAAACGCCGGCTTCCGGAAGAGCGGCCTCAGAACGAGGCTTGGAACACAGTGGATGACTGGCAGCAGGGGGACGACGTCATCAAAAATGGACGCGTTTCATGAGCGTGCGCAAGTCGCGCTCCTTCCTCAGCAGACAAAGTCTGAATACCATAGAGAGGGATTAAATAAAGAAAAAAGACACAAGGACGGAGCTGGATGAGGCAATGAGGGGGAGATTGGAAGTGATAATGAAATTAGTAGACTAACCAAATTAAGATGTAAATACTATAATACTATAATATGCAAATAAAAAATATGGATATAGTATGCTGGTCCGGATGGAGTATATATAATACTTGTAGGGGAGAAAAATATGTATATATAGTCTAAATGAACTAATGGACATATATAAAGTAGTAAAATAAAAACTGTTATTATTATATAAGATATGTAGGGATATATAAATAAAGCGATAACATTATTAAACCAAGCCCACCAACAATCCACGAAAGGGCTTCAAGTTTGGGTGATTCTCTTCCAGCTGCAGAGCTATTCAAAAAACTCTGCGCTAGAGAAACTTACTGGATTTATCATTTAGATGTCCTTTCACCTGGTGGAATGAATGAAGGTATAGAAATTTCCACCATCATATAAACCCACCTTTCATCTTTGTTAGTATATTTCCACCTATCTTTGTTTCCTTTTTTTAAATTATATCTCTTATATATACATGTTTTTATGGTACTAATTTCCATATTACTACATTTGGTATGTGTGTGCGTTTGTATGCTTTTTATATGCGTATAAACGCATATACATATGCGTTTTATTACCACATTTTATCCCAGCATGTTTTTATGGTACTAATTTCCATAATAAAACATTTGGTATGTGTGTGCGTTTGTATGCATTTTATATGTGTGTAAACGCATATACATATGCGTTTTATTACCACATTTTATCCCGGCATATTGCGAGCTATTATATTATCCCACTTAATTATTTATATCATATATGTTTTGTATGTAGACCCATTCTGTCTTATATATTTATCATTTTCAGCATGCGTACCGCCTGCCAATTTATGTACGTCTATGTTTAATAATGTTATCGCTTTATTTATATATCCCTACATGTGTTATATCATTTTCATTGTATTTATGGATACTTCCCATGCGTGCGCATTGGTGCTCTGTGGGTTTAGCTTATCCTCCTCTTTCCATTTTTCATATCCAGCATATATAATAACAGTTTTTATTTTACTACTTTATATATGTCCATTAGTTCATTTAGACTATATATACATATTTTTCTCCCCTACCAGTATTATATATACTCAGTCCAGACCAGCATACTATTTCCATATTTTTTATTTGCATATTATAATATTATAGTATTTACATTTTAATTTGGTTACTCTACTAATTTAATTATCACTTCCAACCTCCTCCTCATTGCCTCATCCAGCTCCGCCCTTGTGTTTTTTAAATTTATTTAATCCCTCTCTATGGTATTCAGACTTTGTCTGCTGAGGAAGGAGCACGACTTGCAGAGCATCCAAGTGCGCACGCTCATGAAACGCGTCCATTTTTGATGACGTAGTCCCCCTGCTGCCAGCCATCCACTGTGTTCCAAGCCTCGTTCTGAGGCCGCTCTTCCGGAGGCAGCGTTTACATCATTCAGAAGACCCCCGGTCATCGTACACAGCACGGATCTTGTCACAGGATGTGGGAACGTCATCTCGACTTTCTGATACCATGCTTTTCATTTTTATACTACATGTGAGTTGATCCTACATTGCCTATTAAATTGATTTTTAAAAAACAACTGCACCCAGAGGTGCCTCTCCACTTGTGCAGGAATATAAAAGACAATCAGTGAAATTAAAAGTTTTAATACAGGAAAAATATTTGTGTTTAAACATTTTATAAGTAACGATAAGTGGCCCCATAAAGAATGAGGAAGGACATCTGGTTACAAAGGATGGGGAGATGGCGAAGGTATTGAATTTATTCTTCTCCTCAGTCTTCACGAGTGAATCGGGGGGCTTCAGTAACCAAAACTGCAGTGTATATCCTCATGACACAACACAGGAAGCACCTACATGGTTAACAGAGGACGGAATTAAAATTAGACTTGAGAAACTTAACATTAATAAATCACCGGGACCAAATGGTTTGCATCCGAGGGTACTTAGGGAACTCAGTCAGGTGATTGCCAGACCGTTGTTCCTAATTTTTACAGACAGTCTATTGACTGGAATGGTACCAGCTGATTGGAGAAAAGCCAATGTAGCACCAATATTTAAAAAGGGCCCAAAAAACATCCCTGGGAATTACAGACCAGTTAGCCTAACATCAATAGTATGTAAACTCTTGGAGGGGATGATAAGGGACTATATACAAGATTTTAGTAATAAGAATGATATCATTAGCAGTAATCAGCATGGATTCATGAAGAATCGTTCTTGCCAAACCAATCTATTAACCTTCTATGAGGAGGTGAGTTGACATCTAGATAAAGGAAGGCCCGTAGACGTGGTGTATCTGGATTTTGCAAAAGCATTTGACACAGTTCCCCATAAACGTTTACTGTACAAAATAAGGTGCGTTGGCATGGACCATAGGGTGAGTACATGGATTGAAAACTGGCTACAAGGGCGTGTTCAGAGGGTGGTGATAAATGGGGAGTACTCAGAATGGTCAGGGGTGGGTAGTGGGGTTCCCCAGGGTTCTGTGCTGGGACCAATCCTATTTAATTTGTTCATAAACGACCTGGAGGATGGGATAAACAGTTCAATCTCGGTATTTGCAGACGATACTAAGCTAAGCAGGGCAATAACTTCTCCGCAGGATGTGGAAATCTTGCAAAAAGACCTGAACAAATTAATGGGGTGGGCGACTACATGGCAAATGAGGTTCAATGTAGAAAAATGTAAAATAATGCATTTGGGTGGCAAAAATATGAATGCAATCTATACACTGGGGGGAGAACCTCTGGGGGAATCTAGGATGGAAAAGGACCTGGGGGTCCTAGTGGATGATAGGCTCAGCAATGGCATGCAATGCCAAGCTGCTGCTAATAAAGCAAACAGAATATTGGCATGCATTAAAAGGGGGATCAACTGCAGAGATAAAACGATAATTCTCCCGCTCTACAAGACTCTGGTCCGCCCACACCTGGAGTATGCTGTCCAGTTCTGGGCACCAGTCCTCAGGAGGGACGTACTGGAAATGGAGCGAGTACAAAGAAGGGCAACAAAGCTAATAAAGGGTCTGGAGGATCTTAGTTATGAGGAAAGGTTGTGAGCACTAAACTTATTCTCTCTGGAGAAGAGACGCTTGAGAGGGGATATGATTTCAATTTACAAATACTGTACTGGTGACCCCACAATAGGGATAAAACTTTTTCGCAGAAGAGAGTTTAATAAGACTCGTGGCCACTCATTACAATTAGAAGAAAAGAGGTTTAACCTTAAACTACGTAGAGGGTTCTTTACTGTAAGAGCGGCAAGGATGTGGAATTCCCTTCCACAGGCGGTGGTCTCAGCGGGGAGCATTGATAGCTTCAAGAAACTATTAGATAATCACCTGAATGACCGCAATATACAGGGATATGTAATGTAATACTGACACATAATCACACACATAGGTTGGACTTGATGGACTTGTGTCTTTTTTCAACCTCACCTACTATGTAACTATGTAACCTACTATGTAACTATGTAACACATACTCACATAAGTGTATCTGTGTGAATAATAATTTGATACAATTTTCAATTAGATCTCAGCTTATAACATATACTGTATAATAATATCATTAAAATCGTATATGCTCTTTTATCCAAATCTAAAAAGGGGGAGATGAGGCAGTTTTAATCATGAAATAAAAATTAGAGTGCATAATTTCAGAAACAATAGTCAAATGTTGTACAGTCACTGCACAATATATAAGCAGCTTGGTTTGGCTGCAATGTAGGAGGGAGAGATGAGGCATTTTGTTATGAAATAAAAATTAGAGTGTAATATTTAAAAAAAAAAAACAGTAGCCAAAAATACTGTATAGTTGGTGCACAGTATATAAGCATCTTTATTAGGCTACAATGTAAGAGAGAGAAATGTTTGATTTGAGGCAGGCTTGATTTTAAAATAAAAAAAAAAGTGTAGAAAATGTTTAGAAATATTATACAATGTATGTAAGCAGCTTTATCAGAAATAGATAAGACAGGTTCTATAGTAAAATAAAAATGAGACTGTATTATTTCAGAGACAATGCTGGCAGGCCAGGATTGGTGAAAGAAACTGGTAATGCTGGCAGTAGCAGGCTAGGGTAGGTGGCAGGAGCTGGTTATAGTGGCAGGCCAGCAAAAGTGGCAAGAGCTGGTAATGGTGGTTGGCAAGGAAAAGTGTCAGGAGCTGGTATTGGTGACATTGGCAGGTTAGGAGGGTGGCAAGAGCTAGTAATGCAGGCAGGCCAGTAGAGGCTGCAAGAGCTTATAATAGGGGGCAGCTGCAGTCCAGAAAATGTCACAGTAGTTGCTAACAGTGGCAGCATCAGGCAAGGAGAGATGGCCAGCAGAGATATAAAGAGGTGGTAGACCAGAAGAGATGTAAAGAGCTAGTAATGGTGGTAGTTCAGGAAGGGTAGCAGGAGCTGATAATGGTGATAGGCTAGCAGAGGTGGCAGGCGCTGTTAATAGTGACAGGTCAAGACAATTGTCAGGAGCTGGGAATAGTGGCTGGTGATGGACTATTGCGTGTCCAAGCTGTACCATTAGTCAGAGCTTCCACAGTATATGCTGAAGCTTCTGGTTTACCCTTCCTTTGTGCTGAGAGGACCTTCAGGGCAGATGGTGGTTTTGTTGCGCAGGCATGAACTTCATTGGACTTAATTCATTGTACAAAGTGGCTGAATTCCTGGAGTTTAGCTTTAATCCAGGTAGTAGATGCTGACCCTGGGTAATACTTAAACAAAGATGTCTTTGTCCTTCTGGAGATGCAAGGAGAAAAACTAAGAGTTAAGAGTTAAAGTGTTACTGAAGGTAACACGTGCTATGCTATAGAGGCATACAGTTCGTGCTCGCTTCTGAGCTGCACCTTATAAACACACACAGCAGGGCTTTGTCCTGCACCCGTTTCCGGCTCACTGAATTTGGTTGACAGTTCCTGAGTGAAGGAAGAGACAGGGGAGAAGTGATGCAGCTGTGCACAGCACTGGATCTATTCCCCCTCTCTTGCCTTCACACAGGGAAGAGGGAGGACAGAAAAATATAAAACGTTTCTTAGATAAATGCAGGGAATGCATTAGGGTAGAAAAACATTTTGGCTTTAGAACCACTTTAATAAATACTTGTAAGTACTGTAAGCATACACTAAGAAACATCAAAATAAATACAAAGAAGGCACAGTTAATATTTCTTACGTTGTTAAGCCTGGGTTCACACTAGCGCAATCTCAGAGATCGCATGTCATTCACACCCGCACTGCAGGTGCCGATCACATGCGATTTCTGAGAAATGCAAGTTTAGCCATACACTTGTATGGCTGAACTCACATTGGATTCAGGAAATAGTGCAGGGACTTGTTTTTCCATGCACTAGAATTGGATCGCATGGGTGTTCTCATCTATGTGATCCAATTCCTGTGTGACTTCACAGTTCACATTGCGATCTGTGAACTAAACTAGGGGACCTGCAGCGGTTCACACAAGGCAGTGTGAACTGCCTGCGGGAGAGAAGCGACGCGGGAACCGGTGCTGGAATCTCGCTAGTTCCCGCATCACACTAGTGTGAACCCAGGGTTAATGTCTGAAAAGTTTTTGATATTTGTCACGCAAAACTTAAAAAAAAGTCTTTACTCTTAGTTTGGGTGGCACCACATACTGGGGAAGGAGAATGGATGACCAAACATACAGTACGTATATTATATTTAAAACCTAGTTCCAGAAATATCTCATCCAAATTATTGGGAACAACGTGCTCCTTTCTTTAAGTGAAAGCTTCATAATGACTAATATTTGAGGAAGCAGTAGATAAAGCCAAAGGGACAACTTAAAGGAAAAATTGATAACATGAACAAAATTCTGTTCCGTTTTTGCTACTTCATTTAACCAGCTCTATGCTAATCTACTCCAGTATTTGTTTAGTTAAATATATTTAATAGGTACTCTAGTCAAGGAAAATAAAAAAGCTAGTGCAGTCATATATACTGTAATGCCCCGTACACACGGTCGGATTTTCCGATGGACATTGTCCGATCGGAGCGTGTTGTCGGAAATTCCGACCGTGTGTGGGCTCCATTGGACATTTTCCATCGGATTTTCCGACACACAAAGTTGGACAGCAGGAGATAAAATTTTCCGACAACAAAATCCGATCGCGTCAATTCCGACCGTGTGTGGCCTGTTCCGACGCACAAAGTGCCACGCATGCTCAGAAGAAATTCCGACACGGGACAGCTCGTTCTGGTAAACGTAGCGTTCGGAATGGATACAGCACTTTCGTCACGCTGCAATGTTCAAAATGGTTTAATACAGCGCACTCTCTTCTTCTTTATAATGTGACAAGAATTAAGTAGTTTTGATGCTCATATTCACACACACTTCTCACAAACTTATTTCGTTACTATTTATCGGGATTCCCTCAATATATTTTGATTTCTCACATCTGACAACAAAATTTTTTTTTATTTTTGGACTTTAATGTAGATTCTTTTTTTGTGTTTCTCTTTTTTTTTTTTTTGGTGATTTTGATTTGTACTCCCGAAAATGTTTGTGTGTGTTTTTGGTGACAAGTTCCCACAACACCACTAATATGTTGTTCTATTTAATCTGTAGGAGATTGTTTGGTGTTGTTGTCCCTTGTTAATTTCACATTGTACTTTAGAAATGTACCTGAATCGTCACCAACAAACTGTCCTTTTTGGATGAAAACACACACACAGGAGAGTAGAATTTCCCTAAACAAATTTTATTAAGGGGTCACAACTATAAACAAAGAGGGAGGCAACGCTGGAGAAACTGCAGAAGTGGGTGAAGCCTTGGACCCCCAGGGCAGACATCAATTATTTAAAAGCAAAATTGGTGGCCTGAGGAGTCCATATCTAAGGGAGGGCAGTCTGGTCCAGAAGTCCCAGAGATCCGGAAAGCAGCAGATGACATCTGTGTCCCCAGGCTGTGGTCATACGAGAGACTGCAGCTTTTGTCAGACCAGACTGAACCCAGGGCCATCACTCTTTGGTCTTCTTTCCACGCTTCCTTACAGGCTTTGGCTGTGGTGGTGGAGTTGTAGCAGCAGGAGGAGGAGGAGGAGGAGGATCGTCCCTCTCAATGACATCTGTCTTGTGTGTCAGTTCCCCACTCAACCCTTTACGAAGGACTTTATAAATCAGGTCCTCAGAGATCTTGCGTTGGCCCTCCTGCATGCCCTGCAATTTTGTGGCAGCCATGCAGGCAAAAGCCTCTTCAGGACTGGGGAAGGCTCGGAGGGACGCCGAAGCCTCCTGGATCAGCCTGTACGCTGAATCCTGCACGGGACTCGGAGTGGCCTTCCTGGCTCGTTTATATGGCAGGCGGAGGGTAGGGACCTGAGACTCAGTCAGGCTGCGACTTGTCCCAGGCTTCTCTTGGCTGCCACTTAGCCCCGCCTCCTCCTGGCTGCCACTAATCCCCGCCTCCTCCTGGCTGCCACTAATCCCCGCCTCCTCCTGACTGCCACATTCCACAGCCTCCTCCTGGCTGAGGTCTTCCTGTGTATGAAAAAGGGACATAGTTTTAGTTTTTTATTCATCAATCACACACAATTTTCACCTCCTGACTGCTGCAAATTCAATGTTAACAAATATAACAGACTATCCTTCTGAGCCCAGCAATTTTCATTCTTTTCCCAATTTTGGGTGCCCACTACTGTCTATTGATATGTAAAGCACTTTTTTTAATCAGCAATTAGTGATCAATAATAACATCTAATAAACATAATTTATTTATTGACCAGAAATCTGTAGAAGAATGCTATACCTGACTCCAGCTGGGCTCCTCCACTTCTTCCTGGCTGGAAGGCCCAGGTTGGACATCGGAAGCCTCAGCTGGGGTGGAAGGAAGAGGGAAGGAAGAGTAGAGAGGGATTCCCTGACTTCAGTGTGGTCTGACAGAAATCGCAGTCTCTCATAGTACCACAGCCTGGGGACATAAACCTCATCTGCTGCAGCTCCGGACCTCTGGGAATTTGTGACCTTCTTGCGCTCCCTAAGATAAGTGCTCCTCAGGCCACCAATTTTTGCTTTTAAATAAGGGATGGTTGCTGTGGGGACCACCGGCTTCACCAACTCCAGCAGTTTCTCCAGCGCTGCCTGCCTCTTCTGTTTGTGATTATAGTGGGGGTGTCTCACTTGCCACAGACAGGGCAGCTCCCTGTACTTGTCTATGAACAGGGGCAGGAAATTGTGGTCGTTGAACCCATCCATTTTCTCTGTAGGACACAACACAAGACAAAGCCTAATGTCAGGCCAAACTCCCCTAATCTTGTTACAATATAGGCTTCCATTTCGAAGCAGTATAGGCCCAAGTTTAGATCCTACCTTCGTTAGCACGATCGGCATCTCCGATGCTCCTTCCTCCGCTCACAGATCGTACGTAAGTGCGTTACGATTTATACACACACTGCGCATGCGTATAACTCCGCCCGCCCCTGACGTTCTTTCTAGTCTATTCCCCGCCCCTTTTCGTTCGGCGCAGTGGAGGAAGAGCACATGGCGGAGAGACAGCAGGATAGTGCTAAGTACAGCAACGAGGAGGAGGAGGAGGAGGAGGAGGAAAGGCTGGAGCCTGAAACATCCCGATCCAGAAGGAGATTAAAGGACTCAAATATGTCCTTTGGGGAGATGTTGGAGATGGTGGACATCCTGAAGAAGGCCGACTATGATGGAAAGTATGGGCCTTACCCCAACCCCAATGTCAGAAAGGCCAAGATCATGGCGAAAGTGGTCAGGAGTCTGCACCGGAAATTCGGGGTACGACGATCGAAAGATCAGCTCAGGAAGCGGTGGTCGGACCTGAAATTACGAGAACATGAGCAGTACAGAAAGATCCGGAGAGTGCTGCAAAAAAGTAAGTAGTTGTGCTGTGTTCCTATTCTTTTTGTGTTTATTACGTTTGTGCTGCTCCATGTGCTTTTAGGAACTGTTGTACAGTTTAAAATGGCAACTTTCATGTTCATGGGCACATTATTCGTTCGGATCACACATTGTTATTTCGGACGATAAAATACCATTGTTTAGGCCATATGCATTTGGCCACCATTTTGACGCCCTATACTTGTCTTCAAAGAATTGGGTTGTGTGGATGGCTTTGTTACTAGAATGAAATGCAAACTAGATTGTGTGTAAGGAGAGGACACTGAGCAGCTGTTTTCACATCTTGACACTGGAGCACTAGTGTGGGACACAAGAACACCATTTTTATTAGGGGGGCCACACAGGTGCTCCAGTGTATACTATAGGGGGGTCTCCATCTGTGAAGCTTTTACCAAACAGGTAAAGTATTGCAGCTTGACAAAGGGCACTAAAAAAGCTACATCTTGGAACTCGGCTAAAATAGACAATTGTACCCCACTTCCAAGCAATGTTTCATCTTTATAGTTCTGACATCAAATATCTGTGTGCTAATTATACCATTTTTGTTTTACATTGGGGAGAAAAAACTTGGAGGACACCCCTCATCCGAGGAGACCAGAGCCCCCCCCCTCTGGAAGAAGGGGAAATCCACCCAACACAAGATGAGCAGGAGGAAGAAGACGTGGTGGAAGTAGTCACCACAACAGGTGAGTGTCTGCAACCACAGGCTCAGATAAGAGATGGATTGCGGCATTTTTTTGAAAACTAATTTATTTTGGGTTCCTCTCTTTTTAGGTGATCGTGAGGATGTGGATACAGATCCTTTCACATCCGAAAGTGCCCAGATCCTGATCGGGGAGATCATGGGGTGTAATTTACAATTGGAAAACATCAAGCAAAACATCAATGATGTTATTCCAAAATATAAAAACATCATTGATGTTTTGGGGCGAGTTTAAAACCCCTCCAAATCACTTTCTTCTTTTGTCTGCTACAATGTGCGAAATGTTTTTGTGATTTTTCCCAAAGCCAAATTTGGAGGATGCACACAGTGTGTCAACATGTGCTATCTGCCATCACGGGAGATCAATGGACGCGTTTTGGGGGTGCAACCCCTTCCTCAATAATAAAGTAGCGGTGAGGAAGGGCTTTCTCCCCCAAAACACATCCCTTGATCCCCCCTGATGGCAGCTAGCACATGTTGACATTGGGAAATTGGTGTGCATCTTCCAAATTTGGCTTTTCCAGGGGTAATTTCCCCCCATCTGAACGCTATATCAAACACAGTTCCTAAATACTCATGTCTGATATAGCCTTCCAGTTCTACCAAATGTGAACTTTGTAAGATCAAGATTTGTGTCTTTCTTGTGGATTTTACACAGGCCTGATTTCTATAAAATGCACATTTTGATTTTGGATAATGACACCACAAAAATTGTTATACAACAAACATGTTGGTTTGTCAGAAAAACCTTTGGTAAATGCACATGTGATTGTGTAGGTATTAAAAAGATTGCTCATCAAGAATGTGTGGATTATTGTCTCAACACTACAACACTTTTGGGGTGATGTAATTGTTGTTTTAGGAGAAAATGGGGGTTATTTCCTAAGGGCAAATCCACTTTGCACTACAAGTGCAGTTTCAGTGCAGTTGCAAGTGCACTTGTAGTGAAAAGTGTCTTTGCATTTAGTAAATAACAGCCAACAGTGCTTTGTATAATAAGGTTACACAATCACAACATTTTCTGCACTCCACACATTTCTGTCAGGGTCAGCTCAAACAAACACAAGCAGTAAATGTCCACAAAGAAGAGCCTGGGGGGAGATGCCTGTCGAGAACTTGAGGTCCTGCAGACTTCTCCCTGTGGCCAAATACCGCAAGGTAGCGACCAACCTCTGCTCCGGAGTGATGGCTTGCCTCGTGCAGGTATCCTGCCTGCTAATATAAGGGGTCAGCGAAGCCAACAAACGGTGAAATACGGGGTCCGTCATCCGGAGAAAGTTCCTGAAATCATCAGGATTATTCTCACGGATCTCACGGAGCAAAGGCATATGACAGAACTGGTCACGCTGAAGCAACCAATTCTTGGTCCATGAACTCCATCCCACCCTGTTCATGGACTGGATTTGTGTCAAGGTCAGGACCCCAACACCAAGCCCCCGCACAGCACGAACTGTACGAGGAGTACGCATACGAAACATGGCTAGAAAACGGTCGGCTGCTCAGAATGAAGTAACAGAACGCACTGAAGAACAGCAAGGCCTGTGAAGAGCGACCTGAAAAACAGCAACGAGCAGGCAAGATCATACAGAAAACTCCGATACGAACTGACTGCACGGACTGAAGAGCAGATACAAACCCACAAGCACAAACTGAACGGCAGAAAATGATCTGAAAGCCACGAGTCTGAAAAAGCGCGAATCGTCTCTCACCAAACTTTTACTAACACGAGATTAGCAAAAGGAGCACAAAGGGTGCCACGCTTGGTTCTGAACCGGCCTTTTCTAGTCTCGTCGTACGTGGTGTACGTCACCGCGTTCTTGGCGATCGGAAATTCCGACAACTTTGTGCAACCGTGTGTAGGCAAAACAAGTTTGAGCCAACATCCGTCGGAAAAAATCCTAGGATTTTGTTGTCGGAATGTCCGAACAAAGTCCGACCGTGTGTACGGGGCATAAGTTGCTGCTGTTGTGCATTGATCTGCCTCAGACCCTAGCAATCATTCATTGTCTATTACATTATATTACAAAATATTATGTTACATGTGATTACAATATTTTAGCTTGCAAAGTGTCATTTGTCTGTACAAATAAATATTAAGTTCACTTATAACTACATACTGCATTGGTGACGTAATACATATGTCACATTGTATTCGCACCTTTTCATAAAAATTTATCAAATCATTTAACATGCATATTCTCCAAAGTATAGGTGAGAAATTGTTTGAGGCTGACCTTTTTAACTAAATGTAAAGTATGTTGACATTGTTGAACTTCTAATGTAATAATGACTTAATATTTTAGGACACTTTCTTTCACTTTATCTAAAATGTATATAATTTAAAATAAAGATTTGGTTTTAAGGCAGTATGTTCATGGCATCAGGGTCAGGGAAAATATGACATTCCTCTGGGAATCCATCTTGGGGTTCTCTTGGTCTGCTCTGTGTGGCTGTTTTTACAAGTTATTCTGCTAGTTTAAACTGATGTCTGTGAACTTTGCTAATTGCTCTCAGGTTACCACTCTTCCTCGGAGAGACCTTTGAAATCCCTCTCTCTTGCATTGAGTATGTTACCAATGAGGTTTACTCAAATAAAGCAGGAAGGGAAGACCCTCACCATGCCAACATCCAACATATATATATATATATATATATAAGGATTGAACAAGTCAAACAATTGGTGGATTTTGTGGGCACATACTGAGAGGGAAAATCAATAAAAAGGTATAAATTTTATTACGGTATAATTAAAAAACATAAAAACAACATACAAACAACATACAAACAACACCCTGTATGGACACAGTTACCAGTTACCCAATAATGCAGTTACAGAGGGCTGGATCTACGATACAAGGATTGGTTTGGTAATATATCAAAGTGAAAAAGAGATTTTTGATCCAGAAATGCTTTCAAAAACTTGCTCATTGACACGTTTCACTAAAATATTAGCTTACTCAGGACAGATACTGGGTAGGTGCTGGTATATTTAAAAAGAAAGAAGTACACATATATGTATTTAATGTAATATATATCTATATAACAATATTTATTGCAACATTTCTCCAGGAGGAGTACATATATACAAAAACCATATCTTATCTTATAACCTTATCTTATACATATCTTATCTAACCTTATCTTATATGTTATACATAGAAAGAATGTCCCCTAATCAAAAACTGATTATACTATCCGTTTTTGATTAGGGGACTCTCTTTCTATGTATAAGATCAAAGACCCAAGAGGCAATGTTTATACAAATACTTACCTACTTAAATCAAATGTATAGGTCCACCCTATCCCATAATGTATATTTTTCTGTTCCATTTAGTGGTACCTACCATAGACCACATGATATGTGTGTACTTCATCACTGCACACATATATATGTAATTTTAAACTTCGTCTTTCCCATTGTCTGTGTAGTTTTGTAAGGTTCTCCCATACCCTGAGTCACAAGTTTACTAGGCAAGCATATAAGTTGTTATGTCTATGTGTATATGTTTTTTTGTATATATGAACTCCTCCTGGAGAAATGTTGCAATAACTATTGTTATACTTATATAGATATATATTACATTAAATACTTATACATGTACTTCTTTGTTTCTAAATATACCAGCACCTACCCAGTATCTGTCCTGAGGAAGCTAATATTTTAGTGAAACGCGTTGACGAGCAAGTTTTTGGAGGCATTTCTGGATCAAAAATCTCTTTTTCACTTTGATATATTACCAAACCAATCCTTGTGCCGTAGATCCAGCCCTCTGTAACTGCATTATTTGGTAACTGGTAACTGTGTCCATACAGGGTTTGTATGTTGTAAATATGTTTTTTAATTATGCTGTAATACAATGTATACCTTTTTATTGATTCTCCCTCTCATTATGTGTCCACAAAGTCCACCAATTTCTTTACTTCAATCCTTATATAGTTCAAATAAAGCAATAACTGAATAATTCCCAAATAGAAGTTTTACTTCTGCTGTGGCTTTTATAGCTATGTTTATAACAGCAATTCAGCCAAACATTTTTTTGTGTTGGGTGTGTGGGGGGATTAACCTCTTTTGAGGAGATGTTCCTTCACTTCCCATTTTTTTCTGACACCCATTACCTCTACAAGAAACAAGGACAAATATCACTAATGGCCATGCAGACACCAATAACATCCTTCCCTTCACAATAAAAACAAAATATTTTATAGCTGTGACCCCTTTGGGAATATTTCCCCTCATATCTTTTTCAACATCTGTTTATGTTACAATAATATTTTATTATGCCATATTCTTGATGTACTCTCTGTTTTACATTTAATTTTCTGATATATAGTAGTGAACACATTGTTAGGCATACCTATATAATTCTGCATAGATTTAATTGTGGATTGGACAAGGTTAACAAGGTTCTAATGTAGATGCTGTTGTTTTTTTGACCACACCTTGATATTGTAAAACTCCTACTTCAACCCATTGGATTCATGCTGCAATACAATGTTTTCCAATCCCCAGTTTTCATGATGTCATGCCTGTTATAGTTTTGTTGTTATGGTTTTAAAGTGATTGTAAGCTATCACCTTGTAAAACAACTCATTCAGTTTAAAATAGAAATGAAAGACAGTATAAATACCTTTTTTCCCTTCTTTATAAATTAACACATTTTCTCTGTTCTCAGCTGCATAAGAGCTGGGGGAGGAGAATCAGCAGCACACTGAGCTTCCCCATGAATGGCTGCGTGGCATGTCAGGACAAGTCTGATCATTGGAAATGAGTACACTGAGTTCCCAGCTAGGGAACTGACCAAGCTAGAGAACTGACCATGGTGAGCTCACCTGGTTAGTGTAGCCAGTTTTTAATAGCAAAGCAAGGGGACCAGGGGCGGATCCAGGGGGGGGCAACAGGGCAATTGCCCCCCCGACAATATTACTGACGGACTCCAGTCCAGTCCCGAGTCTCTCTCTCTCACATCAGTATCATCAGCGGCGCAGAGAAAGAGACTCTATTATCATTTTGCTGTGCTGGAGCCTGGAGAAGATGGAGGGTGGAGGTGGGTGGAGCCGTGCCGCTGGCTTGGCCTCTAGTGTTCCCTGCACTGGTCACTAGCACCTGTGCCGCCTGGCTTCTAGCAACCAGTGACGTCAGTCACGTCGGAGCCGCTGCTGAGGAGGAAGAGAGCCCCAGCATTCAGAGCAGAGCCTTCTTCCTTCTCCGCCCCTGAGCTGAGTGAGAGTGTTGGCTCCACCCGCCTCCTCCCTCCATCTTCACTGCAGCGTGGCGTGAACACAGGGTGAAGCAGTGACTGTGTGTCACTATGTGATGCTGCCTGCAGACAGTGTGCAACATGGGAGCCCCTCCCCCCACCAGAGCAGCAAAATATTTTAATAAAAGTGAGTACAAAATAATAAATAAATGTGTAAAATCGCAAAATACATGTGTGCCATAATTTATGAAAAAAAAATGCTGCCCTTTTAGTCTTGTTTAATCCTAATCACTTAGAAATTTTACCAGGTCATTTTTTTGCGATACGACACTGTGTTATTTTATCTAACATACAATTGCTCGGTCATGCGACGCTGTACCCAAGTATAATTGATGTTCTTTTTTTCCCACAATTAGAGATTTCTTTTGGTGGTATTTGATCACCTCTGCGTTTTTATTTTTTGAATATAAACAAAAAAAAGACAATTTTGATAAAAAAAGCAATATTTTTTACTTTCTGCTATAAAAAAAGTCTTCATCAATTCAGGCCAAACTGTATTCTACTACATATTTTTGGTAAAAAAAAATTCCAATAAGAGTATATTGATTTGGTTTGCAAAAAAGTTATCATATCTACAAATAGGGTATAGATTTACGGCATTTTTATTTATTTATTTATTTATTACTAGTAATGGAGGTGATCAGTGATTTTTAGTGGGTCTGCAACATTGCAGCAGACAGATTGAACACCTGACACTTTTTGGGGACCAGTGACACTAATACAGTGATCAGTGCTAAAAATATGCATTGTCACTGTACTAATGACACTTGGTGGGAAAGGGTTAACATCAGGGGTGATCAAAGGGTTGACTGTGTCCCTAGGGGGTGCTTGTTAACCGTGTGGGTAATGGATTCACTAGATGAGCAGAGTGATCCGTGTTTCTGGTTAGCAGGAACAAAAGATCACTCTGTTCATGCTTGAATACGATATTTGGGGTAGGGTCTATACATAGTTGTGTCCACAAAAAGTAAACGAGGTAATAATGGTATAAAAGTTTAATTACATAGATCCTAGAACCAAATACAGTCATGAATAAAAACGTCATAAGCCACATGTTGGCATGTTATAGACAATATGTTGAAAGGCATAATATAGACACTGATTGTACAGTTACAGGAGAAAATACATTGTATAGTAAATGGATATGTGCATCAATAGTTATTAACTCAATGCGTTTCTTGGCTTATAACCAATCATCAGGAGCCCGATGCAATTTAAGCTGCATTGAAGCAATGAAACATATGTTAATATGTGAACAGATATATAGGGGAAAGATGCAAAAGGAATCAAATTTGCAATAGTACTCAACAGTGCATTGGTCTGTGGTGACCTAAGTCCTAGAATGCAGCATTGGTCTGGGTCTACAAAGTCTCCCCCGGGGTTGAGGCAGAAAGCACGCCCCAGGAAACCATCGGCCACAGCCACCAAATTGACCAAGGTACCCATAGGGGCCGCCAGGCAGGGACAAACAACGAGGCCACAAAACACTGAGATGACTGGAGAAAAATAGAGTGGGTGTGTGAACATGGGACAGAACGTGAAAAATTATAAGTGAATAGAAAGGGTGACAACATTGTGGGAAAACCAAAGGGTGAGTGGATGTAAGTGTAGACAGGAGCCAGAAAGAAACACAAGGAAAGAGAAAATGAAGTTTGTAGTGAGAGTAAGAGAGAGAGTGTGTGCGGCTAAGAGGCCAATAGATCAGAGTGGAGGTGTACAACAAAGTTACCTGTGTGGTGAAAGTGCCGGGCCAGGCCAAATGCCACAAATCCGTAGCGAGACCTCAATGCACCTGGCCTGAGGCCGCCGTTAAATGCCGCGGGCTGGGGGCGTGCGCCCGCCAACATCATGTGCGGGCGTAATTACGCAACGGGGAGGGACGGACCGCCCAGACACGATTGCGGCCGCCTCCCCTTGCCGCAGTGCAAAGGCCCAGGGGTGGTACACCACTAGAAATCCCGCATAGCGGTGACACGCGGTGCCGCATGCGGGACATGAAGAACATGACGCCAATGCACCAAGGTCAGGGCCCGCCCCGTCACGTGACAAGATGGGTGACAGGTCAAGAACTGGGCGCATCGCAACCCCGGGAAATAGACTCGAACAACCCCAGTACCAACTGCAAAAAATTTATGAACTGTAATGAAAATTGATAAGTTAGTGAAGAAAGGATAAGTAGGAGAGGAGAAACGGGAAAGAAAAAAAAGAAGAAAAACAGAAGACCTTACAACCTTACTTTTTAACCCTCCCAAGACTAGACTCTAGATCCGCCCCTGAAGGGGACTAGCAGGAACACCAGGGATTTCACATAAAGGAAGCAATACAAGAGAACAGGATACTTTTTCATACAAGTACATGGTACAGCAGGTACATATCAAGAAGATGAAGTGTTGGGGGTTACAAAGTAACAGGAGAGACACTGTTACTGCTGTAGTCCATCCTTTTCATGGTTCAGTGTGTTGTGTCCTCAAGTATACCCTTCGGCCCCCCCTATCCCTGTTGCAAAAACTTTTTTCAAGCACTTGTGGATTCCCTGGAAATTGAAAACATTTAAAATGGTGTATTTGCTCACTGAGCTGCTTATGAGATTTGCTTTTTTTGTACTGTTTTATGTAAATTGTATAAATGTAACTGTATTAAAAAGTCAAAAAGCCATCAATTTGTGATATATTAGAACCAACACATTTGGCACAAATAACCAATCCAGATTCAGTTTGGCCTATTCCCTCTTCTATTATTTGGTTGAATAACAACTGGATTGAAGAGCAGTGTACAATGGTTATTCCAATACTCATAAAAGCAGGACAATGCTACAGGTTCCAACACTGTGGAATATTGCATTTTCAAACCATGTAACCAAAAAACAAAAAACATGCACAACTAATTTTAACAAAGCTACATTTTCTGGAATCTTCTTTCAAACGAAAGCTGCCATGAGAAAATCATGGAGCTGGCTATGCTGACCTTTGGAAAATGCTTTTTGTTAACTATAATTCTTAACAAGTTTTTCAGTAATTTCTATCACTCGTCATTAACCACTTCAGCCTCGGAAGATTTGGCTGCTGAATGACCAGGCCATTTTTTTGCGATTAGGCACTGCGTCGCTTTAACTGACAATTGCGCGGTCGTGCGACGCTGCACCCAAACAAAATTGACGTCTTTTTTTCCCACAAATAGAGCTTTCTTTTGGTGGTATTTGATCACCTCTGCGGTTTTTATTTTTTGCGCTATAAACAAAAAAAGAGCGACAATTATGAAAAAAAACACAATATTTTGTACTTTTTGCTATAATAAATATCCCCCTTTTTTTAAAAAAAAAGCTAATTTTTTCTCAGTTCAGGCCGATATGTATTCTTCTACATATTTTTGGTAAAAAAAATCGCAATAAGCGTATATTGATTGGTTTGCGCAAAAGTTATAGCGTCTACAAAATAGGGGATAGATTTATAACATTGTTATTATTAATTTTTTTTTTTACTAGTAATGGCGGCAATCTGCGATTTTTATTGTGACTGTGACATTATGGCGGACACATTAGACAATTTTGACACATTTTTGGGACCATTGGCATTTATACAGCGATCAGTGCTATAAAAATGCATTGATTACTGTAAAAATACCACTGGCAGTGAAGAGGTTAACACTAGGGGGTGGTGAAGGAGTTAACTGTGTTGCCTGGGCGGTGATTCTAACTAAAGGGGAAGGGGACTGAATAGAGGAAGTGACGGATTGTGGTTCCTAGCTAATAGGAACACACGATCTGTCACTCCTCTCAGAACAGAACAGGAAAGTGTGTTTTTACACACACCTATCCCTGTTCTGCCTCTTGTGCTCACGATCGCTCGTGGCCAGTGGTCATCACGACCGCCCGCCACGAGCATCAGCACCGGCACTGTGCAGCAGGCGCGGACGCGTGCCTGCTATCCCGATCCCGCGAGCCGACATATAGCTATGACGGTTTGTGGCATCATGCCGACCTGCCGCAGTAAAATGATGGTGGCTGGTCGGCAAGTGGTTAAAGAAAGTAATATGTATTATGTGAAAATGAATCACTGTTTAATACAATTATTTTTTCAAGTGTTTTGTTATTAAGTGGTATAGAGTATATGATTTTGTATAACTGAATTATAATACTTGGAAACTAAAGTCCCTTATGAACAAAATGTTTAGGTGTATGCACTGCACAATTTCAACTCATCTATGCAAGATGAAGTGTGTTTCTTTTTTTGCTTTGTAGGCTTTTTATTGTAGACCATTAACAAGGACAAGTACGGTATTTAGCTCTTTACTAAAAATATACAACTGTAAAAGTAAATTTTTTGAAAAAAATAGTAACAGTTATGAAATATACTGTATATAGTATAGTCTTCAGAAAAAAACAACACAGTTTGGAAAAAAAATAATAAAAAACAACACGTGGAAGGCAAGGAATACAAGGAATATAAGGAATATCTGAAAGAAATTATAAGGAGTTTATAAAATTTTGTTTACATACAAAAATGGTAAATCACAAATACACAATTTAGCTACAGCTGGTGAGATATTTGCTGTTGTTTTTTGTGCATTAGAGGTTTTGGCATAGGCAATTAGGCTCCTAATGACAATTAGGAGGAACACAGGCCTGTTTAAAACCTAGGCCTGAACCCACCTGGAAGCTGTCACTGTACACTGTCAAGCATAGGCAGACATAGGCAACTGAGGAATTTCCCACCCGATAACCACACACGTATATGCCCCAGCTATAGGGCAAGGAATGCCTCAACCACTTATGATTGACAATGTGCAGTGACAGCTCCTGGCAGGATAGCTCAGGTGAGTTCTGGCTAGGATCAGAACAAACCTGAGCTCATCCCTAATGACAAATATTACTTGTATGTCATCTAACACATCAAGGTAATCTCTTCACTTTAATTTCAAATTCTATATTCCTAAGTCCTGATTAATTTATTTTTATTTTTCAGAGATCCATTTCTAAAACCTCATTATTGGTTCCCATACTCTGATTGTCACTCAACATCACATGCTAGTTAACACTTGCTTTTTTAGCAACTGGCAAGGAAATGTTTTGTGTGACCCTTGTAATTACAATGGCTCAAATTCTACATTCAAGTTTAATATTCATTTTAAGAGAGAATTGGTGTTAAAAAGAACAATAAGAGGTGGCATCTGAAGAACTGTCCAGTGCTGAACCTGCTTCGCCAGTGTAGCATTATACTTGAATTGATCTGTATCTTATAGTTCCCTACCCCCAACACAGGAGGCAAAGATAAGGACTGTGAGAACTGAATTTCCTGTGGCATCTCACAGAGAGACAATCATTTGCTAAAAGTGCATCAAGATCTTCTGCAACTCAGTGAAAGTTTGAGAATTTCAGGGAAAAGGAATTGGGACCCATGTCTTTTCATAAAATGCTAAGTAATGAAAAAGAAAAAGGACAAAAATCCTTTATTACAAATTAGAATTTACTACCAAGCTTCATTCATTTAAATATGTGAAATTATAAAAAAAAAAACAAAAACAAAAAAAACAAAAAACAAAAACAAGAGTGTTTACTTTCCTGTATTTCCTATTCCTAGGCCATATCTTGCTTTTGTTTAAAAAAAACAAAAAACTGTGTACAAGGCAAGCAGTTCCCATATCTTAAGTCATCCTCTTTTAGCATTACATAAGCAGTGCTGGACCCAGGTAATACTTCTTTTTTAAGAAGATTGTACTTGTTGAAAAGTTAAACAGTGATAATACCTAATTCTTGTTTTTTTCAAACAAGCAAAATGGTTCATGAATTTACCAAAAGTGAGAACATTTTCAGATGTTAATTCACAGATGAAATGTGTCACTGAAGTCAATTAAGTAACAATAAGATCACTTTTTTTTGTTTTTTTGTTTTTGTTTTTGTTAATATTTAATTAATATTATTCTGTCTGATCTAAACTGAAATACACCATTTACAAATCCAGGCAAGTTTGATTTATGAAGTTTATGATATTCTACAGAGAGAACAAATCTACTTGCAAGACCAATATTTAAGTGAAACAAAAATGTGTAATTCACAAATTCATCTCAGAAGCATAATAATTTGCTATTAATGGAGTCTGCATTACCATAGTTTGATGCATCAAGGCATCAAGCACCAATTTAATTTAATAATGGCATGTGATATGGATCCAACATGTACCAACATCCCTAATGTATATAAACAGAAAAAAACCCTCCAGAAAATATAGTATTTTCAAAATTATTATAAAAATGTGAATATAATATCTTAGTACTACATTTTTTGTACAAACAATTCATCATAACAATAAATAATATATACAAATGCTGTAAACTTTAAAACACTAGAACACCTCCTCCCAGCATCATACTGTGAGTATATATATATATATATATATATATATATATATATATATATATATATATATATATATATATATATATATAATTTTTTTTTCCTCATTAATGTACACACAGCACCCCAACAGAAAAACACAGAATTGTTGACATTTTTGCAGATTTATTAAAAAATAAAAACTGAAATATCACATGGTCCTAAGTATTCAGACCCTTTGCTCAGTATTTAGTAGAAGCACCCTTTTGATCTAATACAGCCATGAGTCTTTTTGGGAAAGATGCAACAAGTTTTTAGACCTGGATTTGGGATCCTCTGCCATTCCTCCTTGCAGATCCTCTCCAGTTCTGTCAGGTTGGATGGTAAACATTGGTGGACAGCAATTGTTAGGTCTCTCCAGAGATGCTCAATTGGGTTTAAGTCAGGGCTCTGGTTGGGCCAGTCGAGAACAGTCACGGAGTTGTTGTAAAGCCACTCCTTTGTTATTTTAGCTGTGTGCTTAGGGTCATTGTCTTGTTGGAAGGTAAACCTTCGGCCCAGTCTGAGGTCCTGAGCACTCTGGAGAAGGTTATCGTCCAGGATATCCCTGTACATGGCCGCATTCATCTTTCCCTCGATTGCAACCAGACGTCCTGTCTCTGCAGCTGAAAAACACTCCCACAGCATGATGCTGCCACCACCATGCTTCATTGTTGGGACTGTATTGGACAGGTGATGAGCAGTGCCTGGTTTTCTCCATACATACCGCTTAGAATTAAGGCCAAAAAGTTCTATCTTGGTCTCACCAGACCAGAGAATCTTATTTGATATATATATATATATATATATATATATATATATATAGTGACAGTGTGAGACCCTGCCACTATGTAAGGCCCCATTCACACTAGCGCGTTTTTTGATGCATTTTGCATTTTGCAGAAATGCACGGGAATTTTTTAACATGGGTTCCTATGGAACATGTTCACATCAATGCTTTTTTGTATCTCCGCGTTTTTGGAAAGGGTCGGGGACTTTTTCTCATGCAAAATGCAGCGTTTTGCATGTAATGGTTTTCAATGGACAAGCATCAAAAATGCAAGTGCACCTTTTTTGCAGCGTTTTTGATGCATTTTTGGTGCGTTTTTGGTGCGTTTTTGCCGTTTTTTTTTTTTTTTTTTTTTATTTTTTATTTTTTTTTGTAATTTTTTTGTAAGACTGTAAAAAAAAATGAAAAAAAAAAAAAAAAAAAAAAAAACGCAAAACGCAAATCGCGGCAAAAACGCGGCAAAAACGCCGCTAAAACGCGGCAAAAATGCGGCTCAAAAACGCGGCAAGCATGAAAAAAAAACCTCCAAAAACGCTCAAAAGCAACATGCATAGGTGTGAATCGAGCCTAAATGGGCATAAAAGTGATACCTACATTTCAAAGCTGCAGTTTGAGAAGCTATGGCAGGTTGATTGTGAACGGAGAAAGCAGTGTTCCATGCTTTCTCCGAATTTGGTATTTCTGGATCAGAGCTGGAAACTTGAGTGCTAGTTCACATCAGATGCAGTTCCGTGTGCTTTTTTTCTGCACTTCTAGTTCACACCAGATGCAGTTCCGTGCGCTTTTTTTCTGCACAGTATTGTACTGAAACCCAGCAAATTGTATCAAAAACGCACTGGAACTGCACTGGAACTGCGTGTGGTGTGAACTATAAGCAAAAACTGATCCGGAAAGTATGAGTGCATTTTTTTGGTGTGAACTGGCCCTAAAAATGCATGCACGGTGTTTTCCATGTATTTCAATGGCTCTAGTTCACACCAGTGCAGTCAGTTCCAGTCAGTTTCTGGTGAAAAAAACTGACCGGAAACTGACTGGAACTGACTGGAACTGACTGCATTGGTGTGAACTAGAGCAATTGGAGTACATGGAAAACACTGCGCATGCAGTTTTGATGCAGAAAAAAGTGCACGGAACTGCATCTAATGTGAACTGGCCCTGAAGGTTCCAAAGAGTATTGGGCAAGACTTAGGCTCGATTCACATCTATGCATGTTGCTTTTGAGCGTTTTTGGAATTTTTTTTTGTGATGCTTGCCACGTTTTTGAGCAGCGTTTTTGTAGCGTTTTTACAGTGTTTTTGCAGCGTTTTTGCCGCGTTTTTAACTTAAAAAAACCGCCAAAAACGCATCAAAAACGCTGTAAAAACGCTGCAAAACCGCTGCACTTGCGTTTTTGATGCTGGTCCATTGATTTCTATTACATGCAAAACGCTACATTTTGCATGAAACAAAGTCCCTGACCCTTTCCAAAAATGCAGAGGTACAAAAAGGCATTGATGTGAACATGTTCCATAGGAACTCATGTTAAAAAATTCCCATGCATTTCTGCAAAATGCAAAATGCATCAAAAAATGCGCTAGTGTGAATGGAGCCTTAACCTTCAGTCCAGTGTTAAGGTTTTGCTGATTGCCAGCAGCCTGTGTGAGTGCACAGGTGTGCAGGGGTGATATAAGCTTCGTGGGAGTTACTGCAGCGGCATGAGTCATCAGTTGTCAGCGGGCTTCCCGCTGAATGTCTAGTATGGGTTTGGAGGGGACCCCCATGCCAAATTTTTTTTTTTTAAATGGCGTGGGGGTCCCCCCAAAATCCATACTAGACCCTTATCTGAGCATGCAGCCCGGCAGGTCAGGAAAGGGAGGGGACTAGCGAGCGCCCCCCCCTCCTGAACTATACCAGGCCGCATGCCCTCAACATGGGAGGATAGGTGCTTTGGGGCAGGGGGGCTCTGCGCCCCCACCCCAAAGCACCTTGCCTCCATGTTGATGGGGACAAGGGCCTCTTCCCAACAACCCTTGCCTGGTGGTTGTCGGGGTCTGCGGGCAGGGGGGCTTATCGGAATCTGGAAGCACCCTTTAACAAGGGGGCCCCCAGATACATTGTACCCCTACCCATTCACTAAAAAAAAGTAGATTAGTGTTAAAAAATACAGTAGACAGTTTTTGACAAGTCTTTTATTAAAAATCTTCTTCTTCCTCTGCTTCTTCCTCCAGTCTTCCTCCATCTTCTCCCGCATCTTCATCCTCCGGTCTTCTCCTTCTCCCCCTGCGTCTTCTTCTGCTCTTTCTTCTGTCTTCTTTGTCCGGTGTTCTTCTTCCTCTGCTGTCGCTCCCGACAACGACTCTCCTCCGATGCTGCGTCCCGCTGATCTGTCGGCGTCAATGTCCTGCATTTCTTAAATAATGATGGAGGTGTGGCAATCAGATTACGTCATCCAGAGGCCACTCCCCCTTGTGATGTCAACGCCTTGGGCATGATGGGTCCGTGAAATCACAAGGGGGCCTTTCCATCACCTTTACCCTCAGTTTCTTTAGCAAGGCAATGGTCATCTTGGAGATGTGTTTGGGGTTGTTATTATGTTGGAATACTGCCCTGTGGCCCAGTCTCCGAAGGTAGGGGACCATGTTCTGCTTCAGTATGTCACAGTACATGTTGGCATTCATGGTTCCCTCAATGAACCGTAGCTTCCCAGTGCCGGCAGCACTCATGCAACCCCAGACTATGACACTTCCACCACCATGCTTGACTGTAGGCAAGACACACTTGTCTTTGTACTACTCACCTGGTTGCCGCCACTTGACACTATCTGAACCAAAAAAGTTTATCTTGGTCTCATCAGACCACAGGACATGGTTGCAGTAATCCACATCCTTAGTCTGCTTGTCTTCAGCAAACTGTTTGCGGGCTTTCTTGTGCATCATCTTTAGAAGAGACTTCCTTCTGGGACGACAGCCATGCAGACAAATTTGATGCAGTTTGCGGTGTATGGTCTGAGCACTGACAGGCTGACCCCCCACCCCTTCAACCTCTGCAGCAATGCTGGCAGCACTCATACATCTATTTCCCAAAGACAACCTCTGGATATGATGCTGAGCACATGCACCCAACTTTTTTGGTCGACCATGACGAGGCCTGTTCTGAGTGGAACCTGTCCTGTTAAACTGCTGTATGGTCTTGACCACCGTGCTGCAGCTCAGTTTCAGGGTCTTGGCAATCTTCTTATAGCCTAGGTCATCTTTATGTAGAGCAACAATTCTTTTTTTCAGATCCTCAGAGAGTTCTTTGCCATGCGGTGCCATGTTGAACTTCCAGTGACCAGTATGAGAGAGTGAGAGCGATAACACCAAATTTAACACACCTGCTCCCAATTCACACCTGAGACCTTGTAATACTAACGAGTCACATGACACCAGTGAGGGAAAATGGCTAATTGGGCCCAATTTGGACATTTTCACTTGGGGTGTACTCACTTTTGTTGCCACTGGTTTACACATTAATGGCTGCGTTAAGTTATTTTGAGGGGATAGCAAATTTACACTGTCATACAAGCTGTACACGTATTACTTTATATTGTAGCAAAGTGTCATTTCTTCAGTGTTGTCACATGAAAAGATAAAATAAAATATTTATAAAAATGTGAGGGGTGTACTCACTTTTGTGAGATACTGTATATACTGCATTTATATAGTGTGAAACATAAAGGATGGGAAATCCTTGATCAAGCACCAAAAAGTAATTTTTGCTGACAAATGGTTAAATTCGTGGATAAAATGGACCTGTCAAACAAAGGCCAGCCTATGCTATAAAACACAAACTGGTAGTTAGGATGGCCATTCTACTATAGTTACATAGTAGGTGAGGTTGAAAAAAGACACAAGTCCATCAAGTCCAACCTATGTGTGTGATTTTATGTCAGTATTACATTGTATATCCCTGTATGTTGTGGTCGTTCAGGTGCTTATCTAATAGTTTTTTGAAATTATCGATGCTCCCTGCTAAAACCGCTTTCTGTGGAAGAGAATTCCACATCCTAACCGCTCTTACAGCAAAGAACCCTCTACTCAGTTTAAGGTTAAACCGCCTTTCTTCTAATTTTAATGAATGGCCTTATTAAAGTGTCTTATTAAATTCTCTTTCGCGGAAAAGTTTTATCCCTATTGTGGGGTCACCAGTACGGTATTTGTACATTGAAATCATATGCCCTCTCAAGCGTCTCTTCTCTAGAGAGAACAAGTTTCCTTTCTGAGGACTGATGCCCAGAACTGGACAGCATACTCCAGGTGCGGCCAGACCAGAGTCTTGTAGAGTGGGAGAATTATCATTTTATCTCTGGAGTTAATCCCCCTTTTAATGCATATCAATATTCTGTTTGCTTTGCTTGCAGCAGCAGGCATTGCGTGCCATTGCTGAGCCTGTCATCTACTAGGACCCCCAGGTCCTTTTCTATCCTAGATTCCCCCCGATGTTCTCCCCCCCCAGTGAGTAGATTGCATTCATATTTTTGCCATCCAAATGCATTATTTTACATTTTTCTACATTAAACCTCATTTGCCATGTAGTTGCCTACCCCATTCATTTGTTCAGATCTTCTTGCAAGGTTTCAACATCCTGTGGAGAAGTTATTGCCCTGCTTAGCTTAAAGTGGATGCACACCCTGTACAACCACTTTTATCTACAGGTACTGTAAGCCTATATTAAGGCTTACCTGTAGGTGCTTAAAATATCTCCTAAACCTCGACGGTTTAGGAGATATTTACGAAAAAGACGAGCGCCGATGACTATGGCGCATGCGCCGTTGTCATTGGCGCATGCACCCTTTAGAAAGGGCATATTGTGCGGTTTCTAATAGGGGTCATGCCGAGATTGTGCGGCTCCTGCGCGCATGCGCGGAAGTGACGTCACGCGACTCCGGCCAGTCACAGAGCCGGAGTTCGTGGCCCCGGAAGGAAGAGGGGCGAAGATGGACGCTCCCTGCTTGTGGGGACAATGGCGATACCGTGGGCTTCGGTGTCGGGTAAGTGACACATAATGGGCTACTATGTGATGCATAGTAGCCCATTAGGCTTTACCTTTGCAGGGAAATAAGGAGGAAGTAAAATCCACCAGGGTTTACTTCCTCTTTAATATCGTCTTCAAATACAGAGTTTGAGCTGTTTATCCCATCCTCCAGGTCGTTTATGAATAAATTAAATAGGATTGGTCCCAGGACAGAACCCTGGGGGACCCCACTTTCCACCCCGGACCATTCCGAGTACTCCCCATTTATCACTACCCTCTGAACTCGCCCTTGTAGCCAGTTTTCAATCCATGTACTCACACTATGGTCCATTCCACCTGACCTTACTTTGTACAGTAAACGTTTATGGGGAACTGTGTCAAATGTTTTTGCAAAATCCAGATACACCATGTCTATGGGCCTTTCTTTATCTAGATGGCAGCTCACCTCCTCATAAAAGGTTAATAAATTGGTTTGGCAAGAACGATTCTTCATGAATCCATGCTGATTACTGCTAATGATACCGGTAGACATTACTAAAATCTTGTATATAGTCCCTTATCAAACCCTCCAAGAGCTTGCATACAATTGATGTTAGGCTAACTGGTCTGTAATTCCCAGGAATGTATCTTGGTCCTTTTTTAAATATTGGTGCTACATTGACTTTTCTCCAATTAGCTGGTACCATTCCAGTCAGTAGACTGTTCGTAAAAATTAGGAACAACGGTCTGGCAATTAATTGACTGAGCTCCTTAAGGACCCTCAGGTGCAAGCCATCTGGTCCTGGTGACTTATTAATGTTAAGTTTTTCAAGTCTATTTCTAATTCTGTCCTCTGTTAGCCATGAGGATGCTTCCTGTAACGTGTCATGAGGATAAACATTGCAATTTTGATTACTGAAGCCCCCTGATTCACTTGTGAAGACTGAGGAGAAGAATAAATTCAATTCCTTCGCCATCTCTCCATCCTTAGTAACCAGCTTCCCTTCATCATTCTTTATGGGACCAATATGATCTGTCCTCCCTTTCTTTCTATTTATATACTTAAAGAATTTCTTGGGATTTTTTTTACTCTCCTCTGCTATGTGCCTTTCGTGTTCTATCTTAGCTGCCCTGATTGCACCCTCACATTTCTTGTTGCATTCTTTGTAAAGTTGGAATGCTGATGATGATCCCTCAGCCTTGTATTTTTTTAAGGCCTTCTCCTTTGCTTTTATATGCATTTTTACATGGAGTTAAGCCACCCAGGACTTTTATTAGCTCTTCTAAATTTATTTCCCATTGGAATGCACTGACTAATGCCCATATTTAATATGCCCTTAAAGCATACCCATTTTTAACCCATGTTCTTTGTTCCTAAGATTTTATCCCAATTAGTATCTTCTAGCAATGATCGTAGTTTAGGGAAGTTGGCTTTTTTGAAATTCAGTGTCTTTGTATTCCCCTTATGTTTCCTATTGGTGTGACTTATACTGAAACTAATTGACCTGTGATCGCTGTTTCCTAAATTGCCCCGTATTTCCACATCCGTGATCAGGTCTGTATTGTTGGTAATCAGTAGGTCTAGTAACGCTTTGTTCTAGTGGGTGACCCATGAAATTGTCCTGCAAGACATTTAGGAACTGGCAAGCCTTAGAAGAATGTACGGTTCCTTCCACCCAGTCTATGTTTGGATAATTAAAATCCCCAATTATAATGAAACTTCCCATCCTTGCCACTAATCCAAATTGTGATAGGAGGTCCGCCTCTGACTCCTCCCTCTGGTTAGGATGCCTATAGCATACTCCCAGTATTACTTTCCACTTAGTTTCCTCCCTTTGTAGCTCTACCCATAAGGATTCCACCTCCTCCCTTGCTCCCTTAGTGATGTCATCTCTCACATTCACTTGTACATCATTTTTGATATACAGGCATACCCCTCCCCCTTTTTTACCCTCTATATCCCTGCGATATAGGGAATACCCTTAAATGGTTGCCAGCCAATCATGAGAGCTGTTTAACCAAGTCTCTGTAATTCTAAATTCTCCTCGTACAACAGTAGCTTTAGTTCTCCCATCTTGTTCGTCAGACTCCTGGCATTGGTGAACTTCTCTAGTTTAGGCTGGTCGCATACTATCTCCTTATTGGGTGTTCTGAGGTTGCAAATAGGACTTGTTACTATACTTACCTTGTGTTTAGGTGCTTTAGTCAACCTACCACTAGTGCCCCCAATACTAGCCTCTGGAATATGTTCCATGCTATCTCTATCTCTGGACCCCCCCGTCGCATAGTTTAAAAGCCCCTCTAACTTTTTGGCTATCTTCACTCATCTACACCCTCCTCATTTAGGTGCAGTCCATCCCTTCTATAGAGATGATAATCTAATCTCCCTCTGCCTTTCTGGTGTGGTTTGAGGTACCGGTAGTATTTCTTAGAATACTACCTTGGAGGTCCTTTTTCTCAATTTAGCTACTAAGTTCCTAAAATCGTTTTTTAGGACACTCCATTTTCCTCTGACTTTGTCATTGGTGCCAACATGCACCATGACAGCCGGGTCTTCCCCAGCCTCTACCAGTAATCTGTCCACCAGATCCGTGATGTGCCTAACCCAAGCGCCCGGTAGACAACATACAGTTTGGCGCTTCAGGTCTTTGTGACAGATTGCCCTCCCTGTCCTTCTAAGAATTGAGTCCCCTACCACCAGAATCTGTCTTTCCTTTCTCTTGGCTTTACTCCCACTCTCACTGGAGGAGTTATTCCCCTGGCAGCTAGGGGAGTCACTCAGTTCCAGCAGTGCTGGTCCCTGACTAGTTTCACCGATGTCACTCAAAGGGGCGTACTTATTGGGATGTTCTTATCTTTTGATTTAGGGCCTGTTTTGAGTTTTTTTGGCCTTGTGTGGATGGCATTAGTTTGAGATAATTTTGAGGTAATTTAGAAATCATTGGCAGCTGAGCTGCTTCTGAACTGCAGTTGGCCTGTTTCAAATGGGTTTTTCATTCCTATAAACATTTATGGGAATGCAAAACCTACTTGACACAAACAAAAGCCCATCAACACAGGCCTTTAGCAATACTCCTCTGTATTCTGCTTCATTAATTACTTCCCTGGACATCAGATGATGCTGTTTAAGTGTTGAAGGCAGAGCAGTCAGGACAGTGACTTAGGAAGCTGTATTACTGAACCAGGATTAATTTGTATATCGGGAACATGTCTGTGAAATGGGGGAAATGTCTCAAAATCCCACCACTGCCAGGAAAAGCAATCCCTTAGCAGGCAAAACCTTAAACATATACTGTATGTATTCAATTATGTATTAAGCTGTTTGCACGGAATTTCAGTTTTAACAGAAACCAAAGTCACAGCTAAGACATTTTAAGACTCAATGCATTGATTGTCTCTCCTCTCATACACATTAGGGGGGTTTAGTTTGTTTCAGTGCAGCTTTTAAACTGATTATAATGTAGGGTAAAATACATTTCCTGTGCTGCTTCTTGTAGCATTTTCCTGTACTTGAAAGCAGTTTTAAACGTTTGCTTGCAAAAACAATGTAAATGCTTGGAATGCATGTAATGAAACGCACATATACTTTAAGCAATTAACATTGTATACAACACACAGGCATTAAATGTAGGAAACCTGAGGCCTTCATGAGTTGGAGACAGTGTGTTATTTTTTTCCTTACTTGCACTATATGTTAACAATGCATTACACTGTTTATCCTCAAAAACAATTACTATCCATTCCTTAGTCATTACCTCTTTGCATGCTATATTAGAAGTCCCCCAGCAGTTTTATCTTCTGGCTGGCAGATGTGCTAAAACTCTTGCTGTACAAACCTGTCCCTAATAATTTCTCAATGATGGGTCAATTTTAAAGGCTGTGATGAATATGGAAAGTGTCTTGAAAGACAAGCAGTTGTTAAAAGGTCTCCTGGGAGAGTTCCCTTGTTATATACGTAAAATTTCCTTTTTGACACATGCAGGATTTCTTATGTTACTCCCCTAAAACACTTAATCCAGATGTGAAATAAAATGCAAACAGTATGTTTGAAGTGTGCTTTAATCTAAAGCATTTCCAGGAACAGTTTATTTCTGGGAAAATTATATCTATATTTTACTTGCAATTACACAAAATAGCTATTCTCTAAACTGTTAAAAAATTACAGCTGTATTCATTAACATTGAGGATGTGCACATTGCAGTAAGCCCTAACAGCTAAACAGAAATAATCTTTTTCTGATCTGACTACAGTAACCTGAAATTGATTTGATACCTATGCATTGAGAACATCTGTGTTTTATCTGTATATATCATCGAGCATAGGCATATTGTGAAATGCTGTGATAGGCAGCCTATTCAAAATGAACAAAAAAGGTGCAGGGTGCATCACACAGGAAGCCAACATGCTGAATTGCACAGCAGCATAATAACACATTTAACCTGGGTTAATGTGCATTGTGGTAACCTGCTTTTACTGTTCTATTATGGAAATAAGGAAGAATTGTATTGACTATAAAGGACAATAAAAAGTTGACAGCGGAAAATAACCTTTATGCACTTGTAGTGCTCACCATTGAGTTCAGTCCATGGCATGGCTTGTAGGCCCACTTTTATTTAAAACAGAAAGAAAATGTTCACCGCAATCAGCCATTTCACCACTAACACAAAATCCAGTCATATTCAGTCTCCTGGCTTTATTTATCAGCAGGCTCAGGCCTCGCAGACATGCACACCTCCCTGGCTACTCCCTTGCAACCACACACATGGACTCCTTTAGAAGGTGAAGCCCAGAGCAATGGTCAGGTCCTAGATTAGGGCTATGAACCCCTGCACTCTCAGCCCTCTGGTTACTGGCAAAACCCGGACCCTGGGTTTGAAAACCTTTGTCACTTCCTCCTACATTTTTGCCATGGCAGGGCTTCACCTGCCACAGGAAATAGAACTGAATTTGAAAATGTCTTAAACCAATTATAATTATGAGAAAAAATATAAAAACTTATGAGCTTGAGATTGTATCTTTTATAGACCTCCGGTTTGGTCCAATTTTGTCATGCTCTGTAAACAATGATTTGTCTGTAAAAGTATATCTATCCAAAACAAAAACCCTCAAGGGACTTGGGAGACTACTGTCTATATCAACAGACATTGAGGAGTACCATCTCACTATTTCTCTTTGTTGTTATGGTGTGAAACAACTGTTTACAGCCGTAATTTATTTTAACTAGCAAGACAGTTTTTTATTGTTTTTTTTAAATAAAGTGTGTACAAATATTTTACAGTTAACCTTTTCCACACATTGCTTATTTTGCTATTTATGTCCGTTAAAGTCCCTTGGAGGTTTTTGTTTTGGATAGATATACGGTATCTTGGATAATGGCAGAATGCGTTTTTGACTACTCCTCCAACTGTTGCATCTGTAAATGTATAGTATATCTAAAAAAGTTTTGATAAGATTTACATTTGTGCCCCTATATCAATATGGTTGAATATAGTTTTTATTAATTTTTAAAGATACAAAAATAACACAAGTGAAACATCGATAGAAAAGGGGGGAGGGTACAGAATGAAAAAAGGGGGGGGGGGATGGGGGGAAGCGGTTCTCACATATAAAACATTGTATCTTACATACATATGAATGTTTAGAACAGTTCTTTACAACTTAAGACCCAACCATGCGGTGCCATCTGTCTTAGGGCACCACCTGGAATATACAATTTATGTTCGAACTGTCGGGTGGGGGGGTATGGGAGGAAAAATAGGGGAGGGATGATCTGGAAAGGGGAAGATGGGGGGGCTCAGCAATAAGAGATTAATAGCATTTTAGTTACTCATAGATTAAGCCACATAGGAGTGTCAAAATCGTTTTCATTAGTAATAAATAACTCCCTCTGTCTCCATAATAAGTATATATGGGGCCCAATCCCCAAGTAGAAACTCTGTTGTGGAGGAGGCCCGATGAGGAATGATGAAGCCATAGGTACCATAGTTGTTTGTGTTTATCCCAGGTGTCTCCCAGCTTTGCTTGTATCTCCTCCATAAGGATAGTGTTATTAAGGGTGTCTATCCATTTGGTAATAGAGGGGATGATTTTGGTTTTCCAATACTGGGAAATTATATGATGGGCTACGGACAAGAAGAATCTGAGCAGGTTTTTTGCTGGTAGACCCTGGTAGTATGGATAAGAGGCCCATCTTGGGGGAGGGTACTAGAGATACACCATATAAGTCATTATAGATACTAAATACATTGTCCCAGAAAGGGCGAACTCGGTTGCACTCCCACCAGATGTGGATATAGGAGCCTTTTCCTCCGTGACAGCGCCAGCACATATCGGACGTATCTGGGTACATCTTGTTCACTGTGACTGGATCCCTATACCATTGTGATAATAGTTTGTAGTTTTTCTCTTGTGTGAACCCGGATATGGATGATTTATGTGTCAGTGTGAATGAGGTGAACCATTGTTCTGGGGTTATCTGCAATCCCAAATCCCTAGACCATTTTTGTGTAAAATTAGGCAGTAAGTTATATGCATGGGATTGTATGTCTTTGTAAATCAGAAACAGGGGGTGTTTGGGGGTCTGAGAGAGACTACACATATCCTCAAATGTCGTGAGTGGTCTGTGAACTTGTCCTGAGAGATGAAGTGTCTTGCTATGTTGTGTCAGGGATAGCATAGAGAGCCAGTCAATCGTGGAGGGAGATTGGGTATCCAGTTGCGGTTGGAATTGGCCTGTGGAAGAGTGAACAAACTGCTTGGCTGTAGGCCATTGTTCTCTCGTATACGGACCACACTGTCCCTAGTTTTTTAAGTCGGGAGTGCTGGGTTATCAAATAAGGAAGAAAGAGGGCTAATATCTGTTGATAGGGCGAAGGTGGTTTGTTTGTAGCATTGTATCCCCATAAAAGAGCTCTAAGGTCTATCTGTGTCATGTCCTGTTCAATGATCATGGATGGTTTCGTTAAGGGTCGTGGGAACCACTCGAAAAGTCTCAAGATTATGGCCGATGAATGATATAGCTGAAAGTCCGGGAGACCAATGCCTCCTCGAATTTTGGAGGCCCACAGTACTTTGTGTTTAAGTCGGGGGGGTGGTGTTGCCAGATGAACTTGACTGCCAGGGAGCGAAGCGTGAGGAAGAAAGTTTTGGGGAGGAGTATGAGTGTTATTTGAAATAGATAGAGTAATTTGGAGCGAATGTCCATTTTGAGGACATTCATTCGTCCCCACCATGAAAGCTTGAGATGATGCAGAGATTCCAGGGGTTGTCGGATTTTAGTCAACAAAGGACTATAATTCAGGGTGTACATGTCCTGTAGGTCTCTAGGGATCTCTGTCCCTAAGTATTTAATTGGACGTGATTGCCAATGAAATGGAAATTGTTTCTGTATTAGGGATGCCGTAGTGGGATTGAGGGAAATATTCAGGACCTCAGTTTTAGTGATATTCAATTTGAAATTGCTGTGCGCTCCAAAGCGGTCAAGCTCTTGGAGTAAGGCGGGGATGGTAATCTGTGGCTGAGTGACATATAGGAGTAGGTGATCTGCATAGAGTGATAACTTGCAGTCAGCAGAGGGCGTGGGAATACCGTGTATGGAGTCATTTGCTCAAATGGCCTGGGCCAGGTGTTCTACAGTAAGCGCAAATAATAATGACGACAATGGGCACCCTTGTCTTGCACCAGTTCTGATCTTGAATGGTTCAGAGGATTCCCCATTGGCAGTTACCTTAGCTGATGGTTTGGAGTAGAGTGACATGATTTTTGTTTAATAGATTGAGGCCCAGACCTATCTGAAGTACTGAAGCTTGTAGAAAAGGCCAGCTTACCCTATCAAATGCCGTCTCTGTGTTGCAAGCTAGTAAGCATGTAGGGATGTTGTGGCGTTGAGCATATGTTATAAGATGAAGGGTTTTCGTGGTGTTGTCCCTAGCTTCACAGCCTGGTATAAATCCTACTTGATCGCTATGAACTAGGGTTGGGAGTAGGGGAGCTAAGCGGGTAGCGATTATTTTGGAGAATAGTTTGAGGTTATCGTTTAAAAGGGATATGGGCCTATAATTGCTACATTGGGAGTGGTCTTTACCAGGTTTGGGTATTACTACTATTTGGGCCTGAAGGAGTTGTGGTGGTAATGGATGTGTTTCATTTATCTCCTCAAATGCTCGAGCCATAATAGGGGCCAGTTGATGGGTGAACGTTTTATAGAACTGGGGGGTGTATCCATCTGGACCTGGGCTCTTACCGGACTTGAGTTCTTTAATTGCAGTCAAGAAGTCCAAAGAAGTAATGGGTTGTTCAAGGGTGTCAATTTCAGAAGGGGAGATCCTGTTTTGAATGTATTGATGTAAGTCAGAGGTAGTCAGGGAGGGTGGTGTGTTCTGTATCCTGGGTTGAGTGAGATTATAAAGGGAAAAGTAGTAGTCTCTAAATTCGCAGACAATCTCAGAGTTTTTGTGTTTTTTTTTTTGGACAGTGAAATAATGTGGGGTATGTTTTGACTTTGCTGCCTAGGATGTATAACCCTGGCCAAATGCCTCCCACATTTATTTGTTTGGGAATAATGAATATGACGTCCTTTGTTACAAGCGGTTAGTGATCTATCTGTGAAGATTTGTAACAAATCTCGTTGTGCGTTTGACAATTCTACTAATGTCTTGGGATCTAACGTGCGTTTGTGTGTGGATTCAAGGAAAGTGATCAGGTTGAAGAGGCGTTTTATGTCATCTGTGCGGGCGTTTTTCAGTCTGGAGCAATGTTGGATAAAAATCCCTCTAAATACACATTTTAGGGTCTCCCATTTGTTCATGTCAGAAGTCTCATCTTTGGTGTGGAGTTAGACAAAGTCCGTGATAACTTTAGACACCGCTGCAGTACACTCTATGTCGTTCAGTAGGTTGTCATATGCTCTCCAAGTAGCTTGACGTGCACGCTGTGGTAGTTTGCCGAGTGTATTGAATTGGTGCATGATCCGACCATAGTTTCAGACCGATCCTGCTGGTATTATCAAGGTCTAGTAGTGTTTGGGAGAGAAAGATGTAATCTATCCTACTATAAGATTTGTGAGCAGGGGAGTAATATGTGTAGTCTCTCTCTGTTGGATGTAAGAGTTGCCACGCGTCAACTAGGGAGAGTTCCGTTAGCATGGCCCGTATTTTGGTCAATGAAGAGGAGGAGATGTGTGACTTACCGGTGGAGGAATCCAGTCTCGGAATAATGGGAATGTTGAAGTCTCCTCCAAGGATTAAATTGGGTGTCCCGAAGGTCTTCAGGCGGGCTGTCACAGAGGAAAGGAAGTGGAGCTGCTCCTGGTTCGGGAGATAAACATTAGCAATTGTAAAAACAGTCTGTTGATATTTTAATTTCAAGAACAAAAAACTACCCTCGGGGTCTATGTCTGAATCGAGTACTTCTGGAGTGAATGAGCTATGAAAGGCTACCGAGACCCCTTTTGTTTTAGCTATAGGATTAGTGCTATGGAACCATGTTGTGAAATGCTAGTCTGGTAGGGATGGGACCGCATCTGAGTGGAAATGGGTTTCCTGTAGTAACAGGATTTGTGTTTTGGCTTTGTGAAAGTGGTGTAGAATCTGTCTGCGTTTTTCAGGTGTATTGAATCCTTTACAATTTAGCGAGGATATCTTGAACTCTAAGGTGGATGCCATGAAATGGGGGGTTATGGCATTAAATGTGACTTTCCTGAGAGTTATAGTGTGAGGAGGTAGAAATGCGCGTGCTGAGCAAAGAAGGGTGGATGGTAGGAAAGGAGATAGGGAAAGAGTAGGTAGAGGAAAGGAAAAGGGTATATGCACTGGAATGGTGGTAGACGAAGGTGAACTATGTGCAATGTTAGTGGTGATCTTGAGGAGGGTGTTGTAGAGAGCAGTGTGGAAAATTATTGAATTGTGTACGACTAAGCGTACTATTGCTACCAGTGGGGGAATAGCTCCCTCTAGTGTCCAATTTGGGGGTAGAAGGGATGGGCACTACCTTGCAAACCTAAAGCAAGCATTAAATACAGAGGCAGTAAAGACTCTGCCAACTCTATTGGGAGAAACGTGGTAACTCTGATTTGGGGCACTCCGTCCCCATCCAAGTAATAACTGAATGTATAACAGTGAGAAATTATGTAATTATGCAATGTATCACTCTGTGCAATCTAAAATACAAGTCAAGTGATTTGTGTAACTTTCAGGGATAACTAGTAATTATCTTATAATAAAGTATGTATCATTTAGCAGTTAAGGCATATTGATTATAGAAATATCAAACTTATCCCTGAAGACAGCTGTTAGAGCTGTCAAGTATCTCTTCCTTCTCTTTTCTAGGGAGAACCACCAACACTGGAGGTCGCTCGCCCCTCCCAGGGGTCAAGAGAAGAAAAAAGAAAAAAATTCAAAAACTTTAGTGAATTGAAAAGACAGAATCCCCACTGGCCGGTGGGGGGGATGAGTCTTCATCTAGCAGGGGATTTGGAAGCACGCGAGTGGGAGCGTTTCTTCTTGGAGTATGTTTCCCATCCAGAGGAGAGAGGGAGGCCTGGGGTCGCCGGTCTGAGAGGCCAATCTGGTATCTGAATTTACGGAAGTTAAAAGGTCCCTAGAAAGTTAGCTAGGTCCCCAAGTGTGCGGAAGACAGCTGATTTGACATTCAGGGATGCAGAGAGTTGGAACGGGAATCCCCAGCGGTACTTGATCTGCTTAGCCTGCAAGGTGTCTGTAACTGGTTTCAGAGCTTTCCGCATGAGTAGGGCCTGCCTTGATAGATCAGTCAACAGTAGGGGTATCATTGAACATGATGGACTCCTGGGAGCGGGCTGCATGCATGATGTCGGTTTTTACATTAAAGAAATGTATGCGGCAAATGACATCCCTGGGGTAGGCAGGATTCGGCTTGCGGTGTCCCAGTGATCTATGGATTCTAATGATTTTGATCGGTGTTTCTTTTGGTTTGTTCAGCAGTTGATTGACCATAGTGGCGGCCGCCATTGCTAGATCTTTGTTTTCAACTGATTCTGGCAGACCGCATATGCGGATATTGTTGCAATGGCTTCTGTTCTCCTGGTTGTCCAGACCGTAGAACAGTTGTTGGATCTGATTTGTATGCTTTTGCAGTATGGTGTCATGCTCAGAGATTCTGGTGACAGATTCCTTCACAGTGGTCTCAATATCCTCTAATCTGTGACCTATATCTTTGCGTAAGTCACTTATTTCCCTCCTATAAGATCTTTCAAGCCTGCTGATGTAGGACTCAATGTCCTGCTTAGTGGGGGGGCCTTAATGTAGGCCTCCATGTCCTAGCCCTCTCTCTGACTGTGGGGTAGAGGAGAGGGGCTTCTGGAGCGAGGGGGGCTTCTGGAACAATTGGGCTCGGGGTCTGCGGATCGGGGGGAGTGAGGGGAGTGCACGGCTTGTACCTTGTTAGCTGCGTGTTCTGCCTGGGCCACCGCCGTGTGGGTCCCCGCCATCTTGGAAGTCAGTGTGGTTTTGTTGTCCGGTCCCCTCGTGGGGAAATAACTTCCTATCACCCCAGATTTCTGGTTCCCCGAGGTGTGGGGGATATTGCTACACCCTCTCCGGCTCATGTGGTAAGCCAGGGGGGATTCTGTCTGCGGTGGTGTGCTCTGTGAGACAGACGGGAGCTGGAGCTGGTCTCTAAGACGTCCTTCCTCTCCATGCGCCAAGCCAGGCCCCCTAAGTAAATCTATATGATTCATGTCTCTGATCTGCCCAAGAATGAATTTCCACCAAGGTGGGACTTTAAATGGCAACAACACAAACTAGTATATAAAATTAGTTTTTATTGAAAAAAATATATGATAAAAAAAAATCATCAATGACAATTATGATGATTGTTAAAATACACAAAGACAATAGACAAATAACATGATCTGACCAACTACAGCATAAATGTATCAACTAAAGCAAGTAATCGAAACAAAATGCATTTTATTGAAATTAAAAACAAGATTATACTTATTATAACTACTAATACTACTACTATTACTTATAGAATTGCACAGAGAGGCCCCGAACCTCCTTTTCTCGGGTCCCCTGTCGGTGCTCCTGGCTCCTCCCTTCACCAAGTGCCTCCATAGAAAGCCACTTTCTATAAGGGCACTTGTGCAGGCTCACCCCCCGGGTCTCGCTGTCTGTATCTATTAACACAGACAGCGGGACTCAGCCCCCCACTCCATTGTCACTGGCTTTGATTAACAGCAGTAGGAGCCCATGGCTCAGGCTGCTTCAGCAAGGCTGGTGGGAGCAGGAAGTAAGGGAAGAGAAAATCTGCAGATGTGCACAAAGCTGGATTGAATGAGAGCTCAGGTAAGAAATGCATTGAAGAACAAATGTTTAGGTTTTCTAACTACTTTAACCTACCATTCTCAAATAGTTCCAAGCAGTAAATCACAGTGCAGATCTATTTGGTATCTGCTTACCTGAGTCAGTCAATATTCCCAACCCCTGGTAAAGGGGAATGTTTTTGAACCCTGAAATGTGTTGGAGTTTTTTCTACTATGAATCAATCTTGTCATTAAAAATCTTGAACTCTTGGAGGTTTGTTCGATTCTCTCTTTGGATTTTATGTATGTGAATTCTAAACTCTAGCTCCTTTCCTTTTTTGTGGAGTGCTGCTGAACCAGAGCCAGTGTGCCCAGTGACAATGTCAGTCGCCTTTAGAAAATATAAATCTAATGTCCCCATTTTTTTAGTGTTTAGACATAAAAATCTAACAGGGGTTTTAGCCTCTACTTACTTTACTTATAAGTAGACTTTTTTTCTGTCTGTGTTGATGTTGGAGAGGTACCTCCACTTCATGTCTGGTTAAAAAGATATGCAGGACAGGAAGTGAGAGTAATTCTAATTAACTAGGCCATAGATAGCAAGACAAAGCCCTAAGGGGTTCAAATCCATCCCGACTTCCTCCAAAACAAAGAAAAATAGTGTTGGCTTTTTCTTAAAATTTTAATATACACGATTACATTTGTTCAGCTTGGACCAATGTAACTATGCATATACCATACCCGACTAATTCCCCTGTAAACTGGAACTAACTGATTTGAATATAGATGTATGAAAGAAGTTATATATAATGTATATAAAATGGCAAGGTAATTAAAAGTTGGTAGGTACGGTACTTCCAATTCCTTATTCAGAATGGTGCGTGACAAAGTGTTTATTTTATGACCCCAATAGGTTTCTTGATTGCAGTATATATGGAACCTATCAGCATGTGGTCAAAATAGCTTTAGTAGCACCTATGTTAACTCTTCAATGCATTTATTATTTTGTAAGCAAAGTGTCGAGAGACACTGAGGTACAAGGAACCTTTTCCTATAAATCTGCAGTGTTATCCACGTATCTTTTGTAAATGTCTTGTTGTACACCCTACATATAAGAGGCTGCAAGGACAGGAAAGTAAATATAAATACATAATCATTTGAACAAGTAACAAATTGATTCATTGAATGAGTATGTCTTGAGTAATCCAGGGACGTGCAGTCAGGGGAGGCACCTGCCATGAACATAAAAAAAAAAGAAAAACTAACAAAAAAAAGATTGAGCTTCGAGGGTCGTAGTTTAGCAACCCGGGGTGGGTAGCTGAATTCCTATCCTACCACTGGTCAAAATTTGGGGCTCCTGCCACCTATAGTTACAGAGATACGGGGCTGAGGTACAGCCTGTCAGAAGCTACATACAGAGCGGCCTGTTCAAATACAAGCTGGCACACTCTGTTTGCAGCAGATTGAGAGGATGAGCTCACAGTACCTCTCCTCACTTCTTGTCAGAAGCACTGAGCTTAATGGACAGCTTGGAGCCTTGGACCAATGATAAAGCATCATTAGAACAAGCTGTCAAAAAAAATGCTGCAGTGGAGGCACGCCTCTCACTGCAGTGTCATAGAAGGAGGCATGTGTCTAAAAGAAAAATGCTCCCTTCCAGCCCAGCCCTCTTAACTAGAAGGAAAAAAGCATTGGTTTATGGGTATAAGTTTTACCCATAATCCCATGTTTTTCCTCACACAGTTAAGAGGGAGAATGAGAATCTGTTGCCTGCTGAAAGGGTACTTTTTTAATCAAGCTAAATCATATATTATTATGCTATATGTTATAACATAATAATTTATTATTTATCTATTTACTGAGAAATTACTGGTTTGAAGTTTGAACTTCAAACTTCAGTAATTTGTCCGTTAAGCCACCTGCTTGAGTACAGTTTTTGAAAATATAGTAAATTACCTTGACCACTTGCCATCCAGGTCAATTTTTTTTTTTGCTAGAAAAATACTCAGAACCCCCAAACATTATATATATATATATATATATATATATATATATATATATATATATATATATATATATATATATATATATATATATATATATATATATATACACATATATATATTATTTAGCAGACACCCTAGGGAATAAAATTGTGGTTGTTGCAACTTTTTATGTTACACAGTATTTGCGCCAAAAAATTTCCAAACGCATTTTTTTCGGAAAATAAGTTTCATAAATATAAAAAAAACACTATTTTTTTTTGTATAATGTGAAAAATGATGTAACGCCAAGTAAATAGACTAACATGTCATGCTTTAAAATTGCGAACATTCATGGAATGGCGTAAAACTTCGGTACTTAAAAATCTCCATAGGAGGTGCTTTAAAATATTTTACAGGTCACCTGTTTAGAGGTACAGAGGAGGTCTAGCACTAGCATTATTGCGCTCGCTCTAACGTTTGCGGCATATGTAACCTGTGTTTATCTGGCTCTGATACTAGCCAGTGCCTCACAAGCCACTGACCTCACCGCACGTCCCTGGAGTAATCCTTGAAGCTGTCTTGGCCATGTTGAATAAACTCACATGTAAAACATTTTCATTTTTTGCATTGATAAACTCCTTTTCTGTTGACAAGTGAAAAAAGTTCCATTACAGATTCTGTTTGTGCTCTGATATCTTGATTCAATCTATTATGTTTTTAAATTTGTTTCCTTTTGCAAATTTTTTTTTGGCTCTATGGACAAAATACGGTACAATTCCTTTTTATAACCTGCTTTATTTACTTATCCAGTTTTGGATGGAGCTGTCAGATATATGATATAAATCTGTGATCTTATCAAGTGGTAACCCTTGTCTAGAAACAGCTTTTAAAATGCAGTTTGACATTCCTTCCAGTGGGCTTGAAATAATTTTTGGTGCTGATCTTGTTTCCTGTGCTAATTTAAGATCTAAGTGGACTGGCGTATGAAGATAAATGGGTAAATGGTAGACCAGAGGCATTGGTGTTAGGAAGTTCTAGAAATTAGATTGTGGATTCACTGAGACTGTCCAATATGATGATTATATCATCAATATAATGGTTGTAGTAAATCTGGTGGGAGACATAAGAGTTGTTCCAGATGTTCATCTCCTCAGATTTTTGTGAGTGGTTTTACCCCTTACCCTATTAAAGTCTACCATTTTTAAATACACTATGCTGTTATTTCCCCCCGTATCCTGTGGTTTCCATGTTCAGCTAGTGCTTCAGTTTGCAAGGAAGCTTGATACCTCTTTTGAAGTAGAGAGACACAAATAGAGCCTATTACATTTCAGGTATCTTCCTTGGGCCGAACAGCGAGTTACATTTTTAGAGTACTTTTAACCCTTTCTCTATTAAAGTGTATGAGTTTTATTGCAGTATCCTATACACATCTCAGTATGTAAAGACCACTGCTACTCATTTTGAAGTAATTAGCAGCACTATTTGTCTGTTTACTATCATCTTTCAGAGTAAATGATACCTGAGCCTGAGACCCGCTGACTAGAACTGTCGCTGTCTTGTTGGACTATTAGATTGACGAATGTCAGTTTTCTTGATATAAGTGTAAGTGCATTTCTCCAAATGTTTAAAGTAATCCAGTGTGTGCCTATGAACAAGGTTTTTGTGCTGTCTTTCTATTATTTTTCAGCTGCAAAAGTGCATTGCCTATGTTTCCCTGTCAGGGCACAGTATAGCAGACATGGAAGAAAGGTTTCCTGTGGTTACATGAACATTGGAGCCACAATATGTCAGCTTGCTGTATGTACATATAACTCACACAGTCCATTTGTATCTTTAATTCAGTGCCTGTAAAATTGGAAGAATCAGTGCCATGTTGTCAAGTATTGTATATTACTAGGCAACAGTCAACTTCTAAATGCATGTGCTGGTTCTCTCTCCACATGGCTAGCTGTCAGTTTAGCATATACATTAGTCTGTATGCTGCACAATTCTCTCCATATTTAACTTAATAACGCAGAAGAGAGTTGAAGAAAACCTGTTAGGCATTTTAAATTTGCAAAGTCCCCAGTAGGAGCAGATACTGTATACATTATCTTTATACCACTTGTTACTAATGGTTTGATTTCCTCAACTTCAGGATAAAGCCCTGTCAACTGCGTTCCCCATGTTCAATGACCTTGCCTCAGTAGCTAAAGGGACAAATAATGCATTATTATTACACAAAGAGATGGCAGGTGGTGGGGTTTGGTCTTGAAGTCAGGGAAGACAAGCTTGATGATAAAAGACATATAAATCTACCTGCTCTTAGACAGGACTTTTTAAAGTGTAAAATACTTGACAGGTTTTCTGTAAACTATTTTCACTGACACTAGTTCAATCCAGCGATTTACAACTCATTAATTCCAGGGGCTGTGTGAAATCTGAGCCCACATATCAAATCATCTGTGTTGATATGGAATGATTATCTGGGGATGTGCAGCCCGATAGAACTATAGAACTAAAAAGATGTAAAAGGCAGCAATGATTAATGTTTTATCATAGCTGATTTTAAATAAGCTTCGGCTTCACCCAACCCTTGGAAGTGACTTTTATAAATCACAGAACAGCAAATAGAAAGCATTTATTTGCTGTAGAATAAACTTTATTCATTTGACTTTACTTATTCCAGTGTCACCTCTTGCCTCACCCATATTTCCCTTTTTCCTTCTACTATTGATTGATGTTGAGTTTATGTTTAATGACATAAATTATAGTTTGATTTTTGTTAACTTCTAACCTACTGACTATTAGGTGACAGGTTAAATGTAGACAGGATAACTGACGGAAAAGCTCTACATGATGAGCCTTGATACTCGCTCTTCTTCAATCTGTCAGCTGTAAGAGATTCATTGTTCCATTGAGATTAATAACTACCCTCACTACTCTTCCTTAAATATGTAAAACATATATAAGAATTAAATATTTGGGTTTTATGTTAGTGTGGGATAGAAGATGTAATTGTAGCCTCAGTTCATTGCTTTATCAAGCACCCACTATATTGTGATATATTTCATTTTACTTTTTGAATTGATTGCAATGTTACATTTTCTTTGTGTTTATTTGAAAACGTGAAGAATTATAGAAAATGAATAATCTCTAATAGACAGTAAACAGGTACATCAACCAATGCATTATAAAAATCAATAGATGATATAAATCATCATGATGGCCAACTAAACATATAATAAACAAAGAATATGTGAAATACAATCTGAAATTTTATTTAGACCCAGAAACACTATGATAGGTACAGTTTTCACAAAATTCTAAAAATGTGGGCAGATCGTTTCATAAAATCTAGAAGAGCAGCTTGTATTGTCTGAACTCCTGAATGGACAGTGGGAATATGTAGTGTATCTGTTGGATAAAGATAAAAGTTGGGTATTGCAGAATTTAGGGCTTGCTTATGGTGTGTTGTTGCTAGCTGCATAATGAGCTCTGTACATTTTTCTTTTTTTATCAGTACTATTGTTCACATGTGTATAGTTTTTATATGCATAACTGGGAACTTTTTCAGGACATTACCTAGTGTGTTTCTAGCAGCATGTGGGATCCTTTACAGATGGCATATCCTCCCACCCAGGCTGTAGGGTGACACACACCATAGGCTAGATGGCTGGGATTGATTGATGCAGAGGCAAGAAAAGTCAGTGTCTTAGATGTTGTGAAATTGGTGCAGGTGAAAGGTAGGCAACAGAGACAGGATTTTTTCCTGATTTAAGCACTTCTTGACTCTTGAGCTGCCAGTGAAGATCCACAGATTACATCAGGAGAGCAGCTGGAAACTACTATGTTCTCTAAACTATTTGTATGAACATGTATTTCTAATGTTCAAGCCTGGTTTTGTTTTAATGTTCACACCTCTTCAAATTATATAGATGTTATGATATATGATATATGCCCAACTGTACCCAGTAAAACAAAATTAAGTAACCCTTTATTCACATATGAAATCTCTATCTAGTTTCTATTTTGGCTGTTATGTATTATGTATATACAAAAAGGCCACCAAAATTCTTACCCCTGGTTAAATCAAAACTCACTAATAAAGGTGAATGGCTAGTGTCAAAAACTCAATCTTCTTATATCCTCTGTGTTGTGTTAGCAACACTTTGTAAAATGTTCCCAATCAAGAACAGTTAACAAACCTGCAAGTGACCTTGTTCACAACAGTACTCGACAGTCCTATTAAACATTTAATGAGATTCTATGAAAATAGTATGCAGGTGCATCAATTTTAAGCATTTTACAAGTGGAGCACTAGCAAGCCTGCTAGGCACCGAGCCATGTACTTCTAGACTGTATTGTAATTAGCCTCCTTATCTAATGTTTTCATCTTATATACCCAATAAATGAGCAGATCTTTATCCATTTATTAGTATGTTTGACCACCTATGCATTCAAGACAAACAAACCAAAAGGTCTATATAACTATTGTAAAAAAAAAAATAAAGTCTGCACACAACAGCTAATCTTGTGTATAACATTTTAATATTATGTATGTAGCACTTTCCCCCCGCAGGGGCTGCTGATTCTATATTATATCCGTAAATCACGTTTTCCACCTAGCCCATCGCAGCCCATAGAAATAGAAACAGTCCATATTGTGCTTTTCTCTTGCTTTATTAATATAACATAAACTGGGATAGGAGAAGGATTTTCTGAGATGCTCTTTTGTTGCTTCATAATCTTTTCTTTGCCTTCTTATGCAAAGACTTAGAACAATGCAGACTATAAAAAATCACTTTGAATGATTTCTTCAGTGGGGAAGACGGAAGTGGATTTACTAGAGAATATATGGTAAAGAGTCACTCTGAATAACTTCTTCACCTGCAGAACTTTTTAGGAACAGTCTGTATCTCTACTTGTGCTGGAAGCTTTACTGCTGCCTTTTTATCACTACTTTCCGTCTGTATGGTACTTCCAAGTTGAGCTAAAGAAGAGATTACTCTGAATAATTCCTCCCGCCTGACTGATTGGAATCCCGGGGTATTGTTGAACCCAAAGTCACAGGCCATCTCCACCTGTCTCACTGACTTGCGTACCAACATCCCTTAGCCTCTGGTAGTACCCCTCCCCCGGGCTTTCACTCACTTGATCAACAGTCCATGTGCCACTCATAAACGATCGATCGCCCAGTTGTCTTCCGCGTAGTTGCTACTTCTTCTGAAATGGCTTCTCCATCCCTTCTCTCCGGTCTGGCACATTCCCTTCCCCTCAGGGGCGTCCAGCAACACCAGCGACTACATGCGGTTCGGTGTCATTGACTCTTCTGCAGGTCCCAGTTCCCCCTCCCTCCCTGTGGGGGGGAAAGCTCTTGGCTCTCCGCAGGGGAACCTCTCCCCTCTCTGGGCACCAGACTGGACTCCTGACTACCATGTGACCCCCGCTTTTATGAGAGTCCCGCCTCCTGCCAAACAAATTAATGATTGGCCAGAACTCACACACAAGCTGCCTGTCACTCAGATCCCAAGTCCAAGCTCTCTTCCAGAACCATTTCACTGAAAGCAAGAGGAGGCATCTCTGGGTCCAAGCACAGGTGGCCACACCCTGCACTACAATGACACTCCCAGCTCCTAAAAGAAACAACCAGGCCTGTTATAATAGTACAAGCCTGCCTAAATTTTTCCTGAAACTGTACTTTGCACTTTAAACACAGAAAAGGTCACCTACATGAAAGCAGGTGCCCGCTACATGTATTTAGTAAAATGTCAGTCCATGTTGAGCATTAGGGATGAGCCCAGCCCATTACCAGGCACTTTGGGTCTGGTATGAATGTTAAGGAGAACCCCGCACCCAAATAAAAAAAAAGGCGTGGGGCCCCCAGGCCCTATATACTCTGAACAGCAGTATACAGGTGGTCCCCGGGTTACAAACAAGATAGGGACTGTAGGTTTGTTCTTAAGTTGTACCTGTTTGTAACAGGTACATTTTTTATTTGTAGCTCCAGCCAAAATATCTATTTTTAAACTTTTTGGATAACATAGCGAAGGGTTATCACCCCTGTAACATTTGTTTTGCTGTCCGTGCCCCTGTTCAGAAGATTTCACCTCACTTTCTGTCCCAATGACAATTGGATTTTGAAAATTTTGGGTTATTAAGGAAACAAGGATTGGTGATAAAGCATCAGTGGAGACACCTTTTCCCATATTAACTCTAATGCCCCGTACACACGGTCGGACATTGATCAGACATTCCGACAACAAAATCCATGGATTTTTTCCGACGGATGTTGGCTCAAACTTGTTTTGCATACACACGGTCACACAAAGTTGTCGGAAAATCCGATAGTTCTGAACTTGGTGACGTAAAACATGTACGTCGGGTCTATAAATGTGGCAGTAGCCAATAGCTTTCGTCTCTTAATTTATTCTGAGCATGCGTGGCACTTTGTGCGTCGGATTTGTGTACACACGATCGGAATTTCCGACAACGGATTTTGTTGTCAGAAAATTTTATAGCCTGCTCTCAAACTTTGTGTGGCGGAAATTCCAATGGAAAATGTGTGATGGAGCCCACACACGGTCGGATTTTCCGACAACAAGGTCCTATCACACATTTTCCGTTGGAAAATCTGACAGTGTACAGGAGAGAATTTCCCTTCCTAAGGGTAGTTTTCCTCTCACTTCCTGTTGTCTCCCTCCATTTGTAAGAAGGAGTCGTTTGTAAGTCGGATGTTTGAAAATAGGGGACCGCCTGTATATACTATACCCTATACACTCTGCGGAAAATTGGGCCTTAGGTGTTGGTGGTACCAGAACACTGTAAGCCCTCACAGTTACTCTTGTTGGGCGCTGGAACGAGTCCTGCTGTGAAATATTATATCAAGAATTGTAATTACATGCCCCTGTTAAATGGGGCAGAAAAATTGGGCCTTAGGCGGTGGTGGTGGCACAACACTGTAAAGGCTCACATATACTCTTGTTGAGCGCAGGAACGGGCCCTGCTGTAAAATATTAGAGCAAAAATTGTAATTACATACCCCTGTTAAACAGGGGCAGAAAAATTGGGCCTTAGGTGGTGGTGGCACAACACTGTAAAGCCTCACAGATACTCTTGTTGAGCGCAGGAACGGGCCCTGCTTTGAAATATTAGATCAAAAATTGTAATTACGCGCCCCTGGTAAACAGGGGCTGAAAAATTGGGCCTTAGGCAGTGGTGGTGGTGCCACAACACTGTAACCCCTCACAGATTCTATTGTTGAGCGCAGGAATGGGCCCTGCTGTGAAATATTAGATCAAAAATTGAAATTACGCGCCCCTGTTAAACAGGGGCAGAAAAATTGGGCCTTAAGCAGTGGTGGTGGTGCCCTGAACCAAAAATATTCTTTGAAGTTATCATCATGAAGATTGAGGAGGAATAGGATAGTCACTCAGCATAATAGGATAGTCACTCAGCATATGAAATCTTCAAGGGATTCCACATCCATAGAAAAATCAATCGTTTACATCAGCATCAGGTATTTGGTAGCTGGCGATCCAAGACTGATTCATTTTTATGAATGTGAGCCGATCAACAGAGTCTGTGGAAAGGTGCACTCTGTGATCGGTTACAAAGCCTCCAGCAGCACTGAATGAGCATTCAGAAAGAACGCTGGATGCAGGACAGACCAGTAGCTCAATTACATAATGAGCAAGCTCTGGCCAGTGGTCCATCCTCAAGACCCAGTAACCCAGTGGATGTTCTGTTGGAAAGGTCTCCAAGTCTGATCTTGCCCCTAGATATTCCTGCACCATGTAATTCAGACACTGGCGATGGTTGCTGGAGCTGATCAAATCTTGGCGCTGAGGACTGAAGTATTGTCTGAAGGCATCGGTCAGCCGGTCACCTTCTCCACCGCTCTTTCTGTGACTGAACGAAGCCTCGGCAACACGTTGTCCAGCACCAGGAAGTTGTAACCTCCCAGGCTCTGGAAACGCATTGCACAAACCTTTCTGCAAGGCCTCCCGAAAATGTTTCATCCTCTTCTCCCTCTGCGAAGGCTGGATAAGTTCTGCAACCTTACCCTTGTAACATGGATCAAGAAGGGTTGCCAGCCGGTAATGATCCCTCTCCTTGATACCACGAATCCTAGGGTCCTTTCGCAGGCTTTGCAGGATCAGGGAGGCCATGCAGCTTAAGTTTGCAGAGGCATCTGATCCTGAGTCCTCTGGGTCACTAAGGATCACATGATCCTCAACCACCTCCTCCCAGCCATGTACAACTCCATGGGTTTCTGGGAACTGAAAACAATCCCTTGAAGACTGCTGCTGATGCTGAGTGTTATCCTCCACCTCCATGTTGACACAATCCTCCTTCTCCTCTTCTTCTTCCTGTGTGATCGGCGGGCCCACAGGAATACTATCTAGATAAAGGGGGCCTTGAGAGTTAAGAAAGTCCTCCTCTTCCTCCCGCTGTTCTGCCTCAAGTGCCCTGTCCATTATTCCACGAAGTGTGTGCTCCAACAGGAAGACAAGAGGGACAGTCTCACTGATGCATGCACTGTCACTGCTCACCATCCTTGTGGCATCCTCAAATGGTGACAGGACAGTGCATGCATCCTTGATCAGTAGCCACTGGCATGGCGAAAAAAAGCCAAGCTCTCCTGACCCTGTCCTGGTGCCATACTCACACAGGTACTCATTGTTGGCCCTCTGCTGCATGTGCAGCCGCTGCAGCATAGCCAAAGTTTAGTTTAAACTGGTGGGCATGTCACAAATGAGGCGGTTCTTGGGCAGGTTGCATTTCCTTTGAAGGTCAGCCAGCCGAGCTCTGGCATTATATGACCGGCGGAAATGACCACAGACTTTCCTGGCCTGCCTCAGGAGATCCTATGTCTGGTCAAGCATGTGGTGCCGAAGCGGCTGCTGTTTTGGCCACACTTGATATGCTTCAGACATATGTAACAGCAATGGTGCAATCTGCTGCACATGTGTCAAAAAAGGCCCACACTTTTCAAAGAACTTTTCAAAATATGCGGGGAGTCAGCAGCGCCCTGCACCTGCTTAGCTCTGCGATGTGATGCAATAGGGTGGCTGCCCTTAAGCTGCCCCCTGGAGGGCATCCTGCCTCACTGGAGATGTGCCTCCTCCTTCTCCTCCTCTCTTCTATCAAGCACCCAAGTAAAGTCAGTGACCTCATCATTCCCTCCCTCCTTGTCACTGGAGAAAACTTGGCAGTATGCTGCAGCTGGGGGAACATGACTGCCAGTTTCTTGTCCTTCTTAGGCACCCCCTCTCTAGGCTCACGTTACTCCCTTCCTCAACCCGGGTAGTATTCATACTGAAAATCAAGATCAAGCAAGCTTTTGCCCTTCTGCTCCATGGGAGGTTCCTGTTCTCCCTGAGCTCGCCTTAGGACACCTGCGTTACCGTTTGACAGGTTTACCACCCCAGTCAAACTCCCCACCTGCCACTGTCTTTGGGGCGGGTTGCGCCCAATGCGCGCCGGGCGCTTGGAGCCAGAAGCGAGAGCCCCTCGGGGCTTGCCCCCCCACCTCACCGGGTAAGTGAAAAAACAATAAGAGTACTGGTATTTCACCGGCGGTGCCCCACCGCGATGGCGGGGGCCTCCCACTTATCCCATCAAATCGCTGCACATCCTCCTGCAGCATGTACCCGACACTGTGGTCAAATACTTCGGGTGACTCCTCCATGCATAATGGTGGGGCTAGGTAGGGAAGGAGTGACTGTTGACATGGAGCCGATGGAATAGGCCGCTTTGGCAGCTGCATTGGCAGGCAAACTACTCTGAGCCTGGATGACAGAGGGTGAGGAGGATGAGGACGGCTTTGTTATCCATTCCACCAACTCTTCTGCATGTTGTGGCTCAATAACACGGCCAGCTGCAGAAAAAAAGACAAGCGTGCCCCACGGCCACATGCTGAAGATGCACTGTGTCCATGACCAGCACTGTTGACTGTAGACACAGAGCCTGCTTGCCCTCTTTTAGTGGCCTGTGAGCGTCTGCCTCCCCTTGGTGGCCTTCCGGACATGCTGTAAATTTTGTTTAGCAAAACCACACTACACTGTATTGTGTACTGTGTACACCACCAGAAAAGTAGTAGCAACTGCACTAGGGGTGCACGGTACTGTGTACACCACCAGAAGTCTAATAACAACTATGGGTGCATTGTATGTATTGTGTACAGTACACCACCATAAAAGTAGTAGCAACTGCACTATGGGTGCACGGTACTGTGTACACCAACAGAAGTGTAATAACAACTATGGGTGCACTGTATGTATTGTGTACACCACCAGAAAAGTAGTAGCAACTGCACTAGGGGTGCACGGTATTGTGTACACCACCAGAAGTCTAATAGCAACTATGGGTACACTGTATGTATTGTGTACTGTGTACACCATCAGAAAAGTAGTAGCAACTGCACTAGAGGTGCACGGTACTGTGTACACCAACAGAAGTGTAATAACAACTATGGGTGTACTGTATTATGTACATCACCAGAAAATTAGTAGCAACTGAACTATGGGTGCACGGTACCGTGTACTTTGTACACTGCCTGAAGTATATTAGAAAAAGTACACCAGGAATGGCCTGCAGTCAGATATAGGCTTGGCTACACTGGATGCAGTGTATATATATATATATATATATATATATATATATATATATATATATATATATATATACATACAGTTGCAATAAAAAGTATGTGAACCCTTTTGGAATGATATGGATTTCTGCACAAATTGGTCATAAAATGTGATCTGATCTTCATCTAACTCACAACAATAGACAATCACAGTCTGCTTAAACTAATAACACACAAAGAATTAAATGTTACCATGTTTTTATTGAACAAACCATGTAAACATTCACAGTGCAGGTGGAAAAAGTATGTGAACCCCTAGACTAATGAGATCTCCAAGAGCTAATTTGAGTGAGGTGTCAGCCAACTGGAGTCCAATCAATGAGATGAGATTGGAGGTGTTGGTTACAGCTGCCATGCATATAAAAAACACACACCAGTTCTGGGTTTGCTTTTCACAAGAAGCATTGCCTGATGTGAATGATGCCTCGCACAAAAGAGCTCTCAGAAGACCTACAATTAAGAATTGTTGCATAAATTGCGTAAATCTGGAAAGGGTTATAAAAGTATCTCCAAAAGCCTTGCTGTTCATCAGTCCACGGTAAGACAAATATGTCTTGTCTACAGTCAAGCATGATGGTGGAAGTGTCATGGTCTGGGGCTGCATGAGCGCTGCCGGCACTGGGGAGCTACACTTCTTTGAGGGAACTATGAATGCCAGCATGTACTATGGCATAATGAAGCAGAGCATGATCTCCTCCCTTCGGAAACTGGGCCACAGGGCAGTATTCCAACATGATAACGACCCCAAACACACCTCCAAGATGACCACTGCCTTGCTAAAGAAGCTGAGGGTAAAGGTGATGGACTGGCCAAGCATGTCTCCAGACCTAAACCCTATTGAGCATCTGTGGGGCATCCTCAAAAGGAAGGTGGAGGAGCGCAAGGACTCTAACATCCACCAACTCTGTGATGTTGTCACGGAGGAATGGAAGAGTACTCCAGTGGCAACCTGTGAAGCTCTGGTGAACTCCATGCCCAAGAGAATTAAGGCAGTGCTAGAAAATAATGGTGGCCACACAAAATATTGACACTTTGGGCCCAATTTGGACATTTTCACTTAGGGGTGTACCCACTTTTGTTGCTAGTGGTTTGGGCATTAATGGCTGTGTGTTGAGTTATTTTGAGGGAACAGCAAATTTACACTGTTATACAAGCTGTACATTCACTACATTACATTGTAGCAAAGTGTCATTTATTCAGTGTCGTCACATGAAAAGATATAATATTTACAAAAATGTGAGGGGTGTACTCACTTTTGTGAGATACTGTATATATATATATATATATATATATATATATATATATATATATATATATATGTATATGAGACTGACTGTATATACAGTATATATTAAATACACTGCAGCTAACTGAATAACCTGCTTGCCTGAAGTATATTAGAAAAAGTACATCAGGAATGGCCTGCAGTCAGATATAGCTAAACTGGATGCAATATATATGTATATATATATATATATATATATATATATATATATATACACGAGACTGACTGTATATATATATTAAATACACTGCAGCTAACTGAATAACCTGCCTGCCTGCTTAATCCAAATGACACTCTCTCTCCATCCACGCCAACAACACACTACACGGGGCCGACGTGCAGGCAGCCTTATATAGTGTGGGACGTGGACTAAGACCTCTGAGCCATGATTGCCTTTGGCCAATTATGGCTCTCTTAGCTGAGGGCGCTGGGATTGGCCAAAGCATGCAGGTCATGGTGCATGCTTTGGCCAATCATCATACAGCAATGAACTGCTCTCTCGCAGTGCATTATGGGGCATTACACAGCGATTGAATTTGGTGTGAATGCCCCATAATGTTCGTTTTCCGACTAATGGGCAAACACCCAATGTTCGAGTGGAACTCATGTTCGACCCGAACATAAAGCTCATCCCTATTGAGCATTGGTAAAACATGCATGTTATAGATTGGTAAAAGCTGCAGTCATTACTGCTTAGCAGACTTTTGTTGAGAAAAAAACAACCCCCCAGGATGATCTTTGTACATTGTAGGGATTTGCCTCTGGGTTGCCACATTGCATTAAATTTTACAGAAGTTTACAGTACTGCAGATTGAAAAGGTGTTTTTTTTTTTTTACTAGCATTCAATTACTTTATGGCTTGTGTAGCGCTTGTACATGCAATTCATTTTTAATTGCTATTTTTCCCATTAAAGTGGACCGTTTAATTATTTGCAACTTTTGAAAAGTAACAACTCACATAATTTTTACATTCATGGGGAGTAGGGACATTTTGTTATGGTAACTGAGAGAATGGTGGACAGTTTCAGATAGGAACTCCTAATAACTTATTTTCACACTCTAGTTTTCTTTTATTGGCTTTTACAACACACACCACTGATCTGGAACCTTATCAAGCAATTTACAACTCCCACGCTCATTCTTGGACTGAGAAATTACCTCATATCCACCCTGGTAATAACAAGCCTGCCGTCCCTTCTAATAATTTCTGTATACCTCCCATTTTTCAATAATATTTTCTCCACGCAAGAAAGGAGTGTGTCCCACAAAGGCATGTAGCAGTATTCCATCTTAAATGCTGCCAAATGCAACCAAAAGTGAAAAGACTGGCCATTGGATCCCATATGCACATGCTTCTTTAATAGCTTTACCTGATGTGCATTGTAACATAGTGTCTATTTACTCACAAAGTGCAGATGCAGCCACGGTCCCCTTTAATGCCATTTCCCACAACTCCCTGAGTTACTAGACATGCCCAGGGAGTATCCGTTCCTTAGCTTCCCTCCCACTGGGGCTTAGAGAGACCACACCTGGTGAGGTGAGGTAGCTGCACAAGTGATCTGCAGATAGGTGTGTGGCCCTCCACTGTCAGAAGTGAGTGGCCTTGCCCTGTCAGAACTGTGGGAAGCCTGGGAATGGGCCTTTTGGCTAAGATCAAGTGTAGTATCAGTTTTTATCAGTTTTTAGGAGGAAGAAAGCTGGTGCCTCTTGTTGTGTGATGGCACCAGTTAGTATTTTCCCAATGTAATAAGGTGGGTACAGTTGGATTGATCCTTTTCCTCCTGGGTTAAATCTGGTCAGGACTTTGCCTAAGTGCTAATGCCTTTCTGTTAGGAATAGACTGCATTTGTCCAACCATGAGCTGGGAGGAACAAGAAGCTCTCACTGATGGGCCCCCTGGGGGTTGAGACCCAGGGGTGCCAGAAAATCACTATGGCAATGGGACCCCACTGCGTTTCTTTTTTTTTTTTGTGCTGTGATTTCAAAGGTTCACTTTGTTAACAAGGGATTCAACGAGCACCACGCCACAGAGCCCAAAAAAAAAACATTTGGGAAGACTGGCCGGAACATAATAGCCAGCAGCTTATCCAGAATACCCAGCTACTGTGGGGAGCCCCTTGCCAATGGCTACCTGAGTACTTCAGTTCCAGTGGGTGGCATCTTTTCCTCAGGCCTTGGATCCCCTCAGCTGTTCACCAGGGCTTGGACTTCATTTTGGGGAATACTGTTTATGAGGACAATAGGTGTGTTCAGGACTGTTTCACTGATTGTAAGCTTGACTCTTTGTTGTTAGTGTTTCATATAGAGACTATTCTATGCAGCCACACACTTCTCTGATTGGGTTAGGGAAATTTGTTATAAACAGTCCGTGTTTTATTTGCCATCCTGAACTTTTTTTTCATCATTCTGCAGTGAATGCATGTTCTTTGCCATCTCTAACCTGTTTTACATTATTGTTTCTAACATTGCACATGTTTAGTAAACTGTAAGTTACAATTACCCCCTGTATAATCATTTGACTGATTACCTACCTCTGTTCCAGCATTAATGCATGCTCTTCCAAAAAGGAGCTGTTGTCTACAGAGAATTTTAGTATTTTATATTATAGGATTTTATTTAATTCTGACAACTTGTGCACCACTTTACATTCAGTACATTCACCTCAGTCCCTGCCCTTTAGGAGCTTTCAATCTAAGGTCAGTATCTCACATAGATACTAGGGCCAGTTTAGACAGGAGCCAAATAACCTATTAGCATGTCTTGGGAGTATGGAAAGAAACCTACACACAGGGAAAACATGCAAACTCCATTGAGATAGTGTCCTAACAGGGATTCAAACTGAGGACCCCAGTGCCACAAGGCGGAAGGGCTAATCACTAAACCACTAACCGCTGTGCTGAGTAAAAATTGGTTGTGTCTCTTAAAACAGGGGAAGAAGAATGCAAAAGTAGGGGAACAAAGCTTCAATAAAGGCAACAATAACCTTAAAACACATTAAGGCTAGGCTCACACTATTGAGGCTGCAACTTGATCTGATTTTTAGTGCAATTTTGTAGTGCGCCATCGGTGTGTTTTGACCCATTTTTTATGCATTTTTTATGCAATTTTCATGCTGCTCTATTTTTTGTAGGGAAAGGAGACTGCTAAATACACAGATGCTGGCTGTTAAGGAACCATCACGTCAGCGTCCTAATAACTAATGACTCAACACTGCTGTCAGCTGGGGATTCCCTGTTGGCAGCAGGGATGAGTCATTGGTTGTTAAGGAGCCAGGAACCGCCGGCACCCTAACAATCAATGACTGATCCCTGCTGTCAGCCAAAAAAGTAAAAAAATGGCATGTGGCCATGTACATTCCTTTTTGGTGCATTTCATTTGAAGACTATGGGGCCAAAATTGTAGCTGCATTGCACCAAAGTATCACAGGACCCTTTTCCAAAAATATGCCATGCTATGCTGCATTGATGTGAATGGGCACCATAGAGAATAATGGGATTTCCATTGTCACGGGATTCTGTGTGTCTCAAGCCGCATCTGAAATCGCACTGTGTGAACCAGGCCTAATTGTAATTACTGACTCTTACAAGTATTTATAAATAAATTAGGGGCTCTTTTAGAAAGAATCCAATGAATGAGCCTTTGGAAGATTTCCACTCACCTCCTGTTCTGGTGGTAACTGTAAAACGTGGTCACCAGAACAAATTTCATACTTCATAACCTATTCAAAATAAAATAAAAAAAAATGATATATGGCTCTCAATGCACTTTAACAAAAGCTGTTGAATTGTTACCCACATAATTATTGTGTATTTTTATACACTGACTGCACATGTGTGAGAGATGCATATTTACCACACAAAGCTATGTCTTAAACATTTATGTGCACCTTAAAGAATTCCTGCATGCAATGTATGATTCACCATCTTGTTTTAACAACATCCCAGATTACAGTAACTTTGATCAGCGAACGGTGTAAAAAAGACAACCCCAAACAACATATAAAGTGTCAGTTATCAGCCAGTCCTTGTTTTACCTGTCAGTAAGTTTGCTAAACTTCCTCATTCTTAATAGCTATGCCAAGACCATTTTGTAAACCAAAAGCTCTCTTAAGCAACTCACCACATGAATATGTCAACAGGTCGTGAAATATTTTCATTACAAATCTTTTAGAAAAACTAAGCCCTATAAGGAGCACAAAAATGATGCCTATTTCATTATGCATGCATGTGAATTCTTGATGGAAAACATTTATCTTGGCAAGTTTGCTTTCTGTTGGTGGCCCTGCCCGCTCTGACTAGACTGGCCTGGTGGGAGGCTGATCGGATGAATGAATGGACATAAAACAGATTATGACTTAATTGTTGTACATTTAGAACGGTATGAAGGCTGCAACTGAGAGCATTTTTGTTACCATTTTAAAGTTCATACTATGAAAGATATTATAAAATGAGCTGAAGCATCAAATATGCTTGTTTCAATTTTTCCCTAGTGCATATGAAGCAAGTACAATAAATGTGCTGACACCCATTTACTTTTCTTCAGTTTGACGCAGTTATCTGGAAAGTTTACAAGAACAGAAATGATACACAAAGTAATGCATAAGGACATAGGATATCCTGCTAGCCTATGAGTTCAGATTTTGTTATTTAAAGCTAACGTCATCAAAAACTGAAGTTCAGGAATTGCTTAGTTTTTTTAGATGCTGATTAATGTTACTAACATCCCAGGGGTAAATACTGTAGATATGGGTCCCAGAATGCCCAGTCCTTTCTAAATGCAGGAATTTTTACAAAACCAAATAATGGTTTTGGACCAACACTGGCCTACAGGTTATCTACCACTTGCTTATCTCTAACAACTTCCCATCTCAAAGGAGTGGTGAGTGACTAATCAAGAAAGAGTTACAACATCAAAATGAATCTGATTCGCTTATGACAACTTAAAGCCTAGTACACACTAGTAGTTTTTTTCTGTTCAACCTAGCAGGGCTGAATGAAAATAAAACTGACAGCTTCGGAAGAGCCCCTGTATTAACCATGCAATGTTAGTACAGCGATCTCCCCTGCTGTGCTATTGTGTTCTGAGAGGGGGGCGGTCCCACCGCCAGAATACTTCCTGCACTGATCGGGAGCCAGATGGCAGACCTTTTTCAGTCATGCCCCATCGACAGCTTCTGTCCAACCCGCTGCAGTACACACAGGCTGAATGTACGGTTTCTATTGAACCGGCCAATGTCACCCAACATTGCAAGCTTTGTACACACTACTAGCTTTTTTCATTGAACTAGAACAAAAAAAACTGGCAGCTCAGGTCGGGGCCACTGTACTAACAATCCGATGTTAGTACAACAATCTCCCCTGCTGTGCTAATGTGTTCTGACAGGGGGACTGCCCCCCTCCCCCCGCCAGAACACTCCGGCCAATGACTGAGTCCGCTGAATGGGAGTCCGTCGACAGACCTTTTTTTCGTTTCTACTGAAGGGCAAATGGATTCCAGGAAGTAAATGTTACATAAGTAATTTGCCCTTACTCAAAATGGCCATGGCCAGAAATGCTAGGGGGGCGTTTTTCAAAGTGATTGCTCAACAGCATAAAGCATTTCTTTGAATATGAAAAATTAATTAAATAATGTTTTTGGTTTGTAGTGTTTAGATGTAGTGAACATCCATTTTGACTAAGTCAGAAAATTGCACGTTCACATATGGCACCAAAAAGAAATGTACAGTAAATAAAATTGTTTGTAGCCATGCCAACATCATGCAACCTTTATCAAATATTCAACACCTTAACATATTTTATCTACATATTTAGTAGGACTCATTCCCTGACAGCTAAAAGCATTTTGTGGAGAAATAGGGGAAAGATGCACAAATGTTTATCTCAGTTAAAGAAATTTTTTTTCTATGCCCTACTGATTTGACAAACAAATTAAAAGTGACAATAACCCCCCCCCCCCATTTTTTAAAAAGAATTATAGCAGCTTTTGTCAAGAATTCCATTAAAGTCAGCTCATGCATCTTTGAAATGTTTCCTTTCTTGCAATTTTCTCCGATCCCCATACAGCTTGTCCCTATTTCTTCTAGTATAAGGGTGGCTCTTTGGCTGGCAGGGTCATATAGAGCCACATTTTCATACTCACTCCTGGCAACAAACCTACATGCGTGTTTTTTTAAGACTTTATTACTACTTTAAACCAGTCTATACATTTCTAGTTTTTTCATTGGTGACAAATAGATAAAGGTGAACTCCAGTCAAACAGCTGATTTCAAAGTTAACCTCTTTCCGACTGCATAACACATACATGCGGCAGCAGGAAATGTGGGCTTCAATGCCGATTCGATGCACATGTCCATGGCAGCCTGAGGTTGTGTGCTCCCAGCACCCAGTCACAGTTTCTGATCAGGAGCTAAAAAAAAAAAGCTGTGCTGCCTTCTGGGCATTAAAGTCCACTTAAAGGGCTGCCAAGAGGCAGTTTTAAGGGGTTAAGATACTTATACTGCAACTGTTTTACCTGCCAATAGACAAAACGTATGGCCTGATTTGTGACCTTATGGTTTTTGAACTTCAGTTAAGCAATATAGCTTAATCACATGGAAGACGTTAGCTACCAAGCTTTTTGTTTTAGATCGACTACATCAGACATGCATCTACACCATGTCAAGAAGTGATGAGGGATGAGACACAGCCACTTCCATGTGACCTTTGTCAATATGTAGGATCAGAGACATACTTATTATCTTGTGTAGCAGACTTGCGACATGAGTGCATAACACCCTTCCCGTCCTTCCACTTTAAAGGCTAATGAAGCTAAAGTCCTCCCAATGCAGGGCTTACATTTTCTCAGCTTTAGTGTCCACTCCAGACTCCAGGAAATGTACGTTTATGAGAGACCTCCTAACACTGCCCCAAAAGATTCCACTGCACACCAATGCCCCTGAGATGATCAGCCATGAGGTTACACAGCTCATGACAAGAGAAAGGATACCAATACCAGCAATGACCAGCAGCAATAGCAAGTCAACTACCTATTTTTTCATCACAGCCCACTCTCGCCAATAACACACAATTGTTCAGTCAGGTTCCTTTGCAAAGTAACTGGAAGCATTTGTAAACCTTAAAAAAAGCATGTGGCTCTTTAATGTATTGAAATGTGCATTTCAAAGCAGAGCTCCACCCAAAAAGGGGAATCTCTGTTTTAAGCATTCATCTCCCTCACTTATCCCCCTCCCCTGCCACATTTGGCATGCAATTTTTTTTTTTTGGGGGGGGGTACTTAGTTTTGACAGGTACCCGCTCCCACTAGGCGATTCGAGCAGAAGTTCTCCTCTCCCCCTCCCTACCTGCAGTCTTCTGGGAAACATCACAGGTCCCAGAAGACTGCCCTGCCATTCAGCAGGTGCAGTGCACACCCAGCTGTGAAGTTGCAAGCTCTCAAAGCTGGGTGCCCACAGGTGAGATCCTGGGGCCAGGGAGAGGTGAGTGTGTGTTTATTAAAAGTCAGCAGCTACACTTTTTGTATAAATACAAAATGACAGGAGCTCTGCTTTAATCTCAATAATATATTTATGATTGACGGTGTTCTTCCCTAATACGTGGTTGATCCTGACTGTGACACCCCTCCTGGGTAAACTGACCACAATTAGCATGAAAACTAATCAATGCTAGTGTGGTCACTTTACATCTTGTGTCATCCTGCTGTTGTATTTCCATAGTCATTAAAAAGTTAAACCCCCCCCACCCATCCCTCCTGCCTTGACTGACAGCAGATTTCCCTCCGGCCACTCCTCCCCTCCCCCCACTGCACTCGGCTGGGGAAAGAGGGGAAGGATGTTATAATGCGGGTCTGATTGCATTTCATTGCCATGGAAATGCAGAAACTCGGCAGCAATGTAATTTTCTACTATGATGTCATATCCCCACTCTTGACACACCCACCAGCAGGTCCTTGAATTGCTCATGAAACTATAAAGATCATTGACTTGCACTTTAGAAGCCGGGGATTTTATTAAAGGCAAAAAACAGTAATTTATGATAGGCTTAGATGGGCTCATGTTTTTCTGTGGAAAAATGTTTTTAAGATTAGGGAACATCACGACTACTTTAAAACTTTACTCTTAAGATTACAGACATCTCAGATTCAGAGACAATTTTCTTCATCAAAGTGGAAGCTTAGTTACGTCAAAAACCAACATGTCTGTATCCCCATATATCCAGGTGCTCATTCAATCTTTTAGTTAGATTCTATCCTGTTTCTCCCAAGGAACGTCCTCTCAAATCTGTAAATAACCCTTCCTACTCAACCCTGCTCCCTAGATGGAGCGGCCAAGAGTCAGTGATTTTTCTTACATGAAGGTTGCTGCCTATTCTGATTTTCTCTTTCTATTGGGTGCCTTTATCCTGTGTTGGAGTATGTGATATTTATATATATCACATCTGTGCCTAAATGGCCACCAAATCTCACCGGAGTCCTGTGTCTATCATAGGTAATGGCTCTCCAAAGATGGCCACAGGGAACTCATTGCAGAGGGCAAGTCAGTCCTCATTTTGAGTCTGTCAGTATATTCCTTACATTACAAGAGGCCGAAATCTGGTCAGATTCTGGTATTTACACTAGGTGCATTTAAAAGATACATTTCATTATTATAATTATTTATAATTATATAATTATTTGTTGTATCTGCCTGGAGTTCAGCTTTGAACCATGGTAAAAAAAAACTACCTGTTTCCATTCAAAGAAACCTGCACTGGCAGTACCATATGGGCTTCAAATATTGACCTCCCCTTTTTAAAATGCATGTTGCTTAGCTGTCCAGTTAATCCATTGCTTTCAATTACATTCACTGATCTGGAACAAGAATATAAATCACGCATTCTTACTTTATTACATCATTTGGTGCGTACTTGTTTCGTGTTAGTGACTCTGAGACTAAAACCAGGGCCAACCAGGTAACTAGCATTTTCAAAAAGGCAGCAATGGCAGACTGCATATTTCAATGCAAAATTCCTTTAACTATTCTGTGTACAAAATTAAATCAGTGATAGGCAACTAAGAAAGGTCACCTGAAAAGTTGGAAGGCCTATTGTGACCAGAAGTTACAAAATTGCTAGAGATCAACTTATTACCTGTAATTCTAATATATGACCTAATAGTCAATAATAGTTTAGCTATGCTCTTTAATATGAAAAAACATTTTTTAAACAAGTCAGAGTATCTTGGATTCAAACCAAATCACTCCACAGCAAACCCATTCATTCCTTAACATCATAATTCTTAACGTTTCAAGAACTTTTGGACTCTTTGTCTCTGCATATCTTGTTCATTGAGCTTTTTAACATTTTTATCCTCTTTTCACAGGGAGGTAGTGCCAGGTTCTGTATGGGGGAGTTCAAAATGTTCTTGTTCTTCAGTTCATATTTGTTGGTCAGTAACAACATGTGGGTAAACGTTGAATTTGTCTCATTTAATACTAATAGCAAAGCTTTGATCCTAACTAGTATTTTCAATTAGAAATTAGCAATGACAGCTTACAGTATATATTTCTCTAACCACAGGTTTTCTTTAAAGCATACTTAAAGCCATTTTTTCCATTTTGGTAATGTTTCAATGCTTGTTTAGACCCAGTTGAGAAATTTTCTGTCACTTCTTGTCCTGTAGGGAAAAAAAAACAGTAAATAGGAGTTGTCACTAAAACCAGGGGGTCCCTGTTGGAAGATTTCCCCACCTTTTTTTTTTTAAGGGAAACTAGTGGATTTTTTCTCATTTTCCTACCCAGTGACAGTAGTCACCAGGACAAACAAAGGTAGTGGAACGTCCCAGTGGGGACACAGACAACCATAAAACCCTTGCACAGAAGAATCAAACTGTACCATACAGACTCTCATAAAATAAGCATAAATGTGGGTACGGACAGCAGTGCCGTACTAATCCAATGAGTAGTAGGAGCCAGCATGTCAGGATCACATCCAACAAGTTTACTGAAGATCCATGCCAAAAAGAAAAAACAACAGTCCAGGAATTTCCAGGTTTCAATGTCAGACAGTCACCTTGACAAAGAGGACCTGTGTGACCCTGAAGCATTGATTGTTTTTTTTTATTTGAGAATTCAGTATTTGACGTGATCCTGGTATTCTGGATCCTACTACTCTATCCAAAAATACATTTTTGGCTTTAGATATACAGTACTTAAAGCTGTAGAAAAACCGCACCATTTTCTTTTTTTTTTAATCCTGCAAGGTAAAGGCATAATGTGCTAGTATGCATAGTATGCACCATTCAGGTAAGAGGTTTTTTTTCAGGTGTATGAGAAATTAACTATGGGCTTTTACCATTTAGTCCCTCTGGTTTGGCAGGCATCAAGCACTGCCTTAAATTGGTCCTGTGCCACTTATCCCTTGGCAGGCAAAGCCCTGTATGTATTTTGACGACACCTATAGGGTTGCCACATTTATTGAACATGTGGGAAATACACCCTCAGGCTACCTTTCCCCTGGTGTGACTCCAAAGTCACATCAAAGTAGTGCAGGCACCTTTTCAAAGTCGCTGATTTTCAAAGTCACACAGATGGGAACGGGTGCCATTGAGATCAATGGGCTGTGACTAGTCATGCAACTTTGTTCGAAGTCGCATAAGAAGTCAAACTAGCGGAGACGAAGCCTAAAGGGGTGGTTTTCACTCACACTGTGGGAGAATCAACTCTCTCCAGATTCTTCCAAGAGAGGATACACATGAATGTGATGGTATGAATTCTGTTGTTTCAAGCAGACAAGGATAAGGATAGCAACTAGGGATGAGCCGAACACCCCCTTGTTCGGTTCACACCAGAACATGCGAATAGGCAAAAAATTTGTTTGAACACGCGAACACCGTTAAAGTCTATGGGACTCGAACATGAATAATCAAAAGTGCTAATTTTAAAGGCTTATATGCAAGTTATTGTCATAAAAAGTGTTTGGGGACCTGGGTCCTGCACCAGGGGACATGGATCAATGCAAAAAAAAGTTTTAAAAACTGCTGTTTTTTCAGGAGCAGTGATTTTAATAATGCTTAAAGTGAAACAATAAAAGTGTAATATTCCTTTAAATTTCGTACCTGGGGGGTGCCTATAGTATGCCTGTAAAGGGGCGCATGTTTCCCGTATTTAGAACAGTCTGACAGCAAAATGACATTTCAAAGGAAAAAAGTAATTTAAAACTACTCGCGGCTATTAATGAATTGTCGGTCCGACAATACACATAAAAGTTAATTGATAAAAACGGCATGGGAATTCCCCACAGGGGAACCCCGAACCAAAATTTAAAAAAAAAATGGCGTGGGTTCCCCCTAAATTCCATACCAGGCCCTTCAGGTCTGGTATGGTTATTAAGAGGAACCCCGGCCAAAATTGAAAAAAAAATGGCGTGGGAGTCCCCCTCAATATCTATACCAGACCCTGCAGGTCTGGTATGGATTTTAAGGGGAACCCCGCACCAAAACTTAAAAAAAAATGGCATGGGGTCCCCCCCAAAATCCATACCAGACCCTTATCCGAGCACGCAATCTGGCAGGCCGCAGGAAAAGAGAGGGGGCGAGAGAGCGCCCCCCCACTCCTGAACCCTTCCAAGCCACATGCTCTCAACATTGGGAGGGTGCTTTGGGGTAGCCCCCCAAAGCACCTTGTCCCCATGTTGATGGGGACAAGGGTCTCATCCCCACAACACAATACACTCTAAAGAAATTTTTCCACTGGCCCAGTGAGGGGTTGCCTATTCTGCCAATGTGCAGTCTCAGGGGCTTCCCAGGCAAACCATCCGCTTCAGTCTCATCCAAGAGAAGATACGAATGAACATGACTGTATGAATCCTGCTGCTTCAAGCAGCCAAGGTCAAAGATGTCGACACCCAATAGGTTTGCCTTCTTTTTCTGCAGAATACCAAACCCAATTAAAGACCAGCACTACTAAACAAGGTAGGGGACAGTGCCCTCTTCAAGCTCTGCCAAAATGTGCATGAGCATGACTTTATGAATCCTGCTTTGCTCAGGCAGTCAGGGATTAAGATGATGATAGACACAATTGTCATAATTCATTAAGCATGAGGTCAAGACACTCTAAAAGAGCTGTTTGGACTCACCTTCCAGTTTTCCTTCCGAAGCCAGTAACTGGACTCAAGAGCTTTCTCAGGCTCGCCAATCTTCTTCAGAGTTTCCAAAGAAGAATATATGTAGAAGGATGACCTATGTCTGCTTTTTAATCCCTCCTTTCTAAGGTTGGTGAGATGCCTTTAGACTGAAAGCAGTGGAAGTAATTCTGAATCATCGGGCGAGGGCCCTGGAGATGCTACAGAGCTTTGGTTGATTATTTTCAGCAAGAGCCAGCTAGTTCCCTCATGGGGGTTATAGCATCTGGGTGTCTCAATCGACAGAAGTGGGGAAGGTGTTCCTTCCACAGAAGAAGATACCCCTCTTGATCTTGATGGTCCGTGCTCTGAAGACGAGTCATTTGATATCAGCAAAAATTGTATGAGGGTGTTGATGAATGCAGCACACCCCACAGTGACCTGGGCTCGATGGCATATCAAACACCTTAAGTTTGCTTTACTCCAGCAGTGGGCAAGTTCACTGCCAGAACCAGTTTGCTCAAGAAAGATCGAAAAGAGCGATTCCTCATTCTAGAGTTGATAGCAGCATAGGAGGCATTACTGACCTTTGCACCACTGCTTTAGGGCCATTGTGCGGATTCAGACAGACAACAGTAGCATATGTGTCGAATTTAGGAGGAATAAGCAGCCTTGGGCAATTTTCGGCACACATTTTTTGGTTGCTGGAGTGCAATCTGTTCCTGTCAGTCTCTTGCCTTCCCGGGGTGGAGAATATGTGAGCAGACACTTTTCTGGATCTAAACAAATCGATGTTTCTAGTTTTTTACAACTCTTTGCTCAGTGGGGCACCCCACAAGTGGATTTAATGGCATCTCCTGTCAGTGCTCAGCTGCCAGTGTTATTTTCCTGGTTCTTCTATCCGAGAGCCTGGGGTCAGGATGCTCTGTCCCAGCGCTGGATTTTCTGGCCAGAATAGGTTTTTCCTCAAACTTCTCTAATCCTGAACACGATCCGTTCATGGTTTCCACTGTTGTGGCAGTTGTAGGCACTTCAGAGATCTTTGGTACTTTGGCATGCCTCATCCCAATATGGCTTAATTGGACGGCCTGGTTATTTGTAAGAAGCAGGCTAGCCCAGGTGGGCATAGAGGTTCAGTGGATGATGCTAGAATCTTGGAAGATATCCTTGAATGCTACGTACTATAGCGTGTGGAAAAGATCTTTGGGGTGGCAGTGATTATGCGATTCAATCCTTAGTCTTCCTCTCGTATTGAGGTCTTGGAGTTCTTCTAATCGGCCCTGGACAAAAGGCTTAGCTACAGTTCGGTCCAGCTGTTGACCATTTCAGCTCTAACTGTTTGTTGTGTGGAAGATCCGTTTGGTGGCACGTTTTATGCCAGCAACCTTATAGCTAAATCAACAACCAGTCGGGTCTCGGAAAAAATCCAAGCTTTCTCAGCCAAGTCTTCTCTTCAAAATGTTGGACCTTTTCATATAAGTTGGGAAGTGGTGCAATCTTCATTGTCTGCAGTTGCGGGACAGGAAGATTGGTAAAGGGTGGATGCGATTTTTAGGTCCTTTTTTCCACATATCTGCAGAGAACGCAGAAGTTCAGGCTGGCAGATAACTGGTTCATCTATCAGTAAGTCCTAAAATGGGTCAAATGGCCCCACCTAGAATCATTTTCCTCTTGGCTAGTCCAAACCATCAGATGCGCATAGGTAGCTTCTGGTCTTTCCCCTCCAGAGGGGGTTCATGCTCATTCCACAATGGCAACATCGGCTTTGTGGGTAAGTCACGCCAGGATTCCAGTGGAAATGCTATAAGGCTTCCAGCTGAAAGTCCCCTAATGCTTCCACCTACTATTACTGTTTGGATGTGATGGATGGCCCTTCCCGGGCTTTAGGCACCTTGGTGCTTGTTTCTGCGCTTTCTGTGTAATTTTTGATACAATTATTTTGCATTCAGTCTGTGTAGTTTCTTGTTGTTCTTTTTTTTTCTTGGTCTCACCCTTTCTGGATGCTAACTATATCCCATTCGTAGGCTGACATGATTAGCCCCAGTAATACGGAAGATTCTTACCATACTTACCATAATTTTCCTTTCCTGGGGCTCGTCATGTCATCCTAGGGTTTCCCGCCCTGGTGTTCTTTCGCGAGGTTGTGTTAGGAACGCTGGGGTATGGGGGAATCCCTCCTTTTATTTGAGCAGGGGGTTGTCCTGTGGGGTCAGAGGGGTGGAGCTGACTCATTCGTAGGCTGACACGATGAGCCCCAGGAAAGGAAAATTACAGTAAGTATGGTAACAATTTTCCGTATTTTTGCACATTGCCTGTACTCATTTTTTCAGCTTTTGTGGTTTCCTCTTAATTACGTAATAGCTTTAGGTTTACTGTTATAGAATACATTGAACCTAATGTTTTAGATAAAATTAGATTAGGTAAATTTATACTTTCCTAATAAGGGACACACATTATCTGGACTGTGCACACAAAATCATAACTGCTAAATTACATTTTATATGGTACAGAATAGGCTGACAGCAAAACAACATTTATATATATATGCAATTAGGGTGGAGACGCTATCTTCACATCATATTTCATTTTGGAGAATTATTTGTTTCACATGTGCTTCTCAGCTAACAGCGTTTCAAATACTTATACATACTAAAATTCATCACTTGTGACAGATGAGATACATCATATTAAACTAACTTCATATTAAAATGGGCAAAGTCAGTTTGGGTCAAAATCTTGGTTGTGATTCATGCTAACATTTTAAGGAGTTTCCTCCCTTAGAAAATATCCCGGACATTAAATTCTGATTAGCTGGTATAAACTGGAACATAAGCTGATAAACGTTAGAGAAGCAATTTTCTGTTTTTTACACACTTTAACTTTTCTTTCTCATTAACTCTGATGTTTTTATGAAGACAAGACTCATCTGTTTTACTTGTTTGAACTGCATGCCAGCCAGCAGCTTTGTACTTCTACATAGCATAGTGAATCTAAGCAAGGGCACTGTGATGCCATAATATCGGAGTTGTCATATGAAATCATAACATTGTAAAACTACTTGCAATAGCAACAGGTTTAATACCAGAGACAACTGGACAAAGACTAGATAAGAACCTTGCAGTGGTGAGTCCATAAGTTGCATGAGTACTGACGGGAATGTAGACTTGGAATGTGACTGGACAGTGAATTACCATGAAAGTAATGGGTTTATAGCTGAAAAAGAGGTAGCAAGCAATAAGCAGTACTTTTGCTTTCTGCACTTAGTACCTAGCAATGTTAGTACAGCTTTGAATCAGAAAGATGACAGCTTTTAGTTTTATTTTCCGTTACCCTTTAAAGGACCTATCCTTGTAAAACAGTGCACAATGTAATGATAATCCATTGTCTTTATTAGTCCCGTATGCCCATACTTACCTGTGCATTAGTGTCAACAACCTCCATGACAAGCGAATGTAAACAAGGGGGCAGGAATAGTGTAAAACATGGCACAAAGTTCCCCCAAAAATCATACCAGACCCTTCAGGCCTGATATGGATTTTAAGCAGGAACCCCACACAAAAGAACAAGAAAAAAGCATGGGGTCCCCACCAAAAACCATACCAGACCCCAATACAAATATACAGTCAGGCTAGCCAGTAAATAGAGGGGGGCAAGAATTTGCCTCCTGAACAATACCAGGCCACATACCCTTAACATAAGGGATACCTTGCTCAGGGGGACCCCCTTTCAAAAGCACCTTGTCCCCTTGTTGATGAGGACAAGGGCCTCTTCCTCACAACCCTTGCTCAGTGGTTGTGGGGGTCTGTGGGGGCACTTATTAGAATCGTGAAGCACCTTTAAGGAGCCCCAGATACCATCCCTCCATGTGAATGAGTAAGCATTACATTGCACCCCTAAGAAAGAAAAAGAGAAGTAAATCAACCCCCCACACACCCAACAGACCCAAAAATGTCCCACAATGCAAATTCATCATCAATCATGTCAATCAGTGATCAAAACAACTGGCATTTTCCCAGTCAGCAGCAGAATGTAAGCAGAATGTAAACAAAGGTCGGGGGAATTTCATGTCACAGCATTGACCAAATATGCACATGCCCATATTTGACCAAGGATGGCACGTGGTTGCCCACAATGTCATTGACCAGATACGGTCATGTCCATATTTGATTAATGCCACTCTGGCGAACTCCCCCTTTGTTTATATTCTGCAATGGGGACTGGTCATTCACATTGAGCAGTCATTGGGAGTAAATTGTGCTGGATAAGCAGGTTTTTTTTTCTTTAGGTGGGTAGACCTACACAGCCTAAAACCTGACTGTCGTCATGCAGGTTATTATACCTGTGTGTTCTCAGCTTGTCAGTTGACACTGTAGCAATTGTTAGACCTCAGGTGATCTTTGACCTTTGATTCAGGCTAAATGAGGGGATAACATTTTATTTTTCATTGATAAGTCTATGCAGTTCTAACTTTAGATGGGATATTCAGATTCTAGCATAAATCCAATGACTAGTTCTCTTGAAGTGTTACTGATTTCTAAAAGCATATTTCTACAATATTCAACAAGTTATTAGAAAGTGTCCATTCTTTTCAGTTTTCCTATTTCCATTAAATTCCATGTTATTTTTTTTTTACCTTCTACAACATAATGGCAATAATTCAAACAGATGCTTTATAGGAGTGAAACTGCATCTGTTTGAAATGCTGCCAGCTGGAGAGATCAGGAGAACAGCAACACACTTATCTGGAGGAAACTACTGCATATTTGTTCTCCCTTTTAATAAATGACAACATGGCAGCTAGAAGCCTTGTTTGCTATCATTTTAATTGTAAAACTGGGGCAGAGGAAAAAAAACAATAAATCACAGAGCAAGGTCACTGTTTAAGCAATGCTAATCAAATGCTATATGGTCTATTGTTTTTTCACATACATATATAGAGGCTATTAGTGTTCTGGCTACAAGTGCAACCTCTACTGTAAAATAGAAATATTCTTATTTCTTTTTTAGTCATGAACTTAGATTTGGTTCAGACTTGGGTTTGGGCCAAACCTGGAAGGAAGCTGTCACTCACATAAACTGCCACTTCTGAGGTCAGGGCATTCCTTGTCCATGGCATATGACAGAGGGGTGGGGATGCTCATGATATCATTGACCTAATATGGCCATGAACATCCACACTACTTTTTTTACATTTAGCTGTGGGGCTGGGAGTGCCCTGGCTGCAGTTGATCCAGTGGCAGTGACAGCTTCTTTCCAAATTCAGTCTGAACCCAAGTTTGGACTAAACCCAAGCTCACCCATTTTCTTTAACAATTTCAACAGTGGTTGTTGATTAGCCATTTATGGGTTAGAGCAATTTTTATATTGCTATGGGTCCAATGATTCATTTTGTTAATATTTATACCATTATGATAAATAGAGCACACATATTTTTGGACAAACATACTGTATCTTTTGCTTGGTGGTACAAACTTTCATATATTTTTTTTTATATTTCAATGTTTTTATTGGAAAAAAAAGGTAACAAAGTACAAAATAGCCAGTCACATAGGCAGATTAATATCAAATGATCAAAGCAGTATATTCAGATACAGAAAAAATTAAGGTAGATTCATATTACTTATTCACCATCTATTGTGGTAACAAAACATAAAAAATGCGACAAACATCCAAATATCGGTGGGATTTAACCATAACCTCTCAATTATGAGCTTGACAACCCCTGTGTGAGGGAATGGCACAGACCCAGAATCCTGGGAGGTCCCGGACATGGTCTCTGGGACAGTCCCAGGTTACATAGTCATAGAAGATCTTATATGAGATCATCTGTATTGTATCAGAGTTTCCGGAGATGTGAGAATAAGAAAAAAAAGAACAGAACAAAAGAAAGAGAGAAGAGGAGGGAAGAAAGGAAGACATGAGAGAGGAAGAGTGAAATGGGGAGGGAGAGGGTCGTCCTGGGATTCGCTATGGTGTAGAAATATAGTCAATCCATGGGTCCCATATCTTATTAAATTTCTTGACTTTATTACTGAGAATGTCTTCCATCATACTTGATTTGTTGTAGCCGTATTAGTGCAATTGTGACAGAGAAAATTGAGTACTGTCCGTGATACTTTTTTTATTTGCACTAACATACAATTTTTCAGGACAAGCTTTCGGGGTATGTCCCCTTCTTCAAGGTCCAAACAGTACTGATTCACAAATTTTTAAGCAGAATGTTAAAGAAGAAAGAAAAAAAAAAAAAAGGGAAAACCAAACACATACAAATCAATGGTAATAAAGATGCTATCTTTATTACCATTGATTTGTATGTGTTTGGTTTTCCCTTTTTTTTTTTTTTCTTTCTTCTTTAACATTCTGCTTAAAAATTTGTGAATCAGTACTGCTTGGACCTTGAAGAAGGGGACATACCCCGAAAGCTTGTCCTGAAAAATTGTATGTTAGTGCAAATAAAAAAAGTATCACGGACAGTACTCAATTTTCTCTGTTACTGAGAATGTGAATGAGTTTATCATTGATCATAATCCAATTAAGTTTATTCTTAACCTGGTCAAGAGGGATTACCGACTGTTTCCAATGTCTTGTAATTCTTACCGCCAGTAAGATATATTTAATCAATTTTACTGATTGTTTGGGTGTTTCATCAGGCAGTTTATGAAAAAGGGCAGCTTCAGGAGATCTGCGGATGTTTACCCCCGTCACTGAATTGATTAAGTTGAAAATAAGAATCCAAAATCTGGTTACGAGGGGGCACTGCCACCAAGTATGGTACATGGTCCCCAACTGACCACAGCGTCGGAAACAGTTTGGTGAAGTGGAAGGATGCATCTTAGCTACTCTGGTGGGTACCAGGTACCAACGTAGGAGCATTTGTACTTTGCCTCTATCAGAGTAATATTAATGGAGATTTTGGATAGCTGATAAGCAAGATCTTGCCATTCAATGAGGTCAAAAGTTAGATTCAAATCTCTTTCCCATTGTACCATATAAGCAAGTTTTGAATCTGGTTCAGTGAGGGAAGTGTATATCGCAAAGATCCGACCCCTCTGAAAGCCTCTGGCTTGACAAGTCAGTTCAAATGTTGTAAGCATAAGGGGGCCCACTACTTGGTTAAGTTTAGATCTGGTAAACGATCCAATTTGGTTAAACCAAAATATTTCACTAGGGGGCATTAGAAACTCATCTTTAAAATATTGTATCATGTGTAATTGATCCCCGTTCAGGAAGTCTCCAATTCTCAGCAGCCCTTTATTGAGCCACCACTGAAACATTTGTGGGGTAAAACCAGGTGTAAACTCCGGATTGCAGAAAATGGTAGCCAGTGGTGTGTGAGGGGACGATAAGGGACTGCGGTTGCTATCCCATATTGCTAGGGAATGTGATAAGGTGGGGCATAGTATAGGTGGGAGTCGAAGGTTAGGAAGCCACATTAATGATCCTATAGCCAACGGATGACAGGCAAGTGCTTCTATAGAAACCCAAAGAGGGACCGAACCTTTAGCTGTATATAATTTTTTTAATATAACTGAAGCAGAACTAAACCCTCCTATCCTTTACATCCAAGTTAGCTGCCATCTTGGCCTCTGTTTGATTTTTAGTTGCCATGGTGCTGCACATGTGATTAGTTATGACACCAGCCATTTGATGGTTTGACAGTTCAGTTGATACCACAAGCAACTGTGACAGGCATGCCTTGAATATACCTGTTTTGGGAAACAATGGGGTTGATTTACTAAAACTTGAGAGTGCAAAATCTGATTCAGCTGTGCATGGTAGCCAATCAGTTTCTATTTTAGCTTGTTCAATTAAGCTTTGACCAAAAAAAAAAATGGAAATAAAGATAACATATTTATACCATGGTCTGTTTAGTTTAACATGATAGTAAAGTTATGTTTTGATACAAAGCATTCCTAAAGTTTATTAAAAGTTTCAGAAATACATATACAGTCAAATAATCTTTGTGCTAGCACCATTCCTGTTTTTAGAGTACGTTTGACAAAAAACCTGTATGTTGGACTGAAGAATAACATATAATTACTATAACACATCAGAATGTGAGGTGTTATTTTCATGACCTAATTGGTTAGTGACTTCAATAAGCACTATATATGACAATACTGAGAAGGTTGAATGGTTACGGATTACTATTTTCTGTTTTTTTTAAGGAGGAACTGAAGCTGTGCCACCAAAAAAGGCATGCAGAGAAAAATGAGTAATCATCGGCATTCTCTCGGTTAACCCTGTAACAGATTGTTCCCCAATACTGATTTACCAGCAAAGATAACAGTGAGCAGCACAGTAATGGCATCACTAAATCCTACACCCAATTTTGTGAGACTGGGAATCAGAAGCAGCAGTGCCTTTTGAGACTGTAGGTACGGTAATGCCTGGACCCTCATATACCAGAAAATGCACTGCTATTTTTAAGGAGCATTCCAAAAAAAAGGAGTACATTTTCAGGTTAGGCTTCATGCACATGGGACGTTTCTCAACTTCTCCTGAACGCTGGAACATCACAGCTAGTAATCTACGTTTAAAAACGTGTGTTTAGCCGCGTTTAGCGGCGGTTGCGCTTTTTTGGTTGGTTTGTTAATATGGATCCCATGATGAGCATGTGTGAGGAAATGCTCCTGATGTTACTTTTGCTGAGGCTCCAAAGATGTAGAAAATTGTGTGAGAGGACCAGAGTTTGTCGCTACTGGACACATCCATTGATGGCTCAATGCATGTCCACAGGATACTTTTCTAATATGTATGTTCAGCTGTGTAATTACCCAGAGAATGTGTATTGTACAGCATAATTGGCTGATGAGGGGAAAATCACATGGTATATCAAGCTTGCATACAGTGATACTTGAGTTTTTGATGTGTTTTTAGCATTTCCAGACTCAAAAGTAATACATAAAATGTTTCCCTTTAAAAGCGCTACTAGACGAAAACGCGCCTAAACACAGGTGGCTGCGTTCATCCGTGGTTGGCGTTTGAAATGCCTCTAAACACAGCTTCTGAACGCATTTTTTTTGGGTTCCAAAAAAAGCCTCTAAACGCAACTGCCTAGAAACGGCTATAACTAATCTGTGTACATGTACTGATAAGATAACATAGAGGAGAGTAGAAATTGGCAACATTTCAACATACTGAACATGGCCTTGTCTCTTGATGCAATTGTACACACTGGAATACATAAAGGATTTCCATGGTGCAGTTGGAATTCTGTTATTAGCGAGTGGAGAAGAATGAAAATGTAATTGGCTTAAGCCAAAACATCAAGTGCATAAATCTCTCCTGAAGTGTCATACAGTGCTAAGAAATAGTTCTTCATGCATGTGGACTCACTATGCTATGCTTGAAGAGCTGATCGGTGCCAGTTTTCTTATTGTGTTGTTAAGAGATGTGAATATTACAATTCAGAAATGGTGATAAAAACAAAGGTAGGGAAGTGCTTCCCCTTTGTTAAATAAAAGGAGATTTATAGTACACAAAGTGTAGATCTTTTCTTTGATACTGGAGTGCTAAATTTGGCTACAGATTCTATTTACAGAGCTTTTCTACACTCAGTCTGTAGATTATACCAATGTTTAAGTGAACCTTTCTATTCCTCAAGCTTGTAAACATAGTGGTACTTTTATCAGATGAATCATCAGCTGTGTTAAATTCACATGAGCATGCTTTGCTTGACAGGGAATCATGGGAGGGAGCTCTGAAGTTAAAGAAGGGAGCCGATGATAGCTGCATAGTTACATGATTTGATGTGCCTATCTACCTTACCTTACCTTATTCAACTTGTTACAGACACTCTGTGGGTATTTACTGGCTTTCAATTCTGGTTGTTTATTCAAATGAAAAAAAAATGCTCACAAATGTCAGTCCATTACACTAGATCCACTCTACCAGATACTAGCCCTTTTATTTCCTGATCATCGATACAAAAGTACACTACATAGCATTTTAGGTGTATCTTGTTCTTCCAAAGTAGCTTTAGGCCATCCTTGAGATGGCTCAAAACCATGACCTGGTAATAAATGGGCTAGTCCCGCATAACGCTCTGACATTCATGGGCTTTCTCATGTGACATCACAGTCTTTTGAGATGCAGGGGAAACAGGAGTGATTTAGGGATCAGATTTCAAACAAAATATATCCTTGGTGTGTAATTAATATGAAAACATATCACAATATTCACTAGATATATGTGAGTCAGGTTTGGCACCATTTTACTGTTTGCAGACATGAAGTAAACCAGATTTATTCTTTAGGTTGTAAAGAAATTTAGGACTTCTTTTGCTTATAGGTGCTTAAACTTAAAACAAAAATCCCACCCTACGGAAGCAGACAAATCACAATTCTGTTTGCTCTATTGGTCTAGGATAGAGGGGAATTCTCCACCCTATGGCATTCCATTGGTGTTTGATAATTAAAGATGTAATGGGCCCAGCCATGGAGAAAAAAGGCCATCCTCATCCTTATCTGAAATTTGCATGACAAGTTGAGTTGCCACGGGGTTCGGTTGTTTGTCACCCCCCCAAACAAAAATACACCAGCCACCACTGTCCAAGTCACTTAGATCAGCCAATACAGGATCCTGTATCAGTAGTTTCAGCAGCAAAGGTAAGCATTTAAAGTGACTGTAAACCTAGGATTTTGATTTTTTCTTTTTTTAAATAACAAACATACATACTTGTTCTGTGCAATGGTTTTGCACAGAGCAGCCCTAATCCTCCTCTTCTCGGGATATCTTTCCGGTGCTACTGGCTCCTCCCTCCTGCCGAGTGCCCCCATAGCAAGACACTTGCTTTTGGGCACTAGTGCATGCTCACTTCCAAACCCTGCTACGTGTGTCCATTGACACACAGAGCACAGATTGGCCTATCCCTTCTCTCTCCTCACTGGCTATGATTGACAGCAGGAGACCGAGAGATAAGAGAGCTGCTGCTCTTGTGCACATCCCTGGATTGAGATCAGGCTCAGGAAATTATCCCTCCGATTTCCTATTAAAAACGGGCCACACCAAGTAGGGGAGCACATTGTGGCCAGTTCTGTAGCTGTGCTGGGAATTGAGTATGCTGCTCTCCAATGATCAGTTTTGTCCTTGCATGCCTGCCCCCCTGCACATCCTTTCACTGTGAAGTTTAGTGTGCTGCTGTTTTTCCTCCCCTAGCTCTTATGCAGCCGTGAACAGAAGGAATGTGATCATTTATAAAAGAAATGGGGGAAAACTGTTTATAATGTTTTTTTTTTTTATATCTAAACACATATTTTTCATTTCTATTGTAAATGGAATGAGTTGTTTTACAAGGTGAGGGTTTACATTTAATGCATATAATGCATTTAAAGTGGAGTTCCACCCAAAAGTGGAATTTCCGCTTATCTGTCTGGAAACATCGGCTGCGGTACCGACATCGCTGGACTCCAGGACAGGTAAGTGTCCTAATTTTAAAAGTCAGCAGCTACAGTATGTGTAGCTGCTGACTTTACATTTTTTTAGGGGGAGGTGGAACTTTACTTTAAGGTGAAAAAACATTCCAGCTTTACAACCACTTTAAAACATCCTGGTAAATTTTATTACTTTAAAGGAACAAGCTAGGCAGTTGCAAGGGGCTATTATTATGATATATTACAGAGCTCAAAATTTCAAGTCATAAACTACTAGCCAGTCCTTAAGGGTTACTCGCCACCAGTTGCCCCACCCAACCCCTACCATGCCTGCCCCTAATTCCGCCTCTAAACACGCCCTCATAAATTATCTTATGGAATTACATTGTTAAATGATTTATGCAGAATGTAGTTACAAAAATAAATATCAGCAACAACTTTATCAGTGCCAATCAATGCAGCCTATCAGTGCTCATCAGTGCCCATGAATGCAGTCTATCAGTGCCCATCGGTGCAGCTTATCAGTGCCCATCAGTGCAGCATCATCAGTGCAGCTTATCAGTGCCCATCAGTGTGGTCCCATCAGTGCAGCCTCACCAGTGCCCATCAATTCAGCCTCACCAGTGCCCATCAATGCAGTCTCATCAGTGCCCATCAATGCAGGCTCACCAGTGCGCATCAATGCAGCCTCATCAGTGCCCATCAATGCAGCCTCACTAGTGCCCATCAATGCAACCTCACCAGTGCCTATCAATGCAGCCTCACCAGTGCCCATTAATGCAGCCTGATCGGTGCCCATCAGTGCAGCCTCACCAGTGCCCATAATGCAGCCTCACCAGTGCCTAGCAATGCAGCCTCACCAGTGCCCATTAATGCAGCCTGATCGGTGCCCATCAATGCAGCCTGATCGGTGCCCATCAATGCAGCCTCACCAGTGCCCATAATGCAGCCTCACCAGTGCCCATCAGCGCAGCCTCATCAGACAGGAAAATGTAGTTGGTTAGCAGGCTGGTTGGTAAGTTAAGCAAGGAACTTCCCTGGTTTTGTTTTGCCTCTACCTCCAACACCTCCCCAGTACACCTCTACCTCCACCACCTCCCCCAGTACACCTCTACCTCCAACACCTCCCCCAGTACACCTCTATCTTCAATGCTTCCCCCAATACACCTCTACCTCCAACACCTCCCCCAGTACACCTCTACCTCCAACGCCTCCCCCAGTACACCTCTACCTCCAACACCTCCCCCAGTACACCTCTACCTTCAACTCTTCCCCCAATACACCTCTACCTCCAACATCTCCACCAGTACACCTCTACCTCCAACGCCTCCCCCAGTACACCTCCAACTCCAATGCCACCTCCCCCAGTACATCTCTACCTCCAACGCATCCTCCGATGCATCCCCCCTCCCCCTAGCACACCTCTACCTCTAATTCCTCTTCCCAGCATATCTCTGCCACCAATGCCCCCCCCCCCAGCACACCTGTGCTTTCTTTTAACGACTCCCCAGCACACCTTGTCTTCCAACCCCCCCCCCCATCATACCTATGCCTCCAATTCCATCCCCCCCAATCTATCATACCTATGCCTCCAATTCCACCCCCCAATCCATTATACCAATGCCTCCAATTAATGCCCCCAATTCAGCACATTTATGCTATCATTCCCCTCCCCCTTCCTCCCTGTACATCTTGTTTAAACTCCCATTATACCAATGCCTCCATGCACTGCTTCCAATCACAGCACACTCTCATACCATTCTCGCCATGGGGGTCAAGCATCGGTGCACATTGAGGGCGGACCGAGAATGTTCGAGCCCGCCCACTTAGGACTGCCTTGCAGAGACATGCACCGCCCCACTCCATAGATGTGCAGCAGGAGGGAGGTGGAGAAGGGCGGTCCTAGGCAGCTGTTTAACACCTATTGAAAGCCCACGATGTGAGCCTGTGTGGGGCGGGGATGTGCAGCAGGAGGGAGGTGGAGAGGAGCAGTCCCAGATGGCTGTACAATTCCTATTAAAATGGCCATGCTGCATGGTGGGGGGGGGGGTTGGCTATACATTACCCAGACAGCACAGCCCTGTCCATACCTGCCCTCCTCATTTTTGCACTCGCCAAATGTGAGCAGGCGAGGGGAAATTTTGAGGGCTGTGATATATTACAAAAAAAGTTGAATGTTTGAAAGTCCAGTGTCATTTTCTCTGGTTTTGGGTAAGGTTAACATGGGTTAGAACTTCTATCAGTTTTTTATTCTTTATTCTGTGTGTCCTACTCAGGTCACCAGGTAATGGAGCAAGGGGAGACCTCTCCGGTAAAGACACAGCAATAAAAACATTTTTATAAGTAGAATAGCAAAGGTTTAGAATATACTGTATGTGGAGGTTTTATTGCTGTCTCCCTTACAGAGGTATCTTGATGAAGAGGAACTTCATTCAGCTATGGGGAAACTAAAAGGAGGCTTCAGGAGGAAGGAAGATGAGGGGAATGGGGGGGGGCAGACCGAGGAGACTTTCTCCTTGTCTAGAAGAGTGTTAACAACAAAAAAAGATACTCGGTCCCCCCCCCCCAAAAAAATAGCAATCATGTGGGAGGCTTCTTTTCTTACATGGGGAAATGTGCTGAGAAGTAAGTTCTCTTCATTTGATCAAAAAGGTTGTACACGCTCTTTTACCAGAGTTGGAAAAAATATTTCCAATACTGCCTATATAACAACACATTTCCCTTCTTTTTTTTTCCCTCCTACTCTGCAGGAAAACAGCAGTTCCAATTGATTGATAGACAACAGAGACATGTCTGCTTTTGAGAAAAACTTTAATTCGGGTCTTCTTTTTAGTGTGTTTTGCCTTTCCTTTTTTCCTGGCTGCAGCATTCAGAAACTCAACAGATTATAAAACTTCACTGACACAAATGTGTTTTTGTACCACAAGTGTTCTCAGTTCACGGTTAGTATTAACCCTAGCTGAGATTACATTCTTCCTGAATGTTACTTTCAAAGGAGCAAAAGCGGTACATTTAGCTATGCTGTTGAAATAAAATATTGTTGAGAAATAGAATACTTGCTAAAAGTGGGTTAGAACATGAAATTTAACAAAATGACTGTTATTTGATAATAGAATCACAGTTACCTAATGCAGGACATACACAGAGCGAATTTCTTTCCTGCAACTGTGGGTTCATCAGACAGTGTTGACCAAGGAATCCCTCCTGCCAAGCCATTGTATTCTCCCGGGGGAGATAACAGTGATTATTGCTAATGGCTATACCAGCCACTAGCGATAATCGCATGTAAATTCCGGTAGGCTGGTCGATCGATTGATCAACTTGATAAATTCAGCCTGCCCATACATTGTTTCGAATCCTGGCTGATTCGAACTGTCTATGGCTGGTCTCAGATTTAAAAATGCTCTGAAAAGTATTGTTAATACATTTCCTTATTTTCACTGAATGTGTATTATAGAAATGCAAACCTTACATGATTGTACAGCCAGTGACCTGCATGTCAGACAGCATTTACATTCTTGTGTTTTGCTCCTGGAGCTCAGCGATTAGCTCTGGGTAATGATGCTTGCATTCAGTGATAATATTTAGAAATGTACAAAATGACACTGCTTATCTGGAGAATGTGCACAATGGACACAACAAAAAGCCTTTATCTTCGTGAAACTTTGACCTTTTATGTCTGGTTTTAACATGAAGCAAGTGAGGTAGATTTGACTAGTGATAAAATACAAAGAGCAGATTTTTACATGATCCTTTCAGAATGTGGCATTCTTAACTCTTTCCTTGGATCGTTCATTTTTCCAACAGACTAATTTTACTGGACTCTTCAGCAGTTTGTAAAACTAATACATTTATAGGTGGGGTCAGTATGGTAGTACATAGAGCAATGATGACATGCAAAATCCTGTAACCCAGAGGAACCAATAAAATAGTGATGAACCCTAAACGTATAACTTAGGATAGTGGGGACACTAGTTCCAGTGACCCTGTTGACGGGCAAGGATTCCCTAACTTTGTTTTGGCTATGGGACGGGAAGTAAATATAGTGTATATAAGGCTAAAACATTTTTAGTTTTGTAGCTAAGGTATTGGTTAAGGTCCCTGTACAGGTTTTTTACTGTCTGTGTAACATCCCTTCCTTGCCTGTCTCAGAGACAAAGCAGAAAGTAAAAGAACATCTCCAATTAGAGATATCCTCTATTAGACAACTGTCATCAAGACCATCTTGATTTGAAAATTCTTGTTTCTATGACAACGTTAGGACAAATTGAAAAAGGTGAGTGGGGTCACAGACATCAACAAAAACCCAACATCGGGACAATGCTGGGTTCACTGTGTGGGTGAGTATGTGTTTTGAAGAATTTTAGACGTTGAAGTATGTTATTTTGAAGATAACCCTGCAATATAGGTAAGGTGGGGGGGGGGGGATAATGGGGGAGTTCCACCTTTAAATCAGTAACTTTGGAGTTCTAATGGCTAATGCATGGTTCTTTGGAGGTTGTTGGTTCCAATGGAGTTCATAGAGCACTATGCAAACTGTAACCTTTCTCCTATCCTCTCCATCTGACCACCTGGCTGTCCTCACTTTCTCCTAACAAATGCATTTCAAACTTCTACTTCTTGTGTAACTAGATTGGAACATTTTTATTCCAGCTCAGAAAAAACATGGCACTGAAAAACAGTTTAACCCCTAAATGGAATGATGTTTTAAAGTCGTGTACTTAATCTCAGAACATGTAAGCATAGCCATACGAATGGAAATAAGATAAAAGATTGTATTCTCTACTTGCCATATTGGTACATTTATGAATTGTAATATAACCCCTGACATTTTCCAGCCACCCCAACAAAGAGATTTATTGTCATACATTTAGACAAAGTTTCAGGATTAAAGTGAAGCTGTACTACATTGTAGCTGCACTACAATAATAAACCAGCCAAATACTGAAAACTTTATTCCAGTGTTCAGCAATTTTGGCCTTGGCCTAAATGGACATTTTACCACTTATGCGTGAACATTACAACTGACTGGGAGGCCCTCTTTTTCTAGGCCCATGTCTTACTTTGGTGATACACTACTACTCCTTACAGATAGTCTGCTTTAAATCTATAATGTAAAATAGCTTAGGGGAATATAACAGGCATCACTAAATGGGGGACTGTGGTTCAGATCCCTTCTGAGCCCCTGCTCTGTCAGGACCACTGAAGGCAGGAGGCCCATTCAGTGCTGATGGGCCTCCTGCCCTCCATCCAGAATCGTCCTGCCTTCCACTCTCTTCTCTGTGTAAGGTAAGAATGTGCAGGGGGGCAGAGGATAAGGCTGTAAAGAATGGGGAAGCAGGGGGTGATGTGAAGGGGGGCAGTGGTGTGGGCAGGGGGATGTGAAGGGGGCAATGTTGTGGGGGGATGTGAAGGAGGCTAGCACTGTAGAGGTGGAGGGCATGTGAAGGGGATACTATGGCTACATTCACACTGACCATTAGGGCTGGTGCAAATAGTAGCTGCAGGAATCAGGAATTCCTGCTGCGGCTTTCAGTGGCTAGTTGCAGTTGCTGGTCCCGTTCACTATGATGACAGGTCGCCGGAAGCCTCTGCTATTCACAGCTGTCCAACAGCCAGGGATTACCTGCGGTAATCACTGTTAGACGCACCTTTGATTTGGGCTGATGGCGGCACCTAGACACTGAGTCACAGCAACAGCTGTCACTACAAATCACACCTGCCTTAATTACCAGTGTGGATGTAGCCTTATGCTACATTCACATATATGTGGGTGCGGGACTGCGTGTAAATCACATGCATTCCCACACCCACGTGCAGATACACACAAAATGTGTGTGCACACAGAAAACACGCAGGGGGGTGCCATGAACTTTTAATGGCACCCCATGCACTGAAAAACATTGTACAGTTTCATAGAAATCACATGGTGCAAAATGTGAACTGGGGCTAATGTGAAGGGGAAATTGTGATGTGAAGTGGGAGACTGATGTGTGTGTGTGGGGGGGCTAAGAACACTGATGTAACAGTGGTATAGAAGGAATGTGTTGTAATGTGAGGGATCATGACACAAGAATGCGATTTGGACCTCTGCTGAAGGAAAATTTTACTAATCGGACCTCACTCAATGTAAAAACATAACAGTGTGTTTAACCAATTCCTGCCCAGCCGTCATTTTGCTATTGGCTCTCCCATTGTGACTGGACATCATATGACGTCCTTCAGAACACGCCGCTCATGCACGCCCCCTTTACCATGTGATCAGTTGTGTCCAATCACAGCTGATCAAAGTGTAATCAGGAAGTGCCGGTTATCGGCATTCCTCTATTCACACTGACAGAACGTGAGGAGAGGAGAGCCGATAAGCGGCTCTCCTGACAGGGGGGATCTGCACTGATAATCAGTGCAGTGATTATAAGTGCAGCCCCATTAGCGATGCCCACCAGTGCCTGCCAGTGATGCCCACCAGGGCCCGCCAGTGATGCCAATCATTGCCCATCAGTGATGCCTTTCAGTGCCCATCAGTGATGATTGTCAGTGCCTCCTTATCAGTGCCCATCAGTGCCACCCATCACTGCTCATCATTGCCCATCAGTGCCACCAATCAGTGCACATCATTGCCGTCTATCAATGCCCATCATTGCCCCCTATCAGTGCCCATCAGTGCCACTATAAGTGCCCATTAGTGCTGCCTATTAGTGCCCATCAGTGCTGCATGTTACTGCCTCCTCATCAGTGCCACCTCATCAGTGCCCATCAGTGCAGCCTCATCAGCGTCCGTCAGTGCAAGGAGAAAATATACTTACAAAAAGTAAACTTTTTTCATTAGCTTAGCAAAAAATAAAAAACCCAGTGGCAATAAATGCCACCAAAAGAAAGCTTTATCTGTCTTAAAAAAAATGTAAAAATGTTGTTTGGGTACAGCACTGCATGGCCGTGCAATTGTCATTCAAAGTGTGATAGCGCTGAAAGCTGAAAATTGGGCTGGGGCAGGAAGGGGGTGAAAGTGCTTGGTATTGAAGTAGTTAAGTGTAGCTTAGTTTAGTTTAGAAAACACAATGAAGGGAATTTATCAAAACTAGAGCAGACAGAATCTGGAGCAGCTGTGCATGGCAACCAATCATCTTTTATTTTGAGTTTGTTCAGTTAGGTTTTCAAAGTGAAAGTTAGAAGCAGATAGACTGCCATGCCCAGCTGCCCCAGTTTTGATAAATTACATTCATTTTATTTTGAAAGATAAATTCATCAGTTATTTTTACTATATGTTTGACTTTATAGTTTGATAATCCTGTAACTATAAAATTCAAAAGATCAAAGAGATGTTGAAGCCAAAAAAAGTCTTAAAACTGTGACAATATACCATTTCTTGGATACTTGGCAATAACTTGAGTACATGTAGTAAAGTTTGTCATTCATTTTGTGGGTGTCACTGTTGTCAGTACAGAACTGAGAAGGTCAGGTGACCTATGCAAATTGGCTGAGGGAGAGAGGAGAATTGCAAGGATTTTTGGCAGCCTTTGCATCGTTAGTAAGAAGCAGTCAAGTGAAATGATGTAGATTCACCAATACACCACTAAACATAGGTTTAGCCTCTCAATGCAATACAAAGCTCTTCAAACAGAGCCTAAATAAAAGGCTGTAGCATGCGCTTCTAGGAATTTGAAAACACTTTGTCAGGCGGTAATGGCGGTGGCAGAATTGTTCACAAGCTTTTTTACACTGTTTGTTTCTTAAAGAAAAAGGGCTCCTCATTCCCACATGCTAATTTCAGGCAATACGTTAATACTGTGCCTCATTGTTCACGGTAAATCAGAATGATCTAGTAAAATATAGCTAATTTTTAGCATTAATAGAAAGTACACTTGTCTGAAAACATATAATACACGAAACATTCTTTTATATACTATATTTTTTTATATAACATCCAGGTTTATTGAAGAAAAAAATATGAAAGCATAAGTATGGAGTCACAGCTCCTATTTAGCAAACAACAAATATACAATAGAGTAATACACATAATAACATGTACTTTCTTAGCTTATACAGTAAGTGGTGACTGGATATGTTCTGGAGAGTGGTAACCAAAGGTTAGAGCCGATTTGTGTGTATTCCTTCAGTGAAGAAGTACGCACGTTGAAAGATAGAGATTTAGGATGGAGCGTATTTTGAGAATAGGAGGTAATAGCAGTGAAAAGTGAGAGAGGAAAGGTAGGTATAGAATATAGTGGGGATAAGATGTAAGGAGGCTTATCTTCTAGTATAGATTGTACCAAATAAGAGCATGCCATTGTTCACCATGTGTCTGTTCCGCGTATTTTCAGCGTCAAATCATTCATGACAACAAAACTACATTGAAATGGCAGTAAGTGTCTGTCTAGAGCAAGCCAGGGAGGTACAGGCCTTCCTAACGTGCTGCTTTCAGGTTCTCAAATGCCTGAGAGAATTTATACATGAACCAGGGGGTCCAGGTTTTGTGAAACCTTTTCATGTTATCAGTTGACTGAGCAATGGTCTCCTCCATATCACCGATATCAGCTATTCTATGCAGCCAGTCCTGGATGGTTGGGAATCGGGAGGATTTCCAGAAAAGCGGTATGAGTGCTTTGGCTGCATTCAATGTTTGGATGGTGAGTTTTTATATCTCTAAAATGAGACATTTCTGATATGTGGTAGACAACACGCCGCATCAAGTTTCAACTTCGTCTCCGTGATCAGATATATCACCTCTTTGTCTTTGGCCCAAAAAGGTGATATTAAAGGGCATTGCCACCAGATGTGGATTAGGGTGCCTTTGTCCTATTGGCAACGCCAGCAGGTGTCAGGGGTCTGTGGGAACCAAGAGTGGAATTTCACTGGTGTGGTGTACCAATATGTGAGTAGCTTATAGGCCGTTTCTTGTGTTCTGGTACTGAGAGAACATTTGTGGGTGAATATACATGCCCTTTGCCATTGCTTATCCGAAATTGGCATGTCCAGAGCCTTCGACCAGCTCTCTCTAAATCTACCATCTTAAGGTCCACAGAGGTCTTGAATCCATGTATATGAGAGAGAGGTAGCCTTCTGGAGAGGTTCACCTACCAGGCACACTGACTCCAGCTCGGTAGGTTGTCTGCTAAAGTTGCCTTTTCTAGAGGGGTGGTTGAGATAGCTGTGGACCTAAAAATAGTAGGTCCACAACAGTAGGTCAGGGGTGTTGTTGTCTGCTTTGAGCTCTCAAAGCTCTTTGAACAGATTGTTGCGGAAGCAATTCATAGCTTGAAGTGTCTTGGTTGAATTTAGGGGTGTAGGAAACAGTTCCCAGTCCCGGGTTGGAAATCAGGGTTGTTCAGTAGCAGTGTAAGGGGACTTAATGGAATAGAAATGTCAGTTTGTTTGACCAGTCAATGAAAGATTGCTAGTGTGGTGCCTATTAAAGGGTGCATTTTCAGAGACGGGGAGGTAACTTGACCAGGGGATCCAGGGTGAAGATTGTAGGGGGATGGGACTCAGTTTGTCTTCTAAGGAGATCCAGTCCTTGAGATTTCAATGGCAGTGCCAATCGATAATTCTATGGGTGGCAAAATAGTAGTTTCTGAAGTCTGGCAAGCCCATCCCTCCTCCTGTCTTGGACTTGGCCAGCAGAGTAAATTTAATTCTGGGAGTTTTGTGAGCCCAGATGAATTTCAATTGGATTGAAGAGATTGCTTTAAAGAAGCTCTGGGGTATTTTAACCGGTAGATTCCTAAATAAATAGAGAATCCTTGGCAAAATAGACATTTTGTAGATGGCTGCTCGACCAAACCAAGAAAAGATTTGTGGATGCCATGCCTGGAGGTCCTTTTCAACTGTTTTGAGGAGGGGTGGGAAATTGTGTTTGTAAATTTGGGAAAGACTTGGTGTCAGCCAGATTCCCAGATATTTAAGTGCTGAAGCCTCCCACTTAAAGGGGCAGTTAGTTTTTATGTTTTTAAGGGTGTCTTTGGGTATAGTATTGTCCATTGCTTCTGATTTTGAGTAATGATTTTTAGATTGGACACGTAACCAAATAGGGAGAATTCTTTCATCAGGGCAGGTAAAGAGGTGTGTGGACTGGTCAGGAAGAACAGCAGGTCATCTGCGTAAGCCGCGACCTTAAAATCCTTGTCAGCTATCCTGAATCCCTGTATTGTTCTCTCAGATGTCACCCTTCTGATGAAAGATTCTAGTGATAGAATGAAAAGGAGGGGTGAGAGAGGACAGCCCTGCCTTGTTCCATTGTTGATGTGTATTTTGTCTGATAAGGATCCATTTATCTTAATTAAGTAAATGGATTCTTATAAAGTGATGAAATCCAGGTCATCATATGGGTACCCAAGCCAACAAACCTACATGTTTCCAGCATGAAGTCCCATGCTACTCGATTCAATGCCTTTTCAGCGTCCGTAGACAGGAGAAGGCCCTCGATCTTTCGCGATCATGTGGCATGTATCAGATTAAGTGCTTTAGTCACATTGTCTTTAGACTCTCTGCCAGGCATAAAGCCTGCCTGCTATGGACCAATCAAGTCGTGTAGCAGTGGCCATAATCTGTTGGCAGTTTTGCCAAAAGTTTGACATCAATATTGAGCAGAGAGATTGGTCTGTAACTGGTACATTGAAGGGGGTCTTTGTTTGGCTTGGGGATTACCGTTATTTGATCTGATAGGAAGGCTGGCAGGGAGTTCAGTGCACTCAGTAGTGGGTCAAGGAGTGTGGTTGTGAATATCCTGTAGTAGATGGATGTGAAGCCATCAGGTCCCGGGCTTTTCCCGGCTTTTAGGTCTTTCACGACCTGTCTAAGTTCTGAAGCTTAAATTGGTCTTTTTAAATGTAGAACATCATCTTCTGTCAAAGTGGGAAGTTTAGAGTCTTTTAGGTAAGTCTGGATTATTTGTAATCTATCACCTTGGGCATGTGCGGGTTTGTGTGGACTTATAGAGATCAGTGAAATAGGTATGGAAATGGCGAGCTATTTTTTCATTAGTGATGTCGACTTTCCCTGCTTTATTTCGGATGCCTAAAATGTTTTGATTGGCTTTGGTGCTTTTCAAGGCTCTCGCCAAGAATTTGTCTGTCTTATCCCCATGCTCGTAGTAGATTTTTTTCTGAAAGAATAAGAATCGTTTTGCCTTAGTTTCAAGCATCTGCTGAAGAGATTTCCTAGTGTCTAACAAGGTCTGGGCGTATGGTTTGGTTAAAGACTATTTATGTTGGGTTTCAAGGGAGTGTTTTTTGTCCGTTAACTGTTTGATTGCCTTCTCTCTTTCTCTTTTGCTGTGTGCTCCCATTTTGATTAGTTCCCTTCTAATGGAGCATTTATGTGCCTCCCAGACTATTATGGGATCAGCACCAGGGGTGTTGTTGTGTTCAAAGTATTCTCTTATGAGTGAGGATATCTTGGGGAACAACTAGGGATCAGTTAATAGTGTGGGGTTTAGTCTCCAGGTATTGGGTTTGGGTGGGGGCCTTGACAGGTTCATAGTCAGGGATATGGGGGCATGGTCTGAAATGGATTGAATCCCTATGTTGGCTTCGGTGATCAAGTTTAAATCTCTTTCCGAGGTCAAAATGTAATCGATCCTGGAGTAGCGATCAAAACACCAAGTGTCAACTAATTGCATAGAGTTCAGAAGTGTTTTAATCATTTTAAGGTGATGTAGGTTTTGCCGGAGGAGGTGTCAGCTAGGGGGTTAAGGGGGATAGTAAAATCTCCATCTAAAATCACACAGCCAGAGCTGAAGAATTTGAGTTCAGTCAACATATGTTGGCAGAATGTTGGATGGGAGGCATTCAGGAAATAAACATTTGCTAATGTAATGGGGATTCCGCAACATTTCCCTTTTAGGAAGATATATCTTTCCCCTGGGTCCGTCAGTCTGTCTGTGAATTCAAAGGAGGCATTTTTCAAAAGGGTGGAGCATTTTTCAGGAACAATCAGTCCCTTGGCATTGTGGGATGTTACTGTAGCATTGTGGCCCAAGGAGGAGTATGCCATTGCGTAGATTCAGAGAGAGCCGGCGTGTTGTGGTCTGCAAAAAACAACTGTCAATACTGTTAGGGTATTTGCATAGACTCAATTTAGATCTACCAGTCAACTAAATGGCATAAAAGGGTGTGCGATAGAGAGGGGCAAGGATTAGGGATAGTAGCAGAGGAAAAGAGAGGAGAGAAAATTGAGAGATAAATTAGTCCTCTTCGGGGGGTTCGTGTATAAACCCAAAAGAATTAAAGTAGTGCTCCCTTACAGGGTTTGAGGGCTGTATCGGGAGACACTCTGTGGGGACGAGGAGCAGCGTCTATCAGGACGTTTTGTATTAGTACTGTAAACCTGGGTTTACGGAGGTAGACGGTCCGCAGCCGCAGTAGTCTGTAAACTTTAAGGCATATAGGCCAACTCTGCACATATGGTGCTTTAAAAAAGGATAACTAAAGCAGAAACAAAAACAGGATACAATGAAAAGTAAAACATGAAATGAAATGAGAAACCACTGCACTCAGTCAGGAACAGAGGAGCGGGCATGATCCGCTTCCCTCTGTCCCAAATGATTGCGGTTGTTGGCTGTCGAACACAGCTGTGGGCAGCAAACTAGAAGCCTCTTCTAATCATCACTAAGGCAAAAACTGCATATTAACTTCTTCAACCTCTAAACAGGGATGGGTAGTTAGGTATTAACTGCAAGGAGAATGGTTATCATCTGCACCCTGAATGACAGCCTGTTACGAAGAACAAATTGTGTCTAAATGAATATACATGTCGCCCTAGCATCCATTGAATGTGGAACAAGGATGGGTAAAGTGTGCCCTATTCCTCCCATTGGTTGTAAAGAGCCAAGTTCTCACTCATATGGACAGGAATTGATGGGTATTTGTAATTACTCCTTTAACATATCAGGAAGAGTGGCAGTCATACGGACGCTGAAATGTTCCAGGGAAGTCACTTTGAGCCTCAAGTAGGGAGTATAGGGGTGGCCCTGTCCAGTTCCCTTTCCCAAAGTGGCGGTTGGTGACAAATTTCCCCACTAATCACTATCGCTCAATTCTGCAAGTGATTCTAATTTGTTATTGCTGTTTTATAGCTGGTCTAAAACCACTTTTGAAGTAAAGGGACACTTTTTGGTTGCCATAGACAATCTCAAGTTTCCAGGCAGAAAGAACAGTATATATAATATAAAACTGAATGCAGGGCACTAGACAAAGCACTAGGAACAAAAGGGAGGTAAAATTGTTTGATACAGTATTGTAATCTGTATGTGTTCTGTTTTTTTCACTTTTTTGAAATTCCCACTGGCTCCGTCCCCATTTGTTGCAACGCTCCCTTGGAACTGTTCCCGGAACACAGTACATTGGGCGGAGGATCCATCCGCTGGACACAGTGGGGAGACTGGATCCTGGGGACAAGGTAAGTAACCTGTACCAGGATACTGCAATGCAGTCCCGAGAGCATCTCGGGGTTACCGCTAATGGTACTGAAATTTAACCCCGAGACACTCTCGGGATTACTGCCAGGGAGGTTAAAAATGCCTCTCCATGTACATGAACACATAGGCTTTTTGGAGCTGTAAGCGTTTTCAAGCTGGAAAAAACCCCAGGGCTAGGGTGTTCTGGAGCAGCAGTGTTACAGCTGTAAAAACGCGTAACGTTGTTAAACACGTGTTAACGCTGTATACAGCATTAAACCGCGTCAAGCATTTTTAAGCTGTAGTAATTGGATTTGCTAAACGTACATTAACGCCAATGCAAAACGCTTCTAAAAGCGTGTTTTTACAGACGCTTTTTCCTGGCGTCATTACTGTCTTTCAACTTTTTTTTTATTTATTTTTTTTACACCCTGTGTGCATGAGGCTTAAAAGTGCCATGTGACAAAATCAAGTGCAAAAAAATTCAAAAATGTCAAAAATATGGAACAGCAAGGACAACATAAGTGCAATACAATGATCGAGCACAAAAAAGTGCAAAAAGTAAAACCCGTTCCTCCAATCAACATATGTGTCATGTTCACTATGAACAGAAAACACAGCATAAAGTTCTAGAAAGTATACAGTGCACAAAGTGCAAAAAGTGACACATATGATGCTATGATATATAAAATTATCCACTATATATATATATATATATATATATATATATATATATATATATATATATATATATATATATATATATATATATATATATATATATATATATATATAAAATAAACTACAGTTAAAATGGAGTCCATATTTTCAGTGTGAGAGAACAAACAGTAACCTCTAGTCTACAAAACATATATGTGTTTAGTGATCTTTCAAAACCTCTATCAACACCTTTTGTATAAGCAATTGATACACCTGTAGCGCCCTGCTCCTGTTGATCAGGCGCTTGCATGTAAATTTAGTGGGTTATCTGTTCTGTACATAGTTCAGATTCAATGATATGGCTAAATTAGCCTCTGTTCCAGCATTGGCTGTGTTGTGTGCAGTTCCACACTGTCGCTTGTAGGTGTCGTTGTCACCACAGGCCAGTGATGGAAGGGCAACAGGCTAAGGTGTATTGAGTGTCCTTCTTTCCCAGAAACAGCCCAGTGGGAGTGGTTCATCGCTGTGCATTGTGGGAAAGGATACTTAAGGGGCAGACGCCATATTTTTCGCTCTCTCGCTTCCTGGCCCTCCTGGCCTAAGGTATGTGACAACTCTTTTTCTATCTCGGGGCCCTGCTGGCCCGAGGCTATGTGACCGCAAGTAGGCCCAGAAGCTATTTGGGGCCTACTGGTTCAGAGGTGGTCCTGTGCTGTCTGTCCTGTGGTAAGAAGCCGAGCAATTGAAAGATTCGGGGGAGGACTCATCTTGGAGAGGACCGAGCGAAAGGCTGGTATCTCAAGAAGAGCCTGGTGACTGCATCCTAACCAAATCTACCTCACAGTACTGGCTTAAAGGAATTATTGATACTGTGTTGCTGTGTTCGTTACCATTACTGAATCCTGTGGCAGAGGATCATACAACTAATACTAAATCCTGTGGCAGAGGATTGTTCAACCATTATTGTTCCTATCAAGTCTGTGGAAAAGACTTTTGTCCGTGCATCATTCCGGCTGCTAGGTCAGTGAGAGAGGCCTATCCGGGTGAGCAAGATCTGTTGACTGAAGGAGTACTTGTCTACGGGATCTAAAAGTTCCTCAGTGATCTGCACAAGGTATCTGAACTTTCCCTTAAACCCTCCATCCCTCTACTGCTCAAGTTGTTCAATAAAAAAGCATTGGAAAAAAAGAACTAAATCACTTGTGCATATATAGGTGGGCCCAGTACAGACTCTAAGTTTCTAGTGTGGTGAACTGTGAGTAAGGGGTAACGGCAAAGACCCAAAATAATAACCAGCAGCTCCTTCGGGGGTGAGTGCTACACACCTTTTTGCCAGCCATGGTTTGAATTTTGTTTGCTTTCTGCTGAATTGGCCAGAATTTTAGCTGTTGATGGGCCTGTCAGCATCACCTGACTCAACTAACTTTGACTGAACAATCGAAGGAACTAGGCTTCCAGATTGTGAATGTGATAAATCCCCGCCCACAGACCCCTGCAATCACCTGCCAGGGTTGTGGGAATGAGGCCCTTGCTCTCATCAACATGGGGGAAAGGTGCTTTACCAGGGTGGACCCCCATGTTGAGGGCATTTTTTTTCTATTGAGTGGAGTCCCTCTTAAAATCTATACCAGACTTCATGGGTTTGATCTACTAAATCTGGAGAGTGAAAAATCTGATGCAGCTCTACATAGAAACCAATTGGCTTCCAGTTTTTTTTTTGTCAAAGTTTAATTGAACAAACGGACGTAAGAAGCTGATTGGTTTTGCACTCCCCAGTTTTAGTAAATCAACCCCCAAGGGTCTGGTATGTAGCTGGGAGGGAGGTGGGGTTGGGTGTGGAACTCTACACAATAATATTTTTTATTCTTGCTCTAGCATGTGCTATTGCAAAAACAACATTTACAGAGAAAAAAAACTATACAGTTTAAATTACTGACAAATGACATTCATTGTCAGCGTCTTCTTTCCTAAAAAGAGCTTACAGACCCCTCCAAAGGTCCCTCAAAATACACAGCGAACCTTTGAAGGAGTCTGTGTGCTGTTTTTTTTTGTTTTTGTTTTGTTAAACAAAGAAGCTATCAATGGCATGTCAACAATTTTAAAGCTATTTTCTTTGTAAATATCAGTGCTGTGCTGCTGCAGCACTTTCTGTACATCACAGAGATGTGCCCCTTCATAGGCAGGAGTGAGACACCACCCAGGCATGTTATTTAAAGGATTTTTACTTTTTTCATTTTAAGCATTTAAAAATCACTGTTCCTGCTACTTTTTTTGCGTTGGTACATGTTTGCCAGGGCAGTGGCCATCCCCCCATAAACAAGAGGTCCACGCTGCTCACAGGTGAGTTGACTCCAACAGTATGATCTCCTCACTGCAGGGTGCTCGCCCAGTCGCAGCTGAAGCAATAATGAAAGGAAAGTCCGGATGGCTGCACACCAAACTGAGATCCAAATGCCTTTATTCACATAAAACCATGAAGAACATGAGGAGCACTACATGTACAAGCAAGGGAGGCACGGCTTACATGTTTCTCACATGAATTGTTCTTCATTGTTTTATGTGAATAAAGGTATTTGGATCTTGGCCATCCCCCCATGCTATTTTTTTCACATCCCTTTGCCTATTAGCCCAGAAAATGTGCATTTTTATTTTGACAAATTTGACAGATTGGGCTTCCATTGATTTCAATAATGTTTGGATTTAGCATACAAACTTTGCCAAACACTGCTCAAATCAAACTCAGGGTAGTTCAGCTCATCACTACTTGGCATCTTACAAACGGAGAGAGTATACATTGTACTGCACATGTACCACAGTTATTATAAAACAAAAAACAAAAATTAGTACAAGAAAACAAATCATTTTGGGGCAGAAGAAACATACAAAGTCCTTTATACCATATAACTTTAACTGATAGCATGTTTTCCATGTATGGACAAAAACAGAAACCGATTAAGAGTAGGTGACCTCTGTGCCTATCACTTGAAAATTCTTTTGAAGCAACTTCTAAAGCCTCGTACACACGATAGTATTTTTTCCAACGGGAAATGTGTGATGACAGGCTGTTGGCGGAAAACCGTGTGTATGCTCCATCGGACAATTGTTCTTGGATAGCAGGTTTTAAAATTTTCTGTGGACAGATGTGTGTTGTCGGATTTTCCGAGCGTGTGTACACAAGTCCATCGGACAAAAGTCCAAAGTACAAGCGCGGATGCTCGGAAGCAAGGAAGAGTCGGAAGCGGTCGGTCTTGTAAACTGGAGTTTGGAGAATTAACATTCGTAACATGGCAAATTATGAAATCTCGAAATGCAGCGCAACATATTCTTCTTCTTTAATGGTATAATAATGAAGCTGCTTTGCTGGTGATACTGATGGAGTTATTGCAAATTAATTTTTAAAGGCTTTTTTTCTAGTGATATCAAGAATAATATTATTATTATTTTTTTTTTTTTGGGCAAGTTACCACAACACCATTATCCCATAGTTTTTAAGATCAAAGATACAACTATGTTGGTGTCCCTTGTCAATTTTACATTGTATTTTTTTAAATGTAACTGCCTACTACCAAACTGTCATTTGAAGTAAAACACATAGCCAAGTATTATTCTCCACAATTTTTTATTGTGCATTAATAAAAGAAAGCAAATAAAATTAGACATGCTATCTGCCAATAGAACTTAACCAAAAAGTGCATTCTATGCATCCAAAAATATAGAAAATATACCAAATCAAATCATTTTCAACCAAAATAATAATGTCAAAGCAATAACTCCAAGGCCAATAATAAATAACACGTTATCTCCTCCGATTCCACAACATGTCTGGTTGACGAACGGACATTCAGAAACTAAATGAAAAGCGTGAAATGAAACGTGCAAATCAACACTCACCAAACTTCTACTAACACAAAATTAGGGTGGTGCTAAAGAGCTGAAAAACCATGTAGTACAGGGGTCTCAACCTGGCGGCCCTACAGCTGTTGTGAAACTACAAGTCCCATCATGCCTCTGCCTGTGGGAGTCATGCTTGTAACTATCAGCCTTGCAATGCCTCATGAGACTTGTAGTTTCGCAACAGCTGGAGGGCCACCAGTTTGAGACCCCTGACGTAGTACGTCACTACGTTTGTGATTGTTGGCCAACAATTGTGTGCCGTGTGTATGCAAGGCAAGTTTGGACCAACGCCCTTCGGACAAAAGTCCATGGTTTTGTTGGCCAACAATCCAATCATGTGTACAAGGCGTAAGGGTTAAGGCCTTTACATTTTTTTTTTGTAGAGGCTACTATGGAGCAAATAATAAGCAGTAGTTTTAGTACTCAAGATGGGAATAGAATGACATCACAGACTAGCACCATTCGGCTGATCCTTGCTTACAGCATCTGCTTGGAGATACCCTTTAAATATAAATGATTTTGACCTGAAAATCTTTACACTAATATAACTGTATATTTGCAATTTGACTATTTTTTTAACAGACCCCCAAAAAATTGTATATAAGTACTATGGAGCACAGGAGAGTTTCTGGCCTGTAATGACTTTAGAATCATTTGAAAAGCCAACAATATAAAACAAATCATATTGAGGAGCTTTGTTACTGGTTGTGGAGCAAAGATTAGCAGCTGACAAGGCATGCTCATCTTTCTTTCTCACAGTCAACATTGCAGATCGTTAGCAAGTGTTACTTAGCAGCAGAAAGACTCATGTGGGGTTTTTCTCTCTGCATTTGTTGTTTTGTCGTACCTCTCAATGGGCCGTTATTAGCTCCTTGCTAGACCACTTCAGGTCAAGTGTAGGCGTGTGTTACTCCTTACAAACTCATCACAATCAATGTCAGCATCTAGATAAGTTGCTAGAACCAAAGCTGATAGTGTCGTTTTATAGAAGACTCCATGTGTTTTGTGTGCATATGATGAAGGCTGAAATGGAGCCTCAATAATTCCTTGCCTGAATGGATTAAACAGGCTGATCTTTTGTAGATGTTTAGCAACTAAAACTAATTAGCACAAAGACACCTGTCTTTCAATAAAGTTTAAAAGAAATCACACTGCTGCCACTAAGGAAATGCTAAACCCAGACTCTGTGGAGTGAAATAAAAATAAATAAATATATTTCAAAAGGACATGAACAATGTCTGGTGGGAACATTTTACTGCTGAAAGAGCTTTGCTTGAGAAACATGTTGGCATTTGGAATTTTATTTGGTGGTAATGGTTTAGTGGATACAGATGAACAGGATAACAGCTTCATCTTTTCACTAAGTCAGCCAAGATTTTTTGTCCCCCGTAGATGCAGAATAAGAGGAATCTTTGACTCAATAGAATTTTAAAGTGCTAATCCCAAGCAGTTCAGTCACAACAAAGACAAGCATGCTATTTCTTGCTGGAAAATATCTCTTATATTGTTTTGCCACCTTCAATAGTGCACCCTGCGGCCACATTTTCGGCATATTTCTCTTGAAAACAAACCTTAGGGAGATTAAGAGAATCACCCTTATAGTAAAAAATATCTCAAATTAGCATGGATACTCAGATAATATTTCTTTTTGCAGTGGAATACTCTGTATGTTTACTTTGTCTTAAACCAACTCTGTGAAGTCCAATGATTAAAAAAAAATGTAGTTACATACTGATGCCCCACAACCTGTTTAAATATTTGTTTTGTAACACTTCATATAAGTATTTTTTTTTAAAGTTAATCAACTTCATGCAGAGCCAGGAGGGGCATGCAGAGCTAAGAGTCCTGCTCGCGTTGTGTGTGTGCACAATTGGCAACATGACCATGTAGCTTTGGAATTAAAGGGTTTGTAAATCCTTGTGTTTTTTCACCTTAATGCATCCTATGCATTACACCTGGCAGTCACTGTTCCCCCAGCCCCCCCGTTTTACTTAACTGAGCCCCTTCAACTGTTCGGCGGGGATGCGCTGTCCCTCTCTCCACGGGCTCTTGATTGGATAGATTGATAGCAGCGCAGCCATTGGCTCCCGCTGCTGTCAATCAAATCCAATGACGTGGGTGTCGGGGGGCAGGGCTGAGTCCAGCATTTATGTCCGTGGACGCAAATGCCTGACTCGAGAGCGCGCCCGCAAGGTAACCCCCTCGGGAGAGCGCTTCTCCTAGGGAGTTATCTGATGCATGGATGAGCCGTGAGAGCTGCCGGGGGACCCCAGAAGAGGATATTCTGGGCCACTCTGTGCAAAACGGTCTGCACAGTGGAGGTAAGTATGATATGTTTGTTATTTAAAAAAAATAAAAAAAGGTCCTTTACAATCACTTTTAAAGTGGTTCTATAGGCACTCTCTTTACTGTGACCTACAGGTAAGCTCACAATCAGGCTTACTTGTAGGTACAATGAATATCTCCTAAACGTACACCATTTAGGATATACAGTATTCACATCGGTAATAGGCGTCACCAGCACATGTGCAGTGATGCTCTGCATTCAAGGGCATACAGTATACCGTAGCTCATGCACACACAAAAGGAAGACAGGGTGAAGATAGAAGCGCCGGTTGAGCCGTGACTGCGCTGCTCTGGAGTGCTCCCTTTGCAGGTAAGCCTGTCCTAGGTGCATACTAGCACATTATGGCATAACACTGCAGATGGCCCTTTTTTTTTTTTTGAGAGAGCGGTTAACCACCACTTTAATTCTGATGTCAATTAAGCCCTGCGTAGAAAATATTAAATTATGCCTCAAAATGTACCTAAAGCCAATTTTTGTTTTTGGACAGAGTGGTGATGGCTTGGAGTGAATAATTTTTGATTAAAATCCGTTTCTCCATTATGGAAATTTACGCTATTTGTCCTGGTGACCGCTGTCACTAAAACTGGACTGAAAGTTAAGCTGAACTCCAGAAATTACCTACCTGCCCTGCAAGGGTTAAATGTTTGTTACCTCTAGGGGATGAGGAACAAGGTATAATACTTACATTACTTCTCGGTTAGGCAGACTCCCTCCAACTGTTCAACCCGTCCCTACAAAAATTCTTTCATAATGCGCTCAAGGCCTTGGTCATACAATGATGTTATCAAGTAGAATGAAGAACCGATAAACCTGCATTGTACATGAGGATGGCGTGAGCCTGTCTACAACTGGGAGTAAAGAAGAATACAGATTCCTGCTTGAGCAAGGTGTAAGGTAAGTATTACACCTTATTGTTAATGTATATTTAACTCTTGCAGTGCAGGAATAGGGAGGGTGGTAATGGTGACTGACTGCTGCAAAGTTATTTTTTCCTGAAGTTGGGCTTCAAGGAAAATCCAAATTTTTGAGTTGCCATCAGAATAGGAGTAGAGAGGAAAGCTTTCAACGAAGATACCAGTTTTGTCTCGTTCTCACTTGCGTCATCCCTTGCCACCCCTCTGAAAAGCTATCCACATTGGATTGCTTTTAAAAGAGCATTTAACAGGTGGTAAGACAGTAATATGTCAACTTTCACTGCCCCTTTAAAATCTCTAAAAGCCTGAACCTCTGTGTCGCAACTGCATATGATGAATAAACTTAAATAGGAGGTATTACCTGTCAAATGCAACATTCGGCTTATTTTTTGGCAAAGGATCTAGCTTAGGTATTTAGCAAAGCATTGTGCCCATGGCATGGGAACAGCCCTGAGCAGCTGCTTCCCTTCTTTAAGTAGGTGGTCAGGTAAAACCATGGCTCATCACCTGCTTATACTGCCCCGGTTGCCCATGTGAACAATGCAAAATTTCTAAGCGGCCATTTCCCACATTTTGGAAATATTTTCTCTCAGTTCCTCTTGATTCAGAACCGGTAACAAAGGGAAATCTCCCCATGGGACACACATGGCAAAAAAAGTGAGTGTGAGTGGTTTAACCTTACCAAGATGAAAAAAATGTTAGCGGTTTAGATATACCTTAGTACTTTGTACATGTACACTTAGAGCTGACTAGCATCTGTCCTGCCTGTTAGTGGTTCCACCAAACCCCATAACACTGAATATTTAGTCTTATATTATTATACTGTAACTACCAAATGTGTGGCCATTAATTTACAAGTTAATTAAGGCTGTATTATTTTTTGACCTCTGAGTAATTTATTAAACACTGGTATGGTATGCATGAATGCCCAATCAGACAATATTTTAGATGGATTATCTGGTCATATGTGCTTTGTCATTAAATTAATTGTGGGGGAGTGCAGGCTTATTTTGGAATGGGAGAGGGGAAAGCGGTATCAAATGGCAAGCAGGAGCTCATCATAGACTCTGAGTAAAGAAAGTAGGTGATTGTTGCACATTGTAAAAGTGAAAAAAAGTCTAATTGCTGACCAGGGTAGAAATGGAGAGCAGGCAGCACCTGAGAGTAAGAAAGAGTGACCTGCTTATCTGTTAGTAAATCAGCCTCAGTGTGTGAGTTTAGGTAGCTGAAATAGCAGCAACTATCAGGCTTAAAGTGGTTGTAAACCTCAGACGTGAAATATAAACAAAGCATATCCCTCTATAGTGTGTCATTTCTGTCTGCTGCCTCATTCCTATGCTATCAGCATGAATCACTTCCAACAAGTTTTCTTGACACCAAGAGAAAAAAGGGGGTAGGGGAGGGATCTCCAGCACACACAACCTGTGATTGACAATTCTGTTCCTGTGTGCTGTGTGAAGGAGGTGTATCCCTCCCCTCTCCAATCAGCATAGGCGTGCGCACAGGGTGTGCCAGGTGTGCCTGGGCACACCCTAATCACCCTGTGCTGCGCAGATTCCCCTTACTGCTTGGCTGCAGAGAAAGGGACTGGGAAATCTCTGTCCTCAGTCCCTTTCTCTGTCTCAAAAGTGAGGCTGTTCAGACCCCTGATATTTCACCAAAGTCCCCCAATGAGGCTCCTAATAAATTGTAAAAAAATAATAATAATAATAATAAATTATTGTAAAAAATAATAATTTATTGTAAAAAATAATACAATTGTAAAAAAAGTTATAATAATAAAAAAATAAAAATAAACTACTGACACCAATCCCTGCCCCACTGACACCGTCCACTGCTCTACTGCCATATATATATATATATATATATATATATATATATATATATAAAGTGTGTATGCTTAAGCTTTGGGGTGCACACCCTAATGCACTAGGCTGCGCACACCTATGCCAATCAGCTTTCAGAGCTCTCCTTACTGAGCTTTGCAGAGTGTAATTTCAGCTCTCCTCACCCTGTTTTCTGAAATCTCAGACAAGCTTGATAAATTCTGGACTTTGAATGAACGTAGAGAAGAGAAGATTGCAGAAAAATAGGTAAAACTTGTTGTAGGAGGATTTGTTTAATCTATGTGTATCCCCTGAGGCCAATCACTTCACTGGGTATATGTCAGAGTTTACAACCACTTTAAAGTAACCTTTCAATCCTGGACTTAAAGTGGAGTTCCAACCCAAAAAAAAAAAAAAATTAGTAACGTGTTTAAAAAAAATAAAAAAAAAAACATTTGGAGAAAAATTTTTTTTTTACTCACCTCTAAATGCCTGTTGCTAGGGGGTCCCTCGTAGTCTGCTTTCTTCGGTGCCTGGGCTCCTGACATCACTTCCCTCGGCGCAGGAAGGGAGATCGCCTCTCTCCCCTCCCTCTTGTCAATCATCTGGGACATGTGGCCGGTCCCAGATGATTGCGGGGCCAGTGACAGCGCGCGGCGCGTCTCCCACATGCGCAGTGGGTGCCCGGCTGTGAAGCCACAGCCGGGCGCCCACCGTCAGAATGCCGGCGCCACCGAGCGGAGGGGGGACGAGCGCAGCTTCGATCCCCCGCATCGCTGGACCCTGGGACAGGTAAGTGTCCAATTAAAAGTCAGCAGCTGCAGTATTTATAGCTGCTGACTTTTAATTTTTTTTTTTTAAATGGGAACCCCTCTTTAATTTATCATAACCAGGCACATGCAAAGAAAAGAAATGATAAAGGTGAGAAAATTAAAATATTTTAAGTTAGTCTGCATACTGCCCATCTATTGGTTTTACTTACTTTTTGTTGTTACCTGCTGTCCAGATTGCCTGCTAGAACCAATAAATACGTTTCTGTGTAAACAACCCAGGAGACTGATTGTAGCTTGTACAGGGCAAGGTACCCATTTCCCACAGAAACAGGACTTGGGCTTGGCAATTGGCTTTTCAGGTACCCAATGCTTCGTTCTAGGAAGAACAAAAGAGAGTTATATGCTCTACCACAGTAAACAGAAGTGAACAGATTTTAAATTATAAACTGCATGCTGGAGTTAGGAGGAGAATGCTACAGAATGGGCAAAGTACGTGTTCACTTTTAGACTGAATATTCTGATTCTTGCATTAACCAGTGACGACTGGTTCTCTTTCATTTAAACATCTAGACGGAGAGGAATTATACCACCTGTGTTTCTTTAGGATCACTGATTGAGTTTTACATTTTTATAAGCACAGTGCTGATTTTTTTTTGTTCCTGTAAAGCAGCTGTATAAGTGGAAAAGAGCACAGGGCGAGCACTTGGAGCAACATTTATGCAGTACTTAGCTCCCTGCTTTATAACTTGATGATATAGGCAACTACAGTAAGTTATAATGCCACCGTTACTTTACCTATGTGTGTCTTGTGAGAGGTGACAGGAGTGGTTACTGAACAGAAGACTTGAAGATTATTCCGATTCCATTGTATATATTGCTCAATTGAAAGACAGACAGCTAAAGTATATGAGTCCCTATAAAAGCAGTATTTTGTTTTTAGACCATGCGATCATTTAAGCAACACTTAGAACCTCTGTTTACTGTAGAACATAGTAAAGCAGCATATTCTATGTTTGCCCTCATGCCAGTTGGAGAATATGTTTTAAAGCCAAAATAAACTTAAAGTCAATTGCACATTGTGACTTATGATTCAGATGACAGTTTGAGTAGTCTATGCATGAGCACATTAACTTTATTATACGTTTAATAAAGCATGCTGTGTGGCACTAACTGTCTAGCATGTGCAGCTACTCAGAGTAAGCTAAAGCCCCCACAGCTTTAAAGGCCCACAAAATATGCATCTAATGGCTCTAAATACGTGGAACACTGGAACAGTACAGGTAATGTGTTGACTTTGGCTACCCGTAAAGCTTTAATAATCTGTAAAAAATGGATTTTGTTTCGCTGGACACACTTCATGTTTCAAGCTATAGTGCCAAATACCACTTTCAGCTGTGTGGTATAGTTGGTAGTCTCATTGATACCTACAAGGAAAGGGTTTTAATGATCAACTTTCTAAAATCTACAAAATGTCCTTTATGAGTATCCTAGTTTGGCCCATATATTACTAATGAAAACCATAATGTTTGGCTCAGGTATCGTAAGTGGAATAGACTGACCAAGATGTCTTTAACAGAGCATTCATAAAACGAAGCAGATTATGACTAGGTTCTCAATTTGTGCCCCTTTCAAAATCTATTCTTGTTGAAATTATACCACATCTGATGAATGTTTATGATAAACAGTAACACTAGATATACACATTTTCAAGCTTTAAATCTTGCAAACACAAGTTTGAGGAACATCATGTCTATAAAACCTTTGCAAACTGTTTAAAAAAAAACATTGAGGAACTTTCTTGAAGCCCTCTAGATGCAGAAATCAATTGGGATGCCAGTTTAATTTTGTCCAGGCTTGAACATTTAGAAAACATTTTATTCACTTGACCTCCAGAAGATTACGGGCTAGTTCACACTGGTCCGATATGCACTCCGAATTCAAGAACACAGATCACATAACATGTCAAAATCAATTGTTCCCTATGAGAGCCGTTTTACTGGTCCGACTTGTGTTGGTCTGACTTTGAAAATGCTTCCTGCACTACTTTAGTCCAACTTGGGCACAATTTCAGCCCATCGATTTGAATGGAAGTTGGGATCATCATCTTAACTGATTTGACTTGTGGCATGTGACTTGTGCTGTGAGGATCTTGAGGGGGAACCCACGCCAAAATCAATAAAAAAAAAAGGCTAATTGTTGACCAGGGTAGAAACGGAGAGCAGGCAGCATGTGAGAGTAAGAAAGAGTGACCTGCTTATCTGTTAGTAAATCAGCCTCAGTGTGTGAGTTTAGGTAGCTGAAATAGCTGAATTAGCAGCAACTATCAGACTTAACCCCTTCCCGACCGGCGCACGCCGATGTACGTCGGCAGAATGGCACGGCTGGGCAAATGGACTTACTCCATTTGAATTCCCTGCCGTGCCGGCGGCGGCGCACACGCGTTCCGGCTGGGAGCTCCGTGAGTCGGGTTGTGGGTCCCGCGGACTCGATCGCCGCGGGGATACCCGCGATCACCTCACAGAGAGGACGAATGGGGAGATGCTGATGTAAACAGCATCTCCCCGTTCTGCCTAGTGACAAGTGTCACTGATCACAGCTCCCTGTCATCGGGAGCAGTGATCAGAGTAATGACACTGCTAGCCCATCCCCCTACAGTTAGTAATCACTCCCCTAGGGCACACTTAACCCCTCCCCGCCCCCTAGTGGTTAACCCCTTCACTGCCAGTGTCATTTACACAGTAATCAGTGCGTTTTTAATCGCACTGATCGCTGTATAAATGACAATGGTCCCAAAAATGTGTCAAAAATGTCTGACATGTCCGCCATAACGTCGCAGTCACAATAAAAATCACTGATCACCGCCATTACTAGTAAAAAAAAAATATTAATAAAAATGCCATAAAACTATCCCCCATTTTGTAAACGCTATAACTTTTGCGCAAACCAATCAATAAACGCTTATTGCGATTTTTTTTTTACCAAAAATATGTAGAAGAATACGATCGGCCTAAACTGAGGAAAAAAAATGTTTTTTATATATTTTTGGGGGATATTTATTTTAGCAAAATGTAAAAAATAATGTGTTTTTTTCAAAATTGTCGCTCTTATTTTGTTTATAGCGCAAAAAATAAAAATCGCAGAGGTGATCAAATACCACCAAAAGAAAGCTCTATTTGTGGGGAAAAAAGGACGTCAATTTTGTTTGGGAGACATGTCGCACGGCCGTGCAATTGTCATTTAAAGCGGCGTGGTGCCGAATCGCAAAAAACGCTCTGGTCAGGAAGGGGGAAAAATCTTCCGGGGCTGAAGCGGTTAAAGTGGTTGTAAACCTCAGACATGAAATATAAACAAAGCATATCCCTCTATAGTGTGTCATTTCTGTCTGCTGCCTCATTCCTATTCTATCAGCATGAATCACTTCTAACAAGTTTTCCTGACACCTAGAGAAAAAAGGGGACAGGGGAGGGATCTCCAGCACACACAACCTGTGATTGACAACCTCAGCTCTATTCCTGTGTGCTATGTGAAGGGGGTATATCCCCCTCCCCCTCCAATCAGCTCTCAGAGCGCTCCTTACTGAGCTCTGCAGAGTGTAATTTCAGCTCACCCTGTTTTCTGAAATATCAGACAAGCTTGATAAATTCTGGACTTTGAATGAACGTAGTGAAGAGAAGACTGCAGATACATAGTTACAACTTATGTAGGAGGATTTGTTTCATCTCTGTGTATCACCCGAGGCCAATCACTTCACTGGGTATATGTCAAAGTTTACAACCACTTTAAAGTAACCTTTCAATCCTTGACTTAATTTATCATAACCAGACACATGCAAAGAAAAGAAATGATAAAAGTGAGAAAATTTAAATATCTTAAGTTAGTCTGCATATTGCCCATCTATTGGTTTTACTTACTTTTTGTTGTTACCTGCTGTCCAGATTGCCTGCTAGAACCAAGAAATAAGTTTCCGTGTAAACAGCCAAGTAGACTGGTTGTAGCTTGTACAGGGCAAGGTACCCATTTCCCACAGTAACAGGACTTGGGCTTGGCAATTGGCTTCTCAGGTACCCAGTGCTTCATTCTAGAAAGAAAAAAAAAGAGTTATATGCTCTACCATAGTAAACAGAAGTGAACAGAAGTTTAATGTCATGTCACCCTATGCATGCCCAGTATCACCCAGTCAACCATTTTTACTGACATACTAGTCAGTGTAAGGGTAGGATCAAAACATCAGTGTCTCTTTAGCAGCACTTTTTTATCTGTATTTTCAATTGTGCCCCTTTCTAAACATATATACTAGCCAATAGGGACTGGCGAGTGAAAACAGGTTGGTAAGGAAGTCAATTTAGATCTCAACCCCTTTACAAAACTGTAGTTTTCCCTGATACAGAATTTCCCAGTGCCTGGTCTTTGACACCTGCATATATTGATGCAATACACTTGGTTTTAAACCCAGAATAGTGCTACACAGGAAATTGGATAGGTCAAAACTGCACTTTCACTGAAGAGATGGCCTCAAAGAAGTCTGGACACAGACTGCACAGATGCAACCAACAAAAAGAGGATTTCGGGCCATGACATGACATGTAAGTATACATCTGGGGTAGGGATGTGTGGGTTACCTTAGGTCACAAGGGCTTATCCTTTAGAGAAGTACAGCCAAGCTTGTTTGGCTGTACTTCTCCTGTGGATCACAGGAGTGCAGTTTGTTCTGCACCTCTGTGACCCGTTATCAGCAGACAGCGGGCTGAAGCCTGCTGTCAGCTGACATTACAGAGCCGGTCCAGTCTGGGGCAAAATCGTGACATTGAAGTCAGGATCCACCCACATGCCTGGAAACATGAACTGCTGAAGGCCTGAGCTGGCCTCTTCCGCCCCCTCCACAACCCAGCGTTCCAGTGAGCGAAGGGGGGCAGAGCAGACTGTGGTGACTGAGAGTCACCAGCTCTCTGCTCACGTAGTCCTGAGAACTGAGCGATCAACATGTCTTAGAGCTGGCAAGGGACAGATGCAGCATCACACCGATGCTGCATCCACCTAGGCAAGTATGATTCTGAAAAAAACAAAAAACAAACTTCTCTTTTAACACTGTAACTGCATCCATTGGCTTTTCCCAATTCAGAAGTAGGAAATCAGGTGAAAAATTATTGAGCATAACATATAAATGTTTCCATTACTCAATGTTTCAAATGTTGTGGTCTTTTCACCTTGTAATGGATACAAGTGGTTTTTGAATGGCAGCTCAGCCATAAACTCTCATTTTGTAAAGCTCGTGACAAGTCACATCATATTGTTTCTGTTGAGACTAGGCAGCACAGGTGCTAATTCAAATTTGTGACAGTATTGGAGGCAGTCATTTTTTTTAGCATTTATAACTATCCTGCTATGTGTTTCCTTGCCAGTGAGATTTGATTACCAGCTCCTCCTTGCCAAAATTCAGTTTAATCATCTTTCGTATATGCTGTTTTAATTTGAAATTGTTCCCCTTGACACAGTAAACTGACGTTTCTTTTACTGCTATACCTGCAATTTTGACACAAATTATTGGGCCTCTTCGGGGCTCGGCCACCTTTTGTTGCTTTGAAAATTCACATATCAAAGTGCTAATTGACACACCACTTTTATAGCTGACATATGCTGCCAAGTGACCTAATATTTTACTTTTGCAGCTGTGCTTGTCTTTGCAATTTGGTTACTTTAAAGATAAACTTTAATTCCATGAAGTATTTCCAATATTTTGTTCTTTCCTGGTAAATGCATTCCTGTATTATAATGTATACAATATTCAATGTATTTAACAGTCCACTAGTGAAAACATAAGGGATGTGTCCTTATTGTAACAATCCAGTTAGCCTCCTCATACTTTACAGCTGTAGTTGTATTAAACTAAAACTGGCCATGCACTGATTGACATTTGGCCAGTTCAGCAGGGACCTGCCGAATTTCAATCAGTGTGTGGCCTGTCCTGCTCAACAGAAATTGATCATTTTATTATCTTCTATGAAAGGGACATGTTGGAAAAGGTTTAGCAATAGGTGACTGAAGCCGCTGATCAGTGTATTTTGACATCGGTGGGTCCCTTTTGTCAGTATGCATAGTCCTGGTGGAGGGGAATTCTCCATCTACCTCATTTGTGTGTGTGCATTTTTTTTTTCTTCTTTCAGCCCGCTCGATGAAAAAAAAGAAACTAAGGCAGGCCATGCGTGGGTCGAATTTGGAAAGAATTTTCTTTAGAAAATCTTATCTTTTTCGTTCAAACTTAGCATCATTAGTGGGCTGCAGCAACAGCCGATTTTCGTGCCGCCATCAAATTTGAATAATCAGGCGTGTTGGAAATTTTTTGAAAAAAAAAATGATTTTCTAATCAATGATGGGAGAATCGTGCGAGAAATGTAATCAAAAAAGAGATGCGCATGTGCAAGAAAAGAAAATTCCCGGAAAGAAACAAAGATTTCCAGCCACGAAAATTCTTTTCTGTAGCAACAGGAGGTGAAATTAACTTCCCTAACAGTATTCCTGAGTCAGGCTCGGGGGTGGATTTTCAGCCCCAAAAGCAGTAACCCCGAGCCAGACTCAGGATTGCATCGCAAACTTACCTTGTCCCCAGAATCCTGCGATGTCCTCCCCGCTCTGTGTGCATTCCGTCCTCCGTTTGATCTATCACAGAGCCGAGCTCCGTTCCCTGCAAGCGTTGCGAAGCACGGGGACGGAGAACGGCGCCAAATTCAAAAAGTAAAAAAACACAATACATATACAGTACACTGTAATCTTACAGATTACATTACTGTATCAATTTATTTCACATCCCTTTTGTCCCTAGTGGTTTGTCCAGTGCCCTGCATGCAGTTTTATATTATAAAAACCGTTCTTTCTGCCTGGAAACCGGAGATTGTCCATAGCAACCAAAACCGTCCCTTTACATCAAAAGTTGTTTTAGACCAGCTAGAAAACAGCGATATTAAATTAGAAACACTTAGAAAAAAGGAAATTGTTTGGGACTTTGAGTGAGATGTGTGTGAGAAAAAATCAATTACATACATAATCAAAAAAAGGGTTTATTAATAAAATTGCATTGGACCTGATGCATTGACAGTATGACAAGCTGATGGGCATGTAATACATATAAACAGCATACATGTTGCACAAGCTTTAAAAGCCACAGGACATTGTAGTATACAAACATGATAAAGTATAAAACTGCATAAATAAGCTTGACGCGTTTTGTGGATTCATTCCACTTCTTCAGAAGCAAATGCAGATTTCATGTCTAGAAATAATATATCCAAAATTATTCCAATGAATTAAACAAGGATGCAGGGTAAGGAAAAAACCCAGACACCCCAAATGACTTACTTATCAGCTTTAAAAACAGTCATACAGTGCTGATAAGTAAGTCATTTGGGGTGTCTGGGTTTTTTCCTTACCCTGCATCCTTGTTTAATTCATTGGAATAATTTTGGATATATTATTTCTAGACATGAAATCTGCAATTGCTTCTGAAGAAGTGGAATGAATCCACAAAACGCGTCAAGCTTATTTATGCAGTTTTATACCTTATCATGTTTGTATACTACAATGTCCTGTGGCTTTTAAAGCTTGTGCAACATGTATGCTGTTTATATGTGTTACATGCCCATCAGCTTGTCATACTGGCAATGCATCAGGTCCAATGCAATTTTATTAATAAACCCTTTTTTTGATTATGTATGTAATTGCTTTTTGCTCACACACATCTCACTCAAAGTCCCAAACAATTTCCTTTTTTCTAAATAATTACCAGGGATGGAAGTGTAGTGCTCACAAATGGCCACACACTTCATTTAATGTCCCAACCTTTTTCCTTTCTTAGATAAATTAGAAACACTTGCAGAACTGAGTGATAGTGATTTGTGGGGAAATCCGTCATCAAACACTGAAAGTAACGACAGCGACAATTCTGCAACTGAGCAAATTTCAGTGTTTTTTGACTTGATTACATTATTGAATAATTTTTATTATTATTATATTATTATTTGTTATAATTATTTATAGTTATTTATTATATTATAATTTGTGATTTCGTGTTTCAAACTTTATCATACCCGGGATGTCTACTAGACTCTTGTTTGGACAGATTTAAGTGAGTTATTCCTAAGAATTACAGGTCTACAATATAAAAGGCCAAATTTTCATGCAAAATATTTGTACCGCTTTCAGCATCAAAAATCTGAAATAATCATACCGCCAGGGAGGTTAAAGGCTTTGTTGGTCGAATTTCGAAATCAATGGTGGCACCATCGGATCACAAAACGCACAAAATTTCTGATTTTCAAAAGTAAATTCAACCATGTTTGGCCAGCCTAAAGCCTCATACACATGATCAGATTGTTGGCCAAAAAAACGTGGAATTTTGTCCGAAGGGCGTTGGCCCAAATTTGTCTGGCCAACAATTACGAACGTACTGATGTACTAGACGTACTACGTGTTTTTTCATCTCTTTAGCGCCACCCTTTGGGCTCCTTCTGCTAATTTCCTGTTAGTAGAAGTTTGGTGAGTGTTGATTCGCGCTTTTCATTTCGCATTTTTCATTTTGCGCTTTTCATTTTGCACTTTTTATTTCATGCTTTTCATTTCACGCTTTTCGTTTCGTTTGTGATCGGCCGTTCATCAACCAGACATGTTGCGGAATCGGAGGAGATAACGTGTTATTTATTATTGGCCTTGGAGTTATTGCTTTGACATTATCTTTTTGGTTGAATAATGATTTGATGGTATATTTTCTATATTTTTGGATGCATAGAATGCACTTTCTGGTTAAGTTCTATTGGCAGATAGCATGTCTAATTGTATTTGTTTCCTTTTTTTAATGCACAATAAAAACATTGTGGAGAATAATACTTGGCTATGTGTTTTACTTCAAATGACAGTTTGGGAGTAGGCAGTTACATTTTAAAAAATATATGTAAAATTAACAAGGGACACCAACATAGTTGTATCTTTGATCTTAAAAACTACGGGATAATGGTGTTGTGGTAACTTGCACAAATAAAAAAAAAAAGCATAATAATATTATTCTTGATATCACTAGAAAAAAAAAGCCTTTGAAAATTTGTTTGCAATAACTTCATCAGTATCACCAGCAAAGCAGCTTCATTATTATCCCATTAAAGAAGAAGAGAATGTGCACTGCATTTTGAGATTTCATAATTTGCCACGTCACGAATGTTACTTCTCCATTACAAATGCTAGTTTACAAGACCGACCGCTTCTGCCTCGTCCTTGCTTCTGAGCACTTTGGACTTTGTACTTTGGACTTTTGTCCGACGGACATTTGTTGGCAGGAAATCCGACAATAATTGTCTGATGGAGCGTACAAACGGTCGGATTTTCCGCCAACAGCCTGTCATCCCCTTGGAAAATCCAATTGTGTGTATGAGGCTTTAGTTTCTTTTTTTCATTCAGTGGGCTGAAAGAAAAAAAAACCACACACACCACAAACGAGGTAGATGAAGGATTCCCCTCTCCCAGGACTATGCATGCTGACACCAGGACCCGCTGATGTCAAAATACACTGATCAGTCACCTATTGCTAAACATTTTCCAATAATGTCCCTTTGATAGAAGATAATAAAACAATCAACTTCTGTTGGGCTGGACAGGCCACACCCTGATTGAAATTTGGCAGGTCCCTGCTGAACTGGCCAAATGTCAATCACTTTCATACAAGTACATGGTACAGCAAGCACATATCAGGAATTTGAAATGCTGGGGTAAGAAACGATTTAAGACACCTTAACCTCCCAGATGATTTTCCCGAGTGTGGCTCGGGGTTAAATTTCAGCACCATTAGCAGTAACCCCAACCCACACTCGGGATTACATTGCAGGATCCTAGTGTGGTATACTTACTTTGTACCCAGGATCCTGTGATGTCCCCCCCGCTGTGTCTGCGGGTTCCGTCCTCCTCCAAAGCCTCTCTGTGCCTGGCTCTGTTCCCTGCGAGCGTTGCGACACACGGGGGCGGAGCCTGGCGGCAAATTTAAGAAAAAAGTAAAAATCATAACACATACAGTACTGTAATCTTACAGATTACAGTACTGTATGAAATTATTTCACATCCCTTTTGTCCCCATTGCTTTGTCCAATGCTCTGCATGCAGTTTTATATTATATATACTGTTCTTTCTGCCTGGAAACTGGAGATTGTCCATAGCAACCAAAAAGTGTCCCTTTACGTCAAAAGTGGCTTTAGACCAGCTAGAAAAAAGCGATAGTAAATTAGAACACTTGCAGAAGACCGGGGGGGGGGGGGTTGTTGTTGTTGACATTGTTGGTTGCAGTGTTTCCATTGTTTAGTTTGTCATGCAAAAACAAGCAGTGCAGGTAGGATTGTATGGTAATTTTAGTGTTGCCATTTCTGTTTTATGATAAGAAGCTAGCAGAAAAGCTGCTGTTGCTGTAGCAGCCTTGCATAGTTGGACTTCATCTCTTCATTTCCTCTCTTCATTGTTCTCTCCTTAGTGGCCAGGTGGAGTAAACTGGTGATATTTCAGCTTTTTTTATGCTTTGGGCTCCTACGACTTCCTAATGTGAAGCCTTTCATTCGCATTCTTCTGTTGGCTTTGCTTTACCAGCACTGGTCCAGGTTTCAAAACTGCATTGGGTACAGTAGACCTTTTAGCACACCCTGCTGCCTGCAATTCCCCTCCTGTTGCCCCCCGCCCTGCAGTGCTGCCGGCATCCCTCCTCTCCTCTCCCCTGGGCATATTTCAGGATGGAGAGCAGGGGAAAGGGCTTGGAAACATGTAATTTACCAGCCCCTACTTTTTCTAAGTGAATACAGTGAACACAGTCACTCACTGTGTTCATTCATAACTGAAGCATAGTAAACTGTATTTACTATGCCTCAGTTTGTTCATTAACAGGAAGCCGATCAGCACAGAGCACTTCTCATTCATTCACTGTCCCATGCAGCTGAAGCTGCAGAGAAAGGTATGTGTGTTTGAGCTTTGGGGTGCACACCCTAATGTAATAGGCTGCACACACTTGTGGTGTTGGATATGAGAGAAGCTGATTTGATAGCTTTCACCTCTCCAGGAGAAGCATCAGACTGCCAATTTTCTTAGCTTGTTGGCTGCTTTGGTGATAAAGTGTCATAAAAATGTAGTAATATTGTTCTTCTCCAATAAACTTTTGCCAAAGTAAAAAGTGCTGAACACCAATGTCACTGGGTGGGTGGGGACTGGGAATGAAAGTATTTTTTGAGTACAAGGACTGTGACATACCTTTGTAAATAATACTGCAAATAGGCACAGACTCTAATAAGCCATACTCTAATAAGCATAATTTAACCACGCCCATGTTTGCCATAAGTCCCCATCTTCCTAAAGTGTTCTGAAGTTGGGAGGTACAGTATGTGTCAGGATGGGGATCTGAACCCACAACTTCTGCTGCACTTCACAGTAGCTCTTCTTGCTGAGCCACCTGAGATGCTGGGCGTCATCCTGTCTCATCCTTTGGATAATATTGCCTTGTACCTTGTTTCTGTTGAACCTTGAACTCCTTGCTTCTCCCATGAACTTCTCATTTAAGCCATGTCTTTTCACATCCTGTTTGCCAGATTATTGTGCTCTTTCCAGCTGATATCTTGCTCCTTTGCGTACCTGCAGCTGTCCTTATCTCCACTATGACTCCTTTGGCTTGTTCCTCGACTACACTTCTGCTTGATTCCAACCTGCAACCACTTTTTATCGTTCTTTGGCTTGCGTACTGACTATACTTCTACTTGATCATTACCTGCTATATCTGCTACTGGACCCCAGCTTGCTCACCACCTGGTGTGGCGATCCTGAGGACCGCAACAAACTGTCTCCTGCTACAGCCAAATATTTCAAATTTTGACTCATCAGTCCAGAGCACTTGTTGCCATTTTTCTGCACCCCTGTTCCTATGTGTTTGTGCATAGGATGTGGAAGCAAGCTTAAGTGACTGAACTATGCATAAAAATATAAGAACTAGGGTGCAGAAAAATGACAGCAGGTACTCTGGACTGGCGAAATTTGAAATATTTGGCTGTAGCAGGAGGCAGTTTGCTGGAGAGTGGTATAATAATGAGTGTCTTCAAGCAACAGTAAAGTATGGTGGTGGTTCCTTGCATGTTTGGGGCTGCATTTCTGCAAATGAAGAAATATAGGCAGATACTTATCCATCATGCCATACCATCAGGGAGGTGTGTGATTGGCCCCAAATTTATTCTGCAGCAGGACAAAGACCCAAAACATACAGCCAATGCCATTAAGAACTTTCTTCAGTGTGCAGAAGAACAAGGAGTCCTGGGAGTGATGGTTTGGCCCCCACAGAGGTGTGATCTCAACATCGAGTATGTCTGGAATTACATAAAGAGACAGAAGGGGGTTGATTTACTAAAATTGGAGAGTGCAAAATCTGGTGCAGCTCTTCATAGAAACCAATCATCTTCCAGGTTTTCTGTGAAAGCTTAATTGAACAAGCTGAAGTAAGAAGCTGATTGGCTGCCATGCAAAGCTGCACCAGATTTTGCATTCTCCAGTCTTAGTAAATCAACCCCAAGAATTTTAGGCAGCCTACATCAATTGAAGATCTGTGGTTACTTCTCCAATATGTTTGGAACAACCTACCTACTGAGTTCCTTCAAAAGCTGTTTGCAAGTGTACCTAAAAGAATTGAAGAATTGATGCTGTTTTGAAGGCAAAGGGTTGTCACACCTAATATTGATTTGATTTAGATTTCTCTTCTGATCATTTAGTTTCCATTTTGTTAATTGATAAAAGTAAACTATTCACTCATCCATTTCTGAATGCATTCTTAATTTACAGTATTTTTTCACACCAGCCTAAAACTTTTGCACAGTAGTATACCTGTGTATGTATGTATGTGTATATATATATATATATATATATATATATATATATATATATATATATATATATATATATATATATATATTTGAAATTGGATACACTATATAAATGCTTCTCACCTGACTGTTATATTTCTTATCCTGATTTAATACCTTCTGAATCTTTGACCGCAACATGTCAGGAAAGTCAGAAGACAGTAATATGTCCCTATTTGAATACTTGTTCTAGGTCAGTGACTAAAAGTATTGAAGTACTTGGATCTGTATCACATCTGGGCATCTATCACTTTCAGATATGGCAGGCAGCAATAGCAGCCTCCATGTTTCTTCTAGAAAAGTTATCCTCTACCGTGCACTTGGTTAATCAAAGCAAATGGCTAATTAGTTGAAATCCTTTAATGTCCATTTTTGTTTGGTTAGTAAATACATTTTATTAGAATGCATGAAAGAAGAATAAAATGATGGAATCTTGCCCTAATTTGCCCTATATGCTGGCAGCATGCACATGCTTTGATTTTCAGCTCAGCTTTCTTTTAATCATATAAGAGAAACAATGATGGCTTTAACAAGTCCACCAAAGAAATTCAGAACGAACATGTACTCATAAATAAGCTGTTCAAAGGAAACGTATCTAATCATGCGCTCCTAGATTTTGGCTGCGCTGCATTTTTGCCTTTCAGGCTTTGATACAGATGCCGTTGAGAAGAGTTGAAGGGAACAAGAGCAGCAAGCTTTTGAAGACTTACTCTGCTATAATCTTATTTCACGTCAATCTTCTTATAGGTGTCAAAGACCTCAGTCAGCTATTTGTCCTGGGGCAATAGCGTGATAGCTCTAGTTGACAATACTGTTCAGTGAATCAGCATAAGAGATAAATTATAGAGATTTACCTGTATGAAGCATAATGATTTCCATACCTCACAGGCCTTCCTGTAATTTATGAGATTTGGAGAGCTCCATCATGGGTTATTCCACTGGTCTTCTAAAAGACTTCATCAAGCACAGAAAACTAACAGTTTGCCAGGGTTTCCCTGCCAACTGGGTGCTTTGAAAGCTTTCCAGGGACCACACAGATCCGATAACTTTGAACTACCAGTGGATAAAACGAGACACACAGGCACACACTTGAACAGTACACTATATTAAATAAGATTTGAAATAACTGACATGGAATATTGTAAGAGATTTACCAGGACAGTTATGCCGACCTTTAGACGGAATCCAGGGGAAAGAGCATTTTTTATATTTGCTTCAAAATATTTGTGCAGTATTACATGGGAAGAGCAAACTGCAGCTTAACAGATGCATATGAATGATCACATAAATAAATAAATAAATATGTTTTACTTAGGAGACAATTAAGGATGCTGCATACAGGGCAGCATTATATTAGGCAGAACTAAAGGTTTACTGTACAGTATATTGTGTGCTTTCATATATGCAACAATGAAACAGTGAAAATGATATTCAAAATCTAATTCTATATTCAGAACCCAGCTCTGTAGTACTTTTGCAAGCTAATCCCATGCACACTGATGGCTCTCATGAGTTAGATTCATGGTATAGGCTCTGGAATATGTTTTCCATTTGTGGAAACATGTTATTAAAAGAACAGCTAAACATTTTTTTCTGAAATTTTAAGTGTTCTTTCTCATAACTAGGCTGGTAAGTTGGTGACAGGCGCAACCCTGTCCTCGGGGTCCATAAATTGCTGGTCCCACATTTTATTTCAGTAGGCTGGCTGCCTAATCTAGGATTTTATCAGCATGGTTGACGATAATGGGACTTCATATCAATGTGATAAATATGGAAGGAATATTATCATTTTTTTTAAATATAAAGATAAAAGGAAACGGGTAGAAAAAGAAACAACTATTGTTACCGCTTATGGTTAAAGGTATTTGGAAACCATTATAGCTACTTTGAACTAGTAAGGATCAAAAGGGTAGGAGACCATTTTGCCTTATAGTTAAAGATGCCCCACGTCAATACATGTAGTTATATAATTTAGAAATGTTTTCTTTAGTGGCGGATGGTGCTCAATTTTCTTTGGGGGAGGGGCTAGCCACCCTCTCCCCCAGCTAGCCAACCACCCCAGACCCACGCCGCTCAATAGTTTGCCGCTTACCCCCCACCCCTGTCGCTCGCTCGATCCGTCACCGATTCACTCGCCCGTTGCCTGCCAGGCCCCCCGCCAGCCTGCACTTATCCCATCCGGGTCGCAGCTTCGGCAGCTTCCCCTGCATCTCCGCCCTGGCGGTAGCTTCTCCTCCCGGCCAATCAGGACTTAGGACTCCTGGCCAATCGGGTCTCAGGACCCACTTCCTGATTGGTTGGGAGGAGAAACAGAAAGACATTAGCAAATATTATTTCGCTAATGTCACACAACTGGGTGGGTTCAGAGCGCAGTGCTCTGCGCCCCAAGCCCACCCTTTTTGAAGCCAATTAGACCCTCAAGCTCTAATCATGTGCTTAAAAAAAAAAAATAATAAATTTAAATCCATGCATCCAGCAACCTGCATGTAGAGTAGGGACCGACGCTTGGATTAGGGTGGTGGCGCCCCTGCGCCCCGTATATGTGCGGCCGCCACTGGGTTTCTTCAACAGATTGATTTATCCCTCTGTCTCCTACTATCTATTATTTAAAATAACTGTACTTTTACTGTACTTTACAGTTATCATTTAAGTTTAGTTAGGTTATATTCTAATTTACCCCTTCTCCCCACCCCATCACTTTCCCAAAGACTTATATGTAGTGATGAGATTCGGTTGGGTTCGTTGTTACCAGAGGTTTGCAGTGTAGGATATGTATTTAAGATTTATTATGCCAAATAATTTTTTGTGGAGTTTTGGCCAGGAGATTTACTATAATTACTATAATGCAATTATAATGCAATATGTGACCATTGGACAGCAGGCTTAGAAGAACCAATAAAGGGTATTTAGGATAAGCAAGCCTCAAAACTATAAAGAGCAGCCATAGGGGGTTGTTTACTAAAGGCAAATCCACTTTGCACTACAAGTGCAAGCTACAAGTGCAAAGTGCACTTGAAATTGCACTTGGAAGTGCAGCCATTGTAGATCCGAGGGGGACATGCAAGGAAAATAAAAAACAGCATTTTAGCTTGCACTTGATTGGATAATAAAATCAGCAGAGCTTCCCTTCATTTCAGATCTACCCCTCAGATTTACAGTGACTGCACTTCCAAGTGTACTTTCAGTGCAATTTCAAGTGCACTTTGCACTTGTAGTTTGCACTTGTAGTGCAAAGTGGATTTGCCTTTCATAAATAACCCCCATAGAGTCAATAAATTGTTGTAGGGAAAGCATATAGAAAGCTTAAAAACTGCATAGTGAGAAAATGGAGTGAAGTACAACAGTGGGCTTTGGTCTCAGGGGTGGGAGGAGCATTGCTAGGATTGCTAAAGATGTGCACTTTTGGGCAGGAGAATAATAACACCGTGCATGTAATGTACCATGGCAAACAGGCTGCAGTCAAATTGCATTACCCGAGGGAGTGGTTTAAAGGGCATGGTTAAATAAATCCCAAGACTACTTGCTATATGTGTAGCAACAGAGGGCAAGAATCAGGTTTGTGCAATGTACCAAGTGAAGGCAGACTGTCAGAGTGTGTAACACATAGAATGGAGGGAGTGTTAACACACAGAGTGCAGGAGTCAGGATTGTATGACCCACAAAGTGCATGAGTCAGGTGTGTTTATCTGTCCCCCCCCACCCTCTGGTGCCACATTTGGCATCTTTCAGGGGGAGAGGGGGGAATGGGTACCTGTTTTTGTCTGGTACCCTTCCCCACTACTGGAGATGGCGCCAAAGCGTCATCGCCCTTTGGAAGTTCGGCCCCCCTTCTCCTTCCTCCGCCACTGGGCCAGTTAGAAAGTGCAGTGCAATTTGCGCATGTGCGCATTCGCGATTCACTGACGGTTTCTCTTACGAGGAATGCCGACGGCAGCACCCGACAGCTAATCCGAAAATCGGCTGGGGTGCCATCATCCTGGGAACCCTGGACAGGTAAGTGTTCTAATATTAAAAGTCAGCATCTACAGTATTTGTAGCTGCTGACTTTTCATTTTTCGTGGGGGGGCTGGAACACCACCATAATTTTAAAAGAAAAATTCCAGTTCCACAGCCATATATGAGAGTTTGCAAAAGTGGCTTTGCATCCCACCATGGATCAGGCAGGAACAGGGCATAGTGACCATAGGACTTTTTGAGCAACGTCTATTATTACTTTGTTTTATATATGGTTGCAGATTTTCACCTATTAAAATTACTGCTCCTTATTTTCACAAAAGCAAAGTGATTTTATGTCCTTATTCTCCTCAGTGGGAAACCCAAAATATGGAAAATAGTATCTGTCTGCAGTACCAAGAAAATCCTTGCAAAAAAACTATCAACACACTATTCCCCAATATGATCTCCATTTTGACTGGGAGATTGTAAACAAACCTAGTCTTTACAATTTGATCTTGAAGTTTGCCCAAGCTATGGTTTACATGCATTAAAATCATCTTGTGAGACAGACTTTTAGTAAAATAAACACATATACATGGAACTAAATTTATATATACCTCTCCACTGATCTAGAACAGTAGATAATGAGATTGATTTACTAAAGGCAAATAGACTGTGCTCTTTGCAAATATAGTAGCACTCATTTTCCCCAGAGCTTTGCAAATGTGATGAAACTATGTTGATTTCCATCATGCAATCGTGTTCAAGCAAAAACGCTGTTTGTTAAAATTTTCCCTTGCACCTGATTGGATGCACCTAATTCACAAAGTGAAGTTTCGCCACATTCACTAACCTCTGGGGAAAATGAGTGCAACTGCACTTGTGAAGTACAAAGTCTATTTGCCTTTAATAAACCTACTTCAATGGATCCTCCATTATGACCTACTCTATACCTTTAATCCTTTGTACAATAGGAAACTATAGGATGACTTCTGTGTCCTTGAGATGGAAATAGTGTCCTTACAATCTCAGCTTCAAAATTTTACCAATCATCATGCAAAGAAGCAGTACACTGTTCAGTTATTTCAATTTTGTTTATTCAACTCAAACTGCTAAGCTTTGAAAATGTATGACAGTTAATTACGCTGTCAACATTCTTATTATGTATTTATCAATATATTATTAATGTATTTCTAGGTATCTGGTGATCAATCACAAGGGGCAGTATTCCTTCATGAATTTCCTCTTATAAGAAGAGAAAGTCACCAGGATGATTTTTTGGCCGATCTAATGAACAGTCAAAAGACAGAAGACCCGGTAAGACTGTATATTTTGGGTCTGCATTATTGTTTGAAATGATGTTTTTCCTGATCCTATACTATTATGTTTTGTTCTTAATATGAAGATTCCTAAGAATAAATAGATGAAAATATCCACCCATGTAAAATATTTAGGATTGAATGTCTCTTCCTCCTATGAGTAACAGATAGGGATTAACTTTGGGTTTGGGTCCAACATGAGTTTGACCTGAACTCACCCTGTTTGCAGTCAGCAAACTGCTGATCAAGCTAGTAATTTTTGGCCAGTTAGTCCAGGGAATCCCGGTTTGCTGTTTGTAAACAAACCAGCTGGGGATAAGTAATTTAACAGCAGTAAACAACAGATTCCAGGCCGGCTTCTGTTTGTAAACAAATCAGCTGAGGATCCCGGGCAATATCGGTTGCCAAATATGATCAACACCATCTTTGTTTAATGTTGTTAACCATGATATCTGGCTGGTTTGTTTACAAACAGAAGCCGGCTGGGACTTTTTCATTTGCAAAAGGAGTTTTGGTGGGAAAGCATTGTAATGCAGCTGTTCATTGTGGTGGTGGGAAAAACATCACTGGACGGCAGGTCATTGTGGCATAGGGTCAATGTGACTAATGAGAATTCACATCACTGAGTGTTATTGATGTAGAATTTTCATTAAGGGACATAGTTTACCTTTTTTGCAGGAGGAGGTAGTCTATTAAGAGACTTTGTCAAAGGTGTTGGTGTGTTCATTTACTTTTAACTCTTTTCTGGGAGTGTGTAATAGGGGTTCTAATGTATGACATACAAATTTTCTTATGGGTGTTCTAGATTCCACAAATACTGAAGGCTAACTGAGCAAAGCTCAGTGGCATGGTAAATAGATCCATTCATATAGCATGTTGTAGTATTACATTTATTTTCTCAACAGAGCAAAGTAAAAATTAAGTTTCTGTTCCGCTTACCCACAGCTCAACCGTGTTGAATTAATTTGCATTTATATCAAAGGCCATCTTCGAACTGCACAACTCCTGGTTTGGAGTGACTGGCTCATTCCCAGGTGGTGCAGCAATTATAACGTCTACCTTTCCTATGCCTATTTTGGAGATGGGTGGTGGAGGGGTATCATACAACTATACCATATTTATGTAGTAATTGTGACTTTCACCAATTACTGGTGGTGGATCAATCACTGTCATTTTAAACATATAAACTTGTAACATTCACTTTGGATTCTAGCCGTTAGTTAAACACTGAGTATCAATCAGAAACATTTCTCTAAAACAAAAAAGCCAGATATCCTGTAGTATTTGGGTGTGTCTATTACAACCTTATATTGGTGGACATTCTATATGAATGATATGTTTATATTGTTGATGATATTTGCAGGGTAAACATTATTGTCTTTTGATGGATGTTGATACATACAATGTACAGTATTTTGTCTGCATGTCAATGCTTATATAAAAGTGTTGATAGCTTAATTATGAGGCCTTAGTACAGTAAAACCTTTGATTGAGAGTAACTTGGTCTGAGAGTGTATTGCAAGGCAAGCACAATTTGTTTTACAAATCTTGACTTGATAAACAAGCAAAGTCTTGATACACAAGTAGCGTCATGTCACAACTGAGTATAAAAAAAAAGAGAGGTACCTCTAAGTGTAGCAATATTATTACATTTATTGAAGGTACAGTACAACATTTAACAACTCGCATGGTTGATGATTAAAAGAGGCACGTCTAAGTATACAGGCATCCTTAGTAAAGCTGCTCCACATAGATTGTCCTCCGCACAGCCGTCATCCCTTCCACGCTACACTCCATGAGAGCTTCAAGTCTTGCATTCAGATCGCTCTACTGCAGGGTAGTCTTCACGGTCACGATTGCAGACTGACAGCTGTGAGAGCCAGCGGTGCGGAGGATGGTCTATGTGGACAGCTTTGCCCGGGATGCCTGCATAATTAGATGTGCCTGTTTTAATCATCAACCATGTGAGTTGCTAAATGTTGTACCTTCATTAAATGCAACCATATTGCTACACTTAGAGGCGCCTCTCTTCTCTTTTATACTCTGTAGCTCCTGCTGGATTTTGCTTCTAATCCCTTTGTGGAGGCTTCAACTTGTGGATGGACATTTTATGGTTACACAACCTATCACATTGTTATAATCTTTTTATATGGACTATAGACTGAAGGACTTCTGAATAAATTATGTGGAACAAATCATCTGAGTTTCCAATTATTTCTTATGGGGAAATTTGCTTTGCTATATGAGTGCTTTGGATTACAAGCATGTTTCCGGGACAAATTATGCTTGGAATCCATGGTTTTACTGTATATGTAATTTGTATGATCCTAAGTTGAATTTTTTGTTTATTCAATGATGTGTATTCATATTAGTAGATGATATATGTCTTTTCTGTACCTTTCTTTATATCATTTAGTACCTCAATAACAATGGTGTTGCTATGACTGGTTAATTTTCAGATTTTGTTATTTTGCTGCACAGGGGTTGATTTACTAAAACTGGAGAGTATAGAATCTGGTGCAGCTGTGTACTGTAGCCAGCTTCTAACTTAACCACTTCAGCCCTGGAACATTTGGCTGGCAAAAGACCAGAGCACTTTTTGCGATTAGGCACTGCGCCGCTTTAACTGACAATTGCGCGGTCGTGCAACGTGGCTCCCAAACAAAATTGACGTCCTTTTTTCCCCACAAATAGAGCTTTCTTTTGGTGGTATTTGATCACCTCTGCAGTTTTTATTTTTTGTGCTATAAACAATATTTTTCTACTTTCTGCTATAAAACATATCTAATAAAACATTGAAAAAATCAAATGTCTTTATCATTTGGTAAAAAAATCGCAATAAGCGTTTATTGATTGGTTTGCGCAAAAGTTATAGCGTCTACAAAATAGAGGATAGTTTTATGGCATTTTTATTAAGATTTTTTTTTTTTTACTAGTAATGGCGGCGATCAGCGATTTTTATCATGACTGCGACATTATATCGGACACTTTTGGGGCTATTTTGGGACCATTCACATTTATACAGCGATCAGTGCGATTAAAAATGCATTGATTACTGTGTAAATGTGACTGGCAGTGAAGGTGTTAGCCACTTGGGTGTGCTGTAGGGGTTAAGTGTGTCCTAGGGAGTGATTCTAACTGTGGGGGGGATGGGCTATTTATGACACGATACTGATCACAGCTCCTTATTACAGGGAGCGGTGATCAGTGTCCTTGTCACTAGGCAGAACAGGGAAATGTTTGTTTACATCAGCAGTTCCCCGTTCTTCCTCTCCGTGAGATGATCGCGGGTATCCCAGTGGACATCGAGTCTACGGGACCCGCGATCACACTCATGGAGCTCGCGACGGGCGCACGCACCCGCAAGCTGCTTCTTAAAGGGCAATTTACAGGTATGTTAATTTGCTTGTACGTGCCCTTCTGTCGACGTATATCGGCGTGAGCCGGTTGGCAAGCGGTTAAGCTTGTTCAATTAAAGCAGAGTTCCACCCAAGAATGGAACTTTAAGTGAAGGTGACCTCCTGACATTCCATATTTGGCATGTAATTTTTTTTTGGGGGGGAGCCGATACCCTCTTTTTAGGGGCATCCAGCTCCCACTTCCTCCACTGGCTCCGCGGAGCCGGAAGGAAGTTCACCTCTCCCCCTTCCCTCCATGCAATCTTCTGGGACACGTCACAGGTCTCAGAAGATTGGCCGGCCAATCACAGCACGCAGCGCGGCTCGCACATGCGCACTGCGTGCATACAGTCACAATGCCGGTGCCGAGGAGAGGAGGGGGAGAGGAGCGGGGCTTCGTTTGCCTGCATCGCATGACCGTGGGACAAGTGAGTGTCTGATTATTAAAAGTCAGCAGCTACACTTTTTGTATATTGGTGGAACTCTGCTTTAAGCTTTAACAATAAAACCTGATTTTGCACTCTCCAGTTTTAGTAAATCAACCCCACAGTGACTTGTTTGAATGTATGAATTAAACTCTGAATTGGGAACAGACATAACAGCTGCTTTTTCTTATGTCGGGATATTCTGGAGCATATAAAACTGCAGTAATAAACGTAACCTGTCCAGATCCTATAATGCAAGCTGAGAATATCTTCTCAGATCCAGATCTTCCATGCACACCACACTTCAGAATGATCAGCATATATTGAGAGTTATAGACATCTGAAACTATCTGCAAGTCTTGATTATCCCTGTAACAGTCAAGCTTGTTCCCATCCGCTTTCCTTCCAAGCCATCCTATTAAGTGCGATGGGCGAAATCACTAATTATTGGGAGAGCTAGATGGATAGTAAACAGAACAAAGCTCCACTTTTGCAGGAAAAAAAAAAAGCTTTACATATAGCTTTAGCTCTGCATTAAGTGATTGTTTTACTATGAAATCATCTTTGTTTAGCATTTTGCCATCATGAGTTAGTTTCAATTGCACTTTCAAGCCATAATATATTTTGACTGCAATGATTTACTAAAGTGTTCAAGTCTTCTTAGTATTTAGCTGTAGTAGGTTTGTTTCCTATGATTGTATTGAATGTCTTTTAACAGCTTTTCAAGAACCCAAAGATGTACATTTTTGACAAGAAGTTGTTGCTTCACAAATCTTGTTTTGCATGTATGTACCATAATATTAATTTTATTTTGACATAAGGTCTCACTCGCATAGGTATACAGCCTGTGTAAAACATGCAGAAACAATTTAACAGACACAGTACCAATGTATCTTACATCCAGAGAAAAAAGCTATCACAACTAATTTCTAATGTGATGACTATTATTTTCAGCACCATTTCATTTAGCTTGCCATGTCCTATTGTTCGCAATCCAGATGACCTATTTGAATACAATGTAATTATCAAAGTACTTATTTCATTAGGTCTGATTGATAAGATATTATTGTTATTACAAGCAGATCTCTTATCATCTGTTGTACCTAATTTGGCTCTGTAAAGCATCTTTTAATCTGGCCACGCACTGTGTGAATTTAAGCGGTATTATCAGGTACGTACATCTGCCAGCACCCTCTTGTCCAACATCCTTCAATTGAAAAATAGAAAGAGCTGTTGGTCAAACATTAGCTGCATCCAACCAGATAGCCTAGCAGAGGAATTCTTCTATCCACATTGCATAGCGTGGAAGAAGAATCTGACTTTTCTCAACCAAACAATCTACCAGTTTATGACCAGATTTGGAATGGCCATACACTGGTTGAGAAAAACAGATGTGACTATGACTCTCTCTGACTCCCTCTAACTTAACAATCTGGGGTTTATCAATAGAGAGATTGCTTTCAAGCTCCAAAAGCACTTATTAACACAACCTGTAGTTTTCTGATGTGCTAGAAAATTTCCATGACGGGATCTTTTTTATTGTATGTGCGCCATACTGTTTCAGTTGCTATTATTCACGTTGCATGATATTTGCTCTACTGTTTATCAAATCTATATTTTTATTAAAAAATAGCACTTAAATTAATTTTAGTGTACTCAAATACAATATAATACTCATTCTATTTAAAAGATGACATTGTATTAAAGCTGAACTCCAGGAGTTACTAAAATCCTAACAGGCTGCCCTTGCAGTGCAAGTGTTAAATGCTCGTTTAGGTCTAGGGAACTGGAAAAAACACTTTTACTTACCCAGTCCTTCACTCTCACAGGCTCCCGCTGTACTGCTAGGCTGCACACATCCCCACAGCCTCTTCTCCCCTATGCTCCAGTGGTTGCAGGTCCTCTGATTAAATTAAGTACAATGTAATTTCCATGGCCCTGCACTGGACTTGAGGAAGCCAAGGGATAGACCCTCTCTGGAGTGTAGGGGAGCTCCAGGTGTTGGGAGTGTGGGGATCAGTAAGTAGAACTACTTTTCTCAGTCCTCTAGACCTAAACAGACATTTAACCCATGCATTGTCGGGCCAAGAGCCAGAGATAGGCTTTAAGTAAATAAATATTAACATGTCAAGTCTTAAAACTGCATGTGCCTGTGAAATGGCAAAAATCTTTGTTTACAAAAACTGTCCATAGGCATGCACAAAAATACCTAATTTATGTGTGCACAATCGTATGTTTTCATTTGTATGTGTATATGGGGGGGGGGGCTTTGAAAAATTGGATTTGGGTATAAATTTATTGTCTAAATATGTAATTTTGTAAATCATTTTCTCATTTTTTCAACTTAACTCTATTGCTGTCACAAGAGGAATGACAAGTTCTCGTTAAGGAAACATTAGGGGCCTGTTCAGATATCAGCCCTGCATTCTGTTGAAGCTGATCGAGCACAGTTTGTGCTCAATCAGCTTCTCTTATGGCCAGAGTGGCCAAGGATTGACAGCTTGGTGTTTTCATTTATTTACTTACTCCTTGCGGGAATGGGCAAGGGGTACCCCTGTACTCATTTCCCTGACAGGTGGTGGATATCTGGTCTCCTACTTATTATACAGGCAGCTTCTGGATTCCACCATAATTCCCTTCCATATTCCAGAGAAGAAGATGCTCTTGTCCCTCAACCACTGCAAGGGAGGAGACTTTACTTCACCCCAATTTTGAAAGGCATGTGTTCTGGTTTTAAACAGGAAGGGAGGAGCAAAATTTTGCTGTCCTCCCTTTCTTTGCCACCCAGGATGCATTCCAGGATAATAATCTGGTTGGATTATTGATTATTTTCTTCTTTTTTTGTGCACTGTCAATTTAATTTTTAAATATTGTTTGACTCTATGAATAAACTTTTTTTATAACAAAATTAATGTACATCACTAGATGGATCTAGGGACAGGAGGGAAAGCTGACAAGAGGCCAAAGAGCTAGCAATCAGACTTAAAGTATCATTTCTCAACTGACCCTGATCTTTCTCTATGCGGTTTCTCAGCTTTCCCTACAGTAGTTTCTAATGTGCTGACACTATGGCTGCTCTGTGCCCCCCTACCCTATTATAGTAAGGGGGCCTGTACATAACAAAGCCCCCGGTATTGACCCTTCTAAACGAGCTGACCTAAGTTTCAAGGACCTCGCAGGGCTTCATGGTTACAGAGAATTTGGCTCAGTAAATTCCCCATTAGTTTGTCAGGTTGCGAACTTCAAACATGCAGGATTCTTCCAGAACCCAGAAACCAAAACCTCACTCCTAGTAATTACAGGAAACATTTCCATTTATTACGTAGTTCACAGGTTCTTTGATAGTAACTCTTATTTGCATAGATTTTTTTTTATGCTTGCTATAATCAATGTACATATGCATTAATATTATCTTTATTTTCTTTTTAATTTTTTTTACATTTTAAATATTTAAAATATTGTTTAATACAAATTTTATTTTGAACATTGTTTGGTATATAACATTCTCAAGTCTGTTTGGCTAAACCTATTTACGTTACATATAGAATGCATTAATTGTAGTTCTTCAGCTGTCACAGCATAATTGTTCTAAATGAACTGGTTATTCAAGACAGAGGTCAAGTAGCTCCTATATTCCCAGCAGCTTTTCTCAGATGCTTGGAACATGTGTACTTAAAAAACTCATGAAAGGTTTAGTTGGAAATGTTTGTGATGGTCTGTGTTGAAGATGTCTATTGAGAATCAGCGTTAATGCATTTCCATTGTTTTACATAAAAAAATATTTACTGGTTGAATTAAGAGAAAAATATGGAATTTCTGCGTCCACAGACAATTCACATAATTTGTTGGCGTGTATTCCATTCTTTGGTGAATTGCTTCCCTATTATAACTATGGAGAAGGGCCATGAACATTTAAGAAATATATTTAATCAGTTGCCAAATATCTGTCATATATTGTACTGGGACCAAGATGAATTACATTGAAAGTGTAAGAAAACATATAACGCATTGATGAATACATTCAAAACTTGTATTGCATTTTTTCTTTCTTACGTAAAATGCTTTGGATAAATATGCTCAATTTGGTTTTGCTGAATGTTTGCAATACATTATATGTACTGGCTAACTGCTGTTAAGTGTATGTGCAAGAGAAGTGAGCATACAGACATACAGTTATATACATAGGAGAGGGTTAGTTTAGGTGCTACAGAAAGGGTTAGTGTAAGGGGAGTCAGAGTAGGGCATAACTTTTTTAGGGAAAAGTTATTGCATCCCATTTAGGGGTGTTCTGTTGATTAGTTGTATGGCATAGCATCCAGCTCTTGTGTAGCTCTGGGGCTATATTCTGCCTGACAACAATTAAGAAAGAGTTTGAAAGGCATAATCAAGATGGTGCAGACCACAATACCATATAACATGCTATAAAATGCAATATGTATCAAACCTCTTGCTAAATAAAATATCAATTCATTGCTACCGGGAGAATGTCTATTATGTGTTCCAACTAGAGAAGGTTTCTTCATAAGAAGGAAAGGGATTCTTCTGTGCATTAGCAGAAAAATAAAGAGTAGCTGTCTGGACTGGAGACCTTGCAACAGTGGCAGTGCAATTCTCTATAGGTCCAACAGCAAAGATCAGGGAAGAATGGAAACAGGTGAGTATAATAATTTTTTGGGAAGGGGGGTAGGGCCAGTTAAAGATATCTAACTAAAAGTACAGTTATCCTTTAGGTACAATACTCTATTTAGAATTCAACATGTACTTATCTGAGCAAATTCTGATTGTTTTATGAGGATTCAGCATAGCATTTGCCACAGCTTTCTGGTGCTACTGCAGTAGAACAAAGTCCTGCACTGAATTCAGATAAACTGTGTGACACTTTTATTCTTTGTTTCGACATTCGCCACATTCACACAGTTCTTATTTGTGACATTTTACTAATATATTGATATGCCTGGAAATAATTCATTAAAAAACATGTATCAAGAAAATTCAACTGACCTCCGCCAAACAAACCCCTTTCAAATTGGTTGCTCAGATGCTGGTGGCTGAACATACTACGTCATAGGTGAACTTCCCTTTCGGCTGACAGTGTGTGGGCCATAATTGGTGATGCTGAAAGACCGGTTGCCCCACATGTCCACTTTCCTTAGAATTGACAGGTTCTGCTGCCTCCTCAGGGATTAAAAATGTTCCTACATCTATAATAAGGAAACAAAGATAAGGAAACAAAGATAACTGTAGTCCTGTGTGTCTATTTGTAAGAGACAGCCCAAGGGACCAGGAAAAAAGTGAGATCCTCACCCCATGCTGCCTTACAGAGTAGCACCTGGAAGCATTTTGTCACTTTTCTTCATAACAGGAATTGCCAAGGTTTAGTCTTACTTTATATACCTATATTTAATACTATTCATTATTTATGACTTGCTATACCGTATATATGTACTTTGTTACCATTTGTCAAACGTACTTCATAAGTGATGTGATATCGTGTATGCCTCTGTGTATATATATATTTATTCTGATGGACCAAGTGCTGCATTTTGGGGACTGAATATGTTTCAGTTTAAAGTGCAAAATAAAGTTTTTTTTTTTTGCTTTCACAGAAATACTATTTGTCTTTACATTGGAACTGAAGGTAAAACTTTTTTTTTTCATTTTAGAGTAAGGTGGGGTTATAACCATTGTCCGTTTTTTGCCATCTGTGTCCTATATGGGACATTTCCCTTCACTTCCTTTCCCATAGCAGCAACAGGAAGTGAGGGAAAATCCATGTTAGTTAACAGCGTCACCAGAACATCTCGTTGCAATAATTTTTCTCTAATCCTATTCCAGGGACCATTCAAAATTGTGGATTTTCTTTATTTTTATCTTCAGTAATAATGTTCACCAAAACAAATATTGAGGGTGACTCTCCCTAACGGGGGGACATTTTTTTTTTGTTTAATAAGTTTTTATTAAAGAAAATATATCATGTATACAGTTATAACACAAATCTTCCATTATTTTAACAGCATAGGTTATAGTACTCATAAAATTCACTGCTTAGTTAGTTTTATCAGGTGCGCACAGGAAGTTACAATAAGTCAACTAAACAGCTGATTTGGATAAAGAAGTGTAAGCTAGGTGAGCACTATACATTAAATGGAATTTAAATAGAAAATATTGCTTTAGTTTAACATAAGTATACATCGAGACAAGATAGTGGTAGAGAGGGAGAGGATAGAAAAGAAAGAGTTGAAGGTGGGAAGGGGAGAGGGTAGGAGGTTGCTGGCATACTAGACCATGTATTGAGCAGAGGGGAGGATTATCATGAGTGGGTGTTTAATGGCTATGCTAAAGTGTTAGGGTTGAGGGGTTAGAGCAGGAGGTTTGTATATGTGGCAGTAGTCTGAAATTTTTTCCAGGGTTCCCAGGTTAAAGAATGTTTCTGGGAGGTCCCTCTAATATTGTGGGTGATACTCTCCATAAGGTATACATTGTCAATCATTTGTAGCCAGGCCTTCATAGAGGGAGTAGTTGGTTGGCCCCACAATGTGGGGATTAAGGCTTTGGCAGTGTTTAGTAGATGAGGAATGATTGAGTGTTTGTACGCCTTTATGGGAGTTTTTGTGATATGAAACAGAATAGCCCATGGATCATTTGGTATTTGAACATCAGCTATCTGAGCAATCAGAGTGCGAATATTCTCCCAATACGGTTTAATCAATGGGCAGAACCACCATATGTGTGCGTGAGTAGCTTTGTTCCCACAGTTCCTCCAGCACAATGGGGAACTGGCGGGGAACATTTGGTGTAGGCGAACTGGGGTGTAATGCCACCTAGTGAGCAGTTTATAGTTGACCTCTGTCATTCTTGAGGCCATGGACGAGGTGTGAGCAAGTTGGAGGATCCTATCTTTTTGGTTGTCAGTCAGGGAGAGACCAAGGTCAGTTTCCCATTTAGTCAGGTAGGAAGGGGGGTCTGGGTTTTGAAGTGTAATAAGAGCTTTATAGAATATAGAAATGCAATGTAGAGGGGGGTCTTTTGGAAGGAATATTACTTCTATTTCGTTTAAATCGCTAATGCCCCTTATTGGATTAGAAAGGGAGCTTAAGAAGTGTTGTAATTGGTGGTATCTCCATTTATCTAGGAACGTGGCTGGTTTAGGGGTGAGGATTGAAGATAAGGGTTTAAGTGTATTGCCATTTAGAACGTGATGTAATAAGAGGGGTTCCTCTGACCTCCATGTCTTAAAACCTGGATCCAAAAGGCCTGGTAGAAAGTATGTGTGATTGAGAAGAGGTAGCAAAGGGGAGTCATAATTCCAGGAATGTTTTTTGTGTAGTGCGTCCCATATATCCAAAGAGGAAATGGTAAGGGCCGAGGTGGTGTGGGCGAGGTTCCTGTGGGAGCGGGGTATCCAGGGAGCCATTGAAAGGTCCACTCCACTCAGATGATATTCGATTTGTACCCATAGCTTCCTGCCAAGGGCATATTTCCATTCAGCTAGTCTGGCCAGTACCGTTGCTTGGAAATAGGCTTTAAAATTAGGAAGTGCCAAACCACCTGAGCATTTGGAGCGGGACAATAACCCCCTGGATATTCTAGGGTGTCTATCCTTCCAGATAAAGCGGGAGACCAGGGACTGTAAAGTAGTAAAAAAACCCACCGGGACACCTAGTGGTAGCATTTGAAAAAGGAAAAGGATGCGTGGTAGTATGTTCATTTTAATTATATTAACCTTCCCTAACCAAGTATGTGACAGGTTAGACCATTTTCGTAGGTCAGTTCTGACTTTATTTAGCATGGGGATGTAATTATATCGGACTAACGGGGGGACATAAACAGCAATGTAACCTGACAGGTGTTCTAATTCCTCTCCACTCTTAAAAAAAAAAAAAAAAAAAAAAAAAGTTATGCCTTCAGTTATACGTTAATGTCTAATGCCCAATGCACATTGGCCACAGTTATCTGGTAAGTTTAAACAACTTTCATGCTTTCTAGATTACTTTTTCCTATGTTTAGATTTTCCTGGTTTTAGCTGCATTTTTACATGTTTACGTGCGTTTAAGCCATGGAAAGCAAAGCAAAAGGTTTCCAGGATGCAGCCAGACTGAATTCACCTAGACACTGTTGAAGGTTTAAGTGTGCAATCTGCCACAGCAAAATATTTACCTGCTTCCAGGTTCATCTAGAAACTAAGGTTAACCATAAATTATACAATTTTCTTGTATGATTTACCAAAACCATATAATGTGAGGTCACTACACAGTTGAAGGTACATCTAAAGGAAATTGTATAATGTATGACCAGGCTTACTCCAAATGCACCTGGATGTCTGTATTTTATTTCACGGGTGCTTGGGGCATAATGGATACGTTCACCTTTAAAAACAAGTTACATGTGACACACATATTCAGGGTGTAACATGTAACATGTGATGAATGCACTGGCCACCACACCTCCCAGCCATGTCACTCATTCACAGTCCTCTGTGAATGAAAAACTACAAGTTACGGCAGCCTTTGCGGATGTCGGCTTGTAGTTTTCAATAAACTACCATGGTGCTGATGAGTGCTGTGGTAGTTCATTCATTCTTCCTGTCAGAATGTATCAACTTACTCGTACGAGATACAAGCAAGCTGATACACTGACAGATCTGCAGGAGACCTGCATGGCATCAGTGATCTGCTGAACTTATCATAAAGTTATACATAAATGAACTTATCCTTTAACATGCAACTGATTAGGGGCCAGTGTCAACAGGTTTTTATTCACTTCAGAACTGCATTTCTCCCCAGACATGTCTATTCGAATGCAAAAGCATCAAGTCAAATGCAGGTCAGAAGGAGGTCAACTGTGTCAAATGCATCTGTCATAGAATTCTACATGATCTCAGAACTGTTTTCAACTCCTCTAGAAAAAAGTCTATTGAGACAGGCCCTAAAAATGTCCAACAAATACATTCATTCTGAGCCACTGACACTGTATGTGTTTTGTGTGTATGAGTGAGAAGAGGTCAGAGATAGAGCGCTACTTGTTAGGAAGAGAAATTATGCAGTATTAGGGGAAGGTAGGTTTTCCCTTACAGGGTATTTCTTCTGACAACTTCTTGGAACTGTCTCCCACCATCAGCCGGATAAACTGCAAGGACTGGCTACCTACTCTAGTAGGGAAATGCTCCTCAGGCCTTCTATGGTCTGTAAGCTCATGTTATACTGCTACCCTAAGCAGCTGTCTTTTTGCGCTGTGAAGGTTAACAGCATCCACTACTACTGAGAAAATTTGAGCCACCCACAGCTTTCTACCCTCTCTGCCATTCACTTTGCTTGTATTACTACACTCTCACAGTGCATCACATTCTGTGGGTGGGTGAAAGAAATCCTGTCATCCATTTGCTCTTCCTTCATCCACAGAACGCAGTGCATTGTGGGAGCATAATAATAAAAATATTTTGAATAAGACAGAAGAAGGCAGGCAAGCGGTGCAACTTTTCTCAGTAGCAGAGGCTGCTTTTAACCTTCTCTGCACTGAAAGACAGCCTTTCAGTGCAGTATTAGGTTGCTGTGAAGGAGACACAGTAGGCAAGATTTTCCTGAGAAGAAGCTGCCTGCCTGTAATGAGATATACACATAAATAATGTGTTTGGTACTGAATCTCCCCAAACAATATACTAAACCTTAGTTTTCATTAACTTTATTTAGAAATAAATGATGAATGTTACGAAGCTGATAGCATACTAATGATATAATAAGTGTCCAGAAGAGCTTCACCCAATTGACAAACAGTACTCTTATTCTTACTGTACTCTTTCAGTGCATCTAGTGTTTGAATATAATTAATGACGTGTCACTAAAGTTACTAAGTGGTATGACTGCAGATGCCATGAAGTGCATTCAGAGTCTCAGATTTGGCATGCTGCAGTCTAGGAATTTGTTCCCTATGAGTGTGATATTATTACAGAATCTGACAAGTGAAGACATTTCATAAATTACCTAGATGTTTTCTTTTTTTCAAAGGGCACATGGATGTCATTCTCCTGCATCCAGTGCCGCACTCTCTGGAGACTGACAGCAAGAAATTCTTTAGGATTTGGCCGCTTGTTGGCGTGTACTCACTTGAAATAGCTGTCTGCCTTCTAAAGAATGCAACCTACAGCCATTCTTGGCTCAGAATTGGAAGCTAAAAGCTGCATGTCAGTCAAATGTTAAGAGATATATCACAAACCATTTGCAAAGATCTCACAGCCAGTGCCAGTTTGTCTGAAGAATCTGTATTGTAACTTCATGATGATCTTTTCTGAGATACAGTAAGCATGCCATTTGCACAAATTACTTGGGACTTAACTTTTTTTTTAAAAAGTACAGTAGATACAATTATATCACTGAGATATCACAGTGCAAGAAATAGTTTGCAATAAGATTTATTGTCTCATTGTAGCAAGCATATAGCTACATACTAATGTAACATGGTGGAGTATGGTCACAGAGAGCATTCTAGCACACTGAGCCTCAATCCAAGATAAAATGTAGTTTTACTTTTAAAGGATCGAGCCACACCTGCAACTGTTTCCTCTTTTGTTAATCTTACGTTTTTGATCATTTTCATACATTTACAACTATGAACAGAATATGTAGTCATGGACTTTGTGTGGACATATAGAAGAGAAACTGAGTACCATAAAAACAACTTTATTATGTACCATTAAAAATCTATTTCACAACATTAAAAGTGGCTCTCCACATAGGGGTTCACAATATGCAAGGATTCTACTTGCAGTTCACATGTGGACTCAATGTGTTTTGGGAATCCTTCTTTAGAATCACATGTGACAGAATCACACAATGATGACAGCGCTCAGTGCCCTCAATGGTCGCTGTTGGAGGAAATAACTGCAGGGATAAAACCTGAAGGAGAACATCAAACAGGCCAATCCATGGGTAAAAAACTCACATCAATTTATTCAATTATCCACAACACGGTAAAATTAGATTAAAGCTTTAAAAGCCAACAATACCAAGCCAAGGTCCCTGGGCATTGATGGGATAGGGTCATCCAGTGCCACGGTGAGGGCTGCTGAGAGGTGCACCAAATCCAAAAGCTCTTGCGGGGAAGGAAAACAAGCTGTTTAAGATGCCGGCGCACCCAGTGATGTCACGGTAGGCCGACGAGCGCAAACCAGGGATTCATAGCATTGTTTAGTTTATACCTCTGGAGCCTGTCATGTCATTTTATAAGCCCTTGTACTGTTAGGCTTTTTTTTTTAAATATTGTTATTCTTTTAATCGTCGCTGGCAGGTACATTAACACTCCTATTAGAATCATCTTTTAGATATTGGTCATTGTATAGTGTTTAATGTATAGTGCTGTGATGTTATACAATTTAATCAATTAATCTTCCTTTGTGCTAATTTCTCAATAATATTATGATATAACGTTTAACATTCTAATTTATGTTGAGTTTTGACTATAACTGATGTCAATTAATTTAATGGCAGGCAACATTGTAAGAGCATTAATAGATTAAGTGGCTTTCAGGTCCGCCAATGGCTCCGCCCACTCCCCACTCCCCACCCCTCAATTGACTTAAATACTCTGGTTGCTATCATCTCTGTGACTTGACAAAGTGCATGTGTGCGAAATGCATGCCTTTTTTTAATCTTTAATCTTATTTTATCATATTGTGGACAATTGAATAAACTAATGTGAGTTTTTTTACCCATGGATTGACATTTTTCTCCTTCTTCATATCCCTGCAGCTATTTCCTCCAACAGTGACCACTGAGGGCACCAAGCACTGTCATCATTGTGTATGTCTATATGTTGCACTAAATTGTGCATTGACAGCTGCACAGGTCAGACCTGTCCCACCAATCCCTTTTTAAGTCACATATGATCTATAGCCCTTACGCTTTGAACACCTGGTTGTTCCATGTGACAGAATCAGTACACTGGAACCCACTCTTAATCTTTAATATAGACATATCAGCCAGTAGAGTGGACTGGAATTCATGGCATGTGTACAATATGTTGCCCATACAGGTGCAAATGAGTAAGTCAAGGTGAAGCCACTGCCTCTCAGGATGGAAAATTAAGGTACATTCAGTAAACAGCCAATGGTCTTGTACACATAATCTTAAAATGAAAGGACCAACTTCCCAATGGGGAACCATCCAGACCCAATATGATTAAGTTACCATAAAGGCAGCATGGTAGTCAAAGTAGTCAAGGCACATATATTCCAAAGAGGGGGTTCTTGATAATTATCTTAGAAACAAACTCAGTTCACATGAATCCAGCCTGGATTCATGTGAACTGAGTCTGTTTCTTTATGCTGACCTTATCACATTGGGCTTACTCATTTACACCTCTATGGGCATCATACACATGCCATGAAGAACAGTCTACCCTACTGGCTATATTACTCTATTAAAGATTAGGAGTGGGTTCCAGTGTACTGATTCTGTCACATATTCTCCTGAAGAAGGATTCCCGAAACGCATTGTGTCCACATGTTAACTGTAATCTGAATCTTTGCATGTTGTGAACCCCTATGTGGATAGTAATTTTTAATGTTGCATAATTGATTTTAATGGTACATAATAAAGTTGTTTTTACAGTGCTCAATTTCTCATATGTCCACACAAAGGCCATCACTACATATTCTGTTCATAGCGCACACAGTCTAGGCTTCTCTCCTGCTATAAATTTCCATACATTCTCCTACTTTTTTGTCATAGGATTTAATGCATGTAATGCATGTTTTGATGTATTTGCTCTATTAGGAATGCTCTTATCTGGAATTACATCCCACCGTGCAGTAACTGTATGGTGTGATCTGTCAGTAATGCAGAGAAGCTGCCTAATGCTAAATAAGGAAAGAGGAGAAGTACAAAATTAGTCACATGGGTTAAAGACTACAGATTAAAATCTGTGAAAACAGAAGACAGAACCCCCAACTAATAACAAGAATATTTTGTAGAAAAAATATAGAATATTAGCAATTTTAGGCCCTGACACAGCCCTTAGAACTCCTTCACACGAGCCCATACACTAAAATGCTCTGTTTAATTTACAGGCTAGTGCCCATTGTGTGCTAGTAAAGGGGAGGTGTCTCACATTTTTTTTTTTTTACCACAAAACAATTTTTCCTTTTTTAAAACTCATTGAAATGTCAAAGTAATGCCCCATACACACGATCGGACTTTCTGACAGCAAAACCGTGGATTTTTGTTCCAAGGATGTTGGCTCCAACTTGTCTTGCATACACATGGTCACACAAATGTTGGCCAACAATTATGAACGTAGTGACGTACAAGAGACGTACAAGTGACGTCTCCATTACGAAAGCTAGTTTTACAAGACCGAGCACTACCGGCTTGTACTTGATTGCGATCATGCGTGGACTTTTGTCCAACGGACTTGTGTACACAAGAGCGGAAAGTCCAACAACAAATGTCCGATGGAGCATACACACGGTCGGACTTTCCGCCAACACTAATATTGAACTAGTATTCCAGCTTCCCTATCCGACTATGCCCTCTGTAGCATCTCTGGTCATTAGGAAACTGTCAGCTGTGAGGTCAACTGCATCCTGCAAAAGACCATTTTAAAGGGTCATAGTGAAGAAAAGTGTTGTTTGAACTCCCAAATTGTGTGAACTGGTTCTTCACCACCTGCCAACCGGGCTATAGCTGAATGACTGCTACAGCATGGTTGGCTAGTTCTGGGAGGGCGTACATTGACATCTTCCCGAACTCGCGCTTCCCGCGTGCCCCCTGGAAGTGTCTGTGATCGCATCCAGAGCATCACAGATCAGGGTAAAGGGCCAATGACAGAGCGATCACTTGTCAACTAACCGGTGCATGTTCGGTTCGGCTCTCTCTTCACACCGGTTGGTACAGCATGTGAGGGGTGGAGGAAGCCAGTTCAGCAGTGTGAGTGGGCTGGTTCTGAAGTGCCCACAGTGCTGATCCATGCCTCATCAGTGCTGATCCGTGCCTCGTCCGTGCCCAGCCATGCCTCATCTGTGCCCAGCCATGCCTCATCCATACCTCATCAGTGCCCATCTGTGCCTCATCCATGCCACATCAGTGCTCATCCGTGCCTCATCCATGCCACATCAGTGCTGATCCGTGCCTCATCCATGCCACATCAGTGTTCATCTGTGCCACATCAGTGGTCATCTGTGCCATATCAGTGCTCATCAGTGCCACATCCATGCCACATCAGTGCTCATCCGTGCCTCATTCATGCCACATAAGTGCTCATCTGTGCCTCATCCATGCCACATCAGTGCTCATCCGTGCCACATTCATGCCACATCAGTACTAATCCGTGCCTCATCCATGCCACATCAGTGCTCTTCTGTGCCACATCCATGCCACATCAGTGCTCATCCGTGCCTCATCCATGCCACATCAGTGCTCATCTGTGCCACATCCATGCCACATCAGTGCTCATCCATGCCTCATCCATGCCACATCAGTGCTCATCTGTGCCACATCCATGCCACATCACTGCTCATCCATGCCTCATCCATGCCAAATCAGTGCTCATCCGTGCCTCATCCATGTCACATCAGTGCTCATCTGTGCCTCATCCGTGCCTCATCAGTGCTCATCTGTGCCACATCTATGCCACATAAGTGCTCATCCATACCTCACCCATGCCACATCAGTGCTCATCTGTGCCTCATCCATGCCTCATTAGTGCTCATCTGTGCCACATCCATGCCAAATCAGTGCTCATCCGTGCCACATCAGTGCTCAACCATGCCTCGCCCATGCCACATCAGTGCTCATCCCTGCCTCATCCATGGCACATCAGTGCTCATCCGTGCCACATCAGTGCTCATTAGTGCTCATCCATGCCTCATCTGTGCCACATCAGTGCTCATCCGTGCCACATCTGTGCCATCACAGTGCTCATCAGTGCCACTGCAGTGGCCATCAGTGCCCTACAGTACCTCACAAAAGTGTAATAGGTAGTCAGGAAATTTGATGTGTACTTTATGTCCTTAGAATGCCTGAAGGTGCTCCCTGCATGTTGGGCCTCTGTATGTGGCCAGGCTGTAAAAAAGTCTCAGACATGTGGTATTGCCATACTCGGGAGTAGTGGAATGTGTTTTGGGGTGTAGTTTCAAGCATGCATATGCCATGTGAGAGAACTAGCCTGTTAATATGGGCGGCACAGTGGCGCAGTGGGTAGCACTCTCGCCTAGCAGTAAGAAGGGTCGCTGGTTCGAATCCCGACCATGACACTACCTGCCTGGAGTTTGCATGTTCTCCCTGTGTCTGCGTGGGTTTCCTCCGGGTACTCCGGTTTCCTCCCACACTCCAAAGACATGCTGGTAGGTTAATTGGATCCTGTCTAAATCGGCCCTAGTATAGGTATGAATGTGAGTTAGGGACCTTAGATTGTAAGCTCCTTGAGGGTATAGGGACTGATGTGAATGTATAATATATATATGTAAAGCGCTGCGTAAATTGACGGCGCTATATAAGTACCTGAAATAAAATAAATAAATAATATGACAATTTTGTGGAAAGTAAAGAAGAAAAAAAAAAGAAATCTTAATTTTGCACAGAATTGTGGGAAATAATTACAACTTCAAAAAACTCACCAAGCCTTTTACTAAATACCTTGGAATGTCTACTTTCCAAAAAGGGGTCATTTGTACTGTCCTGGTTTGTTAGTGTCTCAAGAAATCAGGTGTGATCAGGTGTGATCAGTTTTCAATGCTTGGTCCCAAAGCTTGTAGCATCAAATAATGTAAACCAAATAATATACGCTGATTTGGGTTATTTTTACCAAAGATATGTAGCAGTATAAATGTTGGACAAAATGTATGAAGAAAATCACTAATTTGCTAAATTTTTATAACAGAAACGAAGAAAAATGCTTTTTTTTTTTTACAACTTTTTTTTTTATATAGTGCAAAGAATAAAAAAAAAATGGTGGTAATTTAATACCACCATAAGAAAGCTCTATTTGTGTGAAAAAAAGGACAAAAATGTCATATGGGTACAGTGTTGCATGACTGAGTAATTGTCATTCAAAATGTGAGAGCACTGAAAGCTGAAAATTGGTTAGGAAGGGGGTGTAAGTGCCCTGTGGTCAAGTGGTTAATGTGAATCTACAGTTTTGTTGATGAAAAAAAAGACACTCCCCAACTGGTAACATTTGTATACATTTCTGTGGTTTTGTAAAATTTTATGAAAAATTCATACCATTGCTTGTTCCCATAGCATCCCTTTAGTTCCTATCTGATTTAGAGTATTCGAAAAAATCTAAGCAAAAATAAAACTCCTATTGCTGGGGATAGCTCTAATTTGATTTCCTGGCATGCACAAGGTTTAGAAAACAGCAGTGAGGCAATCGTAGAAGTAGGATAGTATTCCTGGAGAAGATCTGCATGCAAACAGTGTACAGAATGCTCTGGGTTTGCCATTTTGCAAGGCAATAACTTATTCCTTTTTGGCAGTTTAAGAGAATTGTAGTGTCTGCAGATTAAAATGGAAAGGTCATTTTTAATAATATTAAATTACAAAATGGCTTATGTAGCAATTATATTTCTCCAACAGAAAATGAAGTCTTCTTTATACCCTGCTAAATTTTATGAAAGGTGTCATTTTATTAATGACACAATAACTAGAATCTATAGGGCAGTTGTGCACAGAGAATGTTCGTGGGAGACTTAAAGCACACCCAAGCTCTAAAAAATACATGAGATACTGTGGGGATGGAAAGTATTCAGACCCCCTTAAAATTTTCACTCTTTGTTATATTGCAGCCATTTGCTAAAATCATTTAAGTTCATTTTTTTCCTCATTAATGCACACACAGCACCCCATATTGACAGAAAAACATAGAATTGTTGACATTTTTGCAGATTTATTAAAAAAGAAAAACTGAAATATCACATGGTCCTAAGTATTCAGACCCTTTGCTGTGACACTCATATATTTAACTCAGGTGCTGTCCATTTCTTCTGATCATCCTTGAGCTGGTTCTACACCTTCATTTGAGTCCAGCTGTGTTTGATTATACTGATTGGAATTGATTAGAAAACCACACACCTGTCTATGTAAGACCTTACAGCTCACAGTGCATGTCAGAGCAAATGAGAATCATGAGGTCAAAGGAACTGCCTGAAGAGCTCAGAGACAGAATTGTGGCAAGGCACAGATCTGGCCAAGGTTACAAAAACATTTCTGCTTTTTTTCCTAAGAGCACAGTGGCCTCCATAATTCTTAAATGGAAGACGTTTGGGACGACCAGAACCCTTCCTAGAGCTGGCCGTCCGCCCAAACTAATCTATCGGGGGAGAAGAGCCTTGGTGAGAGAGGTAAAGAAGAACCCAAAGATCACTGTGCCTGAGCTTCAGAGATGCAGTTGGGAGATGGGAGAAAGTTGTAGAAAGTCAACCATCACTGCAGCCCTCCACCAGTCGGGGCTTTATGGCAGAGTGGCCCGACGGAAGCCTCTCCTCAGTGTAAGACACATGAAAGCCCGCATGGAGTTTGCTAAAAAACACCTGAAGGACTCCAAGATGGTGAGAAATAAGATTCTTTGGTCTGATGAGATCAAGATAGAACTTTTTGGCCTTAATTCTAAGTGGTATGTGTGGAGAAAACCAGGCACTGCTCATCACCTGTCCAATACAGTCCCAACAGTGAAGCATGGTGGTGGCAGCATCATGCTGTGGGGGTGTTTTTCAGCTGCAGGGACAGGACGACTGGTTGCAATTGAGGGAAAGATGAATGCAGCCAAATACAGGGATATCCTGGACGAAAACCTTCTCCAGAGTGCTCAGGACCTCAGATTGGGCCGAAGGTTTACCTTCCAACAAGACAATGACCCTAAGCACACAGCTAAAATAATGAAGGAGTGGCTTCACAACAACTCCGTGACTGTTCTTGAATGGCCCAGCCAGAGCCCTGACTTAAACCCAATTAAGCATCTCTGGAGAGACCTAAAAATGGCTGTCCACCAATGTGTACCATCCAACCTGACAGAACTGGAGAGGATCTGCAAGGAGGAATGGCAGAGGATCCCCAAATCCAGGTGTGAAAAACTTGTTGCATCTTTCCCAAAAAGACTCATGGCTGTATTAGATCAAAAGGGTGCTTCTACTAAATACTGAGCAAAAGGTCTGAATACTTAGGACCATGTGATATTTCAGTTTTTCTTTTTTAATAAATCTGCAAACATGTCAACAATTCTGTGTTTTTCTGTCAATATGGGGTGCTGTGTGTACATTAATGAGGAAAAAAATGAACTTAAATGATTTTAGCAAATGGCTGCAATATAACAAAGAGTGAAACATTTAAGGGGGTCTGAATATTTTCCGTCCCCACTGTATATTGCAGTTTACCAGTCCTCAGATGTAGTGGTTGCACAATTTTTCAGGTGATTTTCTTTATTTTTACTTGGTGTTTCTGTCAGTAACACACTCCTGTCCTAGGATGGCAATGCTCTAACAATGTACCTTATCTATGTTGGAGCAGTGCTGTTACCCCAGGCTGCACTTCTGCTTTGGAGTACAAACACCTCCTCCTCTCCTCATCTGCATTACATAGAGGGGTAATTCACACAAGATAGATGAGAAAACTGGTAGCATTGTTTTAGATTTCAGACAAAGGATTTTTGACAGGATCAACAGGTATTTTTCTGTACTTGCAGAAAATTTACTTAGCCTTAGCTGCCACCACATCTATTGCCTTGCAAGCCATAATATGTTACATTTTTCATTTTGGGTTTAAATATACATTTAAATTACCTAATCTGACATTTTCATATAATATAACCTGGGTTTTACAGTTTGCTTCCTTGAATGTGTATTCATATTCAACATCTTGGTAGCATACCAAATTTCTTACTACACTTCCTGCACCCTTACCTGCTTTAGTTAACTTAGACTGATTAAAGCGGGGGTCCACCTATCTATCGTTTTTTTTTTTTGGAGTTCATTCACAAACTTTTCTTCTCATGATTATCTACTCACATGTTCTGTGTAATAAGTCCGCCTGTGTCCGATTTCGTTGTAAAGAATAACTTATAAAATTCACTGAAGGCGGTTTCCATCTTCATTGTGGGCATTTGAAGCCCACAAGCATGTATTTCCTGGATGCGGTGAATGCTGAGAGCAGATATGTTGTGATGACGCTGTTGCACAATGCATGCTGGGAAGCCTGAGACTAGCTCCCAGGGACTGTGGGAGGTCTGGGAGAGGCTAGAAACACGCCTACTCCCATGGGAGGAAAACCAGGAAGTGCTAAGAAGATTAGAAAAAAAAAGGTAATTACGGCGATTTAAATTTTTTTACACAGCATGTCAGCATCTAGGCAAGGAAGAGAATGCATAGAGATAATGTTCAAAATTTGGGTGGAACCCCGCTTTAAGGAGAGTTAGATACTAACTATAAAAGAATTTATACTCATTGTTCCTTATTTCTATTCTTTCCTTTTGATTTTTTTACATCTATCATAAAAGTTATTGTACATTCTAACTTCCTCAATGAGTGAACAAATTTACCAAACATACTAATCTGAATTGTATATAGTACGTGCATGTACTAATCACTTGAATATTTTCATAACAATAGTATTTTTGTATGCTTGTTTTATACATTTCCTTGCTCTGAAGTGCTATATTTCATGTGTTAATCTTAAAAATTTAATAATGATTTGAATTTAACAAAGGAAACAGTGAAATTCGTTTTGTCATCTTTCGTAAACTAGTTCCGTAACCCCCTCCCACCCGGCCTCTTGTAATATGACGGCCGAGTGGGAGCCCTGTTTTCCTGGCATGACATCATATGATGGCCTCCCAGGCTTGCACCATGTGCATGCCCCACAAGCCATGCTCTGGCGTGATCTGTCACTTGCTCTGTCCTCCTGACACAGCGGATGACAGATCACTGTACCGTCCCGCTGCCGGTACCATATGATCACTGTGGCCACCGCAGATCACATGACAATTGTACACAATGAAAGGCTTTGATTCATGCCATTCATTGTGTACTATTGTGATGAGCTCTGCGAATGGTCACAGTGATCACATGGTACAGACAGGGCCAACTACAGCCCATCTGTACCATGTGATTAGCCGTGGCTAATCACAGCTAATCACAATAGTAAACACTGAATGAATAGTTTTCATTCAGCAAAAAATGGTAGCTTATAACTGTGAAATTCAGTTATAGGCAATCATAGTGCACATAAAAAAACAAAAAAATCCTGATCACCTCCTCCTACTATGGTAACACTGTATTGCTCTGATTACTGTTTTTTTTTAAATGTAAAAAAACAAAAAAATTATAAAAAAAGATAATATTTGATTAAATTATTATATTTTTTTTACATACTGTCAGCAGTCAGTTTCCCTGATCACTGCCACACCAGTTATATGATGAGCTGTACTGCACTGTTGACAGTATGTAAAAAAAATAAAACATTTAAAAAAAAAAAAACATTTTCTTTTTAAATTTCTTATTTTTCCAAAAAATTGTGACAAAAAATTACAACTTCAAAAAGTTATTACTAAATAGCTTGGCCTGTCTACTTTCTAAACAGGGTCATTTGGGGAATATTTGTACTGTCCTGGCAATTTCAGGCCTGAAGAAATGAGGTGTCAGTACATCAGGATTGATTTATTTTCAGATATACTGTATATGCCATAGTTTGTGGACACTGACTTTACTACAGACTAAATAATTTGATTTGGATTATTTTCACCAAAGAAATGTAGCAGTATACATTTTCCTGTAAATTTATGAAGAAAGATTATTTATTTGCTGTTATAACAGAAAGGATGAAAAAACACATTTATTTTCAAAACTTTAGGTCTTTTTTAATTTATTTAGCAAAAAAAAAATGAGTGGTGATTAAATACTACCAAAAGAAAGCTCTATTTGTGTGAAAAAAATGATACAAAATTAAGATGGAAACAGTGTTACTTAACTGTGCAATTGTCATTCAAAATGTGACAGTGCTGAAAGCTGAAAATTGGTCTGGGCAGGAAGAGAGTAAAAGTGTCCGGTATTGAAGTGGTTAATGTGAAATGAGAGATGAATCCATGGTTCACTTGATGAAGATAATTGAGACTGTCAGCTGAAAAGTGGAAGAGCATGTCATGTTCTATAGCAGGGGTCTCAAACTGATGGCCCTCCAGCTGTTGTGAAACTACAAGTCCCATGAGGCATTGCAAGGCTGACAGTTACATGTATGGCTCCCACAGGCAGAGGCATGATGGGACTTGTAGTTTCGCAACAGCTGGAGGGCCACCAGTTTGAGACCCCTGTTCTATAGTATTACAAAGTACAGTGACAGCCAAAACTCACTCCTATGTTCCCGCATAATACAGTTTCTTTATATATATTTTTTTTTCTATAGTGGTTTTTGTACTGATGAGCTAACTCACACCTGGTTTAATGAAAGGCCGAAAGATGAGAATCAAACAATACAGTTATGGTTTTGTTTGTTGTAACCACCATAGTCAGTAATTCCAAGCTATTTTCTTTTCAATTTACTGTAGATATATACACACCTGTCAGAACCCATGAAATCAGTCCGAAACAGAAGTACAGTTAAATCATACTTGTTTAATAATAAAAGTAAAAAGAACAAACATAGTCAAAACATAGCCAAAGTTCAGTAACCTGAACAGATAGTCAGCCAAGCAAGAAGTCAGGGATCAATGTAGTGGAACAGCAAGCAGGATCTGGAGCCAGAAGAGATGTCAGCAAAACAAGTCTTGAACAGGATCGCAGAACAGCGTCTCAGTTTCTGTAAAGTTGACCAAGGCGAAGGCAGAGCTCCTCTGGACTGGAGGACTTAAGTAGGCAGGACTGACAAGCAGGATATCATCAACAGCTGAGTAACTGTGGAGAAATAGGTGCTGGCAATTAGCCAACAGCTGAGCAGCCAGCTCAGAGAAGGAAGGGCTGAGCCCAGCCCTGACAACACCTTAAAGTAATATTAAAGTACAGTTTTTTCCATTAAAATAAAAGACTACTGGCCATGTTAGTACTACCCCTCATAAGATTCTGGATGCTTTTGTGCCCTTCTATTCTATACTGAATTCCTCTACAGTACAATACTTTGATGAACAATTGTCTGCCTACTTGGCTCAGATGTCCCTCCCTTCCCTGTCCCTTCACAGGAGCGGGGAATTGGAATCACCCATCTCTACAGAAGAGATCAAGCTAGCTATCTCACAACTATCTGCTCATAAAACACATCATCTTTGGTGTTCCTTTTATAAGGATCAGTTATTCTCTGTCTGCTTTGTTTGCCCCCCGGATGTGTCTCCTTGGAATGGATACTTTTTTGTTCCAGCACACTGCAAATAACATGTGATTTTTTTGAGATAGGGTTCTATTAAACGAACGCTGTTCACAATGTCTCCTGATGAAAAGGTTTAACCACCTGAAACATGTAGAGCTAACATGTGGCTGTTAAAATTGATAAAAAGATCTGTGAACCCCAAATGAAAACATTGGAAATGGGGCTACAGTACATATGTTTTTAATATGTATAATAAACTAGTTCTATGAAATAATTTATTTTGGTGCCTATCACTATATATCCTAAAAAGTCTATTTCTACAAGTTTTTGAAGATCTATATGTACTATTCAGGATGTGGGCATATAGGACACAGCACCTCTGTCTAATTTTTATGTACGGTTTTTATTGCTGTCTACTTACCTTACTGGGAAATACACTATAACTTTTTGTTCTGGTGACAGAAACAGGAGATGAAAAAAATATCTCTGAACAGGGATACATGTTTCAGTAATTGTTATAAGTGGCGTTTCCACTTAGTTTGAAAAGATTTGCTTTTATGTACAGCCTTGTCTTTAGGAATAGGGAGCGAGAGAAATCCTCCTGGATGGGGACATAACATGAGTTCAAATTTTACAGTGGTTCGAGAGAGTGAAACACCGCTCAAGGTGAGTACCGCCGTCAATGCACACTGATGGGTGCTGGCCCTGTACGTCACAGGAATCCCAATGAGAAGAATGTCTGGCTGGCCGCACTTTCATAAAATCACCTTTTATTGATATAAAATTCACAACGACAATCCCCAATGTACAGATGAGGGATATAGCATACAGCTAACGTGTTTCACGCCTTTCTCGGTGCGTTGAGAACAGCGCTGAGAACAAAGTGAAACACGTTAGCTTTATGCTATATCCCTCATCTGTACATTGTGGATTGTCGATTTTATGGAAGTGTGGCCAACCAGACTTTCTTCACATTTGGTTCAAGCCCTTCCCTTCTCTATCCAAAACTAGGAAAACAATTCCTGGATTTTTACTTTAATATATCATGGCCTGAATGCACTCCTTCATATCATAGTAAACAGTTAAATCATTGCACATGTTTAATGACCTCTCAAATTAACCGAACATTTTACAGCTCTGAGGCACTCCCTGTTGCAGTTATGATGTTAATATCATATCCACAAAAAGGAAGATGATGCATGTTTTGATTATCCTTTTTTTTTTTTTTTTTTTTTTCTTTTATTAACCATTCATCTCAGAGAATTACTATATGAAACACTTATCATGGGTAATGGATATTGGACATTATGTTCCCATGTTGGTTGGTTTGGACTTTACAAAAGCCTTCTGAAATGGAAAGCAGAATGTATCACCTGTATGTTGCTTATACCTCTATAAGCCAGACTAGCCTGATTTAATAGCAATGTTTAAATTGACATTTCATTTGTCTTACTTGTAGGACTCATTGACATTCTTACAAATTAGTAGCTTACTTCTCAGATATCAAATATAATTTTCACTTCTAGAGCTGACAGGAATGACATGAAAAAACATTCATAGACTTTGGATCAAATTCTTATTGATTTGTTTAAACAAGTCCAGAATGTACAGTGAAAATGATACCTATGTACTGTATCTTGCAATCAATAGATGTTGAATAGGAGCTGTTAAGAAATAAAGGATGCCTTATGTGCTCTAGCATGCTTTATTTGCATATTGTAACATATATTTCAATTCATTCAGCATTAAAAACACAATTTTGAGAGAATCTTTTGTAAAAAGACCCTATCCACTAATGCTCCTGTTTCTTGGGCTTCCCTGCTGCCCCATCAGGACCTTCTAAAAATGCCCAGCCCTTCTGGGTATGGGGAATCATGTGACCGCCTCCTAGGATGCAGTGCTCGGACCTGGGCGGCCAGTCTCCAATGTCACCTGAGAAGGTGGGGGGAGTTAACTCTGTGTAAACTCCAACATGAAGCTTACTAGCCACTTGTTGACCGGGCCTTTTCTGGAACTTTTGCTTACAAGTTTAAATCAGTATTTTTTGCTAGAAAATTACTTAGAACCCCCAAACATAATATATATTTTTTTAGACCCCAGAGAATAAAATGGCGTTCGTTACAATGTTTTATGTCACACGGTATTTGCACAGCGGTCTTTCAAATGCAATAAAAAAAATGCACTTTAATGAATTAAAAAGCAAAACAATAAAGTTATCCCAATTGTTTTGTTATATCGGGTAAATAGATTTCTAACATGTCATGCTTTAACCACTTGCCGACAAGCCGCCATCATTATACCGCGGTAGGTCGGCACGATCCCGCGAACGTTGGTCCCTTTAACCACTAGCTGCCCGCCCACTGTCATATGACTGTGGGACGAGGCAGCTCTCGTTCTGGGTGGATGTCATATGACATGATCGCCCTCCCGAGCCAATGGGAGGCGCGCGAGTGCCGCATTGCTCGGGACATGATGAGCGTGCCCGGCGGCGGTGATGTCCGATGGCACCCACGATTGCCAGGTAACAGAGCAGGACCATGGATCTGTGTATGTAAACACACAGATCCACGTCCTGTCAGAGGAGAGGAGACCGATGGCGTGTCCCTTGTACATAGGGACACCGATCGGTCACCTCCCCCAGTCAGTCCCCCCCCCACAGTTAGAATCACCTCCCTAGGACACACATTTAACCCCTCGATCACCCCCTAGTGTTAACCCCTTCTCTGCCAGTCACATTTACACAGTAATCAATGCATCTTTATAGCACGGATCGCTGTATAAATGTGAATGTCCCAAAAATGTGTCAAAAGTGTCCGATATATCCACTGCAATATTGCAGTCACAATAAAAATCGCAGATCGCCGCCATTACTAGTAAAAAAAATAAAAATAATAAAAATCCTATAAATCTATCCCCTATTTTGTAGACGCTATAACTTTTGCGCAAACCAATCAATATACGCTTATTGCGATTTTTTTTTTACCAAAAATATGTAGAAGAATACATATCAGCCTAAACTGAGAAAAAATTTTGTTTAAAAAAAAATTGGATATTAATTATAGCAAATAGTAAAAAATATTGTGTTTTTTCAAATTTGTCCCTCTTCATTTTTTTATAGCGCAATAAATAAAAACCGCAGAGGTAATCAAATACCACCAAAAGAAAGCTCTATTTGTGGGGAAAAAATGATAAAAATTTAGGGTGCGGTGTTGCAAGACCGCGCAATTGTCATTCAAAGTGCTGAACACTGAAAAATAGCTTGGGCAGGAAGGGGGTGAAAGTGGCCAGTATTGAGGTGGTTAAGCGGGATAGCAGGCGCGCACTGCGGGGGTGCCAATGCGCGTGGCCGGCAGTCGTGATGACCGCTGGCCACTCGCGATTGCAGCCACGAGAGCCAGAACAGGGATGTGTGTGTGTAAACACACAAATCCCTTTTCTGTGAGGAGAGGAGAGACAGATCGTGAGTTCCTACTAGCTACGAACAACGATCTGTCATTTCCTCCAGTCACTTTCATCCCTCTACTGTTAGAACACACACTGAGGGAACACAGTTAACACCTTGATTGCCCCCTAGTGTTAACCCCTTCCCTGCCAGTGAGATTTACACAGTATTCAGAGCATTTTAATAGCACTGATTGCTGTATAATTGTCAATGATCCCAAAAATGTGTCAAAAGTGTCAGATCTGTCCGCCATAATGTCGCAGTCCTGATAAAAATCGCTGATCACCGCCATTACTAGCAAAAAAAAAAAAGAAGAAAAATGCTATAAATCTTTCCCCTATTTTGTAGACGTTATAACTTTAGCGCAAACCAATCAATATATGCTTATTGCGATTCTTATTACCAAAAATATGTAGAAGAATACATATCGGCCTAAACTGAGGAAAAAATTTAGCTTTTTTTTAAAAAAATTGGGCATATTCATTATAGCAAAAAGTACAAATTATTGTGTTTTTTTTTTCAAAATTGTCGCTTTTTTTGTTTATAGCGCAAAAAATAAAAACCGCAGAGATGATCAAATACCACCAAAAGAAAGCTCTATTTGTGGGAAAAAAGGATATCAATTTTGTTTGGGTACAGCGTTGCATGACTGCGCAATTGTCAGTTAAAGCGACGCACTGCCGTATCACAAAAAATGGCCTGGTCATTGAGCAGCCAAATCTTCCGGGGCTGAAGTGGTTAAAGTTGAGCATGGAATAGAATGGTCACAATTTCAAACTATGGTACTTAAAAATCTTCATAGGCGATGCTTTAAACATTTTTACAGGTTACCTGTTTAGAGTTTTAGAGGAGGTCTAGTGCTAGAATTATTGCTCTCGCTTTAATGATCGTGGTGATACATCACATGTGTGGTTTGAACACAATTTACATATGTGGGGTGAGTGTGGGGGGGGGTGCAGAGGACATTGCAATGGGGAGGGCAGAGAGCACTAGAGTGGAGGGGGATGACTTAGGACACTGCTATGGGAGGCAGAGGATACTACAGTGGGGGGAGGGGCAGAGGACACTGCTGTGGGGGGGCTGTTGGGGAGTCAGAAGACACCACCATGTGTGGGGGGGTCAGAGGACACTCCCATGTGTGGGGGGGCCGAAGGACACTGTAGTAGGGGGGCATAGTGGAGCGGGTTGATGTGAAATGAGGCAGATGACATCGCTGGGGGGGTGGCAGAGGATTCTACCTTGGTGGGGGGGAGTGATTTGAATCAGGGCAGAAGACGCTATTGTGAGTGACACACCATGGGGGTTATTTACTAGAGGCAAATCCACTTTGCACTACAAGTGCAAACTACAAGTGCAAAGTGCACTTGAAATTGTACTGAAAGTGCACTTGGAAGTGCAGTCACTGTAGATCCGAGGGGGACATGCAAGGAAAATAAAAAACAGCATTTTAGCTTGCACATGATTGGATAATAAAATCAGCAGAGCTTCCCTTCATTTCAGATCTACCCCTCAGATTTACAGCAACTGCACTTCCAAGTGCACTTTCAGTGCAATTTCAAGTGCACTTTGCATTCGTAGTTTGCACTTGTAGTTGCCTTTCGTAAACAACCCCCTATGTGTTTTTATTGGATGCTTTATTTTTATTTTTTTAAAGGGCGACGACTTCCAACCCCCCAAACCCCAACACCCCCGACGGGGATCTTTGGTTTTCTACATGTTGTCCAGGTAGACCCCAACCTCTGAAAGGTTCCCTACCCTTGGCATATACAGACTGATTTTACTGTTGTGGCTTTAGTAACACTTTTAAAGGAAAAGAAAAAAAACTGACACTCTAACTTTAAAAAAAAAAAAAAAATCATTTCTTTAAGCCCGAGAAATGTAAGAGACGTTGGAGGTTGCTCCGGTTCTCCGAGGGCATAGAGCCCAGTTGGAACTATCTTGCCCTCACTTGACTTCCACACCGACAGGGGCATCGGGAGGGGGTGGCTAGACGTGGCTGAAGCCCCGAATGTGCCCCCGAAAAGCCCCGAGCCTCAGGCATGCAGCTCACAATTGTAAGCCCCTAGCTGCGAGCGCCGGGACCGATCTCATCCCGAGCGCCGCCGAGTTTGGCCGAGTGCCATAGCAAGTCCCACCTTCTGGAGCCTGCAACGCCTATGATGGATGTCCCCCTGGTCCAATGCTGGGACCGCGGGATGTGTGACGTCCATAATAGGCGCTGCAGGTTCCAGTCCAGGAGGTAAGAATTACAATGCGGCAGCCGCGCCACATCCCCGTTCAGCGCTCGGGCGGGCCGCTCTCCTCTCCTCCTCGGCTCCTCCTCCTCTGACTGACTGCCTGGCTGGCTGCTGTGACACTGCACACCAAAGCTGAGGTAGGTCAGACAGTGTATGTAAATGTCAGTGTATGTGGGTCAGGCAGGTCACTGTAGGTAGGTCACTGTATGTAAATGTCAGTGTAGGTAGGTCACTGTATGTAAATGTGAGTGTAGGTAGGTCAGTGTAGGTAGGTCACTACCATCAGTGTAGGTAGGTCAGTGTAGGTAGGTCACTACCGTCAGTGTATGTAGGTCAGTGTAGGTAGGTCACTACCATCAGTGTATGTAGGTCAGTGTAGGTAGGTCAGTGTAGGTAGGTCACTACCATCAGTGTAGGTAGGTCAGTGTAGGTAGGTCAGTGTAGGTAGTTCACTACTGTCAGTGTAGGTAGGTCAGTGTAGGTAGGTCACTACCGTCAGTGTAGGTAGGTCAGTGTAGGTAGGTCAGTGTAGGTAGGTCAGTTAGTTCACTACCGTCAGTGTAGGTAGGTCAGTGTAGGTAGGTCACTACCATCAGTGTAGGTAGGTCAGTGTAGGTAGGTCTCTACCGTCAGTGTAGGTTGGTCAGTGTAGGTAGGTCAGTGTAGGTAGTTCACTACCGTCAGTGTAGGTAGGTCACGGCTCAGCCAAAAAAAAAAAAAGGCCTGCGTCACGTGTACACCCCCCCCCCCCCCCCCCCGCAGGGACGATTCTGCCCCAGGATCACTTTTATCTGACACTGAATCGTCCACAAAAAAGAATGGTACCAGAGTTATGCCAGCTAGCTGCTGCCATAACCCTGGTATTAAATGTCAAATTAATAACGTATATGTACTGTGGGCGGTCGGCAAGTGGCTAGAGTTCTTCTTTCAATTGGCAAAGTGAAACTTTTTGAGTTAAAAATAACACGTGTTGTTTTGGACATTAAATAGTTCTTCTACTGTTATTTTAGTGCTTTATTGTTTTCATTACACATTTATCATTGTTTTTCGTGTCTTTGTGTAGGAAATACATACCACCAGCATCCCTCTGGGGTTATTTACACTTGCAAGGTGACTGGGTAAGAGGTGATTATGACAATGACAGAGTGGATTTCTCCCTTATCTTTTTCAATGTTGCAATGTTAAGCAACAGTGAAAAGATAAAGGAGACAGAATAGCGGTGATGATATCTGCAAGAGTATTTCATTCCAGGATGCTTTTGGATGAGTTTAGTGATGCTTGCTGAAGCTATGAAATTTAAACTCTCAAGAGAATTAAATCTCATCTTGTATGAGGAATTTATATGACTCTTCAACACAAAGAAGATAGGCTGTCTTCAGTTGCAGCCCACCCATAGCTTGGCTTTATTTGGAGCTTAGAGTGCTCTGCTTCCAAGCCCTAGGTCTGCTCATTCTTCTAAAGACTCAGGTGCTAAACACCATAGAAAAGAAGAAAAAAAATCAAACATGTGAGTCTAGCAAGAAGAAAAGGCCAGTTGCACTCCAGGAAAGTTCAAATACCGGCAACTTTATTGTGTAGCTCTTACCCCCAAAGGAACTGCTTGATGTGCACAGTCCTTTGTTCTTGTACCTGTGACTCTGCAAACAGCTCTGCACTCTCTGATACAGCTGACTGGGTTAGTAATATCAATTGCAAATATATATATATATATATATATATATATATATATATATATATATATATATATATATATACTAGTGTGGTGGTCTGAATTTATGGGAGGAGACTGAAGGGTGTTTAGGCAGCCCACTCGCGCATGCTCTTTGTCGGTTCCAGTGCACGATACTACACATCACTGGGCCGACTCTTCCCAGCTCACCTCATGTTCATGAGTCAAGTGCTTTGGGGCTTCTCCATGGTCTTCGTCGGTGGTTCCCGCTCACTGTGGCAGGTAGTATTAAAACCTTTTTGTATCATGTGCAATCTTGCGATTGGGCATGCTTCCTATCCTGCATACCTTTCATAAAAAAACCTGCCTCCAAGTTGTTGTTGGTCATGTCTCGACATCATTCGGCACAGGCGTAGTACATTTGTAAGTTCCTTCTGGCAAACACTATTAATTTGTAAATCCAAGCCTCCGAGCCGCTGTCAGTCGTTGTCCGATATCTCTCGACACAGGCTTCATTGGTTATAAGATTCACTGTCCATGGGGTTGCCGTCTCATCCATTTGGAGATGAGCATGTATTCTATGCGCGGGTTCTGTGGCTGTTTAAGGGGGTAATTAGACCCACCTGTTGCCTTGTCTGCACTTTGAATAGCCTGGGGGGCTGGGTGGTTGGAATGTGTTCGGTTTCAGAGTAGGGGGGTGGCATACACTCTACAACCAATTTGTATCGGATTCATCTTATACATTTTACAACCGATTCGTATCAGAGTCATTTCTCTATACAACCGATTCGTATCAGATACATTTGCATACATTCTACCATTTCCATTCGTTGTATCCCCCATGCCACGTATTTTAGTTCCCGCAGCGGGACTTACGAATCATTTGTACATGGTTCTTCTCTCATTTATTTACCAAACCAAAGTCATTTTCTGTGCGTCATACACTGTGCCACACCATACTCTTCGGATGTGTTGCACACCCGCTCCAGTCCAATGCGAACCCAGTCGCACAGTCACTGTCGCAGGTAGGATTCGTTACCATGTTTTGTCATGTCAAAATTTGTGGCCACTCACTCTGTCAACAACACACAGTCAAGTCCCTCCTACAGGGCATACAGAAGCACCAACCTGTAGTCAGTGGCAAATGCCTATCTATCTATCACAAGTGCCCTCTTCAGGGATATGTCTGAAATCCTTACTCGTTCTCCATTTGGGGCTTTGCCCAGCCTAGTCATCCAGGCGGACATCTACCAGGCCTTCTACGGTTTCCTACGACCTAGTGAATTTACCTTCATCGGCTCCGGCACTCAGACACTGCTCCGACGCCATCTGACTCACTTTCCAAACCATTACACCCTTCATCTCACAGTCTGCAAAACGCAACAAACACAGGTTTGACATCAACCTGTTTCAGACTAACAATGCCTGGCGCCCAGTGACGGTGCTCAATTGACTACTGTCCCATCTACCCAGCCAATTTGATGGTAGCTCGTTGCTACTCTTTCTAACCAGCCCCCTGAGTGGCAGCCAGTTTATCCCGCATGTCAGGATCCTCCTAAGCAACTTGGACTTCAACCCGTCAGTTCTCTAGACATTCCTTCTGGATTGGAGCAGCCTCAGGGAGTACCAGACCATGTAATCAAAAAACTAGTCCGATAGTAGTCCACTTGTTTTGCCACATCCCAAATCCTCAGGAAAAAATGGCACAAGCCTTCACCAAGCTGGCTCAATAACCACAAGAATCAATTAAGAGTTATTCCCCTATCTGAGTCTGCCCCATTTTCTTGGCATACCGACCAGACCATCAAGGCACACTTCAAGTCTATTTATGTTGTAAGTCTTGTCATGTGTTTATGTGATCTACAGCTCTCTCGGTCATAGGGCCACGACCATAAATAAGAAGGCCAGTATGGTGGCCTGAATTTATGGGAGGAGCCCGGAGGGTATTTAAGCAGCCTACTCGCCCATGCACTTTGTCGGTTCCAGTGCGTGATACCCTCCCTTCCTTCCCTTATTCAGGGCACTTCTCAGCACATCCTTCTTCATAAACTACCCATTTCGTACCTTGGGTATGCCCCCTTTTCATGGCATACTGACCAGACCACCAAGGCACACTACAGGTCTATTTATGTTGTAAGTCTTGTCGCGTGTTTATGTGATCCACATCTCTCTCTGCCATAGGGCTTCCTACTTATGGTTGGAGCCCTATATCCGATATGGACATAGATAACATTTATAGTTAACATAAGACTTACCATCGGAAATAGACCTGGAAGTGTGGACTTACCATATGAAATGGACCTGAAAGTGTGTCTTGGTCTGATGACCAGTATGCCAAAATAAGGGGGCAAAAACATTCAGGTAGGGGTATAATATTTTTTTTTTTTCAGTTATTCAATGAGCCAATTTTGAAAATTCCTGTGCCATCTCTACTTGAGGATTAGGGATATACCAGGCGAAGCAGGCTGACTTCCACCTGCCTAGTCTTTTAATGACGTGGTCTGGGACCCCGTGTCCGGAGTACTGACTAGGGTTAAGGTGAAGATTGCGGAGAAGTATCCTTATGTGTTTCACAAACTGACAGGCGCTTAAGGGTTTAGCTGGGAATGGTAGAAGAGGACTGGTGTCCGGCTGTTCAGGCAGGAGTGACAGAAGACGGTTGAGTACGGTGACTGGGCACCAGCTGTTATTGGTTTTGTAAAGGTGAATGTCCACTCCAGAGCCTGTTTGCTGGGTTTTAGAAACCTTGAGGTGAAGGACGAAATGGTCTTGGTAGCGGACTGCGTAGTACTTGGCCTGCGGGGTTGTTACAGGTGAACTCACCAGGTCCCAAGAACCCGTAGTAGGCCAAATATATGGCTGCTTGTAGGACCGTACTGGGGAGAAGACCAAATGGAGATGTAGTCAGGATGGTTGATATATCCCTGAAGATGGGCCCCGTGATGGGTAAGCGCTTGGTGCTGATCACTGATTGGTGTTTGTCAATGCCACTTAGGATGGCTCGGATAGCGTGTGACGAGAACAGTGAAGACCTTGTGGGGTCTTGAAGAGTCAAGAAATGTTGTATGCCGGCTAGGTATAGCCGAATGGTATTATAAGATAAGGCCGGCTGAGTGTGGCAGTATGAAATGAAGGCCAGTACTTGCTTGACATCTGTTCCTTTGCAGCAGGGTGCCAGGAATTTATTGAACGCCTACCAAGCTGTCTGGTAGGCTTTGAGTGTGTTATGGGAGAGTGAGTGATTGATGTGCTGTGTTGCTCCTTGTAAATGTTCTACTAGTCCAGGGTCAGCTGTGACCAAAGAGGGATAGGGGCCGACACTGGATCGGCTCCGGGAACCTGTTTGAAAAAGAAGGTGTAATTAAAACGTGACAGTGCGTCAGCAGCTAGATTGTATTTGCCTGGAATAAATGAACAGTGGATGTTAAACTGATGTTGTAAAGACAGTTGTACCAATTTGCGCAGGAAGGACATGACTGATAGGGACTTGGACCTGCCTTTGTTGACGATGTCTGCCGTGGCCTGATTGTCAGTGGTGAAGACCACGGTTTGCCCTGTCCAATGATGACCCCAGAGCTGTGCGGCTGCCACTATGGGATAGAGCTCGAAGAGAGAGGATGTTTGGGTAAAGCCGGGTATCAACAGTATCTGTTGAGGCCAGGGTCCTGAAAACCATTGGTGGCCAAAAATTGCCGCGAAGCCTGTAGAAGCTGCGGCATATGTCACCACCTGGGGTGAAAGGGCTGAAACTATAGGTATGAATAGGGATATGCCATTCCAGGTGGACAAGAATTCCTCCCACATAGATAGGTCCACTATTGCTGCGGAATGTAGATTTAGAATCTGATCGGGGTCTTGTGTTTGTGACAGAAATCTCAGCAGACGTGACACGAAGGTGCGACCTTGTGGAATAATTTGCATGGCGAAATTAAGCATTCCCAGGAGAGATTGCAACTGCTTTTTGGTACACCCCCTAGTGTGGGTGAATTTATGAAGGACCGCCCTAATGCGGGTTAGTTTGTCGAGGGGGAGACTGGCCTGCATGGTGTAGGTGTCTAAATTGACCCCAAGAAAGGTGATGTTGTGTGCTGGGCCGTCGACTTTGTGCTCATCGATGGGAACATTGAGATTTCCGAATACCACTCTGAGTTTGTCGAGGTCTCCTGGGGGCCTGCTGGGTGGTTCTATTAGTAAGAAGTCGTCCAGGTAGTGGACGACTTCTTGGCACTGAGCTTTGTGCAAGAGTATCCAAGCGAGGGACTGAGCGAATGTGTCGAAGAGCCAAGGGCTACTCTTGGAACCGAACGTCAGTTTTGTGGCAAAATAGTATGCCTCCTTCCACTTGATGCCATCACCAAAGGGATGGGTGGATAGGCAAGAGCTTGAAGGCATCCGAGATATCGGCTTTGGAGAGCCAGGTGCCTGTACCTGCTTTGATGATTGCTTGGATTGCCATGTCCACGGAGGAATATTTTAGGGAAATTCTTCGGAGGGGATCAGGGAATTGAGACTGGGAATGTTGGAAGAATGAGGCGCAGACAGGTCGTACACCAAACGTAATTTATTTGAGAACTTGCCCTTGACAAGCCCAATAGGGCTGACTCTCCAGGTACTGAAAGGGGGCTGAGTAAAGGGGCCTATAACAAACTCTCGGTCTACTTCTGTCTGTAAGAGCTTATCTATGGCCTGTTCGTCAGTGGCCGCTGAACGAAGATTCCTACATTCGTAGGTGCTGTGGGGTAGTGAAATGAGGCCAGTGTGAAACCCTATAGTGAATCCCTGGATAAGGTAGGTGGCCAGGGAGGGGGTGGGGTGTGAGGTGAGATAGAGTCCTAGCCATAAAACGTTGATTTAGCTTAGTCATGCCCTCTTCTGTTGTTTGACTTCGCACAAGTTCCTTGGATGCACTCTTTGGCATAAGGTGCAGATGTGGAGTAGGCGGCACTGACTGAAATTGCAGGACCCATAGTTGTAGTTGTTGCAGATGGCTGCCCCTCCCACGGTTTGGACTGGGAGTCCGAATTTGTCCACCTGAGGCGTTTGTACAGGGGCCCGACTGACCCTGAAGTGCACCGGAGGTAGGGGGAAATTCAAAGGGACGTCTAATTGTTGCATTGGCGCACCAGGTGGCAGTGTGAGTGGAGGACTGGCAAATCGTACACTGGGGTGAGCGCAACCTGGCAAAATGGCGAAAGAACAGCTCTGTGACCATGAGGCTCCAATTTGTTGTCGTTTGAAACTGTGTGAGTCTGGCTGCAGCTTTTGCGGAAAAGGAACGGTGGTAGTCATAAAAGTAAAATCCTCCATACTTGTAGCCCAAGTCTACTACAGTATGGAGGTATAAGTCCAGCTCTTCCCTTCTGCTGGGAGCGGCTGAACATAGGACATCCCTCAGCATGCCAAAGGCCAATGTGAACTCTGGGACAGATAATTTCCGATTCAGTCTGGGGTCTTTGGCTTTAAGGACCACCAAGAAGTCACCCCAGGTATAGGCCTTATTTTCTGCCAGATCGTGGACAGAAATCAGGAGAGAGGCCAGGTTGACGTCCCTGCCGTCCAGAATGTCCTTCCTGATGCTGGTTGGAACCAAATGGGAGGGATAGACAATGGGGCTCCACCCTGTGGTACCTGCAGGAAGGGGTGTCAAGACTTGGGTTGCGATTGGGTTGGGAATAGCCACGACTGGCCAAGCCTCTAGGAGTGCCACCCTGGTTTGTACATTCATGACCGAGGATGGCAGGGCCGACACCATAGTGTGAAGTTGTGAGATGGCAAAGGATATCGACTGGAGAGATGCCTGCTGGGTACTGGGTCCTGCTGCAGCTGGTGGGGGGAAGAGGAGTTTGAAGAGCTCGCCTTTCCTAGCTGTAGCGGAGAAGGGCACGCCTCTGTGTCTTAGCTCTGCCATCAACTTGGGGATAGTCCATCCCCTGAGGGACTGCACGCTGCCGCTCTCTGAGACCGGAGAAGGTGACAGAGGGGCCGTGAGATCTTCACTGCCGGCCTGGGACATGGTTGATCTGGTTAAGATATTCTGTCCTTGAGATCGTGTTTTGGTTGACTGTAACCTATTGGGGGTGACATGGATTTCAAGTTTGCTTCATTTCCCTAAGCCATACTTACCCAATTTGTGCTTCTTCCCCTTTTTTTTCTTTTTTTTTTTACCTGGGAGGATATCGTCCAACCTGGTGCAGGGTGGACCTACTGAACTTTGACTGACCTGGAGGAAAATGAAAGGTGATAACTCGTGAAGGGTTTGCTAACTAGCTTGAAGCAGTAACTAGTACGGTGATTTGTGGTATAGTGACAATGAAATGATTTGAAATATTTGCCTTGATCATGAAATGAGTGAAATCTCTTGCCATGACAGAGCTCCGGCTCGGTCATGCCGTGACTGCGACTGACCATGAACTGGACTCTGGAGCATGTACTGAAATGAGGCAGCAGAAAACATTGGTGCACACCGGGACGAATCGGTGCATCTTTGGATGCATCTGGATTCGAATCGGAGCGCAGTATGAAACAACGAAATGACAGGGATGTTTTTTACCTTGACCGAGGCTCGAATTGGTTGTGCCGCATCTGCGACTGGCAACAAACCGAGCTCTGGTACTGGTATGGATAAAGCCGAAACAACTGGGGCATTCCGTAACGAATCGGTGCATCTCGGATGCGACTGGTTTCGAAACGGTGATGCAATATGTGGGAGTGAAATGACTGGTAATTAATTCCCATGACAGAGATGCGGATCGGTCGCCCGATATCTGCGACTAACTACGATCCGGACTCTGGAGCATGTATTGAAATGAGGCCGAGCCCTGGGGCACGCCGTAACGAATCGGTGCATCGTAGATGCGACTGGATTCGAACCAGAGCGCGGTGAGTGCACATGTAATGGTTTGTTTGCCATGACAGAGGCGCGAATCGATCATGCCGCTATTGTGGCTGACTATGAATCGGACTCTGGAGCATGTACCGAAATGTGGCAAGTACCTGGGGCGCGCCGAGACGAATCGGTGCATTTAATGCGACTGAATTCGTATCGGAGCGTGGTTACGTGACAGTGAAATGATGGCCATGACAGAGTTACGAATCGGTGAGTTGTGACGAGCGACTGTCAACGAATGTGACTCTGGAGCATGTACTGAAATTAGGCCGTAAACAACTGGGGCACACCGGAGCGAATCGGTGCATCTTTAGACGCGACTGGATTCGGATCGGAGCGCGGTACGTGACTGAAATGAATGAAATTATTCAAAATGGTCTGAAATGTTTGAAATGTTTAGAAATGTTTCTGAAATGAGAAATGACTTAGTATCGAACTGACATGAGTTGATAAGAAATAGCGAATTGCGAATCACAACGGTTGTCTACTGACGCATGGTAACAATTTGTTAGACATGCCTGAATGAAGCGACGTCTACGTCGCGGTGGTTTACAAATAATGAGAAACGGTAACATAATGATGGTGCGAGTGGTATGCATTGTGGTTACATAGTGAAATTTGCGAGTGATTCGTAAGTTTGATATCACGGTTTAGTGACATGATATCTAACAATGCGTGAAAACAAAAGTCAGTCGGAACCCTACCTGCGACAGCCGAGCCAGACGCGTGGTACGAAAATACGAATTGGTAACACGGACTTCGACACTCTCGAGCACGGAAATTTGCGAATGCGGGAACTTGCGAGACAAGAACTTGTGGACGCTGGTATTCGAATAGTCGGCCTAGTGACATATATCGCGCACAGGAAACCGATAAGCACCACAGGTGAGCGGGCTGCTTAAATACCCCCCGGGCTCCTCCCATAAATTCAGGCCACCATACTGGCCTTCCTACATATATATATACCGGTGTATATATATATATATATATATATATATATATATATATATATATATATATTTATATAGTTCTCTGACACAGGAGATAAAAGCAGCTGGAAATTTATGTTGGGGAGGGAATTTAGAGATAGATCAGCAGAGAGCTGGTCTATTTATAATACATAATACAGCTCTGCAATTTTCTTTGTTCCCCTTCCTATGTGGAGGGGGGGTGCCTTTTCTCCAATGAGCTCACATGCAGTGTATTCCCAGACCCCACTCCACTGCTGAATCAGGAAGAAAGATTTCTAATATGATGTGCACTTTCTAAAGAGTGTAGAAATGTGAAGACAGCAGATATACATGTAAAACTTATGTAGGAGGATTGGTTTCATCCATGTGTATGATTTTAGGCTGTTCACTTCACTGGGTATAGGAGAGGGTTTACATCCACTTTAAATAAATAAAAGCTGATCATCATAAGCCCCCCTGTCAGTGTAAAATGGTTTGTCTCATCTCTGTAACTGATAGATTTGCAAGAGAGCTTGTTCTTTTGAAAAGCAGCAGAAAACTGTCTGGATCATCAGATGAAAATAGAAGAAAGAAAGCCTAAAAAAGAAAAATGAATGCAGCCATCACATCTAAGAATTGGTAATCTGAATTATATAAAATGTTTGCTTTTGAGTTCAATACTGCTTTAAATGGTATGGGTAAAAGACTGCAAACAAGTAAATGTCATAGAGTACACCTCTTTCTGAGACCTGTACTGGGTAACCCTAACTAGAGGGAGTGGCTTATAGGTATATACCACAGTAACTGTCAGCATCCAGTAGTACACTACCCTAGTCCTTCTGCTGGCCAGCTCAGTAGAGCCAAACCTTGCTTAGGAGTGCATAGAATAGTGTCCTTTTAAAAGCTATGCAATAAAAGAGTTATGCAATGACATATTGTTTTTAACAGGCAACTCTGTCCCTCTGCTGTGAAGTTGTGGTGTAGGGTTGGTCCATGGTCACTCATCAGTCTTATGTAGGCATAAATTCTCTGTCTACTCACTAGGCAAAGCGGTCTCTCTCTTGCACTGTTACTGTCCTCGGCACCCGGCTCTTTTAACTGAACAGCAGGCTCTCCAAAGTCCAGGTCTCACCACAGCAGGGGAGCACAACCCGAGCCCTCTGATGTGGCTTGCGACCTAACAAGATGGAAGTGCATACCCATGCTCTGGGATGGTGGGTTGGCAATCCCAGATAGTGATCAATGGGTTGCCAACCTGCCATTCCAAAAGATCAGAGTGCATGGAGCTGGGAATGTAGGAAGCAGACGGCTGTGGAAGGGAGCAGGAGCAGCAGGGGCGGCCTGTCCATCATGGGCGCACAGGTGCCACCCCCGTCCATCGCCGCCTCCCCTATCCATGCGTCTGGCCCCTTTCAGGACACGGGCGCATGGATTCCAATGCGGAGGGGCTGTTAAAAAAAGAACACCAGCTGCCACTGAGGAGCCGCATAAGCCAATGCTTCCTTAGTAGCACCAGCTCCTGTTCCAGGCATAGTGATACCAAGTACACTTCACCTGGCACCTTTTTAGCAGCCTGAAGAGAGATGCCAGTAGAAGCTGAAAGAGGAAAAGGTCAGTGTATAAAATGCCACATACAATGCACTTTTGCAATGGGCATATTAGCACCTTTAAAAAAGGATATTAGACTGCTTTCACACTGGTTCACAGGTGCAGCGCAGTGCATTTGCGACTTTCCTTTAGATGCACTGAGCCATAGGCTTCTATTTTATCCTGTGGCTTTAATGCGCTTTCTGAAAGCACACCAAAACTCCTAAATGCAGGAGTTTTGGTGCACTTTCAGAAAGTGCACCACACTCACAGGATGTAATAGAAGCCTTTGAGAAATCGCAGCTAACCCGCACAAAAGTTGCAGGTGCCCTGCGCTGCAACTGTGGTGTGGGTAAACAGCAGTGCATCAGTCTGAAGGCAGCCTTATAGGAGGTTCAGGACAGTAAGAGCTTGTTCACATTTGTGGCTTGGGGGGCAGTAAAAGCTCATAGTTCATTGTGGCCCGCAACCAGTTACCAAATCACTTATGTGGTCTCGCTCTTCAAAAGTTTGCACTACAGTGAATAGTGGGCACTCTGCCTACACTGCTCTCAGGTGTCACCATTCACTCACCGCCTTCACTCCTCAGGCAGAAATCTTGTCTCTCCTATACCCATATGCAGCAGGTCTATAAAAGTTCTTGTCCCCTGCAGAAAGAGAGCGCTTCCTCTCTCTTAGCACAGGAAAAGTTCTTCAACCTCCTTATGCCGCGTACACACTAGTGGACTTTACGGCAGACTTTGTCCTGCTGACTTTTTGACGGACTTTGCGACGGACTTTCTGAATGAACGGACTTGCCTACACACGATTAACCAAAGTCTGACGGATTCGTACGTGATGATGTACGACCGGACTAAAACAAGGAAGTTCATAGCCAGTAGCCAATAGCTGCCCTAGCGTCGGGTTTTGTCCGTCAGACTAGCATACAGACAAGCGGACTTTTCGACCGGACGCGAGTCTGTCGAAAAGATTTGAAACATGTTTCATTTCTAGGTCCGTCGAACTTTTGGGGAAAAAAGTCCGCTGGAGCCCACACACGATCGAATTGTCGACGGACTCCGGTCCGCCGAACCAAGTATGCCGTAAAGTCCGGTCGTGTGTACGCGGCATAAGTGTCTTTCTCTCAGAAGTGTGGTTTAAAATGAACCTGTATTAATGGCGAAGTCTCATTGAAAACTACATTCCCCACATTTCCTCTAAAAGGTCTCTAACAGATTATGTACTCAGTTTGCTCCCTATTGGCTGGAGGGTGGCAAAAACACCAGCTGCTCTGTGTTATATAACAACATTCTCTTCTATGACCATGCTTGTGTAAGATTCTCCAGACACTTTGGGGCCGATTTACTAAAGGCAACTAGACTGTGCACTTTGCAAATTACAGTTGCACTCTGCAAGTGAAGTTGCTCCAGAGCTTTGTAAATGAGTTAAAATTTCACTTTGTAAAGCGTACCCAATCACATGCAAGGAAAATGAAAAAAAAAAAAAGCAGCATTGTTGCTTGCACATGATTGGATGATGGCTCATTTACTAAGCTCTGGAGCAGCTGCACTTACAAAGTGCACAGTCTATTTGCCTTTAGTAAATCAACTCCAAAGTCCCTTTTCCAGCTGGAATTACAGACTGGGCTACAATTGTTCCAGGCAAACAAGCAAAGCGTCCTTGCCTGAGACCATGAGACCATCGCCTCTATTATTCTTTGCTTATTTGTCTGGAACAATAAAGTTGCCAGCATTTTGAACTTTTTTTAACAGCTTTTTCTGTTATCATCTAGAGCTGACATTTGAATAATACTACACTTGCATTAGGGCCACAGTAAAACAAGGATATCTGCCTAAATGGAGAACTCTGCACATGTTTGGCACAAGCGATGAACACATCTGGTACTTAAAGCGTAATATTTCTATTGTGCATGAAAAGTTTGGTATAGACAGGCACAAATCTCCTGCTTTACTTTGTGTCACTTGTTAATAAAATAAGGTTGCAGCATCTCACAAACAAACTCATTTATTTCTATTGTTTCTGTGTTAGAACACATTAGATGACTGTGTAGGCGATGCTAGTTTAGAGATCTACAATACTAGGAGTTCTGCTGGATAATGGCAACATGAGAGTTTATTATTGTCAGGAGTTATTTTTACAATACAGTGGAATATATAAAAAGACTTAACTGTACCCTGTTACTGTATCTATCTACACTTCATATTTTGGGAGTGTCTCATATTATTTGAATGGTAAGCATTCAAAGACACATAGTTATAGTTAACACATGACAACATAGTATGATATATAGAATAAAATGATCTTGTAAAAGGTCATATGGTTATTTGATTATCCTATTTATACAGTATGCATTGTTTTTCATTGCTTTAAAATAGTTTGACATTTTCCATTTATTGTTTTCTTGTTAAATATTTTTATTGAAATTTGCATAAAAGAATACAAATTATAACAAGCGTTGTAACTTGGGATACATATATAAATAATAGAAACATATCTATATATTCATAACTATAATTAATCTTGCAGTAGAGAAGAAAATTAAGCATCAATGAGACAATATAGGATGGTAATAGATGTGAGGATCCAGAATAAGGTCAAAATCTATGGAAATAATTTGTAGAGCATGCCTCCAGACCACCCATCCACCCCATATGGGCTCAAGCTGTGGATGGGTGGGGGCATGGTTATCTAGTTTTGGAAACGTAATTGCAAATAATATTTGGATTAAGGGGTTTATAATATAAAGATGTAACAATCTCATTAATAAACATTTGCTGAGTGTAACCAATTTTAAAAAGACAAGTAGTGAAACTCTAATCCTCAGAAGAAGAGCATAACTTGATGTAAATTGAGGAATAACTTAGTAAGTAAAATATTAAGGTATCCCAGAGTTGTCTTTTATATAGTAAACAAGAAAAGGAAAATAAGAAAAGTAAATAAAGAATAGAGTATAAAAACCGTACGAGCAACATAGTAGTATTAATGAATATCAAGTAAGGGATACATTAAATTACCCTTCATATAAAAGATGACTTATGAAGACAAGAAATAGAACAGAAAAGAAGAGAGGGAGATATAAAAGAAAAAAAGAAGAAGAAGAGGAGGAAAAGAGGAGAAATCTCTCGAGGTGATGACCCGGCTCACAGCATGGATAAGTAGTACCACATTCATAACACAAGGAATCTAGTAAGGTAGCAACAATGACTGGTCAAACTCTGGAGAAAAGAAGTGTTTAACCCATCGTTGCCAAATCATACGGAATTTATTAATGTTATTATCTTCGATAGCTGTCATTTTAGCAGAAATGAGAGTTTTGTTTATTCTGTGTTTGGCTTCCGCCACAATCAGATTATTGCAGTCCTGGGACAAGGCTATTTGGTGCCCAGGGCAAAGATGGCAAGCTGTGCCCACCCCCCCATTTTTAAGAAAGAATCAATGTCGTTTCAAAACAAGAATATACTTAAAACAATACAAATTCAATTAGCTTTAATGCTCACTCACACCTTTTAATTATATGTACAGTCAGGTCCATAAATATTGGGAAATGGACACAATTCTAATCTTTTTGGCTCTATACACCACCACAATGGATTCCACCACTGGTCTACACTGGGAGGATTCCCCCTTCCACGTGGAATGTGTAGATGGGGGAATTGGAACATTCTTTTTTTTTCATTCAACCTAATAGTTGAATGAAAAAAGAGATCAATGTATGAGCTGCCTAAGAGCTAAGACTAGCCATAGATAGTTTAACCTCTTGACATCCGCGCTATAGCCGAATGACAGCCACAGCGCGGACCTGAATTTCCGTGAGAATGTGCCCTGCGCGCTGTGATCACCGAGTCACTGAGTCCCGGCCCCTTACAATGTGATCAGCTGTCAGCCAATGGCGGCTGATTACATGATCAAAACAAAAGCTCTGTGATTGTTTTTTTTTTCTCCTCACGCTGACAGCGCGAGGAGAAAAAAAAGCTGATCACTGGCTCATCTGCAAGGGACATCGGTCCCGAAGAGGATTAGGCGATTATGCCTCATCTGTGCCACCTGCCATTGCCACCTCACACTGCCCACCAGTTCCACCAACCAATGCCCATGAGTGCCACCTATCAATGCCCACAAGTGCCACCTATCAATGCCACCTAGCAGTGCTGCCTATCAGTGTAACTGATCAGTGCCCATTATTGCCACCCATCAGTGCCCATCAGTGCCGCCTCATCAGCGTACATCAACAAAGGAGAAAAATTACCTGTTTTAAAATTTTATAACAAAATATAATAACATTTTTTTTTTTTTTAATTCGGTATTTTTACTTTTTTTTTAACAATAAATAAAAACCGCAGAGGTGATCAAATACCACCAAAAGAAAGCTCTATTTGTGGGGAAAAAATGATACAAATTTCATTTGGATACAGTGTTGTATGACAACGTAATTGTCTTTCAAAGTGCGTCAGCGCTGAAAGCTGAGAATTGGTCTGGATAGGAGGGGGGTTTAAGTGCCCAGTAAGCAAGTGTTTAAATCTCGGCTGTTTCAGCGAGAACTGGCTGAGATTAGAACCATTAATGGGCAGGCTGAATGCACCAAGTTGATCGATCAAATTGGGTACAACCAGCCTTGCCGGATTCTCTTATGATTATCACTAGCGGTTGCTATGTCTGCTAGTGATAATCACTGTTTGTCGGGGACAATACAATTGCTAGGCAGAAGGGATTCCCCTGTCAGCACTGACTGTGCTGACAGGGGAATCATGAAAATTTCTTTCCTGCAATCTGTGGTTGCTGGAAAGAAATTTGTACCATCTATTGTCTAACTGAAAGTGAAAGTTAGTGAATGTCTTGAAAGAACATGAGGGGGGGGGAGACAGTTGGGGGATGGAGATAAGGACAGTTCAGTGATTACTGTGTACTGTAGTGTACACAGTTGCTCACTAACCCAGGTCCAGGCTGGAAGATCAGGCATCTTTGGCACACAGGAACCTGCAGCTGCTGTTTTCATATTTCCTGCCCACACATCCCCTCACTTCAGATACATCTGCACGTCGGGGATAGTGTGGGCGGGGCGGGAAGTCACTGGAGGAGCAGAGGTGGGAAGAGGAGGAGAGCTGTATTCCTCCCTGATCTTCCGTCAGTGGGGGGGGGGGGGTGGATGTGTTCGCTGCACTGTGTAAGTGTCATAGACACTCTTACAGAGCTGCAGCCACCATTCTCACAATTTACAGACTGATTCTCCTGTCCGTAGGACAGGAGAAATCGGTCTGTTTTTTCACGGTTACTGAGATAATGGAAGGCTTGTCCACCCCTCCCCTGCTGGTTCAGTCCTTCCTGAAGTCGCTCTCCTCCCTGCCAATGAGGATGCAGGAGGAGGGAGCAGATCTAGCGGCCGTGACAATGCGAGCGGCTCTCGTATTATGCTTAGAGTCAGCGAGCAGAGGGAGGGGGAGAAATCCACCCCCTCTCACACTCCACCCAGGGCACCCGCCCCTCTCACCCACCCTTTGTACCGGCTCTGAATTATTGGTCTTCCATGCCTTGGCTATGATTTGTTGCAGTATAAATTTGAATGAGTAATTGGAATTGCTTTTGAGTGAGTGAAGCCGGTTTGAGATTTAAAAGTGCAATGGCAGGATCTGGGGCAATATAGGTATCTAAAGCTTTAGAAGCCATTGCAAATATATTTTTCCAGAATTCTTGTACCACCGGGCATTGCCACCATATGTGAAAGTGGGTTCCTGGTGAAGAGCATCCTCTAAAACAAGTATTGGGATAAGATGGAGAAAATTTTGCTATTCTAGCTGGTACTAGATACCAACGTGCTAAAACTTTAAAGTTAGTTTCCAAAGCATAACTATTAGGAGATGATGATTTGATGGCTAACCAAATATTAGACCAGTCGTTGCTGTCCAAAGTTCGTCCCATATCCTGTGCACATTTAGCAGTATAAGATGGAAGCAACTCGTTAGAAGTGGTAATGAGTGTTTGATATATAGATGAAATCACCCCTCTAACATGAGGGTCACTTATACAAATACGTTCAAATTGAGACATTTGATTGAGTGGTGTACTTGAACTGAGGAGAAGCATGTAGAAATTCTTGATTTGTAAATATCGAAATATCTCATTATTTGAGATCCCAAATTTTGTACACAACATAGGAAATGTTTGAAAAGAGTCGGTAGATACTAGCTTGTACAATCTAGACAAATTTGTCCATGCAGAAAAAGATTTCAGAAATTTCCAGGCAGGATAAAAAGCTGGATTCCCGAGAAAAGAAAGAAGGGGATTATGTATTGATTGGAGTTTATGGGAGCTACCAAACTTATCCCAGATGGCCAAGGAATGTTTTGTGATGGGGTTAGTAAGATGAGATCTATCTTTTAGCTGAATCCACAACAGGTTGGCTACTGAAATGCACTCGCTGTCAATAGATTCAATAAATACCCACAAGGGTATTTCTTCAGGAGAACGATATTTAGTTAATATTGACAGTTGTGCATCATAGTAATAAGAGGAGAAGTTTGGTAGGACCAACCCCCCACAAGATTTACTAAGATACAATGTAGGTTTAGGAATGCGGGGTGTAATGTTACCCCAAATAAAGGACATTACCTTGCATTGTGTGAGTCATAAGAAGTAGGACGCTAAAGAAACAGGAAGTACTCTATACAAATGTAAAAACTAGTCATGCTATAAGGGACTAAAATATGGTCTATATGTGAATAAGATTTATGTGGATAGGAGTAATGTGTAAAACATCTACTAGAGGGATTGATTTCTCGCCATGTATCAACCAAACTGTCTTTAGTAAGTAGATGTTGGAGGGTTAATTTATTGGAATTGGTGATGGGGACTGAAGGCGATTTATCTAGGAAAGGAAAAATCGTTGCATTTGAATCTCCACATAGGATTATAGTACCGAACTTGTGTGTTTCCACAACTTGGAAAAGATGGGATAAGAAAGATTGACAATTTTTATTGATTTTTCAAGAAAAAAGGAATTTTCAACATAAGGTACACTTTGTAATAGTGAAAGTACTTCTGGCATATAATCAACAGAAATTTGGCCAAAGGCATAGTTCGATGCAGACATGCACAGCTCACAACCGTTGGCAGTATGCAGAGTCATCGTGTTACTCGGATAGTACAACAATTTCTACCCTGTATGAAGGCGTATAAACAAATGGGGGAGGAGAAAAATATAATGAAAAGGTTGAGAAGAGTCAGATAAAAAGAAAAAAAAGGAAGCGAAAGCTTGAAAGAAAGTAGTGGAGGAGAGAGAAGAAGAGAGGACAACCACCCGCCCCCAAAGCCCGGCGCCACCTGGGGGGCACCAATCATAGGTGATCGAGGGTTATGGAGCATTAGGTTGTAGGAGTCTCCAACAGAACCCAGGGCTCCCATACTCAATTATGTTTATCAAGAGTGTCATTTAGAGAGGCCATCAGGTACTCCTTTCTTAACATCCCTGATCCTGGAGTGCAGCTCGAATAGTGAGGGGGGTTCCCTCTTTTTCCACCTCAGGGCCACCAAACACCGCACTGCAGTTAGCACGTGTGCTAAGAGTTTTTTTGACAATTTAGAGAAGGAGGTAGGTGGGAGGCCCAGAAGGAACATTTTCGGGTCGAAGGGCACTCCAGTACCAAAGATGGATTGAAGCAGGGAGTGCACCATCTGCAAGGAGGGGATGAGCAGAGGACAGGTCCAATAGACATGAAATAGCGCTCCCCTATCCTTACAACATCGCCAACATCGGGGGTCGGCCGAGGGGTATATGGAGTGGAGCAGGTCAGGGGTCTGATACCAATGAAATAGAATCTTATATTGATTCTCTTTATAAAGCATGCAGATGGAGCTCTTAGAGGCCTGCGACCATATGAGCTGCCATACGTTCAGAGGTATATCTACACCCAGGGCCTGCTGCCACTTACTCATATAGGCATGCCGTGGTCTGGCTGGTGAGAAATCTATGGTCAGGAGCTGATAGGTGTGCGAGATCATACCTTTAGGGACGAACCCTCTAGACATAGTTTTTCGAATTCAGCTTAGGGGGAGAATTGAAGATTCGTTACCAGAGATTGCGCAAAATGCCGTATTTGCAAGTAACTAAAAAAAGCCTGTCTGGGAATATTAAAGGCATCTTGCAGATCTTGGAAGGATCTTAGGGATCTAGTTCTGAGGTCTACCAATTGACCGTAGCGAAATAGGGCCTTATCCATCCAGAAGTGAGACATCTGCAAGGTCAAGCTATCTGGAATATTGGGTGTGAATAAGAATGAGGTGACTGGGGAAGAGGTGGTGGTTAGTGGGTATGTCGATTTTGCCCGCCGCCACAGCATGCGCAGACGGGCCATTGGCCTTAGTGGCTGTATGCCGCCAGACACTACATCAGAGCTCCATAGCATGGAATTCGAATGAACGGGGGCTAACCATAGTTTCTCAATTTGTGTCCATTGGTTATAGGCGTGGAGAGTGCACCAAGAGGCTACGGGGTATAACTGGGCAGGTAAGTAATACTTGGCTATGTTAGGGAATGCTAGATCTAGTGATCCGGTGCCTCTTATAATTCCAGGAAAAATTTATCAAGTCGCCCTGGAGCCTCTTAAAGTGCGAGGATGGGCTGGGGATGGGTAGCGTCTCAAAAAGGTATAAAAGTTTAGGTAGGATTGTAATCTTTAAGGTCGCAAGGCGGCTGAAAAGAGATAGTGTTAGAGACTTCCACTTGGCCAGGGAGGCTCTGATGGAGGTGTATAGTTGGGGGAAGTTGGCTTTATAAAGAGTGTCGTATGTGGGTGTGAGGTGGACCCCGAGGTATTTTAAGGAAGAGGTCTTCCACGTGTAGTTAAATGTTTGCGAGAGGGGTGATAGTGTTTGGTGGGGTATATTAAGGGGGAGGGCTTCCGTTTTTGAATTATTGATTTTATATCCTGAGAGGGCTGATTCTGTTTTTTTATTTGTAGCATAATATGATATGATTGTAATAGCTATATCTGATATATATCCAGCGAGAAGTATGTATCTACTCTCTGGATCACTTAGTTGTGTTAGAAGGGTAAATGGCATAGAACGGTGAAACACTATAAGAGTCTCACGTTGTTTAACTGTAGTAGATGCAGTATAAAATTGTGGATATGAGGTAGAAAGAAATTCAGGGGAAGCTTTATCAATGAAGTGGGTTTCCTGCAAACATATAATGTGAGCCTTTTTGGCTGAAAAAGACCACATTGCTTTCGTTCGTTTGTGTGCAATATTAAACCCTTGTACGTTTAGGGACAGGATGTTTATAGGTGCCATAGTAAAACAAAATTGACTATCTTAACATAGAAAATATGTTCTAAAACTAGAGCCTTGGTCACCACCTCGAGAGAAAAAAGAAAAAAGGAAAAGACAGAATAAGGAAAATCAATATATTGTCAAGTAACCCTGTTATGAAAATACTTTGATGTTAAACAGTAACAAAGCATTAGGGTGTGGGAACATCTCCTAGGAGTAATCAAAAGACTCCTAGAGGCTCCAAAGCCATCCTCAGAGTCTCGCATAATAATAGCAAGGGTCTGAAGGTGGCGAAGGTGGCAGCAAGAAATTCCAGAAAGGACGAACCTCGCCAGAGAACTACAGGAACTATGTAGTAAGTATCTTGTTAATTACCATAGCGTATGTGTTATTAACTAAACAAATCTAACCAAGATACAACCAACCATGAGATGATCACTTTGGTACCAGAAACAGGTAAAGAAAAAAAAAAAAGGGGAGTATAAAGAAAAATTGCTAACGTTTTAAACGCTATTAATAAAAGATAGCCAGATAATAGGATATATTAAGAATTTAAATTAAAATATATATATATATATATATATATATATATATATATATATATATATATATATATAAATATAAAAAAATAATAAAAAATATTTTTGGGATAAAAAGCAACTGATTAACAATTCTCATTGTAATTCAAGCTAACCGAGAAAATTCTAAATGATTATTAATTATTAAGATAATCATTAGAGAAAAAAAAAAAAACATAAATCTGGAGTTATGGTATTGTAGAAAGTAAGCTAGTTTAGACAGTGAATTGTACTGGAGACCTGAAAGAGAGAAATAAATGAAAAAATATATGAAAATCAGTCCATCGAGTCTTCGTTGGTAGAATTCAGAGTTTCAAAGCACGCTTATGTAAATTCTGGCGTGAAGAAGTAGATGGGTTTGGGTCTGCTGCTGTATTTTGCTGAGGGGATCTGGAAGCTGATCTTCTGCGAGATTGGTCTGTAGATGGGACTCGGTCTACTAGGCCCATTTCAATCAAGGCTGACTGTAAGTCCTCTGAAGAGCGACAGACATATCTGGTTTCTAAATGAGTAAATCTGAGGGAGAAAGGGAATCCCCAAAGATACGTGATTTGATGACGTTGAAATATTTGTAATTGGGTTTTGAGAGTGCGTCTTTTAGCCACTGTAATGGGAGATAAATCTGCAAAAAGCTGATATGTTTGACCCTGGAAGATGAGGGAGTCCTTTCCTCTGGCTGCTGCAAGCAATTGCTCTTTTGTGCGGTAGAAATGCAGCTTAGCAATTATATCCCTAGGAGGGCCATTTGTTTTAGGTGGAGCTAATGCTCTGTGCACTCTGTCCATCTCCAGTCTCTCCACAGGAATACCAGGTTGTAATTCCTGAAATAATGCAGTGATAGTAGCTTTCACATCCAGGACAGTCTCAGGGATTCCCCTAATCCGCAAGTTAGCCCGGCGGTCCGTATTCTCTTGGTCTTCTAAACAGGACTGTAATATAAAATTCTCTTCTTTAAGATTCACATATTCAGAAATATAGTGCTGTGTTTGACATTCAATATCATCAACACGGCTCTCTAAGTCAGCAGTTCTCAGACCTAGCTCTCTTATTTCTCTTGTCAGTTTATCAGTGATGTAGTCTGAAGTTTAAGAGCTTTCTGCAGCATATGTTCAAATTTTTTAAATATGTCATATTGGAGCTCTGTTTGTGAACCTCCAGTATCAGAGTCAGACTCCCCATTAACATCCACAGTATTTAGGCTGACTTTCAAAGGTTTAGCCTTTTGTGAGGTACTTTTCTGTGAGGTTACTGCCGCCGCCATCTTGGAATCTTCTTCTTTACTGATGCTGGTTTTAAATTTTGATTTAGTGCCCCTCAAAACCATAACTATCTATACCTGAGGCTTTGAGTAGTGTGTGGCTGGCGTTTTTTTAAACTTTTGGGACCTCTGTGACCTGTAGTCCTCTGGCGAAAATGTCACTGGAGCGGAGCTCTAAGCCGGCATTACCTTCCTCTCAGGCTCCTGCGCATGCGCCTTTCCATTTATTGTTTTGCCTTTTCATGGAATCAACAAGGGTAATGCCTAAACTGTGAGAATATACTGCAACAGTTTAACGTAATTTAGCTTTTGGATGCATGTGCTAGAATTTTGTTTTAGATTGTGATCACAACTAGGGATGAGCCAAACACCCCATGGTTCGGTTTGCAACAGAACATGGGAACAGGCAAAAAATTTGTTCGAACACGCGAAGACTGTTAAAGTCTATGGGACACGAACGTGAAAAATCAAAAGTGCTAATTTTAAAGGTTAATATGCAAGTTATTGTCATAAAAAGTGTTTGGGGACCTGGGTCCTGCCCCAGGGGACATGTATCAATGGAAAAAAAAGTTTTAAAAACGGCCATTTTTTCGGGAGCAGTGATTTTAATAATTCTTAAAGTAAAATTGTTGCTCTATTTTTGTTTATAGCGCAAAAAATAAAAATCACAGAGGCGATCAAATACCACCAAAAGAAAGCTCTATTTGTGGGAAAAAAAGGACAAAAGGACATCAATTTTGTTTGGGAGCCAAGACGCACGACCGCGCAACTGTCAGTTAAACCGACGCAGTGCCGAATCTCAAAAAGTGCTCTGGTCAGGAAGGGGGTAAATTCTTCCGGGGCTGAAGTGGTTAAAAGTGAAATATTCCTCTAAATTTCGTACCTGGGGGGTGTCTATAGTATGCCTGTAAAGTGTCGCATTTTCCCGTGTTTAGAACAGTCCCTGCACAAAATGACATTTCTAAAGGAAAAAAAGTCATTTAAAATTACTCGTGGCTATAATGAATTGTCGGGTCCCGGCAATACAGATAAAAGTCATTGAAAAAAATGGAATACCAGGGTCTGGTATGAATATTAAGGGGAACCCCGAACCAAAATTTAAAAAAAAAATTGCGTGGCCCCCCCCCCAATTTCCATACCAGGCCCTTCAGGTCTGGTATAAATATTAAGGGGAACCCTGCACCAAATTTTTTTTTAAAAATGGCGTAGGGGTCCCCCTCAAAATCCATACCAGACCCTTCAGGTCTGGTATGGATTTTAGGGGGAACCCCGTGCCAAAATTTTTAAAAAAATGGCGTGGGGTCCCCCCAAAAATCCATACCAGACCCTTATCCGAGCATGCAACCTGGCAGGCCGAAGGAAAAGAGGGGGGGCGAGAGAGTGGCCTCCCTCCTGAACCGTACCAGGCCACATGTCCTCAACATGGGGAGGGTGCATTGGGAAGTCCTTGTGTGTCAGAGGGGCGGGGTCACCCGTGTACCTCACCATGTGGCCCCGCCTTCACTTATAAAAGAACTGTCATCGGCGCTGAAGCGTCATATGGCGGGTGCCTCTCATGGAGGCAGATCTTTTTAATTTTATTTTGCTTGTTAAAGGGGGCTTCCAGATTCCGATAAGCCCCCCGCCCGCAGACCCCCACAACCACTGGGCAAGGGTTGTGGGGATGAGGTCCTACCCCAAAGCACCCTCCCCATGTTGAGGGCATGTGGCCTGGCACAGTTCAGGAGGGGGGGCTTTCTCACTCCCCCTTTTCCTGCAGCCTACCAGGTTGCATGCTCAGATAAGGGTCTGGTATGGATTTTTGGGGGGACCCCCACGCCATTTTTTTCTTAATTTTGGCACGGGGTTCCCCTTATAATCCATACCAGACCTGAAGGGTCTGGTATGGATTTTGAGGGGGACCCCTATGCCATTTGTTTTTTAATTTTTGCAGGGTTCCCCTTAATATCCATACCAGACCTGAAAGGCCTGGTATGGAATTTGGGGGGACCCCCACAAAATTTTTTTTTAATTTTGGTTTGGGGTTCCCGTTTATATTCATACCAGACCCAAAGGGCCTGGTAATGGACTGGGGGGATCCCATGCCGTTTTTTTCAATGACTTTTATCTGTATTGCCGGGACCCAACAACTCATTATAGCTGCAAGTAGTTTTAAATGACTTTTTTTTAGAAATGTCATTTTGTGCAGGGACTGTTCTAAACATGGGAAAATTGCGCCATTTTACAGGCATACTATAGACACCCCCCCGGTACAAAATTTAAAGGAATATTTCACTTTTATTGTTTCACTTTAAGCATTATTAAAATCACTGCTCCCGAAAAAATGTCAGTTTTTAAAACTTTTTTTGCATTGATACAAGTCCCCTGGGGTAGCACCCAGGTCCCCAAACACTTTTTATGACAATACCATGCATATAAGCCTTTAAAATTATCACTTTTGATTTCTCCCATAGACTTTTAAAGGGTATTCCGCGGCTTTCGAATTTGCCGCGAACACCCCAAATTGTTCGCTATTCGGCAAACACCTGATGTTCAAGTCGAACTTACGTTCGACTCAAACATCGGGCTTATCCCTAATCACAGCATGCCACTTTATTTTCCAAATTACTGTTACAAATTCTAAAAAAAATGAATACAATTTCACTGAAAGCTAAATGCACAAAATGGTCACCAAATCAAAACTAGAAGATAAAACCACTGGTGTAAAAATTTGACAAATTTGCAGCATTGTACATACACAGAAAACATTTGTGAGTTTTTCAAACTCCTATTTCAAAATTAAAAAGACAGAATCAAAGAATAAGTGTTTTTCGATGTTGTGTTTGGAATCAATAGTTTTTATAATGTAAGGATCTATCAGGATTGTTAACCAACAGTTGTGGATACTCATATGGCCCAGGGACACAAAGCAAGGATCTAGATGGCTCCACCCACTACCATGTAGTCCCTATGGTATTGTGCTAAAGGTGATTATTTGTTCTAAAGTGTATCTGAGTGAAACCTTGTTATAATAAAGTGAAAATATAGCATACAACATATTAATTGTGTCTAAGCAGTACAATTTTATCTTGAATTTCCCCTGTAAAAATGCAGAGTACTTTCTATGCCTAGGAACTCCTGTATATATTTTAAATATATCTGTGGTTGGAGATCAAAGAATCTAAGACCTTTGACTTCTAGTCTCTTGTGATTTGAAGTGAGATTAGGTGATGTCACTACCGTGCTGCTCACTGTTCTCCTTGCTGGAGAGAAAGCTGTACCCATGGTCTTACAATGCAAGGATCTCCTTGGTTCTGTTCGATACAATATTACCCTATTAATTATCAGATTACCAGGAGAGTGCTTCATACAATATTACCCTGCTAATTATCAAATTACCAGAAGAGTAGTTCCTATATGATGAAACAAAGCCCTTTCTCTGCCATGGTGGTTTCCTGAACACAGAGTCACAGTGTGGAACAAGACATGGTAAATTAGCAATGGGAAGAAGGGAGACTACAAGCAGTACTGGTAACTAGCTCTTTGTCCTCTGCTTACCTTATTTGGCACAATTAAGTATTAAAGGTAAAACACAGAAAAACACATATTTTAAATGGTTAATTGTAGTATTCTCATGCCCATAAATAGGTTGTTGTTTACTTGAAATGTTCATTGAAATTACTGGAAAATCTAACTATTGGGAGCCAACTCCCTGACACAGCCCCCTTCCTCACATGTCATAGCCCTCTTTCCTTTTGGGAGTGTCTAATTACGCTCTGTGCTGAAAAAGCATCTCCACGCCTCTACCCCTACATAACCCTTTCTGTAGCTACTTGGGAAGGAACAAAGATGAATGCTATAAATTGTCACTTGAGTGACAGCTCTGAGTCTGCTGGGACAACTGAAATCACATCCAAGATGGCGATGCCCAACAGCAGTCTTGGTACTTTTCGATGGCTACACATGGGAGGCTTTAAAAGGTAAATAACATATGTTAAATGCACATATAATCTTATGGTAAGATTTCTGTTGAAATGAATAATCTTGTGACCTGGTCTCTTTAAAAAGACTCAAGCAATCCCAGGTCTGAATGGCCTTGTTCCCAACACAGTTTAAGATTTCACTTATAAACAAATACTTTTAGAATTAGGCTAGGGTCAAATGTGTGTGCTTAAGGCTGGGTTCACACTATTATGAATTGGATGTGGGTTCCCCACATCCAATTCGCAATAGCAGAAGATTTTGACCGACTCTCTATGGAGCCAGTTCGCATATCTCCACTGCGGCTCTGGTGCGAATTTACACAGGAGCCCTGTGCATCTTTTGGTCCATTTCAGGTCCGAATTCAGCCAAAAATTCGGCCTGAAATCGGACCTGAAACGGGACGCATCGGACCCTTGCTGTGAGCCGCATGTGAAGATAGTGTGAACCCAGCCTAAGGCTTCCCAGCCTAAGGCTTTTGCTCCTGTCCAGGTAAAGAAGCTTCTTACAAAAAAAAAAAAAACATTTGACAGCATTAAATATCCACAATGAGATGATTCAGCAATCATCAGTATAATCAGGAATTTGCATGAATTTATTCTATTTGCCATGGCCCATGTTTCATAATTAGGATAAGAAAAACTGTAGAACATGTTCTAGGAACCTTACTACTAAACAGATTTTATTATTTGAAGATGAAAAAGAAGAGATCTAGTTACAGTAATGGGCTGTTATGTTGTGATATTTATCATCTAACAAACATTTTATGCCATTTTGTTTGCATCATTTTAGAATTAGCTTCACTATGTATTTGAAATATATAACCACATTACTAATAATACAAAATACCCTTTATATTGACATGTAACCCCTCAAAGTTCACTATGTCTGATATGGACCTTAAAGCAGAACTATGCCCTTGCCCATGCAGGTCAAAGCAATAGGGTCATTTTAAAACTAGCCTTTACCAGTTGCACATACTTATCTTTCCTTCATTTCCCCACCTCATGTTCAGTAGCTGGGGGTGAAGAGCGTTAAACCCTGGGTATGATCCCATTCACACTATGAAGCTTACACAGGTTTAAAAACACTCTTCCTGCTTCACAACATTTGTAGCCTGAATAACCTGTAGTTAAAAACCAGGGCTGTCACAGCAAAGTAATGGGAGTATGTCACATGTTCACCTATATCTGAATGTGCCAGATATTTTACTTTGCTTCTGATGGTCAAATGGAGCTGCATTGACGATAAAGTGAATATAGACAATATTAAAATGAACCTGTTGCTTTTGAACAGCATGCATGTTTGCTTTCAGGAACATGTAGATATTCAGTAAATAACTGTAGGTGTGCAATAAATGCAATAGGCACTTGTAGACAGGGGCATAACTACAAATCATGGGGCCCCATAATAACATTTAGATGGAGTACACCAGAAATCTGTCTGTGTGGCACCTGGCAGTGTCAGTAGGAACAATAATGTAATTATTCCTAAAGTGTACGTCTAGCCAAAATGTTTTTCTTAGTTTTGGATAGAGTAGGGAAGGATTAGTACCCCTGTCAGGATTTTACTGCTACCTGAGGCACCATTATGCCCTGTACACACGGTCGGATTTTCCGACGGAAAATGTATGATAGGACCTTGTTGTCAGAAATTCTGACCGTGTGTGGGCTCCATCACACATTTTCCATCGGAATTTCCGACACAAAATTTTCCAACAACAAAATCCGTTGTTGGAAATTCCGATCGTGTGTACACAAATCCGACGCACAAAGTGCCACGCATGCTCAGAATAAATTAAGAGACGAAAGCTATTGGCTACTGCCCCGTTTATAGTCCCGACGTACGTGTTTTACGTCACCGCGTTCAGAATGATTGGACTTTCCAACAACTTTGTTTGTCCGTGTGTATGCAAGACAAATCTGAGCCAACGTCCGTCAGAAAAAATCCATGGATTTTGTTGTCGGAATGTCCGATCAATGTCCGACCGTGTGTACGGAGCATTAGAGAGATTTCCTCTCTATTTCTGTCCTGCTGACACCATTTTACCAGACTAAGTGAGGAGAACTCTACAACCACAAACTGAAGTAAAATTGCTTTAGTAAGCAGATAGTAGAGTTGATAAAACTATTTTTACTTACATCTGTGTTCCTTTTACAGATTTTCACTCACTTCCTTCAACAAGACATTAAGTAAGGAGCAATCTTTTTAGTGGAGCCCCAGATAACAATGGAAATCAAACAGGAATTCTAATCCTTTCTCACTTTATCTGAAACTATAAAAAATTGGTATGGATAGAACCTGGCAAAGGAACACAGCAGGGAATTGATGTTAAATTTACACAGTAGCTCACCAACATTCTTCCATTCTTCAGCATCGACTTAACCTTTTTGGAGTATAGGGGCTTTGGTTTAAATTCGTAGCTCTTCCACCCCAGCCAACAAGTGCTTTATTCTGTGGTTTAGTGGTCAGGGAGGAGTACATCTCTAAGCGAAAATGTCCAAATTGGGCCCAAAGTATCAATATTTTGTGTGGCCACTATTATTTTCCTGCACTGCCTTAACCCTCTTGGGAATGGAGTTCACCAGAGCTTCACAGATTGCCACTGGAGTTCTCTTCCACTCCTCCATGACGACATCACAGAGCTGGTGGATGTTAGTGATCTTGCGCTGCTCCACCTTCCGTTTGAGGATGCCCCACAGATGCTCAATAGGGTTTAGGTCTGGAGACATGCTTGACCAGTCCATCACCTTTACCCTCAGCTTTTTTAGAAAGGCGGTGGTCATCTTGGAGGTGTGTTTGTGGTCGTTATCATGTTGGAATACATGATCATGCTTTAATTCAGTTTTACAGTACATGATGGCATTCATGGTTCCCTCAATGAACTATAGCTCCCTAGTGCTGGCAGCACTCATGCAGCCCCAGACCATGACACTCCCACCACCATGCTTGACTGTAGGCAAGACACACTTGTCTTTGTACTCCTCACCTGGTTGCCGTCACACCTGTTTGACACCATCTGAACCAAATAAGTTTATCTTGGTCTCATCAGACCACAGGACATAGTTCCAGTAATCCATGTCCTTAGTCCATGTTTTCAGTAAACTGTTTGCGGGCTTTCTTGTGCATCATCTTTAGAAGAAGCTTCCTTTTGGGATGACAGCCATGCAGACCAATTTGATGCAGTGTACGGCGTATGGTCTGAGCACTGACAGGCTGACCCCCCACCCCTTCCACCTCTTCAGCAATGCTGGCAGCACTCATACGTCCTTTTCCCAAAGACAACCTCTGGATATGACGCTGAGCACATGCACTCAACTTCCTTGGTTGACCATGGCGAGGCCTGTTCTGAGTGGAACCTGTCCTGTTGAACCGCTGTATGGTCTTGGCCACCGTGCAGCTCAGTTTCAGGGTCTTGGCAATCTTCTTATAGCCTAGGCCAGTGATGGCGAACCTTGGCACCCCAGATGTTTTGGAACTACATTTCCCATGATGCTCCACTACACTTCAGAGTGCACAAGCATCATGGGAAATGTAGTTCCAAAACATCTGGGGTGCCAAGGTTCGCCATCACTGGCTTAGGCCATCTTTATGTAGAGCAACAATTCTTTTTTTCAGATCCTCAGAGAGTTCTTTGCCATGTTAAACTTCCAGTGACCAGTATGAGAGAGTGAGAGCGATAACACCAAATTTACCACACTTGCTCCCCATTCACACCTGAGACCTTGTAACACTAACGTGTCACATGACACAAGGGAGGGAAAATGGCTAATTGGGCCCAATTTGGACTCACTTTTGTTGCCAGCGGTTTAGACATTAATGGCTGTGTGTTGAGTTATTTTGAGGGGTCAGCACATTTATACAATATTATACAAGCTGTTCACTCACTACTTTACATTGTAGCAAAGTGTCATTTCTTCAGTGTTGTCCCATGAAAAGATATAATAAAATATTTGGGTGTACTCACTTTTATGGGATACTATATATATATATATATATATATATATATATATATATATATAATCTCACAGTGAAGGGCAATGGCAACCTATGGAAACACATCAGCTTACAGATGACGAGCTCTCTCATTTGACATCCATCACCTCAAAAAACATTTTCTGTCAAGGGGCAGAAAGACACAGAGACGTCTCACACTGTGCCATACTACTTTTACACACTTGAGAGGAAAAAAATGGAACAAAAAGTTCATGCCACCTGAACGAAATTACCTGACTGTAAAGCTGTGAAATCTCCCTGGACATTGGTGGATAATTTGATGTTTTTTAGTTGAAGAATCACACATTTATATACTAATCTGTTAACATTTGACAGTTAAACATTATCATTCACAGGTAAAAATTTGCATCCTTTTACTCGTGTTTCTTTATTTTGGTCATACAATTTAAACTTTTTTAATTCCTGGAGATTTTGCATTTTACTTGACAGCAATTTGTGTAAATGGTTTAAAAATAATAAATGTCCCACTACAGGTTTTAGGGTCAGCTTCACATTTGTTATTGTGGAGTTCAGACACAAAATCTGCTGGCATAGTTTTGATGTACTCTTCGCTAAGCATAAAGAACATATGGTTTTAATTTCAGCTGTACAGTCATCAAGGTTAACTTGTGGGGCAGTTACAACCCTATTCAATTATATCCAAATTACTCTTGTTTAAGCCCTGTATCTCTTGATATCATGATGTCAGTTTTACAAGAGAAAAAAATCAGTGTCCCATCCCTAACACTTAATGCTCATCATCACCAACTATACATTTTGTATTGCTCCTCCATTTCCACCTCCATTGGATATTTCCTCTACTCTTTTTCTCCAGTCCTCATGTGTCGGCAATGGTGACATATGTGGCTAAAATACCGTTCTCTCCTTTTTCTAATTCCTGCTGCAACAGAAATATGAATATGATGTTCTAAGGTAAAAGGGGATTAAAATATATCTTGAAATTCAAGGTTTGTGATTTGTAGTGACAGTGAAAAGCAAGTGATACACCAGCGAAAGTTCCAATGGAGTGAAAGAGCCCTTCTAAATAGATTTGCTAGTGGAATTTTATTTATGCACTGGCGGCTGGAGCAAAGATTCTGGCAGCTAGGATATTTTTAAAGTGGGGTGGCAGGATGTGACAAAATGTGTGCCAGGGGTGACTATGCTGTGGTGAGTGTCCACGGGTTTGGTATGCTTTTCCTGTGTAGCAGAAATATATGACCTATAACCTGCTCAGTGGGGCTATATGGACCTACAGTGTAATTAATTAATTTTAACTTCAACCCTATCCACTAAATGCTGTTGGCATATATAATTTGCATCAACTGCATTACTTGTCACGTTCATTGAATGTCAAGATAAATGTAAATCAAATCAGCATCTCTGGTGCCTAAACAAAAGCCTTACATGATACAAGAATGTTTCTCAGTATTACAGCAATAATCAATTTCTCCCCAAGAAATGTAAAGTTAAAGTTCACCTGTCAGTAGCATGGACAATTCTAGCTGAAAATTGGACTAGAAACTACAGTAGCCTAGGTGTTTATCAGTGAAAACCACACTCAAAATAATTTGTAGATCCAGAGTTATAGGTGTTGTGTGCTAGTCTGGGTTCCCACTGTTGCACTGCAGCAACATGCCCCGCCACTAAAACACATAAAAGTGCCTGTTATACATGTTGGTGCAGTGCCAAAACTTCTTAATGCCACCCCAACTCCACAACATTGTGGTACACCACAATGCACAGTACTGCACTAACGTGATTTGTAGTGCACTGCACTCTAAAAAATAATGTTTGCACCTTTTTGTTTTTTTGTGAGTTAGGTGGGTTATTTAAATTAATAGGCTTCCCTAATGAATAATGTGTGTTAACATGCATATGTTAATGCATAGCAACAATGTGACTCAAGCCAAAATCACAATTTTTCCTTTAAAGTTCAATTTTGGCCCCAAGATGACCTTTGACTGGTAAGTTTTTGGCTTCCAACTCACCACTGTAATAGTATTGTTATCTGTCGGAAAACAATTCTCATTTCCAAGGACATAGGCAAGTACTCAGGGACAACTGAGCCAGAATGGGGACTGTTTCAGAAATTTTTATCATCACTTACTTCAACATCAATCTGGACTTGTGTATTTATGAAGCACGTGTTATAATGTACTCTTTTGAACTGTATGAAATGTACAGTTTTAAAACTGAATCTAGGCACCATCATTTTAATAGCTTTAGAGGGGTTAGTAGCTTGTAAAAGAGATACTAAATAGAGTAGTGTTATTTGCCATAAGTCATTCACATAAATCATATCATGCCACTGTATTCTTTTTTTTCCCTATAAGTACCATATCCCTGCAGTGCTGTTGTGTGGTCACATAATATTTTCCTATTATTTTGGCATCTGCAGGAAAGATCTTTAGGAGGGGCTTCTATTATGCCCCGTACACACGGTCGGATTTTCCGACGGAAACTGTGTGATAGGACCTTGTTGTCGGAAATTCCGACCGTGTGTGGGCTCCATCGGACATTTTCCATCGGATTTTCCGACACACAAAGTTTGAGAGCAGGCTATAAAATTTTCCGACAACAAAATCCGTTGTCGAAATTTCCAATCGTGTGTACACAAATCCGAAGCACAAAGTACCACGCATGCTCAGAATAAATAAAGAGATGAAAGCTATTGGCTACTGCCCCATTTATAGTCCTGACGTACGTGTTTTACGTCACCGCGTTCAGAACGATTGGATTTTCCGACAACTTTGTTTGTCCGTGTGTATGCAAGACAAATCTGAGCCAACGTCCGTCAGAAAAAATCCATGGATTTTGTTGTCGGAATGTCCGATCAATGTCCGACCGTGTGTACGGGGCATTACTGTGCTGATGTATGCTCTCTACAGTGTGAGTCTGTGTCTGCACAGCCCTAATTGGTGCCGTGCCAGTCATGTGAAGAAAAAAAAAAAACAATTTCAGAAGAGCAATTCAAATTAAATGATAAATATCAAAAAACAGTTTTACAACTCCCAATACTTCTTTATTGATTATCAAATGTATCTTTTTTTGTATATTAATATGGTATAGGCAGAGTCAAAGATGACTTAACACTAGTTTCAATTTTGTTCAACTAAAACTAAGCTTTTTGTGCATTTCTTGGTGAATGTGATTAATCAGCATACTATACCCCAACCTCATAGTGTTTAGCAATAGGAGCACATGGAGGAGGAGGGGGAGTATCATTTACCACTGTGTATACGCCCACATGTGTGACTCTATAGTCATGTGGGCTGCACAGATAAGAAAAAGGAGGAAATGAAAAGCATAACGTTGAACTGAAATTGAGCATGCTCTGTAGTGGACATTAGTTGTTCTACATAATCTGAACCTGAAGGGCCACACAGAGCAGATGGGAGGGACAGCTGAAGGCTGGAACAACCAGGTATATTTTACTCTACACAAAATAAATGCTTTATTGAATTTGTGAGTATGCACACCCTGTTATATAGTATTTAATGAGAGTGTTTCATATTCTGGTTTTAATGATACTTTAACTTTGCCATGTAGGAATTCTATATTTGATTTCTTTATACTGCTTAAAAAGTGTGCTTTTGTGTCTGCTGCCAGCTCTGCACATATAAAAAGGCATCAGCACTTCATACATGTGTATGCTTGCATATTCACAAAACCAAGTCTTATGATGATGCTGCTGCCATGCATTTTGTGAATTGCCAAGCATAGGTGGGACAAAGATTTGACACCTTTGGTCCTGCCTATCATACCTGCAGCACTGATGTTGGTGGGGAGATGGAAGTACAACTGGAGCGGTACTATCTGGTGCAATCAAAAGCCACTTACACTGTATATAGAAAACAAATACTGAATTATTACATGGCAGAATTAACCAGCTGCTAACTCCCCTAAGTGTATAAAAATTATAGTGTCTGAGGTTCAGCTTTAACCACTTCCGGACCAGCCGCCCCAGGTTGGCTCCCCTGGGCGAGCCATTGTAGCTGTTCACGCGCCTGAAGCATGTCCCCGGAGCCGATGCAAGTGTTCGGCACACAAATCCCGGTTCTTTCAGGGGAGTAGAGACAAATCATGTGTTCATACTAAATATGAACACTGATCTCTCTCTTCCCCTAGTCAGTCCCATCCCCCTTACAGTTAGAACACACCTAGGGAACACAGTTAACCCCTTGATCGCCCCCTAGTGTTAACCCCTTCCCCGCCAGTGTCATTTATACAGTAATCAGTGCATTTTTATATCACTGATCGCTGTATAAATGTCACTTGTCCCAAAAATATGTCAAAAGTGTCCAATTTGTCTACCGCAATATCGCTGTCCTGATAAAAATCGCTGATCACCGCCATTACTAGTAAAAAAACATAATAATAAAAATGCCATAAATCTATCCCCTATTTTGTAGACACTATAACTTTTGCGCAAACCAATCAATATACGCTTATTGTGATTTTTTTTACCAAAAATATGTAGAAGAATACATATCGGCCTAAACTGGGGACATTTTTTTTTTTTTTTTAATTTGGGATATTTATTATAGCAAAAAGTAAAAGATGTTTTTTTTTTTTCAAAAATTGCCGCTCTTCTTTTGTGTATAGCACAAAAAATAAAAAAAAGTAGAGCTGATCAAATACCACCAAAAGAAAGCTCTATTTGTGGCAAAAAAAGAAAGTCAATTTATTTTGGGTGCAGCGTCGCACGACCGCGCAATTGTCAATTAAAGCGACGCAGTGCCGTATCGCAAAAAATGGCCTGGTCATTGAGCAGCCAAGTCTTCCGGGGCTGAAGTGGTTAAACATCTGTTTTTGCAAAAACAGCTACACCTGTAATGACAAATATAAATGTGGAACAGCGTATTGTAACTCATTGTTAAAAGGTTGTTACTGTATCTCACAACTTTTTTTCTGTATCTGAAAATTTTATAGATATACATAAAATTAGAATTGACACTAACGTTATTAAAACCACAATGAAGTCATAGATTGCCATGATATTACATCATATATAATGTGTCCTTCAAGCCTATCTTGGTACATTGGTGTTTATCTTACAGAGTACTGAGATATTCTCACTGTCCACAAGTGTGACTTCAACAATAGGCTAAGACATTTACATTACTGCAGTAACTCAGTGGCTAGTGTTGAATGCAAGGTCAAACAACACACTTTAAAGGTTGTAGTTTTGCGTGCATTGATTTCCCTTGGATACTGTAAAGGAGAATTTCATAACTATTCAATAAGTACCTTGTCACCAGCAACAGCTTTGACTCCCACTCCCACCCTGCACCTTTATTTCAATGCATCTCATGGGCAGCAAATATATGATGGGTTTTCACAAACATAATGCCTTGTATCCATGTAAGTGTCTGCAGGACAGAAAGATTTGTGGTATGCCACTTTAAACCAAGTCTTATTCTTTAAACCCAACCATTGTAACAATAGAACTTTTTTCTTTTCAGTTAACTGTTTCCATACTTTCAGAGAGGACATTCCATGAAATTTAAATTAGGTTGAATATATTTAATAATTTCTAGAAAAAAAATCTGCAAAACATATACTGTTGATGAGATCAGAGAACATATTAGAGAACATATCCCTTGAGCAATGGGGTGGATTTACTAAAGGCAAATAGACAGTGCACTTTGCAAGTTCAGTTGCACTAATTTTCCCCAGAGCTCACTTTGTAAAGGATACCAAATCAGGTGCAAGGAAAAAAAACTGAATTTTTGCTTACACATGATTGGATGATGAGAATCGGTAGAGCTTTACTACATTAAACCTAGAGTCACACTGACTGCGGGTTAGAAATCGTGCAAGTTCAAAAGAACTCGCACAATTTTATTCCCGCATGTCAGTCCGACTTCGGGGGCGAATTCAGAGACATCTGTGTGGGTTCCTGCACAGATTTCTATACAAATCACACCCCAAAGTCGTCAAAAGTAGTACAGAAGCTACTTTTGGGAATCAGTGCCATGCCGCGCTGCAAATGCAGCGTTGCACCGATTCAGGCGGTGCCATTGCTGGCAATAGCCACCGATTTGACATGCAATTTGACATGCCAAATGGGAGGATGGGATCCGTGGCGAGGGTGGTGGTTGGGGGGGTGGGATGGGATGAGTGGTGGGGAGGGGAATGGTATCAGTGGCAAGGATAGGATCAGTGGCAGTAGTGGTCATGGTGGGGTGGATCAGTGGCAGCAATGGTTGTGGTGGTGGTGTGGGGGGAAGGGGGAATCAGTGGCAGTAGTGGTGGTGTGGGGGGTGTTGGTATCAGGGTATCAGTGGCAGTAGTGGTGGTGGTGTGGGGGATCAGGGGCAGTAGTGGTGGTGGTATCAGGGTATCAGTGGCAGTAGTGGTGATGGTGGTGTGGGGGGTATCAGTGGCAGTAGTGGTGGTGTGGGGATCAGTGGCAGTAGTGGTGGTGGTGTGGGGGGTATCAGTGGCAGCAGTGGTGTGGGGGGAATCAGTGCAGTAGTGGTGGTATGGGGATCAGCAGCAGTAGTGGTGGTGTGGGGGGTATCAGGGTATCAGTGGCAGTAGTGGTGGTGTGGGGGGGTATCAGGGTATCAGTGGCAGTAGTGGTGGTGGTGTGGGGGATCAGTTGCAGTAGTTATGGTGTGGGGCGTATCAGTGGCAGTAGTGGTGATGGTGTGGAGGATCAGTGGCAGTAGTGGTGGTGGTATCAGGGTATCAGTGGCAGTAGTGGCGGTGGTGGTGTGGGGGGTATCAGTGACAGCAGTGGTGTGGGGGGAATCAGTGCAGTAGTGGTGGTGGTGGTGTGGGGGGTATCAGTAGCAGCAGTGGTGGGGAGGGGGGAATCAGTGCAGTAGTGGTGGTGTGGGGATCAGTAGTAGTAGTAGTGGTGGTGTGGGGATCAGTAGTAGTAGTAGTAGTGGTGGTGTGGGGATCAGTGGCAGTGTTGATATTGAGGGATGGGTGCCACTCACTTGTAGATCACTTGGTTCCTCCTCCTTGCTGGGTCTTGCTTGCATGAGCAGAGAGGATGGGCGGGGCCTTGAGTGCAGGCGGAGCCGGAGAAGATGGGCGGAGCGGGCTGGCACTGTGCCTGTGAGTGCAGGCGGAGAGTATGGGTGGAGAGGTTGGGCGGAGCGGGCAGAGTGGATGGTCAAAGTGGGCAGGGACTGTGCCCCTTAGTGCGGGATGAGAGGAGAGCATGGGCGGAGCCTGTGCAGTGTGCCCGTGAGTGCGGGGAGGATGGGCAGAGCGGACTCCCTGTGAATGGCCAGTGTACTATACTATCTCCTGGGCGGCGGCGGGCCCCCCTACAGTGGCGGGACCCGAGGGCCCAGTCGCCAAAACGACTGGTGCGACCCTGATAATTCCGCCACTGCAACTTCGGCTTGTTCAATTAAACTTTGACAAAAAAAATGGAAGCTTATTGGTTTCTATGCAGGGCTGCACCAGATTTTACACTCTCCAGTTTTAATAAATCAACCCCATAGTTATAAATAGATCTACTGTTTGCAACATGTTTAACTTCCAGCTGTTCCTTTGCAACCAGGGATGAGTGAACCAGCCAAAGTTAAAGGGGAAGTCCACCCTAACACTAAAATCTACAGGCATCTATGATCTAAGACTAACCTATCGAGCCCTGTAAAGAAGAAATCACTATACATACCTTTTCCGCTCCGGTCTGGTGCTGAGCTGTCAGCGGCAGCTTCACTGTGGAGGCGATAGTAACTCTATGGGTGATGTCACCCATGGGGTGATGCCATTTATTTCCCAGGCGTTGTCGGCGGTGTCCTCTTCAGAGCTTCCGCCGCTGGAGACCTGACCAGAGCGACTTCAAAAAAGGTATGTATAGCGATTTCTTCTTTACAGAGTTAGATAGGTTGCTCTTAGATCGTGGATGCCTGTAGATTTAGAGATTTTAGTGTTAGGATGGACATCCCCTTTATGTTTGCTTCACATTTGGCAAATCTGGAGGGTAGAACATAGCGCTTTACCCCATTGAAAATCTATGCAAAGCAAATCTTGTAATCTTGTTTCCTGGTCATTTTGATGATGATGTTATTATTACCCTCCACACTACCACCACGAAATGACAGATATCTGGCCAGTTTCTGTCTGTAAACAAACCTACCGGGCATGCTTGGTGACATTATTGTCCAGATATGGTCATGGCCATATTTCTTGTCAATGATGTCACCCAGAATTCCCATATAGTTTTTTACAAACAGGAGCCAGCTGTGAAGCTGTTGTTTAGCAGTGGTAGTGCCACTATTATTATTATTATTATTATTATTATTCAGGATTTATATAGCGCCAACAGTTTACGCAGCGCTTTACAATATAAAAGGGAGACAATACAGTTATAATACAATACAATAGGATTAAGAGGGCCCTGCTCAGAAGAGCTTACAATCTAATAGGGTGGGGCAGGTGGTACAAAAGGTTGTAACTGTGGGGAATGAGCTGGTGGAAGTGGTAGGAGATTAGTTGGAGACGTGATAGGCTTTCCTGAAGAGATGAGTTTTCAGGGATTGCCTGAAGCTAGCAAGAGTATGATAATAGCCAGACAGGTGGAGGTAGCGAGTTCCAGAGGATGGGAGAGGCTCTGGAGAAATCCTGGAGACGAACATGGGAGGAGGAGATGAGAGAGCTTGAAAGAAGGAGGTTTTGAGAAGAGCGGAGAGGTCGATTTGGGTGATATTTGGAGACAAGATTAGTGATGTAGCTTGGGGCAGAGTTGCGAATGGCTTTGTGGTTAGAATTTTGAATTTAATTCGCTGGGTGATTGGGAGCCAGTGTAGGGATTGAAGTAGAGGGTTGGCAGACACTGAGCGGTTGGTAAGGTGGATAAGTCTGGCAGCAGCATTCATGATAGACTGAAGAGGGGATAGCCTATGGAGAGGTAAGCCAATGAGAAGGGAGTTGCAATAGTCAAGGCGAGAGATAACAAGGGAGTGAATGAGGAGCTTGGTGGTTTCATTTGTTAAAAAAGGGCGAATTTTAGAGATGTTACGGAGGTGAATTCTACAAACTTTTGACAGCGATTGGATTTGAGGCTGAAATGACAAGTCAGAGTCTAGGATTACACCTAGTACCCTGGCGTGAGGGGAGGGACTGATGGTTGCATTGTTGATTTTGATGGAAAAGTCATGGAGGGGGGCACGGGCGGGGGGGAATATTAATAGCTCAGTTTTAGAGAGATTTAGTTTAAGGAAGTGGTGGGACATCCATGCTGATACAGACTACAGATCTAAAGACAGTAGTCGGGGATTCATGCTAGCAAACTGCCCGAATTTGGCCAGTTTGTTGAACTGTAGACAAGCTTGGTTTGGGCTGAACTCTCATTTAACCCAAACATGAAGTTTATCCCTTGTTTGCAACCATTTGAAAAGGGCTTCTTTATTATTGTAGATTTCCCAAAAACAAGATTATTATTATTATTTAATTATTATTTTACAGGATTTATATAGCGGCAACATTGTGCACATTACATTTACAATACAATTCAATACAAGAGGGTTGGGATGGTCATTTCAATTTCTATCCATTATTGTAAATGGAGTTGCTCATGTATGTGAAGGCAGTGTGTGGAGCAAAAGTATGTCTGATGGTTTAATTAGGATTTAAAAACATCAAGTCCAAGGTGAAACTTTTGTAAAGTATTTGTTTCCCTAGTTTTAGTTCTTGCCACACGCTATGGTTCTTTTCTATTATCAAAGGCCTTTCTGTTTTTTTCTGGAGGGCACCAAGATAGATAGAAACCTACATTAGAAAGTCACAATTTGACAGTTAGAGTAGAAACATTATTTGATGCTCCACAACAATAAGAAAATTTAAGAATCAATGCTTTAATAGATTTGTGTATCTAGCTTAATATGTATTAAGCAAATTTAAATTCCTCAAGGATGGACAACATTTTATGGACTAATTGTTGGGTCTCATCTATGTGTTCTCTCTCACATTATTATACTTCCAGTAGCCTCATATCCTTCACATCTGTTGCACTTACTGAGAAAGAACAAAACATCCTTTCGCAGCTGCATGTACTGTACTATAACTCATAATGACAAAGGGCAGCCAGGAAGCAAAAACAGGTCATCAGGGCCAATGCTTCCAGCTAGAAAAACACATCTGAAGACTATTACCTTAAAATCAGGTCAATAATATAACCAACAAGTGGCTACAAAACTATGAAATTAAATTATAAATATAACACAGAAAATACAGAAAATTACTAAAATGTATTTTTGTGCAAAATTAAAATTCATTCCAAAGGGTTACCTCCCAGAGTAAATAATAACATGCCAACAACAAAAACACACAGAGTGATAAAACAGTAATAAAAAGGAAACAGCTGCAAATAATTACTTATGTTACTGCTCAAGGGGAGAATAAAGCAAGTCTTTTCATATTTATTTGAATTCTACTTCAGCTGACATACAGTTTTATTATTTAACATAAAAACTAATTTGTTGTTCACATTAAATCTGAAAAAAAAATGGCCTGATTTTCCATAAACTTTGTATAACATGGCTTAAAGGGTATTCCTCACAAACTTTAGTTACATTTCCCAAATGAAAATACAAAGTAAAATGATTTTTAAATCATTGTTATAAATGTTTCTTTTGCCTTGTGATGATTTCTAGAGGAAATAAACAAAGGTACATGTAGGTAAACATGTGTCAATTGAAGAGTTCAAGGAAAATTCCACTCAGATTCTGAGTGGGGGGGATGAAGTGAAGCAGATGTGGTATTATTACTTAGCACTGAGCTTCTGTTCTTTCAATCCATGGCATTCCACTTTAAGTCATCTTCCAGGTTAAAAAGTACGGTATAGGTTTTTCTAATATGTTTTTTTTTTTTTTCTGGAAAACCATGTAAAGAACTAAGTACAAATGTATAGCAAGAAATCGAAATTTGTTTAACTGAAGTGAGTGCAGTGTCTAAACTGTTAAAAGGCATTGCATTTTGCTTTTTGTTATGTGTTATTGAATAGATCCAATAAACTAGAGGAAATCTTTAAAATCCCAAATGAGTAAATGCATATTGTTTTCAGGTGCAGTTTTTTTGCATTTGGCATCACTTTGAGACGCTTTAAGATCATTCACAGTTGATTGACAGGTGCAATTGACCTGCAGCTGACCTCCTATTTACATTTATTTGGCATTTTAAGCTGTATTAGCCTGCTAAAAGTCACTTTTCACACTCCCATGGACTTGTAGGGGGATGAAAACAATTCTGACACATACAAATTCTCTCGAACATAGGCCCATCAGAAATCTAGGAAGGGTCTTGACATGTAAATCTGTGGTGGGTAGTATAAGTGTGATTGTTAATGGAGTATAACTTTTATATTTTAGCAGTGGCCGCTGGTGCTTAATATTTAGGGGTGAGGCGGCAAACAAACCTGCCCCCCCGTGCGGGAGATGGACGTAGGCGATCAGTCCCCCCCCACCCCCCAGGAGACACACGGCAGCGATTAGTCCCCCCAACCCCCCCTGCCCCATGGGAGATGGACGGTGGCGATCAGTCACCCCCCGGGAGACAGGCAGTGGCGATCAGTCCCCCCCCCGGGAGACAGACACTGGCGATCAGTCCCCCCCGCGGGAGATGGACAGCGGCGATCAGTGATCTTACCTTAGGAGATCAATGGAGATGCTGCTCCTTACTCCAGGGAAGGGCTGTTACTTCTCCTCCCAGGCCGAATAGGAAGTGGGTCCTCCTGCAACCTGATTGGCTGGGAGCCCTAAGACTCTCTGGCCAATCGGGTTTCAGAAGCCACTTCATGATTGGCTGGGAGGAGAATCAAGATAGAATATTAGAATATTAATTCACTATTGTCACACAACTGGGTGGGCTCATGGAGCAGTGCCTCTTTTCATGTGTTTAAAAAAAAAGAAACCCCTAGTGAAATCTATGCGTCCTGCATGTAGATTAGGGGTCGGGTGCATAGATCGGGCGGCCATTGCATTTTAGCGGAGAGAAATAGACTTATGAGCAGATGTATAATATATAACATTTATAACTTTTTCTTTTTACCAGGTAGCTGTACCTATACTTGCATGAAAGACCCAATCAATTCAGTGACCCAGTGTGACATCACTATGAGTATCAGAATGTAAATTCTGATTTCAATAAATGCTAATGCTTACTAGCATGGTGGCATAGAAGGTTGGAATTAACATAGATGGTAAAACCAGTCCTTATCTATTTGGAATTCTATTGCCCAAGATAACCAACCCCTTTTAGCATACACATAAAGTATTGTGTATTGTGAAAATGACACAGTGGTTATTTCACATTAATTCATTTTTGATTAATTCATTTTAGTATATATTCGTTTTTTTTTTTAAATTAAATTTGAGGAAACAATATAACTCTTATGCCGCGTACACACGAGCGGACTTTCCGGCATACTTGGTCCGGCGGACCAGAGTCCGCCAAACAATCCAATTGTGTGTAGGTTCCGGCTGACTTTTTTTCCCAAAAGTCCGCCGTACCTAGATTTGAAACATGTTTCAAATCTTAGTCCGCCGGACTCGCCGGACTCCATTCCTGACGGAAAGTCCGTTCGTCTGTATGCTGGTCCGATGGACAGGGTATTGCATCTCGCACTCGCTGCAATAGAAAAGACAAATTTTCCTATTGCGGCGAGCGCGGGGCATACCAGGCCCTTAGGTCTGGTATGGATTTTAAGGGGAACCCCCTACGCCGAAAAAACGGCGTAGGGTCCCCCCTAAAATCCATACCAGACCCCGATCAGAGCACGTAGCCTGGCCGGTCAGGAAAGGGGGTGGGGATGAGCGAGCGCCCCCCCTCCTGAGCCGTACCAGGCTGCATGCCCTCAACATGGGGGGTGGGTGCTTTGGGGGAGGGGGGCCCTGTAGGGCCCCCCACTCCAAAGCACCTTGTCCACATGTTGATGAGGACAAGGGCCTCTTCCCGACAACCCTGGCCGTTGGTTGTCGGGGTCTGCGGGTGGGGGGCTTATCGGAATCCGGGAGCCCCCTATAATAAGAGGGCCCCCAGGTCCCTGCCCCCCACCCTATGTGAATGAGTTTGGGGTACATGGTACCCCTACCCATTTACCTAGGGAAAAAGTGTCAATAATAAAATACACTACACAGGTTTTTTAAATAATTTATTAGATGGCTCTGGAGGGGTCTTCCTCTGGCTTCGGGGGTCTTTTTCCGGCTTCGGGGGTCCCTCCGGTTCCTCTTCTCCCAGCATCCGGTTGGTTCTTCTCCGCTTTCTCTGGCCTCTTCTCCCGATGTTCCAGTTCTTCTGCCGGCTCCACCGCTGTCTTCATGCCGCTCTTTTGCCAGCGGAGGCCCGGACTTGTGGCTTCTTGTCTTCTGGGCTTCTGGGCTTCTTCTCTTCTCCAGATGTTGACATGACGGTCTCTCCGGCTGGACTGCTCTCTGAGCGCTCCGCTGTGACTTATATAGGCGGAGACCCCGCCCCCTTATGCCATCACAGTCCCTGGGCATGCTGGGACTGTGACGTTTTGGGGGGCGTGGTCAACATCAGGGACTGTGACGGCATAAGGGGGCGGGGTCTCCACCTATATAAGTCACAGCGGAGTGCTCAGAGAGCAGTCCAGCCGGAGAGACCATCGCGTCAATATCTGGAGAAGAGAAGAGGGAAGAAGCCAAGAAGACAAGAAGCCAGAAGTCCGGGCCTCCACTGGCAAAAGAGCGGCATGAAGACAGCGGAGGAGCCGACAGAAGAACTGGAACACTGGGAGAAGAGGCCAGAGAGAGCGGAGAAGAACCAACGCCGGGAGAAGAGGAACCAGAGGGACCCCCGAAGCCAGAAGAAGACCCCCGAAGATGGAGGAAGACCCCCCTCTGAGCCGTCTAATAAATTATTTTAAAAACCTGTGTAGTGTGTTTTATTATTGACACTTTTTCCCTAGGTGAATGGGTAGGGGTACCATGTACCCCATACTCATTCACATAGGGTGGGGGGCCAGGATCTGGGGGCCCTCTTATTATAGGGGGCTCCCGGATTCCGATAAGCCCCCCACCCGCAGACCCCGACAACCAATGGCCAGGGTTGTCGGGAAGAGGTCCTTGTCCTCATCGACATGGGGACAAGGTGCTTTGGGGTGGGGGGCCCCCACCCCAAAGCACCTTGTCCCCATGTCACCCTTAAGTCTGGTATGCTAATCCATACCAGACTTAAGGGCCTGGTATGCCCCGCGACGGGGCTCGCGAGGTGTCAATCTCGCAGATAAAATCGGCGAGATTCACTTCCTTTTCTAGTCCCATCATACCCGAGTCACGTTCAAAATGAACGGACTTGGCCGTGTGTGGGCAAGTCCGTTCATTTTGAAAGTCCGCTGTAACTCCGGTGAAAGTCCGTCGGAAAGACGGGCAGACCTAGCCTGCCGGAAAGTCCAGTCGTGTGTAGGCAAGTCCGTCCATTCAGGTAGTCCGCTGGAAAGTCCGGCGGAAAGACCGTGGGACCAAGTCTGCTGGAAAGTCCAATCGTGTGTACGAGGCATTATAGAAACAATGCAGTTTGGTTGACTATGAATAATGTGGTAATTGGGGGTAATTTACCTTTTATTGAAGAAAGTGCCCACAAGTGACTATGTTTAGCCACATGGTGAGCTGCAATATGGTGAGCTGAAATATGTTTTGGGGTTTAGATATGTTTTCATTTTTCTTAATTAGTATTTTGAAGGGAATACAAGTGCACTTACTTGTCAGGGTTGTAGCAGACCAGCCCATTATATGTTGCAAGGAATAAAGAGTTAGTAGGTTAAAATGATCCCACCTAGATCTAGTTAACACAATTACTCTCCAGGTTATAGGGAAGCTCAATGATTTATATATGGCTTTTAGTGATTACTCCTAGCCATTTAGTAAATTTAGTTCTACTTATAACTTGGAGTATAATTGTGCAATATAAAGTTTGTTTTGTTTATGCAGCATCTATTCTATTTAGCACTCTTTTCCCATTATTGTTTCAAACTCCACTTTTCACAGTTAACTATTATTCAAAAGGTTTGATATGGTTCGTTACCTTATAGACATCGGATCTCTTAGTTAGCTACAGATTATTATTCTATAGTACTTGACTGTCCATTATATTAACATGGATAACCTTTATCAGGAATATGCTGTAATGCCATGTTACTGTTGTACACTGCATACCCATAAATAAAGAATTGGAAAAAAAAACTCTTTTTGGGAAAAAACAAACAAATTCTGAATCTAATTATGTAATTCAGTCATAGTAAATATAATTTTTTTGGTTACATTTATGATTTTTTTTTTTTTAGTTTTCAAACACTCTACAAAAATGTACACACAAAATTAAATTTTGCAAGCATACAAGACCCATGTTGTTCTAGCTATCCCTTTTCAGCCAATTAGCACTGCCAAATGGATAGCAGCATTTATGTTTTTAGTATTCTTTCAAAGAAGGCCAATAGCTGGCCTTATTACATGGTTCATTTTTGTTCCCTCTATAGGCCCAAGGGTAACATAATTCTTGATCCATCTGTGTTGGAATACAGAGAGGCAAATAACTGAGACATTATCATTTAAAGGCTTAAAATATTAAATCCCTGGGATTGCATTGTTACAAAGTTTAAGGGAACATCATGTTCTTCCTAAAATCTAAATAAATATAAAATTGTACATACTGTCTCTTTAAGGTGTCTATCTATCTATCTATCTATCTATCTATCTATCTATCTATCTATCTATCTATCTATCTATATATATATATTCAGCTTACACTAGTAGAGCATCTATTTCTGGAATAGATACAATGGCTTTTACGAAGAGGATAGAAGAACTGTACCAAAATTACCTATATATCCTTCCTTACTTCATGCTATAGTTGTTTAATGTGGTGCCAGAATGAAAGACCTAGTTTAATCAATTTAGATACACAGAAGGGTAATTTTGTTCTAGTAATAATGGGAGCTAACCATCTACTGTATGCCAAGATGGTAGTTTTGACATTGTAGGATCAAAAGGTTGTTTGGCACCATCACAGAGCTGGTTAACCTTAGGGTTAGATTGGATTAGTATGTAGGGTTAAAGTTATGGTTAGGTTTAAAAGGGTTAGGTAAACTTTGTGTAGAGTTACATTTTGTGATGATAATGAGGTTTGATTAATCCCAAACTCAGTGGGTAAATGAGGGAGATGTATTGAACACAGTGCCATCCCCATTTCCCTCAAAATGCACACGTAGGTGACAAAAATAGTCAGATTTAAATGTCCTGTCAGGGCTCAGCAGTCATGTAAGGCCACATTGAACAAAAACATTCCAGTTTAGAGCACAATTGACAGATAATAGCCTGAGCTAGGAACAAAGCATAGATTTTTTTTTTGCAAAATCTGAATTAATGGTAAGGTCTTTAAAAGACTCCTAATTAAGTCATGTCATAAATGCTCTTTTGTAAATAGTATGGAGAATATTTAAAGGAATATACATCTGTCAAACTGGGGTCAGTAACCCATACTGACATAAGAATGAACTGCAGAGGTAAAGTGGTTCTAAAGTCTAAATGTTTATTTTACCTGAATGCAGAGCATGCAAAACACCCCACAACCTTTCCTAGCCCCCAGTATCCCTAAACACTTCCCTGACACCTCTTATCACTTTGGTGCTGTCTCAGCTGCAGCAGCGCTGCCCTCACTTCCTGCTTACACAGGAGACACAGAGGGCAGAGGGAGCCATAAGCCATAGGAGGAAGCAGGGGCATGGCTTACAAACGCTGTGTGTGCCCATGAATTCACACAGCCTGGTTTAGGAGTGTGCATGTACAGGTGCCTCCTTTGCACCTGACTTGCCAAGGAGGAACCCAGAGCAGGATGAAGATGACAACACCAGCGTTGGACTTCCAGAAAAGTGGAAGAGGGTGCCTTCTGCGCAATATCCTTGCACAGAGCAGGTAAGTATGACATACACTATATTACCAAAAGTATTGGGATGCCTGCTTTTACACGCACATGAACTTTAATGGCATCCCGTTCTTAGTCTGTAGGGTTCAATATTGAGTTGGCCCACCCTTTGCAGCTATAACAGCTTCAACTCTTCTGGGAAGGCTGTCCACAAGGTTTAGGAGTGTGTCTATGGGAATGTTTGACCATTCTTCCAGAAGCGCATTTGTGAGGTCAGGCACTGATGTGGACAAAGAAGGCCTGGCTCGTAGTCTCCGCTCTAATTCATCCCAAAGGTGTTCTATCGGGGTTGAGGTCAGGACTCTTTGCAGGCCAATCAAGTTCCTCCACCCAAAACTAGCTCATCCATATCTTTATTAACACCTTTGGATGAATTAGAGTGGGGACTGCGAACCAGGCCTTCTCATCCACATCAGTGCCTAAAATCACAAATGCGCTTCTGGAACAATGGTCAAACATTCCCATAGACACATGTGAACAAGTGCAAATATTTCCAAACAGACTTAATGGTTGAAATTCATAAAATCAACAAATGGCACGTGTACCTTTATTCAAGAGGCCACATACATACCTCTCTTTCTACTGAATATATTCATGTTTGTATTTCAATATGTTTTACAGCATATAGCTCTTTTATTCTTATGTAGTTATCTTTGTGAATGACAAAGCTCAAGCATAATAATCCATATTTTGCCAAGTAATGTGCTTTATGCCATAGCCAGAGTTTAACAGCTTATTCATCACTAAGAGAAAACCACAATGAGAAAAATCATCAAACTGCCAGCTTAAACCTTTCAGCAACAAGTATGGTGTAATGAATTTACAGTTGAAATAAAGGTTTTAGAGATTATATTACTCCTGTGTGAGGTTTGCGTGTATTCCTCTGTAATAAGATCCTTGGCTTCAACTTAATGATGAAACATTTCTTCGTGTACTTTTTAAAGAACATAAAAGGTAGCTGTCACATGAAGAAGGGAGCAAGTGCAGTAATCCTTATAGTACTCACTATACCCATCTTCATGCTTGCCTAATAAAACATATCACAACCTGCAAAGAATTTCTGGAAAAAAACAAATGCACGTCTTTTAAAAACTGCTTTGATGTGTCTATATTTAATACTGTATACAGATGCTCAGAGTGACGATGTCAATAAAATAAACTGAAATTTGTGAGTCTGTATATAGCATGTGCTCTCATATGATACCAGAGAATTATGTTGAATTGTTATATTGGGTATCCAAGTATCAATGGAGTCATTGACTGAAGCAGATCATTAACTGATGGTTTTGGATTGAATGATTAATTAATTGATTAATCTTTGTGGTGCATTTATGAACTCATTGGAGCATTGTTTGCTGGGACGACTACTGAAAAGTCCAGGTCGTCTATTCATGGTAGGAAGTAGCGTATGTTTGGTATTGCTCAATATATACCTTTAAAGTTGAGCACAAGGCACTCAGCTAAATATAATGATGAACTTCACAGCTGGGAGCTGTTTTATCTGCTAAAGTGTTTGTATTTTTGTCAATTAAGTTCTGAGATCTTTAGGCTCCTTCCGGGCTTCCCACACACTGGATCTGACAGTTGAGAGCCTCTCACCTGGCTGCAGAGCACTCACCTGCTGCCTGATAAGATATGTCCGTTTTGAGATGGTGAGGAAAGGGAAGCAGAGAAACTTTCTTGTGCATATCCAGGAACTCTGGGAGTAGTGGAAGAAGGAGCTGCAGGCAGGAGACTACAAATATTGGTGTGTGTTCTCAGCTTCACATCAATGAGCACATTGGCTTATTCAAAAACTGAACATGCTCTCTTTCTCTTTCGCACAATGCTGAGCCCAACCACAAATGTGACAGAGGGAGAGAGCACATTAAGCATGTGTAGTATTTGAACGAGTTAATGCTTTCATTTCTGTGAAGCTGGGGGCATAAGCCCAACATACAGCCCATCCTGCCATTTAGTCAGGATGGGTGGGGCTCCCCTACATATGACACTGAAAATAAGTTTCTTATTTAAAACATAAGCAGCGTTTTTAATGTCCTGGAGACATGGGAATGCATGGGGAACTGACCCTTTAAATACAATATCATGTAAAATGTATGGTTTATTGAGCCTTCCAGTTAGAATTTCCAGCTATGGTTGCTTGGTGGCTTCTTAAATCTTTCAAAAATACTCAGTATTGGTGAGACTGGGCTCCATTAGTTTGTATCTCACATGTTTCTACAAAGCCATATCAAAGGAATGATTGGGGGTTATTTAAGAAAGGCAAATCCACTTTACACTACAAGTGCAAACTACAAGTGCAAAGTGCACTTGAAATTGCACTGAAAGTGCACTTGGAAGTGCAGTCACTGTAAATCTCAGGGATAGATCGGAAATGAGTGGAAGCTCTGCTGATTTTATTATCCAATCATGTGCAAGCTAAAATGCAGTTTTTTATTTTCCTTGTGTGTCCCCCCTCGGATTTACAGCGACTGCACTTCCAAGTGCACTTTGGGTGCAAATTCAAGTGCACATTGCACTTGTAGTTTGCACTTGTAGTGCAAAGTGCATTTGCCTTTAGTAAATAATTCCCATTGTCTTGCAGTTGGACCTTTTCATTCGTTTTCCTTCAATATGAAGAATCCATCAGGAAAGTGTGACACCATCTTTTGGCTTTTCAGTAGCTGCAGTAGATTGGGTCAAAATTACAGTTCAAAAGAGATAAAAGAATATGGAATGTGATGCAATCTTACAGCAACCAAAGACAAAATATCAACTTGATTGGCACCTTCCTTAGTTCGTATTACTGGAGTAAATACAGGAGCTTCTGAGGATACAAGTACACCAAGCCCTCTTGCAATTCTAATGTCTGCTAGTTTGAAATTTTTTCTGTACTTTCATGATCTTCCATTGTCCCTGATACAAATTAGCCTTGCACATATTGCTGTGGGTGGGGAGATGTACTGGATGGCTTCCAGTGCAAGTTATCTCATGCACAGTAGCTGTGTGCAAAAGCACATTTTGTACATTCAAAACAATATAAAATTAAGAATGCATTTGGGCCCAGAATATTTAACCAGCGTAAATGTGTTTTCCTTTTTATAATAATGGAATGAAAGCATACACTAAATTCTTTGCTCTTTTCAGCATTGCAGGGAGTAGCGCACATTCTGTTTTCCATAGAGATCAACAGCTTCTGAAGAGCCAAAGTGTGGATAATTTTACTACTTCAGGTCAGCCTGCTGCTAGTGAATGAAAACATTTGATGTATACAGAGCCTTTGTATTATGAGATTAGCCTTTACAAACATGACAATTATCTTGTTTTCAATAATTTAATTTTATTATGATAAAAATGAGACAGATTTCAGCAAGGGGTTAATTTGCTACAATGCGATTTCAAATCTCACAGGTAGTTAAGTTTGTGATTTTTCAGCAGACTGATGTAAACAATATTTCCAGGCATGCCTAATGCTTATAAATAGTGTAACACACTTTATGATGTGTTCCATTAGCACAAATGGCTCTAGAATCAAATGTGTGGAACTTGATAAATCTTAGGGAACAAAATGATTGAACACTTCTCAAATATGCTTATGATTTTTACCCTTAGCATCTATTTTGGCAAAAAACATACAGGAATAGCCAAGCAGTCTCAATGATGAAAACATACTCTGTACACAAAAATTATCCGACTAGCCAAAGCTGAAAACATTAGCACAATATGTTAATGCTATTAAGCAATGATGTATTAAACCGAAAATAGTATCATTGGGATGGTACCTATTTCTATACCAGGCTTGGGGCTCAATAACTGCAACAAAAACCAGGTAACCTATCCAATTCATCAACATAAACTAATATTCTATCTCTATGGTTTCAATAACAGTGAGTAGAACATTTATGTGGCTTTAAAGCAGAAATCCAGGCTAGCATAAGAATACATGACTGAAATACATACATGCAAACTGATTTGCTTACAAAATGGGTTTAAATTCCCTTCAATCAGTTATGCGATTTACATACTGAATTGTCAGGCAGGAGTCACCAGTATTTCCTGCAGCTACAGGTGTCACTTCATCATTTGCAGCCTGCTCATTGGACAATTAATTAGCATAATCACCTCAAACTCATGATCAAAGAGGTGACCCAGGAAGCAGTTAATCTGAATAGAGATGTCATCTAATTAGCTGTGCATTTGCTGAACAGAAATACAAATCCTTTGACAGATACAATAGTTGATAATACAGTATGTACGTTATATTAAAAGTATTGTTTTGGGTTGGAGTGCCTAGAGTTCCATTTTAAAGGGTCTACCCACCCAAAAGTGTTTGTTGTAAGGAGATCCTGGTGGGTTTAATAAGTTCCTTGCTTTCTTATGTCCTGCATACCCCAACAGCAATATCTCTCTAGCATAATTGCTGACTTTTTTCCTCATTGAAGTTTTTGTTGTTCAAGCTCCATTTGTATTGCACATAATATATTACAAATGAAAATTCAACAGGGAGTATGGCTTCCCCTCATAATGGTCACATCAGGTTTACTGATCCAGGACCCCAGGAAATCTAATAAATTGTTAGGTTGTTTTACTCTCTAGAACTAATATATCACACTATCTTCCTATTTTTACAATTACACTTGAACTGCCTCACCTCCCAGACCTTAGTAACAGTTAAAGCAGAACTAAAGCCTCCTCTCCTTTGCAGCCAAGAAAGTTGCCATCTCGGCCTTTGTTGATCCAGAATTGCCATTCCCTTCAATTATGACACCAGCCATTTGATTGCTTGACAGTTTGGTTGAGAGAACAAGCAAATGTGACAGTTATCATTTATGGCATATCTTGAATGTAACTTTTTTGAGAAATGGTTATAAATCATTGTGTTTAGGCCCCTTTCACACTGGGGCGGGGGCAGCATCGGCGGTAAAGCGCCGCTATTTTAAGTGGCACTTTGCCGTCGGTATTCGGCCGCTAGCGGGGTGGTTTTACCCCCCGCTAGCGGCCGAGAAAGGGTTACAAACCACCGCAAAGCGCCTCTGCAGAGGCGCTTTGCCGGCGGTATAGCCGCGCTGTCCCATTGATTTCAATGGGCAGGAGCGGTGAAGGAGCGGTGTATACTCTGCTCCTTCACCGCTCTGAAGATGCTGCTAGCAGGACTTTTTTCCCGTCCTGCTAGCGCACCGCTCCAGTGTGAAAGCCCTCAGGGCTTTCACACTGGAGAGACAGCAGCAGCTGTTTCGGGTCGGTTTGCAGGCGCTATTATTAGCGCAATAGCGCCTGCAAACCGCCCCAGTGTGAAAGGGCCCTTAGTTTGGCTTTAAGGCTAGCTTGTTGGACAGGATGGGATGACACAAGACAGTTGGTCAAGGGGAGCTAGAAAAATATATATGGTTTGTTGGTTAGATGGAACAGGCTTAACGCTATGTTACAATACCTTCAGGGTCAGTGTCAGTTCATCCCAAGACCTGATCTGTCCTGTTCCAGACCATGGCCTTTAGGCTATGGCTAGTGTAAAAGTGGGTGTGTACGTGCTGCCACGTGTGTCATTGTGTGTGTAATAGCATGCATTGACATGAGTCTCTGATCATGAGATCACTGTTGTTCAGCCTTTCTCATTGTTGATCCAGATTTCTTGACTCAGCCCATGTATCCTGCCCCTGTTGCCTCACGTCTCATGCTCCCTATACCTGTTATCCTCTTGACTGCCTCCTGCCCTGACTTCTGCCTGGACACCGACTACTCTCTTGACTGTCACCTTCCTCAAACTTTTCCTGGACACAATTACTCTTCTACTTGCTGCCTGCCTCAACCCCTGCCTGGCCACTGATTACTCCACTATGTCGTTGCCCTGTCTCCACAGCGTAGCCACTCTGTTTACATCACTCCTTGTTGGTGTATTCCTGGTGGCTATGAACTGTTTTCTGTTTGTAGCAAAGCAGCCCACTAGGGTCCCTGGCCTATCATACCTTGTAGGATGCCCTGGAAAATCCAAGTGGTCACTTAGATTCCATGACTTAGGTGAGCCCATGTCACTAATACTTTCATTCTAGTAGGAGAATGAATGCTATAAGGAACTTGAATGATATGTGATGTGAATCTGGTTTTTGGCATAGTCACCCTGTTTAGGTTACTCCTTGGGATGCTCAGCCACATCCTACTGTTGGACAGATTGCCTGACAGCATAAAGATAACACTAATGAAAGTATGGACTCTGTAGATGAGTCTGAGGAAATATGGACACACAGAACTAAGGCAGAATCATGATGAAGCAATGAAGTCTGATTTTAGGATAGTTACATGACATCCAACAGCTGACCACAGTATGGACAGTTGCTGACTGGGAACAGGCACAGAATGTGAATTTCTAATAATAATAGTTACAAATAATAGGTAAAACATATGCAGTGTCCCCAACCTGTTATGTGCGGTATACTGTATGCAATTTACAACAGATGCCACAATATAAATGGAAACAAATGCCAAATGGAGACCCCAAAGCTTAATATTAGCAAGCATTTAAACCTACATTGGTATGTTTTTATTTAACTGAGAAAACCTGTATAATTAGGATGTACTGTTTATATAAATTACAACATGACATGAAATAAACTGTTCAGGGTAGACAGTTTCTGGTATAAAACAGCGATGGAAAGGACAGTGATGTGTTGTTTTTACATGGACACTAAAACTATATTGCTTTGGATTTACAAGTAATTTATGTAAGAGACTGTTTCTTCCACTTTATCACATATATTATCTGGAATTTAGTGCTTGTGCTTAAAAATATATGAATATTTCCAATATGCTGATCTTGCTGACCTTCTGAAACTCTTCTGTTCTCATGTCAAAGAAGGGAAATCCCTTAACAGCTCCACGCACATTCCCACAAATACAAACTACTATGACTATATCTACACAAGGTTTTGAAGTCCAATATTCTCTCTGGAAAAAGTAATTTCAAAGAATATGAACCTGCGCACCTACATTCTTTTGTGTCCTTCAGAGCACTGCCGATAAAGGAATTCTTGATCCTTTCTGTGAATTTATTGCACTCTGTTCATTATTACTTTAGATTTTTATGAGTCTATAAATTTGTACAACAGCTTTGAAAGTTGGCTCTTCTTTTTTATTCACAAGAAAAAACTTGATAGTATTTGCCATTTATTTCCTTTGATTTTGTGGTGCTAATTAACTACAATGGCAATGTGTAATAATTATCTAGTCAACGTGTGTTTTACACAAATGTATTGTGTCACCAAATGATTAAAATAAGTTAATGCCCTTCAACTAATATGAGTAGGAGAGTGCAGAATGATCATAGCAGGCTGTTTCAAACTACAGTACATTTCCTTTTTCTACCCACTATAAGGTACTAAAGGATAAAAACCCACAGGTTCCTGAAAATAATTTTTTCAGTGTCAATGGAATTTGCACAAACATGAGCATTGTAGGGATTTAATTTAATTCCTATGTAAGTATTTACAAGCTTATATTATTAAAAATTAAAATAGAGTGGGGATTCCATTTCAGTTGTCTGCTAGAACAAATAGGTTTTTCAAGCACACAGGCCTAAAAAGATTTACAGTGTCTAGGTTGATGACTTCAATGGGGGGATAAGATCAACATGTATAAATACATACAGTAAGTGGTCCATACAGTTTACTTGGCTCTGGCTAGCTCAGTAGAAAAGGCCTGGATTCTTTCCTAAATGCACAAAATATAACTGGATATTCTGGATTAACAGTGGATATAGCTTTGTGTATATGGAGTTTTTTGATATGTGTGTGTTTTTTCCTATGTGGGAGGAACTGGAAAAACTTGTGTTTTTCAACTACACTAGCTATGTGACTATGTACAGTAGCTATGATCTTGGTTAACTGAACCTTGGAGCCAATTGAAGGCATTTCTGGGTGCTTCCACACATATTTAGTTCACCTGTAGCATGTCCAATGAGCCCAAAACCCTCTAAATGTAAAAGCACTCTAAATTATCACCAGAGATCCAACAGCCAAGCCCATTACCATCCCCCCTCCTCCCTGTGTATGACTAAGGTATTTATTTACAAAGCCGTGAATCTGACATTCACTAAACAGTCACTCCAGGTTAATATTACTGCATGTGTTTTAAATAACAGTGATTGATTTATTACCAGTGAATGTTTGATGAAAGTGACAATTGCTGCTTTATAAATATAAACACTGAAAGGCTGAGCCTGGTGCCGGTCCAGGCATCTGGGTGGATCCTGACCATATGGTCACAATCTTTCCCCAGCCTGGACCAGCTTCGTGATGTCAGCTGACAGCGGGCTTCAGAACAAACTGCACTCTTGTGATCCACAGGAGAAGTACAGCCAAACAAGCTTTGGCTGTACTTCTCCTTTAAGAAAAATCAGGCATACTGTAGACACATGTTTCAGTTGCCCTTAAATGATATTGTTTATCTTTAAAAAAAGATGATCTTGGTAACATCATATGACCTGTTCCTAGGCATGGATACATTTATAGTATGGTTGGCTAAAGCAATTTAAGGAAAAAAAAACTTTTTCTTACCCACTCCACCAACCACTAGCTAATTAGTAGCTTAAAAAAAGCAACTAAAAGTCTCAATTAGCTTAAATGGTCCCAATTTGTAGTGTGGCGTGGTTCTTCTTGCACTGCACTTTAAAGGGGCCCTCAGGTCTTCCAGCTGAAAAACAAGAGGTGATAACAAGATGGGTTGGATAGCCTGGAGTGTAGCTTGCGATCATGGCTCTCAATCACCCAGTGAGACTTGGTGGAACGTTATGTGACAATGAACTTAAATGAGTAAAAGAGGGTGTTAAAAGTTTTTTTAAACTAATGAATAGCTAAGAGTGGTTGTGCACGGCTTTAAATCAATATATATTGAATATTCATTGTACTCCAGATTTCTAGAGAAATACTATGCAACTGGAAAAAATAAAATTGGAAATGTCAAAAATAAAATGTTAGGTAAAACAATGTGATAATAAATTTAGTGAAGCAATGTAAAGCCATTTCTGGATCAGGATATTATCATAAAGTTCATGTGCTTTCTGTCAGGTGTTACTACAATTTAATGCATTCTGGTATTTTAAGATGTTGCCAAAAATACATGTTTTTGTAGTTAGGACAAAATGATTATACAAGGCCAGGCTTTCTACTAAATCATTTTGGCTTACATATTTCCGAAAGGGATTCCTAGCAAACAGAGTTTTTTTTCCCCTTTTTACCAATACTGTATGTTAGTTCGTTTTGTTTGTTTACACAGAAACAGTGCACATTGCAGGTGTGTGCACAAACTGTTCTTTTTTTTAATTCTCTTGATCCTCGTTTCCACTATTTTCTTCTGAAACTGCAGTAGAGAAGAATGATGAGGTGTGACAGTTGTAAGCTACTAGTAATACAATTCTAGACAGGGATGCATGAAGGGGGACATCTATTTCCTGGCTTCTAAGAACAAAGCCTAGGTGCCAAAACTCCACCAAGATATTTACTTTATTCTTTTCGGATATTAACACTTATGCATAATTGATAACCAATAACAAACATGTTAATATAAATATATAAAATATGTCATTAATCAGCATTCAAAGAACTGCAAACATTGCAGGTCCAGAATTATTTTTTAAGTCGAGATGAGTAAATTTAACTTTGATATTTGATTTGGACCAGGCTGATCGGCTTTTTCAAAAGCTGCCGTGCCCAAACCAGTAGTCAAGGCATTCGTTTCTAACACATGTATCTATCCATCTGCTTATGTCTTTCTCTATCTATGTATATGTATTTACACAAACACACATAAAATACAGACATACTTTGTAGTTTCCACCATCATAAAGTGTATGTAATAGCCACTTTTTTTTAGTTTTAGGCAGAACGGAGATGGATTAGCCCCTCTGTGAAGTTTCTATTGGTTTCTATGTCCTAATTGGGAGATTATTTCCTCTTTTTTGTACTAGTGACCACTATCACTAATACAGAAAGGCATGAGAAATCTAAACTTTGAGAGTTGTCATCAGAACAAGAGGTTAGAGTAAATCTTACAATAAGGGCATGCATTCTAGGGACAAACGTCTAAAAGAAGAATTCCACTCACATTGGGAGATTTCTTCTAACTTACTGTTGCATTTACAGGGGTACACAGACATAAAAAAAATAACTTAATAGGGTTCTTAACACTTTAATTTTTGACTGAACCAGAATGTTTAGGGGTATAAATAAGGTAGGTGTCAGTACTTATCTTTGTGTGTCAAAGCTAAAAAACAAAAGACCTCATCTACAGGACCTAAAGTAAAGGAAAGCAAGTTTTAAGTGACAACTATGCTTGCATTGGCTTTTATTTTTAGTCTACACTGAAAAAATTAAGTGTAGAACCTGATTAGGTATTTTGGACATCTGAGTTCTTCTTACCATTTGTATGGAAGCTGGCATACAACTGTAAGTAAAGCGTTTGACAGAACTGGCTATAAGTCAATAATACTTGCTTGCATTTTTTACTTGTTTTGGAAGAGTTCCTTTTTACCAAAAGGTCTGATTAAATCTCAAATAAAAAATTTATTGAGATGAATAACATTATATAAGAATGCTCCATACGTTATTTATAATTACTACACTTGTCTCTGCACATATATTTAGTTCACTAAATATAACACTAAATGTAAGTAGTAGATATGCATATTCATAGATGGACAACTGGAACGTTTTAAACAGGTACATTGTATATAGCTTTTGTTTCCTATTTAGAACAAGTGGTAAAATATATTTAGATGAAGAAATAGATAAAATAGGCAGTCACTATGTACAGAAAATGTCATTGCAGTACAACACTTACTAGCCTTGTATATGGAGGATGCAATATCTCCATTTTACAGTATGACCTGAAATAGGATACCTCTACACATGTTGCCAGCTAAATTCTTCAGCTAATGTGAGGCTGCTATATATAAACGGGCACTATAAACAGAATTTTTCAAATGTTATTTTAAATAATAATTCAAAAGTAGAAGTTTAAAATGTTTTGTGTGCCTAAGAATCACCTTTTTTACTATCTGCGCTATTCAAAATATACAGATTACATGTACAATGAAAATGTTATGTTTTATCATTTGTATCTGTCAGCAAAATAAGGTAAATTTTTAAAAGGGGAGCATACACACCCATTAGTCAGAGGTAATTTTATTACTGCATCATAGCACAGACATAAATACAGGGAAATCTGTGATTCCTGCAAGTACCTGAGCTAATCTTTAAACCAATCTCTATGTCCTTGTGTAACCCCTTAGATCTTAGACCAAAATTATATATCAGCACTTTACTTTTTTCTAAATTGTGATTAAGCCCCCACTCAAGCTGTTAACACCCCCACCCTGTGAGTCAATTATCAAGTGCCAGAGGTTTATAGGGCAGTATAGACTCTGGGGTGTGAGAATTAAAGGGAAGAAATAGGTGTCCTGAGGTTGGAAGAAGGCATAATCAAATTTGATACCATTTGTGATATTTAAACATTTTGTTATTTGGGAAATGTTTGTGGTTTTAGCCACCTGGATTAAATTATGCCATGTGTGGTATCTTTTTTTATCATTATTATTATCTTTTTCATTATTATTATTATTATGTGTGCATTATAGTGCCTCCCAAATACATACAAAAATAAAAAAGGCATAATGAAATAAAATAGGATGCTGTTGATTTAATAATTAGCAGTGTGTTTCAAGAACTTTATACACTTCTTAAACTTTATACAAATAACATGTTGTGAATTTAGCTCATTGCACTTTTTCTATGTCACTTGATAATATTTGTAAAGCCTAGAATGATGCAGAATTTATTTATGCAGCAACATTATAGGTGTCATATTAAACTAAGCACTGCAAATTTAGCAAAAACTGAAAGAGTAATACAAGAGCATTCTTACATGGTATACTGAGTTGACATGTCAAACACATCTTAATGCTTTCATCATTTCGTGAGTGGTCTTAATGCGCCTCATCTTTCATTTGTTTCATACTTGACTGTGATCAAAGGATGTAACTTAAAAGATGATTGAACATGTCCTAAGTGCAATGTACCAAAGCACTACAAAGCCCACAGAAATGAATTACTGAATTAGATACTTTACCTTATGTGGAATAATATGGAGCCACATAAACACTGTAAGACACATAGCAGCAATGGGGCATGACTGACTGCAATCAATTGCGTTTTTCCTCAATCAATATACAGTAATTGATTAAAGTGGAGGGCCACCCTAAAAAAAAATTACACCAAAAATCCTAAAAAAAATAAAAATGTGAAAAATTTTTTTTTAACTTACCTAAATCCTTGTTGCTAGGCAGTCTTCCTAATCTGCCTCTTCCTTTTCCGCTGCGTCTTCTGCTCCTCGGTGAGCGGCCCCGTTGTCTTCTGGGAACTGTGTGTGTTCCCAGAACACCATGGGGCCATCCACAGAGCGCTGCGCCGCTCACGCGTGCGCAGTAGGAAACTGGCAGTGGAGCCGCAAGGCTCCACTGCCTGTTTCCCTTACCTAGGATGGCGGTGCCGGGACCCGAGAGCCGAGGGACGGGTCGGCCTCGGGCGGCCGTCATCGCGGGCACCCAGGGCAGGTAAGTACTTATTTAAAGTCAGCAGCTACAGTGTTTTTAGCTGCTGACTTTTAATTTTTTTTTTTTACGGCCGCTTTAATTTATAAGCTTGGAGGCATGATACAGTTAGTCTGGGATGCCTAGAAATATGTAACAATTTTCAATCTGTTTTAACCAGTTATATTATTAAAAAATATCCTTTAAGTTTAATATATTATTTATTCTATAGTGATTTATTTTGTAGAAATGTAAATAAAACCCTTTTCTGTGTACTCATTGTATCCTAAGTATACACTGTCAGCAAGAGCTTGACACTGAGGTCAAACTTCACCTCTGAAGCTGAGCCCCATCAATACAAAGTTCTATTATCCAAAAAGGGCCCTTGTTGTCGACTGTGGCACAAACATTGAATAATGATGTAGGGTGTGAGAGTGAGGAGTTTAGAACAAAGGGTAGAATGTAGCTTCATATTTAATGCTAACGCTTTAATGTTAATGCTCTCTGCTGCACATTTTAAAAGACTGTGGTTGTCAGTATCATGCCTGTAGCAGACTGCTCATTTACAGTTTTCTTTAAGTTTAATTATGCTGGTCTATTGACTATATCATTAACCCCTTCCTGACCAGCCGCTGCAGTCATACTGTGACAGGTTGGCTCCCCTGAGCGAACCAACGTAGCTGTACGTTGGTTCGCCTTTTGACCACTAGGTGACACTGGAGCCGATGCGCATGCCCAGGAGGTTGTGATGCCTGCCGGGCACCCGCGATCGTTCCACACAGAGACAGAACGGAGATCTGACAATGTAAACAGACAGATCTCCATGCTGTCAGGGGTGAGAAGAGCGATCTGTTGTTCATACTAGGTATGAACAACGTTTGCGCTCCTCACCCAAGCAGTCCCACCCCCCACAGTTAGAATCACTTCCTAGGGAACACAGTTAACCCCTTGATCGCCCCCTAGCGTTAACCCCTTCCCTGCCAGTGACATTTACACAGTAATCAGTGCATTTTTATAGCACTGATCGCTGTATAAATGCCAATGGTTCCAAAAATGTGTCAAACGTGTCCGATCTGTGCTCCATAATGTCACAGTCCCAATAAAAATCGCTGATCACTGCCATTACTACTAAAAAAATAATAATAATAAAAATGCCATAAATCTTTCCCCTATTTTGTAGATGCTATAACTTTTGCGCAAACCGATCAATATACGCTTATTGCTATTTTTATTACCAAAAATATGTAGAAGAATACATATCGGCCTAAACAGAGGAAGAATTAGCTTTTTTTTAAAAAAAAATGGAGATATTTATTATAGGAAAAAGTACAAAATATTGTGTTTATTTCAAAATTGTCGCTCTTTTTTTGTTTATAGCGCAAAAAATAAAAACTGCAGAGATGATCAAATACCACCAAAAGAATGCTCTATTTGTGGGAAAAAAGGGCGTCAATTTTGTTTGGGTACAACATCGTACGACCACGCAATTGTCAGTTAAAGCGATCCAGTGCCGTATCGCAAAAAATGGCCTGGTCATTGAGCAGCCAAATCTTCCGGGGCTGAAGTGGTTAATGACCTCAACATTGCACGTGACTTTGAGTGTGCTTAACCTGGCTTTTTGGATTTGGCTTTTGAGTCCACCTAAATATGAAAAGCATACAATTCTAAATAGGATGAAGGTTTAACAGGCATGGAAACATAAAATATATATAATTTCATAGTGAGTGAGAGGGAATAAAAGCTGCATAGGAGAGGGAAGTGCCAAAATTAATAAAATGTGTTTCTAACAAAGGAGTTTATAGGTTTTATTGGCTATTCTAATGAAATTGTTGGACCAATGAGTAGGTAAATGAAGCAATTGCTTTGGGTAAGTGCTTCATCTACCTTGTATCATAACATGTGCTTCTGCTAATTCAGCCCTGGCTGTGACCTCTATAGTCACAGCCAGGGCTGGATTATCAACAGCACAACTTTTTTGATGGCCCTGTTGTCAAGCAGTACCTCTATAATAAAGAGTGTAAAAGGGGAGAGGGAGGGAATCACAAGAGGATGGGGGAGATTTACTAAAATTGGTGCACAAAGAATCTGGCGCCCCTGTGCATAGTAAGCAATCAGCTTCCGAGTTTTATTTTCAAAGCTTAATTTAAAAAAACTACAGTTAGAAGTTGATTGGTCTCTATGCACTGCGGCACCAGATTCTGTGTGCTCCAGTTTTAGTAAATCTCCTGCTATGCCTCTCTTAGTCAAAAAAAAAGCTGAATGTCAAATTAAATGTAATGATGAAAAATGTAAGTTAATGCACATAGGCCAGGGCAATATTATTACCCCACACATCAAATGGAATACAGCTGGTCAAAACAGAGATACAGAAGAACTAGGCATATTGGTTACCAATAGGCTAAACAGCACCACTCAAGGTCAAGTGGAAATAAATAAAAGGAAGAAATATATAATGCTAAATTATTATTGTCTATGTGTGAATCATTTGTAAAGCCACATCTAGACCATGGGATCTATTTTTGGGTACCACATTATAATATGTATACAGCAGCTTTAGAGGGCAGCAACTAAATTATGACAGTGAATGGAAAATCTTACTTAACCCCACTATTGTTGAGAAAAAACAATCCCCTCTGGGTAATCTATGTACATAGCAAGGATTTTAACAAACTTTGTAGCAGAGTCCTACGTGTTTATGTTCTTAAGGAATAGATATATGTACTTCTATATCTCTGGAAGTCTAGTTCCTGAATGGGAGTGTCTGTGTTCAATTTAGTCAGCTGATGTTTTAAAGAGGAAAGTTGCAGTGTCTGCATAGATATAATTAACCCTTATGGAGTATCTTACCAAAAATATTATTCCTATTAAAGAAGGGGGCCTAAAATCTGACTTGCAGACATGTAGGAAAATCAGTGAGCCAATCACACAAGCAGGACATTTCCAGGGAAGTTTTGTACACCAACTGTGTACTGAAGGCCTCCGGGTTGCCATACTACATTGAATTTTACATAATTAATTAATCAATTACAGAGCTGCAGATTGAAAAGTAAAGGTAATTTTTAAGAACATTAAATTACAATATGGCTTGTAAAGCAATTGTATATTCTTTATTATTTATTGAACTGATAGTGTTTTTCTCTGTGTACACTGGTTCTATGGTATGTACACAAAATGTAGCCTGTAGACCAGAGGACCAGGGTACAATGAAGAGTGACTACGGAAATAACAACTTTTATTACATAGCTTTCGATCTACCAAGTAATTTTACTTGTAAAGATCATTTGCAGAGTTAGTTAAAAATTTTGAGCCTACGTCTTTCTATTCTGTTTATAGGGTGACTATCAAGGCATTATCTAAAATCAGAACAGATGTTATTTTTTCTGACATTGCCTAAACTTCACACAGATAATTGCTTGCAGAAGGCGGCCTTTACTTTAGGTTTCAACTTGGCATTGTGATTCACACAATTACAGGTCATCTGATTGCAAAATCCTACTTTATAAGACATTGTACAGTTAAAACCTATTAAAATAACTTTTACGCTAGGGTGCTATTGAGGTTAATTCATGGATGATTTCTTTTACCAAAAATAAAACTAAAAGTACCACAAAATAATATTTTTTGTTTCGAGAGATTAGAAAGAAACGGTCCTCAAATTCTTATTTATTGGTGTGAGAACATATGCAGATAATCACATTCATTACCTTAAATGTTGAGTTTGGTGATTAATGTTAGCATAATGTGTGGTCCATCATTATAGGCTACATGCACGGTTTTTACAAATATATCTACATAGAAAGAGTGCATCTTTTATGATGTAACTTACAGTACTTCTCTAAACTGAGATCTCAATCCTTGAATTCTTTTTGTATGAATTTGGAAGAAAACGAATAGAAGTAATTTTTTTAAAATTATCTTTTCTTATTATATTATTCTTATTCTTTCTTATTATTCTTTTCTTATTATTTTACCAGTACACAAACATATTTTTCTTTTTCAACATGAATTTCAAAGAACAGTTATAATATGCCCATATTCTGATGATACTGAAAGCACTCCAAGATAATAACCAAAATGCTTGTAATCTGTGTGTAATGTCAGTTTCTACTTGTTGCTGTTCACAGGGCAAATGTAACATTGAAAATAATTTGATCCTAGGATAAAAATAGTTTTAAGAAATGTCAACCAGAAGAATTGTAGAACAGTAGAGAAAATGAGTTAATATTATAGACTAAAAACATTCGACCAGAAGATGAAATTTTGAGGCAAACATCTGCACTCTATATAGCGTATATGGAGATTCCTGTGTTCACCACCAACAGTGTAAGGCTTCACCCTGCCTACATTTACCACAGCTACAGGAAAACGCAAAATGCCGCAAAATCGCAGTTTTCAGTTTCCCGCAGCTGGTGGTCAAAATGTTGAGGAGGTTGAGGGAGGTCGTAGCTCCTCTAACCGCAGCAGCTCCTAAACTATGTTTTTTTTTTTGGCAAGTATGCTTCTAAACTCAAGTTTTGGAGCTGCTAGTGTACATGAAGCCTAATGAATCATCTACTGCAGAGAACAAACTGCTATATAGAGTTGGTACAGTACTGTAGAGACAAAACTCTGTTGTTTACCTTAGGTGAGCTCTTGCTCATCTGTGAAGGGTTTCAGTCTTGTAAACCTGTCAAGCAACTAAGCTCTGTCTTTGCAACATTGTATCAATCTTGTTTAGCAGTTCAGTCTCTGTAGTAGTTGATTCATTACTCTTTCAGTGATGACCACAGAAATCCCATATGCTCACCACTGCCAATACTTGGCTCCATCTAGTGGCCAAATGGGATGTTTTCTGTTAAATTAGTTTACAATCGAACAACACATAATATAGTCTATTTACATTTGTTTGTTTTTTTTTTGCCCCATTTGCACAGAAAGAATGTAAAAGCACTTTTACTGAGTGGCTATGCAAGTTCATTATAAATCAACTCCTTAGCCTACAGTGCAGAGGATCGTCCTCACATTATTTCCTCATTTGGTTGATATTTCTTATGCCCTGTAGACACGGTCGGATTTTCCGATGGAAAAAGTGCGATCAGATTGTGTTGTTGGAAATTCCGATCGTGTGTGGGCTCCATCGGACTTTTTCCGTCAGAATTTCCAACACACAAAGTTTGAGAGCAGGATATAAAATTTTCCGACAACAAAATCCGAGCGGTTAAATTCCGATTGTGTGTACACAAATCCGACGCACAAAGTGCCACGCATGCTCAGAATAAATTAAGAGACGAAAGCTATTGGCTACTGCTCCGTTTATAGTCCCAACGTACGTGTTTTACGTCACCGCGTTCAGAACGATCGGATTTTCCGACAACTTTGTGCGACCGTGTGTATGCAAGAAAAGTTTGAGCCAACATCCGTCAGAAAAAATCCATGGATTTTGTTATCGGAATGTCCGATCAATGTCCGATCGTGTGTACAGAGCATAAGCCTGTAGTGTTAGGCTATTTCCTTTATTTGTCAAATGTTCTTTAATTTTTCTGTCTTAAAATGTTTAAGGTTCTTTTTCTTTTGGGATAGAATATTAGGGAATGTTACATTTGTTCTGTGTCAAGGGAACCAATAGAAATGGACATTTCACACATAATAAAAATATGACAGGTATTTTTCATGCCCTTTGGTGAATGTTGAGACATTTACATAGCATTTTATGAATAAACCCCTCAAAGGACTATGCATTGGCTGAACAATAAACACCACACTTTATGCCAAGAGCTGAGTTCTGAGCTGTAACTCCTAGGACATATCAGCAATTTTGTATTAGAGGTAAGTATAATCTACAAATCTGTGGAACCTCTCTGAAATGGTGGGGGACCATTCAAGGTCAAGCCTCTAGTGCCTAAAACTTATTTCAGGGTAAACATAATCTCTCCTCCACCTCTTTCACCCTTCCCTTGTTTTGTTTTTTAAATATTTGTACAATAAAAACTTTTTCCAGGTAAGGGGGAGCAGTAATCCAGAGCTGCAGATGTTCTTATGCTGACTGGCCCATGGTAGTGCTCTTGGTAGTACTCTTGCAATGACGTCAACGTTTTCTGGATCTCAAGTGTCCCCCTCCATTGGACAGCCATTGGGAGTAGTTGCTAAAGCTGGGAATTCTGTAGCTAGCTCACAAAACACTGCAAACCATTAATTAAAAGTAAAAAGAACTCACTGCTCCAGGTGTAACTGATATACCCACTGGAACACACACCTGAGTGCCAGCCTCGGCTCACCTTAATGGTAAATCGCTAAAATATGTAACAGCTGCACCTCATGTGGGCTCTAAGTAAAGTTTATTGGAATATCAAAAAAATCCAAAATGACACCAGAGGACACCAGCAGTGGTCAAGGCAGACGCATTTCACACAACAGAAATGTGCTTAATCAAATCAAAACCATTCATTAATCAGAGATTAAGCTACAAATCTGTGGAACCTCTCTGAAAAAAAAAAACTTATTTCAGGGCAAACATAATCTCCTGCCCACCCCTCCTAGCCTTCCCTTGATTTTCTAAATATCTGTAAAATAAAAATTATTTCTGAGTAAGGGGGACCAGTAATCCAGAGCTGCAGATGTTCTTATGCTGGCTGGTCCCCAGGGGTACCTTGCATTAATGTCACCTTTTCTTGATCCCAAGTGGACCTCATAATTCTGGAGACCACCCCAATAACTTAGAATGCACAGTTAGCCAGCGCTCCAATTTCTTCTGCATCACTTCATGGGCTCTTTTATACTAGGTCCCAGCCCCTATAAAAAATCAACCAGCTTATATCTATTTCTCTCAACATAACTATTTTATAAACAATTTAACCACTTCCGGACCAGCTTGGCTCCCCTGCACAAAACCAGGTAACTATCCATGGGCTCGCGGGGCCTGGAAAGCAGGTGCATGCAGGGGTGCCGATGCTCGTGGCCGATGGTCACGATGACCGCCGGCCATGAATGATCGTGACCAGGACATACAGAACAGGGACGAGTGTGTATAAACACACACTTCCCTGTTCTGTTCTGATGGGAGTGACAGATCGTGTGTTCCTATTAGTTAGGAACCACAATCTGTCACTTCCTCTAGTTAGTCCCCTCCCCCTTCAGTTAAAATCACCTCCCAGGGAACACAGTTAACCCCTTCACCGCCCCCTAGTGTTAGCCCCTTCACTGCCAATGACATTTTTACAGTAATCAATGCATTTTTAATCGCACTGATCGCTGTATTAATGCCAGTGGTTGCAAAAATGTGTCACAGTTGTCCGATGTGTCTGCCATAATGTTGCAGTCATGATAAAAATCACAGATCGCCACCATTACTAGTAAAAAAAAAATAATAATAAAAATGCTATAAATCTATCCCCTATTTTGTAGACGCTATAACTTTTGCGCAAACCAATCAATATACGCTTATTGCGATTTTTTTTTTTACAAAAATATGTAGAAGAATACATATCTGCCTAAACTGTGGAAAAAAATATTTTTTTTAATATATTTTTTGGGGGATATTTATTATAGCAAAAAATAAAAAATAATGCGTTTTTTTTCAAAATTGGCGCTCTTTTTTTGTTTATAGTGCAAAAAATAAAAACCACAGAGGCGATCAAATACCACCAAAAGAAAGTTCTATTAGTGGGGGAAAAAGGACGACCATTTTGTTTGGGTACAACGTCGCACGTCCGTGCAATTGTCAGTTACGCAGTGCCGAATCGCAAAAAGTGCTGTGGTCAGGAAGGGGGTAAATTCTTTCGGGGCTGAAGTGGTTAATAGATGTACTGCTACTATATGCTTGAGAACTTTATTGAACCTGCTTAATGCAGAGTAGCAGGTCTTGATCACAGAATAAGGCACAAGCTTGAATAGTAACAACATTGTCAGTCTCTGGTAGGTACAAGGCCTGCTATCTAGCCTCTTCTGATAAAAAAAAAGTCTCTCACAGTTTTTTGAATATCCTGAGGTAACATGGATGCAGTCCCACATTTCCCCAGAGGGGACATCTACTTGTTGCTCACATGGCATTACTGTCTCTCCCCAGCAGAGAAAGAGTCTTCCATCTCTTACTGCCTCTGAAGAATCTCCTCCTCCATACAGCAATTGCACCCTTTCACCTCATTGTAGATTTCCAATGAAAATGACAGAACAGAACTCCATTTATAAAATTATGTGGGAGAAAAGGTACCAAAATATGTATATACCCCAAACTTTTCATTAACTGCAATTCAGTTTTTCCAACAACAAAGATATTAAGGGCAGCAATTATGTAGCTGCTATTCTATAAATAGCTTGTACATCATAGCCCCTCATTTCCCTTATGAGAGATATTTGTTTATGTGTACATGGATCAGAGTGTCACGCGAGGTTCAGTAAAATGCCGTACACTTCAAACATTTAGTCTTGAACCTTTTATTCACATTATTGGATATTTAAGGCGCACAAAGTTTCACTTCTCTTAACCCCACTTCACACTAGTAATTCAGGATCCAAAATGCAAAATATATTTTAGACATATCTACTTTTTCCTTCGCCGGATTACAATTCTTAATCATTTCTTTTATTGAAGTACAGCAAAAATGACAATTAAAGTGGATCTAAAACTGATTCATGAAATTTGAGCTGGGCACATATATCTGCAATGTTTTCTTATCTCTCTTCAAAGCACTAAGTCTCGTGGCTGTCTCCTGCTCCGTTCTTCTGTTATCAGCCTTATAACTTCTGACAAGTTCCCCGCCTAATGAGATAAAAGCAGCCTGAGTTTTGTATTGGGGAGGATGCTATAAATAGATTAGTAGCATGCCGAACTACTGTATTCAACAAACATGTCTGAAAGTCTCTACCTATGAGGAGAGGGGGCATGTGCCTTTCCTCCAGTCAGCTGTCTTGGCTGTATGCCCAGGCTTCACTGCAGTGCATCCAGAAAATCTTGTAACATGACCTGAACTTTCTAAAGAATATATAAAGCTGAAGACAGCAGATTCTGTATATCATGTGAGGCTGTTCACTTCACTGGGTATATATGAGGGCTTACATCCACTTCAAATTTTGAGGGCAATAACTAATACACTTGGACTGTATACCTCTATTTATGTAGGCATTATCCATTGGGTGGTTCAATGAATATAAAAAGGAAAAGAAAGGCGCTTCTAAGTGCAGTATGCAAAATTTAATAAAGTGCACAAAGGGTTAGATGCACTTACAAGATCGTTGAGTGTTAAAAAACATGATAAAATCAGGAGTCCTCATCTGTGGCATGTGTCCATCCTCGGCACAGTGGTAGAGAGCAGTGTAGAGCCGGCCAGCAGCTGTAAAGCGTTCTTGTACGTGCTGGAGAGAGGAGGCAGCAGGGAAGCCTGTGTTCACTGCAGGACACACGAGGCTGATGGTATCAGAGGGGAGAAAGGGGAGTGCCCTTATCTTCTCTCTGGTTCAATGGATATGCAGTTGGCTAAAAGTGGGGTTCATTTGGAACAGAGACCAGTGAGTAGGGGTATACTGCAAGGACCTGTTCTTTTTAATTTGTTTGTAAGTGATTTAACTAAAGGTATGTAAGGTAAAGGTAGGTAAAATATGTAGGTAGGTAAGATATGATTCTTTGCTGATGACACAAAGGTGTGCAATAGGGTTGATATTCTTGGTGGTGTCTGTAACATGGAACATAATTTGTCATCGCTGGAAGATTGGTCAAAGTTGTGGAAGCTGCAGTTTAATGTTTCTAAATGTAAATAATGCACATAGGAAAAAATATTCCCTTGATACAGTTCAAAATTGGGAGTACTGTGTTGGCCAGAGCTGCAGAGGAGAAAGATTCAGATTTTATTTTAGATGACTGAAAAATGAGCAAACAGTGTAGTAGTGGGAAACGTGAATAGAATTCTAAAGGAATCACCAACAGGTGGAAGGGTGTCCAGAGTATCCTATATAGAGCTTTTATCCAGTTTTTGAGACCTCACTTACAAAAAGATATTGGTAAGTAATTAAAGTCCACAGATGAGCAACAAAAATGGCGAATGGTTTGGTGGACAAAACATATCAGGAGAGACTTCAGAGACTTATTTTGTACAGTCTTGGGAAAACAGGGGAAGGTTAAGACATGACTGAAACCTTTAAATACATTGAGGGTGTGAGTAATGTTCAGGAGGACAGAATTTTCAATATGAAGATAAGATCAAGAACACAGGGATATACCCTTAAATGAGCAGAAATAATATTTAAACCTAATTTTATAAAGTATTATTTTTCCCCAAAAATTGCTGATACTTGGTAATAAGTCAGGCAACAATGAATGCATTCAAACATTGTTGGGACAAACATAGATCTATACTTAAAGACAAAAAAAGCTAAAAACATTAAAAAAAAATAAACAAATGGGTCAGACTTGATGGACCACTTAATCTTTTTTCTGCTATCACTCTTCTATGTTTCTATGTGAGGGCACATGAAGATATATTTAGTAACTGACACTGCACCTATCAATAATACGAACACTATCTTTGTGCCATTTGCACAGTTTCCAGAATTTGCTTCTGTTTGACTGGCAATTTTATAGATGATTGTAAATACAGCTTGCAATCTGCAAACATCTGTTTAAAGCATTGTTAAACTGCTCAATGTAAACACACTGTGAAGCTGAGCTGATTAGGTTTTTAACACTGTTTTACAGCTTTAAGTACAAGAGTTAACTAACGTGTCAAACTAATTAGTGATCGAGCCACTGAATACACAGACCTCCAATACACTTAATTTAGCTGGACAATAGTGCAGGTAGCTCACAAAGTCTTATGCATGCTTTATGTTCTTTATTGTGTGTTACTTTCATCATTTGTGCAGATACTGCATTGGCCAATTCATGAATTGGTGAATAAATAAAATGCTGATTCATGAGAAAAAAACCCAGATTGTTTACCTGTAAGATGTTTATTTTGAATTTCGATCTGAATCTTTTCATGAGAAAATTATTGTGAAGAGAAAAAAAAAGGTAGTTAAAGTTAAGGCTTGTGTTGATAGGCAAGTGTTGTATGCTTTCAAGTGCTTTCAGATTGCATTTAACTTCTATTTTTTCACATGCTTCTTGGACCATTTACATAGATAGGTGTATTTTACCTGCTGTTGGCCTACTCCTGACCTGCATCAACAGGCTTTAAATGTGCTTTTGTAGAGGGAGAGACAAGCAGTTCTGGCATGGACAAAAACCTGTTGACGCAGACCCCTAAAATAGCTCATCCATCTTAGTGAACTGACCCTATAATCAGTTCACTCATCATCTGTACTTTGCAGTACAATTTTTGAAAATTGGATGAGAAGGAAGTGTAAATCCAATAGAGACAATTTTTTTTGCTGAATGATAATAAAGGGTGCACAGTAGGGATAGGCGAACAGTTTGACCCAAGCATAAGTTCAGTCTGAACTTTGGTTGTTCAGATGTTCTGCGATCACCCAACAATATGCGGTGTTCGGGGCAAATTCGAAAGCCGTCGGAACACCGTTAAAGTTTATAGAACACTAACATGAAAAATCAAAAGTGTTCATTTTAAAGGCTTATATGCAAGTTTTTTTTGGAAGCAGTGTTTTTTTAATGCTTAAAGTGAAACAATAAAAATGAAATATTCCTTTAAATATCATGCCTGGGGGGGTGTCTATAGTATGCCTGTAAAGTGGCGCATTTTTCCCGTGTTTAGAACAGTACCACAGCAAAATGACATTTCTAAAGGAAAAATTGTCATTTAAAACTGATCGCGGCTGTAATGAATTGTCAGGTCCTGGCAATATAGATAAAACTTATTGAAAAAAAGAGCATGGGATCCCCCTCCCAGTCCATTGAATATGAATATTAAGGGGAACACCGAACCAAAATTTAAAAAAAAATTGCATGGGGGGTCCCCCTAAAATCCATACCAGGCCCTTTGGGTCTGATATGGAAATTAAGGGGAACCCTGCACCAAATTTAAAAAAAAAATGGTGCAGGGGTCCCCCCCCGAAATCCATACGAGACCCTTCAGGTCTTTAACAGGGGGACCCCCAGATCCCGCCTCCCCCCTGTGTGAAATGGTAATGGGGTACAAGTACCCCTACCATTTCACAAAAAAAGTGTCATAATGTTATAAACGACAAGACACAGCTTGGGGATAAGTTCTTTATTAAAAAATAAAAATGTCCCACGATGTCCATTTATCTTCTTTTATCTCGCTGCGACTGACCTAAAAAGAAATAAAAAATCCGAAACCGATCCGCCTCTATGGGAGGCTCCCACAGTTCTTATATAACTGAGCAATTTTTTTTTAAAATGTTGGTTTGGGGTTCCCCTTAATATTCATACTAGACCCAAAGGGCCTGGTAATGGACTGGGGGGGACCTCATGCTCTTTTTTTCAATGAGTTTTATCTATATTGCCGAGACCCGACAAGTCATTACACACGCGATCACTTTTAAATGACAATTTTTCCTTTAGAAATTTTTCCTTTAGAAATGTAATTTTGCTGTGGTACTGTCCTAAACACGAGAAAAAATGCGCCACTTTACAGGCATACTATAGACCCCTACTATACTATACAGGCATACTATACTATACACCCCCCAGGCATGATATTTAAAGGAATATTTAATTTTTATTGTTTCACTTTAAGCTTTAAAAAAATCACTGCTCCAGAAAAAAACGTCCATTTAAAAAAAAAAAATTTGCATTGATACATGTCCCCTGGGGCAGGACCCAGGTTCCCAAACACTTTTTATGACAATAACTTGCAACTAAGCCTTTAAAATGAACACTTTTGATTATTCATGTTCGTGTCCCATAGACTTTAACGGTGTAGTGTGTTCTGCCAAATTTTTTGCCTGTTCGGTATGTTCTGGTGTGAACCGTACAGGAGGGTGTTTGGCTCATCCCTAGTGAACAGTAGTTTAAGTATGGAGTAAAATTGCAGGATCATACTTCAATTTATGTTAAAGTATACAGTTTTCATCAATGCATACTATAGATATTGTATAGCAAGATGTCCAATGTGTTTGTATTGTAATCTGTATAATCAGCTTTCACCACATAAAATATATTCCTCTGAATGACTCCATTATAAAGTCAAGAATTATCTTGGGCATAACATTAAACAGAGGTTTCCACTGAGAATAACCTGATGGTTGACTTAGCACACTGGGATCTGCTCAGCAACTAGAAGACTTAAAGTTGTGCAATCCCATTTGTAAAGAATTACACATCATGTTTACTCATTCCATGCGTTACAGCAATTAACAACACAACCAATGGTCTTTTCAATGGTTATGTGAAAAAGACCTAAGGAACAGTTTAATAACTAGAAGAAGAAGAATAAACAGAAACCTGTGAGGTTTTATTGTATAGGATTAGTAATCTATTTAAAAATGATATAATGTTTATATGAAAACTAGCACAAAGACATACATATAAAAGACATTTCACTGCACTGTGTAAATACACTTTTTTTTTCTCTTGGCACTGAATCATTATAGTAACTAACAATTTAAGCATTATTTCTTTATCTCTGTGCTTTATTCATCGTTTATTTAGCAGTGACTTTAGCTACAATATATGCCCAAGCATAAGATAATGCACAGTTGGAATACATATAACAACAATTTTCCACAAAGATTAAAGACCTCAGAGGGCTGGGTGGGAATTTCATCGCATTGCGTTTCTGCCTTAGGAGTAGGTGAAACCATGTTCTCCCCTTGACATTACTTGATCTTTTGATGCATCCCATCTGTCTCAAAGTACTTCTTGACTCAAGTAACTATCCACTGACGGAACTGAAAAGTGTGAGGTTAAATCATGCCACTTGTCCTCATTATAGTAATTATTTCAAGGTGGAGATCATCACTTCCATTAATGTGACCATTTTCAGATCTTGGAAGACAGCAGATAACATTTAATCAGTGCATGTAATAGGAACTAGTTGCTTGATTTACGTCACAATTTCCACAAACTAATGACACACTAAAGGCAGTCATTACAGATCACCCTGTAGCCAGCTAATTGAGTGACCTTTGGTAATTTGTGTTACATTTGTGTGTACAGTGTCTTTTTAGTACAACATCTGTGCTTGAAAGAGGACTTTTCGCTGTGAACACAGGTATACAGACGTTTTACCCATGAGATTACATTATTTAACTTATAATAATAGGTGAAAATAATGGTTATGGAACTCCAGCCTAAACATGTTTCTTTCATTGGAATGGAGAAGGCCTAAAACTCATGTTTTTATTTCTATTTCTTATCCCTGTTTGGGGGGGTGGGGGGTGGGGGTCCCTAACAGCCCTGGCTCAGTGAAGAACCGAGAATAAAAAATGTGTGGTGGGGACACAGCAATACAAGCACTTTTGTCAGTGCAGTGTATAAGCAGACAGGTTATGGTGCAATGGTTTAAAAGAAACCAAAAATTCCCCCACTGAACCAGTAGAGCCTTTTTAAAACAGAACACATATACATGTTGCTTCAATCACAAATCCAAAAATAAGGATTTTATTCCTCGTTTTAGTATAGTAGGTGTAACTGCTGGTTTACAGCACAATTGCAGCCTAATATTAACCTCTTGCCGACCGTATTTTGTGTATATGTATATCTATATACGGCGGCAAGGCGGCTCTGCTGCGCAGGATCAAGTGATCCTGCACTTTTCGGGTCTGCGCACACTGCCAGTGGCCTGCTCACAGCGGAAGCTGATCGGCGGGTGGACTCGATGTCTGCCAGCACCCACCGATGCTTGGGTACACAGGCAGAACGGCAGCCTGCCTATGTAAACAAGGCAGATCACCATTCTGTCACTACAGAAGGCATTGGTCCTGTGTCTCTGTTAAGCAGGGGAACCGATCCATGTCTTCTCCTAGTACAAGCACCTCCCCTATAGTAGTAAAGCACTGGTCAGGCACACATTTAATCCTTTGATCACCCCTGATGTTAACACCTTCCCAGCCAGTGTCATTAGTACAGTGACAGTTTATATTTTTTTAGCACTGATTACCGTATTAGTGTCACTGGTCCCCAAAAAGTGTCAAAAGTGTCAGTGTCCCGACTGCCTGCCGCAATACTGCAGTCCCGCTATAAATCACTGATCACCGCCATTACTAGCAAAAAAAAATGATTAGATGCTATAACTTTTGTGCAAACCAATCAATATATGCATATTGGGATTTTTTTCCCAAAAATATGTAGCAGAATACATATTGGCCAAAAATAATAAAGACATTTGATTTTTACATTTTTTTTTATTAGATATGTTTTATACCAGAAAGTAAAAATATAGCGCAAAAAATAAAAACTGCAGAGGTGATCAAATACCACCAAAAGAAAACTCTATTTGTGGGGGAAAAAAAGGACAAAACTTTGTTTAGGCTTAGCATCGCATGACTGCACAATTGCCAATTAAAGTAATGCAGCGCACTATCGCAAAAAAATGGCCTGGTGATAAAGGGTTTAAATCTTCCAGAGGTCAAGTGTGTTAAAGCGCTACAGTATTTATTTCAACCTGCATACAGCTGTTTCAGACTGATTGGCTATAATTAATGCAATACATGTAAATAATGACTTCTAGAGCTTAGGGATCAATGAGAAAAATATAACAAGACAGCTTACTGATGGACCAAAAACCACTGAAGCAGCACAGTGTACAAAGAGTTAAAACTCCAGGGCAGGAGGTGATGTGACATCTTCAAAAAAAGAGGTCAGGTTGCAATAAAACCTTACAGTAATGCTACCTTTCCTTACTCTTACCAAAATAATGATATTGTATATTCTATTTTTATTTTTTTTAAATAACAAACAAGTTTATACTTACCTGCTCTGTGAAATTAAATTGCACAGAGCGGCACCAATCCTCCTCTTCTTGGGTCCTGAACCGGAACTCCTGGCTCCTCCTCTTTTTGGTACGCCACCATAGGAAGCCTCTTCCTATCATGGCACACCTGTGGGCTCGATCTGAAGTCGCACTGCCTCCGTCTATAGACACAAACAGTGTGGCTCAGCCCTGCTCCTTCATCACAGGATTTGACTGACAGCAAAGGGAACAAATTGCTCTCAACCAAGCCTGTGAGATCGGGGAGAAGGGAGAAGGCCAATACAAACGGGCACAGCATTGGATCAACCAATTAGAGGGGTGAGGGGGCATACTGTACCTAAACATTTTTTACCATAATGCAAGGTGTACATTAAGGTAAAAAATGTTTAGGCTTTGAATAATTTTAAAAGAAAAAATATATATTTTAAATCTTTAAAACTGCACCATGTAAATGAATTGTTTAAGGAATGTTAAAAAAAAAATAGTTTACCCCAATAGCTCATAATCACGTGGCCTGTGAAGTGAATTATTCCTGCATGACTACAGGAACAGTACTGTACTCAAACTTACATGGCTGACTCACCCATGGCCATCTTGTAGCTCTAAAGCCGTGTTTCTCAATTCCAGTTCTCAAGGTGCCCCAACAGGACATGTTTTCAGGCTTGCCATTATTTTGCACAGGTGATTTGATCAGTTTCACTGCCTTAGTAATTACCACAGCTGTTTCATCTGAGGGAAATCCTGAAAACATGACCTGTTGGGGTGCCTTGAGGACTGGACTTGAGAATCACTGCTCTAAGGGAATCTAATAAAGTTAATAAATACAAAAAATAGATGCACTGTCCTTTTAAGTGCTCGCAAAATGATCAAACATATGATATAATAAAAATGAATCTACATAAAGTTTGTCAAGTGAATGAATTAATTGGTAAGTGAATAAATTAGTGTAAAATAACCTAAAATTCACACACCAAACAAATATCAAACTTCATGCTCCCATATATAATCACTTAACATAAATAAATTGCATGAGTTTATAAAGGAAAAATAAATATAACATTACAAAAATATGTATCAAAATTGACGTTCAAAGCTATCCCAAAAATAGTGCTGTGCACAAACTTTCTCTCCAGGAAACTTTCCCCTCAAGTTTGTCAGTATTTAGGGATGTTGTTATAAAGGATCTTGACCATATTTCCTATAAGACAAGGATAGATAGAGCCATTTAGCTGGGTATTAAGTCCCTTTGCAAACACAGGGATTTGGTAATATGCTCTGCAGACAAGAAGGGAGGAATTGTTCTGCTTAAAAAAAGGATCATGTTATGGAAATCCTTTAAAGGGCAAACCCATGTATAAGTAAAAGGAACAGTTAGAGAAAACTGTGAAAAACGGGTACATTAAAGGAATTATGGATAAAAGAGAGAGAAGTTATTTAATGCCTGTTGCTCCAAAATGATCTATTATGTATTACCTTCTGAAAGTTCACAAGAATTTAGTGCATCCTGGATGCCCTGTTGTAAGCGGTATCAATTTTGTGACTTCAAGAATTGGGAAATACATTGATTTTTATCTCCAACTTCTGGTAGTGAAAACACCAGCCTTTTTGAAAGGTTCTACATAAGCTGCAGTTGAAGGAATTACATTATGAAGGTGATTGTTGTGGATGAAGGCCAACATTGCATCACTTTAAATTTATATTCCACACAAAAAGGGTGAATCATTTAAATCTGGATGGGTCTACATAGATGACACCCTCCTTATATGGAAGGGTAGTGTTGAATAGGGATGGGCAAATGGTTTGGGGCGAGCATAGGTTCGGGCCGAACTTTGGTTGTTCGGATGGCAAATTTGAAAGCCGCCGGAACACCGTTAAAGTCTATGGGACACTAACATGAAAAATCAAAAGTGCTCATTTTAAAGGCTTACATGCAAGTTATTGTCATAAAAAGTGTTTGGGGACCTGGCTCCTGCCCCAGGGGAAATGTATCAATGCAAAACATTTTTTTAAAAATGGACGTTTTTTCGGGAGCAGTGATTTTTTAATGCTTAAAGTGAAACAATAAAAATGAAATATTCCTTTAAATATTGTGCCTAGGGGGTGTCTATAGTATGCCTGTAGAATGGCGCATTTTCCCATGTTTAGAATAGTACCACAGCAAAATGACATTTCTAAAGGAAAAATTGTCATTTAAAACTGATCGCGGCTGTAATGAATTGTCGGGTCTCAGCAATATAGATAAAACTAATTGAAAAAAGGAGCATGGGATCCCCCCATTCCATTACTAGGCCCTTTGGGTCTGGTATGAATATTAAGGGGAACCCCGAACCAAAATTTTAAACAAAATTGTGTGGGGGTCCCCCTAAAATCCATACCAGGCCCTTCGGGTCTGATATGGAAATTAAGGGGAGCTCTGCGCAAAATGTAAAAAAAAATTGCGTAGGGGTCCCCCCCAAAATCCATACCAGACCTGAAGGGTCTGGTATGGATTTTAAGGGGAACCCTGCACCAAAATTTAAAAAAAATGGCATAGGGGTCCCCCCTAAAATCCATACCAGACCCTTATCCGAGCACGCAACCTGGGAGGCCTCAGAAAAAGAGGGGGGACAAGAGAGCACCCCCCTCCTGAACCATACCAGGCCACATACCCTCAACATGGCAAGGGTGCTTTGGGGAACCCCCCTAAAGCACCTTGTCCCCATGTTGATGGGGACAAGGGCCTCATCCCCACAACCCTTTCCCGGTGGTTGCGGGAGTCTGCGGACGGGGCGCTTATCGGAATATGGAAGCCCCCTTTAACAAGGGGACCACCAGATCCCACCCCCTCGTGTGAAATGGTAATAGGGTACAAATGTACCCCTACCATTTCACAAAAAAGTGTCAAAATGTTAAAAACAACAAGACACAGCTTGGGGGCAATTGTGAAAATAAACTGCATATTTGGCAGTATTGCATGATGGGGTTTGCTTCATTTTTTTTTTTCTCTGGGCATTATTAATTGGCTGAATTGACGCCACACTGTGAGCCTTCCTGGTATAATTGAAGCCACTTGGTGGTGGAAGGTGTTATTTGTGCACTGAAAACTGCTGCTGTTAAGATCATTGGTCTATCTAACCCAGGCTGCATTGACCTGGTATAGCTTTAGAGTTTCTCCATGCTTTGTTAATAGTTTGTGCACCTGTAGTTGGTGGAGCACTTGGAGCGTCACATGTTTTGCAGTGATTTTACAGCACCATTTTTGGATAGTATTTGGCCTTTAAGCAAAAAATTTTGATATTCACCTTTTAATGTTATATATTTTTTTTCTTTATACACTTATGCACTGTATTCATATTAAGTGAATATATGAAAGCATGAATTTTGATATTTGTTTGGTGTATGAATTTTGGTTATTTTACACAAATTTTCTCATGCATCAATGAATTTATTCCCTTGATGCACTTTATGTAGACTTTTTTTTTAATTAAATCATATGTTTAATCGATTTGTGAGCACCTAAGGAGACAGCACGTCTATTTTGGTGTTTATTTATTTTTACATATCCTGAATTCAAATATTAGAGTGATGCAGTCCTTGATATAAACACTTTATAGACACAGAGCACAGGCATTTGGTTAATATACTTAAATCTATCATGGACAGAGGTCTATAGTCCCACTATACACAAGGTGGGGAATTTAGAAAGGGTGTCGTGGATATCCTATAGAATGCCATTGGCTGTTGCATCAAAATTCACAGGTCTTGCAGCCAATTCATGTACCGATTCATGCACCTGTCACAGACAGGTACATAAGACTGACGGTGCCTGGGACTGAGGTCAGAGCATCCATACTTGACTGTCCTTCCTTAGTATGCTCCCTTTCTTTCCAGCCACTATGCCTGTCACACTAACAGGTGCATGTCCAAGAAAGTTTATAGTAGGGGTGGGCAGAGCCTGATGGGGAATGAAGACTAGGCCAAACAGTGACACAAGTCATTTTCCAAATGTTGTCATTTCCATGTTTAATTAATGACACCCCTTTAACTCCAGCCCCTTTAATTAAATGTATCTTTCAGAAGGGGTATCTGTGCAAGAGCTATTCATGACCACTTCCTAGCACAGTCATGCCCAACTCTGAGTACTAGCGTACTTCTGTATGCAATTTTAGAGCTGGTCTTAATTACAGACAGTTTCCTAATCTGTAAACTGGTGGTAACGCTATAACAATCTGTCTCTGCCATAGGCGGGGGGAGGACATGCAAAAGCTGAAGTGACATCACGAGGACATGTGACATGCTGCAGCTTGGCCAAGCACCTGACCCGGGCCATGCTACTCTGTAAAGAATAAAAGCAGCCACGTGACCTTAGAATGAAGGAGAAGACAAGTTAGCAGTACAGAGCTTATTTACTTGACAGCAGCAACACCAGATGGTGTTTTTGCAGGTGTATCCAACAGTCACAGTAAGTAATTGTAAGTCATACCATACAAGCCAGCAACCATTTAATAGTATACTGGATCAGAAAATTACCCACCCCATATAAACACTCAATTTTTATAATAATTATGTAACTGAGTGTATACATTTTTCTCAAAGAGTCTTTTCAAGTCAAAATTGACTATTTACTAACGGTGCTTGTTCAGATGGGATTTATATTTCTATTGCTATATGACGCTTAAATTAAAATATTGTGCTTTAGATACTTGGAATAGTTGAAAGCAGGATAACTGCATCTACTGACAGCAGTTAAAATATGTTCTGAGTGTTAGAATGCAATAGCGCATTTTGTCACCTGTTTGTCAAAATACTGGAAGCAGAAGTTTAAAAGTCATCTGGTGTACTCTAAAGCTGAGTGTCATGAACATGTTTGGCTTGAGGCAGTCTTTTTATAGCCAAAACCTCTTCATACTTCTTGTTAAAAAAAAATTTCAGGGCCTAATCTGGAGATTTATTATATATTGTGTATTTTTGTGAGCCATGATCACTAATTTATTGCAGCACAGTTTCTTCATTCCATTTTAGCTTTAGGATAATACCTTATATCTGCCTTATCTATAGTTTAATATTTTTAATGGCTAGAGCCTTCTGGGAATATCATTAAATTAACAATTGTAAGGATAACAAAATGAGCTGGTTTTCACTGTACTTTGTAAACAAGGGTTTAATACTTGGTTGCCCAACTAAAGTTTAAAACTAGATAAATGAATACTTGTAGCAGATGCATTATTAAGCTCATTGCAGGAATTTTAAAGGAAGTTTGCTCTGAGAAAATAGAGAGACCTGCCATTGCAGTCCTCAACTTCTAAAAATGCCAGCTGCCCGACTGTCATCACGAGCCATTTTCAGTACTTTCTCAGAAACTGACCTGGAAGTGCTATCTGTTCTTTGGCTAGTGATTCAGAAATCATGCCAGATGCAGTCAAGTAACTGGCATTTTTAGAACAAAATCAGCAGTAGCAACCCACATATTTGTTTTTATTGCACATTTCTTTTAATAGCCATTTTTTCACAAAATCCGATATATGAACAATACCTACTTAAAGTGTCTCTGTCACTTTAAGAAAAAAAAGCCCAACTACAGGCTCCACTTAATGCTTTTGAGGATAAGATAGAAGCCTAAAAAATTATGCAATCATTTTTTTTTTTTTTTTAGTGTTAGCGTGATTTTAATTGTTAGAATTTAGGTTAAGAGTTAGGAGTGTGTGTACAGTCAAAACATTTTTTTAGTTTTTGGATGGATTAGGGAAAGATTAGAACCCTTTGCTTTCACTCCCTGGCAGCTGAACAGAGTGGTGGGAAAAAAAAGATAAATATATGCATCTCCAGAGAGCTGCATTGAAGTGAACCTTTTGCTTTGACCAGTAGTTGGCAAAGTACAGATGCATAAATCAATACGTTTGCCTGACTTTTCACAACCAAATTTTTACAGGCTACTGTGTGGGAATCACAACTAATAAATCTATGTGAGAGCGATGCGTCAATATCTCTACATAAATAACCCACTAAGCCCAAAGTGGGCATGGTAAGATTGAAAAATAGTCTGGTGTGGCAGGCACTCATTATTATGACCAGTTTTTGGACATACGTAAGGGAATGTTTCTCTTCATGGAAAACATATCTGGAATACTACTACCAAATTTTTTACCCCCTGCATCCACCTGCAGGTTCATGATTTTTACATTTTTGCCAACATACGTTTGATTGGATACATTTTGAAAGTGTTATTTATGTTTGAGTTCATATTATATGGTTTTTGGTAAATCTAGAGGAAAATTGTACAATGGTTATAATGTATGGCCAACCTTAAGGACGAAATACAGTATCTTTCCGTGAAAGTTGAGAGCTTTTCTTCAGTGCTGGTCCCATATTTGAAGCCCCAGTGCAAGTGATCTCTATTTAATGAGAAGATCAGCCTGAACACTGATCCTCCTGTTAAACATAGACTACATGACCAAAGCACCTAATTCTACAGCCATGTAGACAACATCTAAGGGAACCTGTGGCAGCATTTTCCCAGTGCAAGGTGATTAATTTAACTGATCTATTACTCTTCATTTACCTATCCCAGCAAGACTTTCAATATAGCTATTTGTGTCACTATAGGTCTATATTAATTGCATGATAAATTAAACCTAAAATTTATTAGACATCTATAGATAAAACTTACTATTGCAGAATGCATTTAATGAATTCCTTCTGTCAAAAATGTCTGTGTGAACGATTTAACAACCAGCAGGTACACATTAAATGTTTCATTGAAAATCCACTTATATAAAATGTCCTACATCTGTTCATAGCTCAGGTCATGTTTTTGGATAAATTTTCTTCTCAGATAAAACTGTTGTTATTTGTCTGCTTGAGGAAAATTAATTAATTCTGTTTATGTGATGAGCTTAATTGTTGGCATAACCCTTGTCTTCAACATTGAAATTATCATCTGTATTGGTATATAAAGCAAGTCAGACACATCATTTGAAGAATACTGATACAGTTGCATAGTTCTGTAAATCTAGTAAACAGAGTTTGCTGATTGAAAAGTTAGAGTAGAAATTGCCTTATCAATGAGCTGCTGTTACTTAACCACTTGAAGACCAGGCCTTTTTCTGTTATTTGTTTCTTACAAGTTAAAAAAAAAGAAAATTACTTAGACCCCCCAAACATTATATATATATATATATATATATATATATATATATATATATATATATATATATATATATATATATATATATATATATATATATATATATATATATATATATATTAGCAGAGACCCCAGAGAACAAAATAGCAGTCAATGCAATATTTTATGTCACATGGTCTTTTCTAATACCGAATATATTGACCCTTTGACAAAGACATTCAAAGAAAATCTTACATTAGAGAAACGGCACTCAATTTGGGAAAATATGTGTAAAATTTCTCCTTGTGTTGAAAACAAAGAGAATATGTACAAAACTATGCTGCTTTTGATAATATCCCACAGAGAATACAAAGGATTCATAACAATTTCTTAGATCTTTGTTGGAGACATTGCAGTTTGATTGCTTCTATTGAACACATATTTTACTTTGTAGAGCTCTTATGAAATACTGGGAGGAAGTGACTGACCTGATAATACCTCTTTAGGCAGACCACTTTAATGAACTATTTTCATATTTTTATGAGCAGGCCCTATTCTGGAATTAACAAAATGTAGCTAATTGTGTACAGCAGCACATCAGTTTAAAGATATATCATACCTTTTATACCAGCATGTATATAAAAATAAATAACATGCTAAAAATGATTGTTTTAAAGCACTCTTTCAAAAACACAATCTGTAACATCTCAAATTGTATATAAACCTAGGGAAAATTATACCAAAATAATATTTGAGGGAGAGTCAAGTTTTTCAAAGCATGACCTATGAACAGGTTTGGGTATATTTTTTGAATGTTTCATAGGTGCACCCAATTTTAATGCTTAACACATTTGATATCTATTTATTCATAGCAGTCTGTTTTTATATTTAAGAGAAAATGGGAAGATAATATTGTGTCTGTGTGCATTAACATTAACCTAAAATTGAATTCCAGGAATTCAGCCACTTTGATAAATGTGCAGGCATACTACAGTATGAGTTAAGTTCAACTAGGTGCATGCCACCTTCTGAACTTATCTCTGTTTTTTACATCTGACAGGCTTATGGCACTCCCAGGGGAGACACTCGGGACTTTGAGAGGAGAGGTGCACATACAGCAGCTAGGACCACCTCTCCCCTCTGATTTCCATTCACAGAAGCCTTTGCATTTTCTGGAAGAGTTCACTTAATACAAGGCCTTTGTGATTGAGCACAAGGAGGGGAGGGGCAGGCATAGAACCTGCATTAACTCTACACATGAAGGAGCTAAGTCGGAGCTCTGGAAGCTATCTTCCTGGAGCACAATAAATCTGTCAGATGTAAATTAAAGAGATAAGTCCACAAGGTGCAAAGCATATTGTTGGACTTAACTCATAGTATGCCAGCACATTTTAAAAAGTTGCTGAATTCCTGGAGTTCAGCTTTAAGTGAAAATGTAATAAACAGATGTTCAAGTAAAATAGCTGTGACATATTGCTGTCACTTCCCTTTTATTCTAAAGGTCCTCTGCTTTCATAAAATGTAAATGGAATGCACTTTATTTATCTAATGTCAACTGAAGATTCAACTGGGCTTTAAAGTGTTACTAAACCCAGGAGCCTTCTTTACTACATCTGGTCTCCCACAGTACACAGAACATGGAAATGCAATTATTTTAGTAAATAAAAAGCTGCTAAATACCTTTTCTCATCAGCAGTTTATAGCATTCTTGTGACTTCTATCAGTGTCCAGCAGAGCACGGGTAAAGCTTGTAGGAGTATAAATTCTCCTTTGACTGTCCTATGAGGCTGCATAACCTTTAACCCTCTGTCTGGAAAGTGCTGTGCTGATCACATGCACCCTCCTAAAAAAAAAAAAAAACTCTCTAGCAACACACATCAAACTAAGCATGTGCAGAGTGCTTCCTGGGGCTCTGTATTATCAGCAGATGGATTAGGGACAGTAAAAGAAGGAGAGGATCAGAGAAGACAGCCTTTTTACACAGGATTAACCCCTTAGATTCAACAATGAGTATAACAAGCATGCTTTACGTCATACTGTTCAGACTGATTTTACTGTTATGGGTTTAGTAACACTTTAATAATTAGGAACAATTTTCAATGACTGTGCAACGTGCAGTTACCCAGAGTAACCAATGTGATTTCAGATTATTTTAGTCAGTTTAGATGAGATATTAAAGAGAGATTAAAGTGTATGTTACAGGTATGTTCTTTGCACAAAACCATCAACCTTTGCACTGCTTTGTTAAATAAGAATGTTACATAGACTGTTCCTGGTATGTGAATTTTGTTGGAGGACACATTATTTCATTGGATACTAACATTTCATCTTCAGAATGACAAGCTGACAATTTATCAAGAAAAGGAACTCTTAAGCAGGGCTTTTTTTCTCAGAGAATAGGTGCAGGTACCCCCCCTCTGAGCCTCCCCTTGTTTCTGCCTCCTACCCACTTCTGAGCACTGTCCCTTGGTTCGACCCCATACCCACCTCCCAGTTCTGCCCCTTTTTAGAGAATACAGAAGCAAGTATAATTTGTATGGAATTTGTTAGTGATGGCAAAAAAAGCAATAAAATAAATCCCCTGCTCCAGCAGCAATACACCCCTCCAGCAACAATAGATCCCCCAACAACAATCGACCCCCAGCAACAATAGATCCCTCCAGAAACAACATACCTCCTACAACAAAATACCCCCCAACAACAATAGACTCCCCAGCAATAAATCCATCCCAGCAACAGACCCCTCACAACAAAATACCCTCCCCCAGCTACAATAGATCCGACCCAGTAAAAATAGACCCCACCAGCAACAATAGACATCTCAGCAGCCAGCAACAATAGACATCTCAGCAGCCAGCATCAATTGACCCTTCGGCAGCCAGAAACAATAGACTCCTCCCTCTACAGTAGATGGTTCCCAGGAACAATTCACACACCAGCAACAATAGTTCCTTCCCAGATCCTGCAGCAACCAGAATCAATAGACCCTCTAGCACAACCCAGCACCCCTTGCTATTACATGCAGTCAGGTGCCGGAACTGCGTTCCTCCACGTTCCTGCTGAAAAAAAGCCCTGCTCTTAGGAGATATATTACCAGCTGTCACTCTTTACTGCCCTTTTACTCTTGCTGTCCTGGATTTGGTTTTAGATCAATCATTCAGATCACCTAATGTGCTGTTAATGATCAAGTGGCGGGCAGCAGATTTCACAAGGCTGCCTGTTGTCCAAAGTTAAAAATGCATTGCTTTACTCATCTCTGTATGACATATACCACTGACATCATGGTTTGCATTAATAAAGTTGCAAAGTAAACATTTTCTTTAGCGTGTCATGTCAACAGCATGATTTTAGGCAATAGGGTTTTCTAGAGATCTTGTGATTTGCTTGTCTAATGTGTATCTCAAGGCTAAACATGGGTCATTAGCTAACTAGAAGTGTTACACATCACGTTACTCAGTCAGACACCTGGCTAAATACTGAATCCCTGACTAGTGTGTGAACTCAGATCTGCTGCTTTTCTAGCAGAAATTGTTTTACTTTATGATTGTATACATTCCTGCATTCCACAACAGTACATAGACGCACATAAAAAAATAGCTCACACAAAGAATGTGCCACCAGGTTACGGAGGGATAGACAGGAGAAAATATATGATTGATAAGCCCCAAAGCTCCTGTAGAAAAATCAGTAAACTGCGGTTATTACAGACCAAAGCTTGTATAATTAATCCAGGTATTTAGAAGCACTGAAATGTTTTCTTCTACCTTGATAACATTGCGTGCCAGGAAATCTCTGTCTCTCTTAAAAAGCAAACAAATCATTTTGTTCTGCCTCTGTCCCCTTCCACATATGCATATCCCTCTTTAAATACTAAACTAACTGAAAGTTGGCGCTACTACTTTGATTTATCCTTTCTTCTACAGCAGAAGTTATGTTTATCTTTTTTTTTTTTTTTTGAGTAAAAGTTACATTTTTTGCCTTGCCTGATAGAGTATTTGCATGTAAGGCTGCCTGATGTACATTCCATGTCTGTCATCAGTTTCTACACAATTGTTTAAATTCTTTTCAATGTGTCAAAGCAAAGTCTGGCTAATCTCAATAGATGGCAGTAATGGATAATACCATGAAGTATAGTTAGAATACGTTGGACTATGTTATAATTTCCTTCATGTTTGGCATATTAGAGGTATAAACAATAGTTTAGCATTTATTTTTATTACAGGTATATATGTAGTTCTGGCTATTTACGAATAACTTTTACATATTGTAGAGTCACATCAGTCCCTGCCCTCAAGGAGCTTACAGTCTAAGGTTAACATGGGCAGCACAGTAGCTAAGTGGTTAGTACTGCCGCCTAGCAGCACTACGGTCACTGTTTCGAATCCCAACCACGACACTATCTGAATGTTTGCATGTTCTCTATATGTTTGCATGAGTTTCCTCCGGGTACTCTAGTTTCCTCTCACACTTCAAAGACATGCTGGTAGGTTAATTGGCTCCTGTTTAAATTGCCCATTATATGTGTATGTATGAATGTGACTTAGGGACCTTGGACTGTAAGCTCCTTGATGGCAGGGACTGATGTGAATGTAAAATATATATGTAATGCGCTGCGTAAATTGACAGTGCTATACAATTACCTATAATAAATAAATATCTTGCATACATACACATAGCAGGGTCAATTTAGACAGAAGCAAAATAACCTACAACTACAACATGTCTTTGGAGTATGACAGGAAACCAGATTGGTGCAGACCACCAGTGGTCCCCTTAAGCCACCTACCAGCTCTACAGGGGAAATTATTTTTCTGTTGCTCTTCCCTGATGATGGACAGGCAGGAAAACAGAAAGGCCAGACTGAGGACTCTTTTTTGCTGCAGTGTAGTGGACTGGACCTGCCCCTAGCACTGGGGCAAATGAGAAATCTGATCATCCAGTAGGGCTGTGAGAGCCAGGATTGGCCACTGCACAGCCAGGAGAGTTAAGCCCCACTCACAGGATGAAATGGGATGGTGGGAAGAGAGACCTGGGAAGGAGGGGGAGTATCCCTTGAGTGCCCAGGGGTGATTTTGTGATCAAGGACAGGGATGGAGACATGAGAGTGTTGGAGCCTAGAAGAAAATAGCTTGCTGTGGCCTCGGACTATGCACTGTGACCCCAATGACAGAGATGTGAGAGAATTTGGACAGCAGAGGGTGGACCATGTGTTGCTGTAAATAGCTGTTAACGGTAGCTTCTGAGGGCTATTCAGTCTCGATAACTGAAATTCTCCACTATAAAATACCATCTGCTCAATCCCTAAAATAATAATTTTATGGGTTGAACCTAGAATCCAGTTTTTACTTTAATTGCAATTTTCCTTTTCTATGTTGATCAACATTGTCATAAACATACTTTGATTACTTTTTCTGCATGGGAAATTCCTGTATTGATGGATCTGTCTGTCTATTTTTATTTCAAGGCTGAGTTCATAAAGAGTAGACAAATTAATTCACTAGACTAAAGACTCTGTAAAATAAATAAAAGTTCCAAAATCAGGGAGAGAACAGATAAAGAAATCACTTATGCTCCGTACACACGGTCGGACTTTGTTCGGACATTCCGACAACAAAATCCTAGGATTTTTTCCGACAGATGTTGGCTCAAACTTGTCTTGCATACACACGGTCACACAAAGTTGTCGGAAAATCTGATCGCTCTGAACGCGGTGACGTAAAACACGTACGTCGGGACTATAAACGGGGCAGTGGCCAATAGCTTTCATCTCTTTATTTATTCTGAGCATGCGTGGCACTTTGTCCGTCGGATTTGTGTACACATGATCGGAATTTCCGACAACGGATTTTGTTGTCGGAAAATTTTATATCCTGCTCTCAAACTTTGTGTGTCGGAAAATCCGATGGAAAATGTGTGATGGAGCCTACACACGGTTGGAATTTCCGACAACAAGGTCCTATCACACATTTTCCGTCGGAAAATCCGATCGTGTGTACGGGGCATTAGAAAGGAATGTCTCTACATTCTAAGATCCTTTGTCTAAGGACACCTCTAATTACAGATGGTGCAGATGTTGTCCCTTTAAATACTTCCAATTTGCACCCCAAATATAGTTTGGGAAGGCAAACTAAAAGTGACATTTCAGTTCCAAGTGAGACATGGATGCTTCCCAAGTAACACTTGTACTGTAAACTATGCAGATACGTAGCTAAAAGGACTGGCCCTAAGTATCTTGAGGTCGACCATCACTTTTGCCTTAACCTTAAAGAAGAAAAAAATGGTTGTTATAGATCCTGAATATTTTCGTGAAAAAATACACAAAAGTTTGTTTTAGTGCAAACAAATGCAATATAATACCCAATTTTTGGTAAAATTAACAGCCTTTACAGGTCATCAATTTAGAGTTGACCATGAATAATGGTCCTAGAATTATTGTGTCATTCTTAAATACACAGCTATACTTCACGTTACTTTTATTATACAGGATTTATATAGCCTCAGTAGTAGTGCTTTACCTTATAAAGGCAGAAAGTACAGTTACAATGCAATTCAATAAAAGAGGGTTGGAAGGTCCCTGCTCCTGAGAGCTTACAATCTGATAGGATTCCAACATGTTTGGTGCAATCACGGTTTACATACACTTGCGCACCCTATGCTCGAATGCATTTGCAGGCATTTGCAGGGTGACAGTGTTACATTTAATTAATATCTTTCAAATAAAATTTTATTGAGATTAAAGTCTTTACGTCTTTTTCATTTTGCTTTATTGCAATTACAAGGGGCTAACAAGCTCCATATCTTATAACATTGGGCAGGTGACTGGTCCTCTTTATGAACACATTAGAGATTTATTAGATCTACCAATATCTACCCTGCCCTCGACTGCAATCAAGCACAGGTTGTGCAAGCTTGATCAGCTGCTTCCCCTGGGCACAGCAGCTAGGAAATGACAGCTCTGAAACCAGAAACACTCAGAACTGAGCACTTATGAGAGTGAGGAACAAAGGGGGGGGGGTGTAAGCCATATCGTCTGACCTGTAAAAGTGATCAGGTGGATATACAGCCGCTCAGAGCACTTTTACATGATAGTCAGGTGCCGGCTGAACAAAACAAATACAGGCTCAAATGGAATTTACCCCAGATAGACTTCAATGGAATTTGCTGAATTTTGAACCAGATATGCTGACCCATGGAGAGTCCATGTTTCATGTTACATCCTAACTATGAGGTTGAAACATGGTCAAAAAGATGGACTATGCTTTCAGTCCATCTCCTCTCTTAGTATGGCAATAGTTGTTGGACTCAACAGTTTCCCAAACATATTTGTAACATTTGAATATAATAGCGTGTACAGCAGCATAATGTATACTTCACACTACTGAAACATTGCTTCAGGCCTATTATTAAAGTGATTGATGAGGGTAATATATACAGTATCTCACAAAAGTGAGTACACCCCTCACATTTTTGTAAACATTTTATTACATCTTTTCATGTGACAACACTGAAGAAGTGACATTTTGCTAAAGTAAAGTAGTGAGCGTACAGCTTGTATAACAGTGTAAATTTGCTGTACCCTCAAAATAACTCAACACACAGCCATTAATGTCTAAACCACTGGCAAAAAAAGTGAGTACACCCCTAAATGAAAATGTCCAAATTGGAACCAATTAGCCATTTTCCCTCCCCGATGTCATGTGACTCGTTAGTGTTACAAGGTCTCAGGTGTGAATGGGGAACAGGTGTGTTAAATTTGTTGTTATCACTCTCACGTTCTCATACTGGTCACTGGATGTTCAACATGGCACCTCATGGCAAAGAACTCTCTGAGGATGTGAAAAAAAAATTGTTGCTCTACATAAAGATGGCCTAGGCTATAAGAAAATTAGAAAATTGCCAAGACCCTGAAACTGAGCTGCAGCATGGTGGCCAAGATCATACAGGTTTAACAAGACATGTTCCACTCATAACAGGTCTTGCCATGGTCGTCCAAAGAAGTTACATGCACGTGCTCAGCGTCATATCCAGAGGTTGTCATTGGGAAATAGACATATGAGTGTTGCCAGCATTGCTTCAGAGGTTGAAGGGGTGGGGGGTCAGCATGTCAGTGCTCAGACCAAATGCAGCACACTGCATCAAATTGGTCTGCATGGCTGTCATCCCAAATGAAAGTCCCTTCTAAAGATATTGCACAAGACAGCCAGAAAACTGTTTGCTGAAGACAAGCAGACTAAGGACATGGATTACTGGAACCATGTCCTGTGGTCTGATGAGACCAAGATAAACTTATTTGGTTCAGATGGTTCAGATCAGGTGAGGAGTACAGAGACAAGTGTGTCTTGCCTACAGTCAAGCATGATGGTGGGAGTGTCATGGTCTGGGGCTGCATAAGTGCTGCCGGCACTGAGGAGCTATAGTTCATTGAGGGAACCATGAATGCCAACATGTACTGTGACATACTGAAGCAGAGCATGATCCCCTCCCTTCGGAGACTGGACCGCAGGGCAGTATTCCAACATGATAATGAAAACGAACACACCTCCAAGACAACCACTGCCTTGCTAAAGAAGCTGAGGGTAAAGGTGATGGACTGGCCAAGCATGTTTCCAGACCTAAACCCTATTGTGGAGCACCCTCGTTTGGAAGGTGGAGGAGCACAAGGTCGCTAACATCCACCAGCTCCGTGATGTTGTCATGGAGAAGTGGAAGAGGACTCCAGGGGCAACCTTTGAAGCTATCTATCTATCTATCTATCTATCTATCTATCTATCTATCTATCTATCTATCTATCTATCTATCTATCTATCTATATATATATATCTATATACACATATATAGATATATATATATATATATATACATATATATCTATAGATTTAGATATATATATATATATATATATATATATATATATATATATATATATATATATATCGATAGATAGATAGATAGATAGATAGATAGATAGATAGATAGATAGATAGATAGATAGATAGATAGATAGATAGATAGGTAGATAGTATACAATGGTTTTGCACAGAGCAGCCCCATTCCTCCTCTTCTAGGGTCCCCCATTGGCACTCCTAGCTCCTCCTCTTCTCGGTGTGCCACCATAGGAAGCCACTTCCTATGGTGGCACCCCTGAAGGCTCAATCCATAGCTGTAGTGCTTGTGCCCTTAGACACATTGAGAGCTTCTCAGTCCCACCGCCAGCTCCCTCATAACAGAATTGATTGACAACAATGGGAGGAGGGAGAGGAAGGAGAGAGAGAGAGAGGAGAGCCGCTAATCTCAGTCACAGCTCTGGGTCAAGATCGGGCTCAAGTAAGTATAAGGTGGGGCTGGGGGGAGCTGCAAACAGAAGGTTTTTTACCCTAATGCAGAAAATGAATTAAGGTAAAAAAAACCTTCTGCCTGTAGAAGCACTTTAATAGTGTAAAGTATAAACCTGTATTAACCTGTAGTACATCCTAACACTATACTATAGACAGTACTCCAGAACGGACCTTGAAAAGAGGGTATAAAATAATTTGTTTGTTTTATAGTACAGAAAAGTGCTTTTGCAGTTTTTTTTTTGTTTCAACAAGAGACAAGACAGGATGCTACTGTATATTTAAACCATATCATGTTTATCCCTCTTAATCCTGATTCATTCTCAAAAACTCATCCAAATGTCCACAGCAGCTGGTTAAGCCATTTAACACGAGTGATACAGTAAGCTATGGTCATTTTATCTGCTGTTCTACTGCATCTCTTTTCTCCAATTCAGCATTACACATATGTCTGTGATTGTGAGCACAGTCCTTTTGGGTCGGGTCAGCACACAATGTTCCCATTTAGAATATAGTTCACTGTCTTAATGATACATTCTGGTATGTTTAGTGGAGCAATTATATTCAAAGCATGTGATAGTTAAAATGTTTGGCTCATGTCCTTTACTTTTGCACCCCATAAACCACTGTCAGAATCCTGTTTTTATTTTAACAAGACCCATCCCTTTTTTAATATAAAAAAAACTTCTATTTTTTGTTAGATAATTCATCCTGGAACCACAGGCATTACACACAGGATTTACAACACCTTTGTGTCATATGGAATAATTATTTGACACAAATAGCTGCACGCTATTAGAAAAGAAGGTGCAACATGATATAAACCCATTTCACATATTCTGTCCAGAAATGATTTATGAGAATACAGTAATTGTCTCAACAGTAGCGCTTAGATTTCTCTCCTTAATACAAGCAAGTGATTCAAGAGTATTATTTTAATCTAATGGAAAAAAAAGGACAGAGTCACGCTTAATCTGTGTTAGGAAAATGTGTTTGTCTCCACACGCTCCGCTTATGATATGGAATCCTCATAATTCATTGTAGCAGTTAGCATGTTTGCTGGAAGGTATGCATGTAGGACGCACTTTCAGGTTGGAAAAATACATTCATTTAAAGGAAACTTGTCATTTGACGTTGACATATTTCACAGAGGGAATAAAAGAAATCCTATTTTTTTCATATTTTATAACCTGCTACAATTAGCAGAGTTCCTTTGCAGAACCATAATAGTAACCATCCACAAAGGGCAGAGGGCGCACACTTTAAAGCAGAACTCCACTTTGAAAAAAAAACTCTTCTGATCCTATTCAGAGGGTTCTGAATAGAAAAAATACTTTTACTTCTAGTTTTACTTCCAGTGCCCAACTGAAAAGAAACCCCCATATACCATGCATAAGGCTGGGTTCACACGCGTGGTGCGAATTGAAGCTCCATTTTCACAGCTAATTGACAAAGTAGTTGTTCAGCATTTCAGGTCATTTTTTTATCAGGATCAGGTCAGGATTGCCTCGGTATCAGGTCAGGTTTACATCAGAATCAGGTCAGGATCTTATCCTGTTCATAGCTGAATAATGTGTGCGATTCAGAAGCGTTCCCATAGAAGTCAATGGGCCTGAATTTGCACCTGACTCGGACCACACTTCTCAGAGAGTATTGAGCGATGCATACTAGCACAATATGACATTGCCTTGCAGGGGATTTTTTTTCTTCAACTGCAGTTTACTACCGCTTTAAACATACACTTTAACGCGGAGGTCCGCTGAAAAAAAAATATTAAAAGCCAGCAGCTACAAATACTGCAGCTGCTGACTTTTAATATATGGACACTTACTTATCCAGAGAGCCCGCAGTGTCGGCAGACAAAGCCGATCCGTCCTACGGCTCTTGGCTGCTGCCCCTGCCATCCTCGGTAAGGGAATAAGAAAGTGAAGCCGTGCGGCTTCACTTCCTGGTTCCCTACTGCGCATGCGCGAGTCGCGCTGTGCGTCCTCTCTGGTCCCTGCTGTGTTCTGTGTCTCACAGAATACAGCGGTGGAGGAGAGTGTAGGCGCCGGAAGTGGCGTAGGTCACCGCAAGCGATGATCTATGCCAGGAAGTGGGAGCAAATACCTGTATTAGACAGGTATCTGCTCCCTCCTCCCCCCTGAAAGGTGCCAAATGTGACACCGGAGGGGGGGAGGAATCCAAAAAGTGGAAGTTCCATTTTTGGGTGGAACTCCACTTTAAGGTGAGCTATGATTGCATTACTGATAATCTTACTAGTGACAATCAACACAACAAATCCCATACTTATCAATACTATCGTGATTAAAGTTTCCTGAGACTGAACAAATCAATGTGAAGCAACATAAAACTGTGTGGTAGCATTCAGTGCCCCAAATTACCAGTTCTGAAAGCATCCAATGATTGTTATGATGTGTTCAAAGACATAACCATGACAATGGCAAATTATAAACTTAATTCACATAGCATGTGTTATTTGTCACAATGATCTTTATTTTCAGCTACGTGACTATTGTTTTTGATTCTCCATGACTCTTGATGCTGAAAAAAATAATTTCTGCAAATAACAACTAGTATAACTTAGTAGATTGAGCTTTATGTGATTGTACAGCCAAACAGCACAGCCATATTGTTTGGCTGTATAATGCAAGCAAAAAAAGCATTTAGCTAGTCATTTGAGATAGAATAGATGTATAAAAAGACTTCCCTCATCACAGTGCTATGAAAGCAATAGTTATGTTGTAGTGTTAGTAATTGTTTCAGATTGGCACTTGACTCATAATGGGATTGTCTTTCAGACACAGTTTGAAGAGCCATGGTTCCAATACAAATCTTGTTGTGGAGCTGTTTTTTGTTTCACTTCAACAGTTCTTCTTTGTAATAATAATTTAGTGTAAAGCCTTTTGTATTATTCCAGACCCCCAATATGTCCCCAGATCCCCTTTTGCCAGTCTGTCAAAATCATCATCATCACCAGTCCTATTAGATGCCATTAGATCATAAGCTGTTATCATATTATTTTTAATCATAGGGGGTTATTTACTAAAGGAAAATCCACTTTGCACTGCAAGTGCACTTGGAAGTAAAGTCGCTGTAGATCCGAGGGGGACATGCAAGGAAAATAAAAACAGCATTTTAGCTTGCACATGATTGGATGATAAAATCAGCAGAGCTTCCCCTCATTTCAGATCTACCCCTTAGATTTGGAGCGACTGCACTTCCAAGTGCACTTTCAGTGCAAAGTGGATTTGCCTTTCGTAAATAACCCCCATAGCCTTACACCATTTATATACTGTATGTAAAAGGAACTCCCTGCAACAAATGTTCTGATGCATTAACTTCTATAAAACTATCGTAAGTAGTTCAGTGGTGGTATTCTATAATGTTAACTACTGAAAAGGTACTATATCTTTAGTCTTTAAAGTGATATATGAACAGACTCTTAGTATAACATTCTCAGAAACATCACAAGCTTATTCCACTAAATTGCTTAAAGAAATCCCAGGCCATTAAAATACTATCTCTTGTTTATTAACTAGCAGTTTATTTATTGTCAGAAGCTGGCAAATAGGGCCACTAATCATATGTCTCGTAGTGCTGCGTTCCACTCTCAGGTTCTTATATATATCCACAGGGTGCTTGTTGTACTAGAGTGACTAGTAAATTTTCTCTTTACTGCTTCTCTTAATTGCACTTTGCAGTAAAAGTGTATGAGTTATTTTTGTAGGGTTCGTTTATTGCAAAGCTTTATGAAGTGCTTTTTACTGAGACATAAATCTTCTCGCTACAGAAAATTAGACAGGCAAAATATATATAAATGCTGTCAATGTGTGTGTTCTGAGCAATCTCCTTGCAGAGGTTACGTTTTTACATTGGAAATGTGAAAAGTACTATCTTAACCCAATTCTTATTCAACTAAATTCTAGGAATACTGGATTTTCCAACTGGCAATTTTTTTCTTCGCCAGTTATCTCATACAACAATCACTGCCAATCTACTAGTAAAGATTAGTAGTTCAGTGACTCAAGCATGTGAGATCCATAGTAAAGCAATTCTCGAGGCATCATTCACACTTGTATGGTCGAGTGCGTTACAGTGTGTTTTGTTATGCATTAACAAGCATTAGGGAAGTCCATTGGTTTGAATGGAAACGCATTTGCACTACTTTTCTCAATGCACAGCACCACAAAGCATGGTTTTGCGTTGCAGTGCACTGCAACACAGCTGGCACCTCAATAGTGCATTCCCTTACGAGGTCGGGGTACCATTCAAAATGAATGGCACTGCACTGCACTGCACGGATGCATACATACTGCATTACCTTGCATTGCGAATAGGTGTGAAGCCAGCTTCATGGCTCACTATGTAAAAATGTAAACATGTAAGCCACAGTTGGTAATAATCTTTATATCTCTCCAGGTCACTGCCACACAAATGTCTTCTGGCTATCAAAATACTGAAAAAAATGTCAAATGTGTGTATTTATATATATTTACATTACTCACTGGAGCTTATATGCTTACACTGCACTGCCTGGAGAATATGAAGCATTTTTTTTTTACCAGCAGTATTCACTATTTGTAAACAGTTTAAATTTGAATTACTTCTGTACTCATGTATCCTTTGTGATCTCTTTACTCCCTGGCATACAAAATGATGTAGTTTACGCAAAGTAAGGAAGAGGTGGGGAGAAGATCTGGGTTCACTTTGAATACCCAAACATGCAGAATAAATAAACAGGAATCTGCTTTTTACATGATTGGATAATTGAAGTGAATTTTTACTTAATTTGTTGAACGAAGATTCTAAACTCATAAATCGGGCTCTATATCTCTATCTAGTATAACAGATCTGGGCGTCTTTAATCCCATGAAGGTTAATTGAATGATAAAAAATAAACAACTTAGTATGGAAACGTCTCTTCTCAAATTTGACTAACTACTTTAAAGTTTGTGAGAACCCTCACCTTATAAAGCAATCCATTCAGTTTACAATAAAAATGAAAGACAAAACTTTTGTGTATACATATAAAAAACATTGTAAATACCTGTTTTCCCCTTATTTATAAATGATCCCATATCCTCTGTTCTCCTCTGCATAAGGAGCTCAGAGAGCTAGGGGAGGAAAAACAGCAGCACACTGGCAGTGAATGGCTGTGCATGGTGGGGGGTATCAGCACCAGTCTGATCTTTGGAGGAGAGCAGGCTCAGTTCCCAGAACAGCTAGAAAACTGACCATGATGTGTTATCATGCCTGATGTGGTTAGTTTGTAATAGGAAAGTAGAGGACTGGCAGTAACACCAGGGATTTCACATAAAGGAAGCAATACAAAGAGAAAATTATACCTTTTCATACAAGTACATGGTACAGTAGGCACATATCAGGAATATGAAATGTTGGATCAAAATATGCTTTATATGTTTTATTTGCTGTTATTCTTGTGACTGAATTAAACAGGTACTGGGAAATGTTATTATTTTATTTTCTTGACATTTGCAGATATGTTTATTATTTTCTAAAATATATGCTGTCCAGGTTTGCTGTTTGGGATTAAGCACAAAATAATGTTCTTCGCGTTACTATAATGACAATGACCCTCTAATTTTCCCAAACAATGACTAAATGGAAAGCTGGGGAAATCCTTCCTTTGAAAGCAATTGGCTGACATTTTGTGCAACTGGTAGCTCTCAAACCTGGTTTTGACTAACAGCTCTGATCAGGAACCAATGGCAGTTCCTTATCATATGATAAACATAAAAAAAATAAGCCTTAACCTGCAGATGGAATTGCAGATGCATATACAGGGTTCATTTGTTTAAAGGTTAAGTTCACCTTTGAAACATGTTACATATTCCACCCATATTTGGGATGGAACGTGTGCTGTAACATGTTCAGCTCCTGCCTATTCTTCTCCACAATCCCCACTCCCTGTGGCAGGGGCTGGGGAATCTTCCCCCCACACCTGCTGTCATAATTTAAAAACAACGCTGTCATGCAGGGATTCGTCTGTTAATGATGGGTGGCTTGTAGTTCTCGTGAATTGCAAGAGCACTGGTGAGAGTCATTCAGTAACTGCCATTCAGTAACTTCCTGCCCTTTTAAATGGTGAACTTATCCTTTAACAGTGTAATTGTCGGATACAATTATAGTATTGAAAAAAGTAATAATGATACTAGAGCATGCACATTTGTCAGCTTATGATAATAACAGAGCAGCTTTTATTAAAACAAAGTCCAAAATAAAAAAACGTATATGTCCTTAAAAAGTAAAAAATATTATTTGATAGTTATGCAGATAAGTCCCAGAGGTATTGCCAAGTTAGCTGATGCGTACTGCCAGTGCTAAATTTGGCTTGGGCGCCTAAGCATCAATGGTCACTAAAGGGTTACACAATGTAGTGGCTGTAGGAACAACAGGGATAGTGTGGACTAAATTTTACATAGAGTTACAGTGCCTAACCTCTGAAATAAATATAAATAATAATGAAAGCTGCTCAATTTCACCGAACCTTCTTTTTATGTTTTAGTGGGGTGATAATTTTAAATCTGTACTGTTACAGACAACAATGATAGTTCTAGCTGTACATACAATCGAGATGAATTTGGAGGAGCCATAAATAATAATATATTTAAGTTTACTGGCAAATATATTACATATTGTTTTAGCGTTCTATCTCAGGTGTGTGTAATGTGGCAACTGCATTATAAAACAATCCAGAAAAAAAAAGCTCAAAGATAACAATATAATTTTCATACTATTGTAAAATCTTTTTCTTGGAGTGCATTGAAAAGGAATACAGAAATTTAGATACTGTGCTTATACCACCGCCCACAGGAGGACTGGACACTGGCCAGCTCAAAATAGCCTTTAATGACTCTGGTTAGTCTCAATTTGTTGCAGTGCCAAGCGCATGAACATAAACACATAGGGGTGGGAACTATGTCCCTTCAGGGACTCCAAGAAAAGGATTTATTAAGATCCCTTTCTTAATACAAAAAGCTTTTCGTTCTTTATTTCTTAACAATTGAGAGACACTGTCGGGTCATCCAAAAGCAGTCCAACTGAGGAGTGGGCAACAGAGCAACTAACACAGGCTTAACAATAAAATAGAGCTGGGGACTGCCTTCAGCCCACCAATCCACCTGAAGAACCAAAGAACCAATGCCTGATATATAAACTGATATTGGGTGAGAAGTATTCAGTAGTGGCTGAAGCTGAGTTATAAAATTGCTTAGAAGACTATAGGGCAATGCAGGTGGCACACAGGAACAAATAGCTGACAAGCTGCTCAGGTATCACCTGGGTCCATGCAGGAAAATTGCTTCCAATGTTCCTACCTGTTCAGCTTTCATCTTGTAAGACTCATTGTTGCATATCTCTCTTCTCATTTATGCAGGGTCTATGTAGTTTATTTGAACCCTTCACTATAGAATCTCAGGTATTAGGCATTGATCTACCAAGATGCCTCCAGGTGCTTTTGTAGATTTTTTTCAGTGCTTTGTCCTCCAGCACTTTGTATTAGTCTAAAAATTTAGATCTTGGCCCCTATGAGAGAAGTGATCTTGGCAGTGCATCACTGTGATCGAGCCGTAGAACACTTCATTTCTTCTTTCTGCTCAACAGGAAATGAGGTGCTATGACAATGTTGTAATTTCCATCTTTCTGCAGTATAAGGCCTCATGCACACAGGGTGTTTTTACTGCTGCTTTTAGCAGCATTATGTGTTTTTTTTACAGCTTCAAAATGCCTCTCCATGTTATTCTGTGTGTCCATGCACACATAGGCTTTTAGAAGCTTTTAGTGGCGTAGACGTTTAGAAGCTGGTAAGAGCAGGTAAGTATAACATGTTTGTTATTTTAGAAAAAAAAAAGTAAACCCTTAAAGCACTTTAAATCTGCTGTTATCCTTTTAAATACTTTTTAGAAACATTGAAAAGTGACAGCAGAAAAAGACACAGTAGGTGCCACAAGTGGAACGCAAAGCCTCTTTTGCCGGCACTCGACTATCTCCCTATTAGCAGAGCAGCGCAGGGACGTGTCAGTGAGACACTAATGCATTCCGATTTCAGAATTCCCCATGCCGCACAAGGCCATCTTAATAGTCTCATGGGCCCCTGGGCAAAGTAATGCTATGGGGCCCCTACAAGCCTGCTCCAATTTACGCACCTACTCTCAAGAATAAAGTACAATATTTTCTACTTTGCAGCGTGTCACATATGAGGCAAGAAGGCAATACATTTCTGAATGGTGACAAAAAAAACTAAATAAATTGGGATACTCCAAGGGAAACCTCAGGGTATGAGTGTTATCGGGGTACCCTGCATGAGACTAAACCCAGAAGAGTAGAGTGTTCAAAAGGGATACCTCAAAATATAAATAATACCGGGGTTCCCTGTTAGCAACAGATTCTTTCTCTCTGGTGGATCAGGCAGGGTCTCATGCAGGGTACCCCGATAACACTCATACCCTTAAGTTTTCCCTTGGAGTATCCCAATTTATTTCATTTTCTTTGTCACCATTCAGAATTTTTTTGCCTTCTTTCCTCATATGTCATTTGAGATAGACCCCTGGTGTTGTCTCCTTATTTGATTTATCCCTCTCTATGGTACGATCCAATTGATCCAATTTTATCCATTCATGTTTGGATTTTCATTTTTATATTGAATTTCACATGGATTATATGCATAAAGTCTGATATGAAAGTTCTCCTGAAGAAGCCTTATTTGTATGGCGAAACATGTAGAGACTAATCAGCCTTGCATCTAGTTCTGTATATTCTGTGGTTGCATTTTTTTTTTTAACCACTTGCTTACTGGGCACTTAAACCCCCCTCCTGCCCAGACCAATTTTCCGCTTTCAGTCATACAACACTGTACCCAAATGAAATTTCTAACATTTTTTTCCCACAAATAGAGCTTTCTTTTGGTGATATTTAATCACAGCTGACATTTTTATTTTTTGCTAAACAAACAAAAAAAGATGGAAAATTTTGAAAAAAAAAATCATGTTTCATAGTTTGTTATAAAAGTTTGCAAACAGGTCATTTTTCTCCTTCATTGATATGCGCTGATGAGGCGGCACTGGTGGGCACTGATAGGCTGCACTGATGGGCACGGATAGGCACAGTTAAGGCGACACTGATAGGCACAGTTAAGGCGACACTGATAGGCACAGTTAAGGCGGCACTGATGGGGACAGATAAGGCGGTACTGATGGGCACAGATAAGGTGGCACTGATGGCCACTGATGTGCGCTGATGGGTGGCACTGATGGGTGGCACGGATAGGTGGCACTGAGGGGCACTGATAGGTACCACTGATGGGGGGCACTGATGGGCAGCACTGATGGGGGCACTGATGGGTGGCAGTGATGGGCAGTGATGGGCGGCACTGATGGGCACTTATGGGCACTGGTAAGTGACACTGATGGGCACTGATAGGTGGCAGTGATGTGCAGCACTGTCGTGGCACTGATGTGGGCGCTGATGGGTGGCACTGATGGGTGGCACTGTGGGCACTGATGGATGTCACTGTGGGCACTGATGGATGGCACTGTGGGCACTGATGGGTGACGCTGGTGGGCACTGGTAGGTGGCACTGCTGCCTATTGCTAGGTGTCACTGGCAGGGGGCAGATGATCACCGTGATTGGGACTGATGTCCCTCTCACGGCCACCGGTGATTGGCTTTTTTTTTCCTCCTCACACTGTCAGCGCGAGGAGAAAAAATAGCCGATTACCGGCTCTGTTTACCTCACATGATCAGCTGTCATTGGCTGACAGCTGATCATGTGGTAAGGGGTCGGGACCGACCCCTTACTCTGATCTGTGATCAGGCGAGTCTCATAGACTCGCTGATCACCGTGTGTGCCGCGCGCGTCCTGCAGGGGACAACGTCAATAGACATAGTCCCGGCAATGTAGGTCCACGCTGTTGCCGTCATTTGGCAATAGCACGGATCTGAAGCGGTTAAAGAAATTTTATTGAAGGTTTACGGGTTTACAAGGAATATAATCAAGTCTTATAACACAATGTTGTTACATTGAACCACTGTGACAGGCATATTGTTAACAGTCAAACATATGTTGTACATATATGATATTCCAAATCCCTTGGGTTTCGTATGGGGATTGATCGATGTTAAACCATCTTAGCTGTATCTGTCTGTAGGTAACATAGACAACAGTGGTATAGATCATAGGTAAGGCATAATGTTTTATAACAAGCTGTGATATCTTGATCATGTGATGGGCTCTGTAGAAGATATGAACTTTTTCTGACTATATCAGTTCTCCTCCCCGGCCACCCCAGAGGGGTTCTGACTATGGTCAAGGGGGAGTACATATATGTGTAGTGATGGAGTGGGTAAGGTCGGAGCTTCGTATAATGGGAAAGAGCCCAATGTAGTGGTAGTAGGGTCCCTGGCATTAGAGGTCCATGTATGTGAAGCATATAGTTTCTCTGAGGACCATCTAGCAATGTGTTTCTGTCTGCGTAAGCTCTGAAAGTCTTATTTTGAGAAAGTGTATGGAGTGCCTCGTGTAATGAGTTCAGCATAAAGTAATTGAACAGTGGGAGATTGAGGGATGAGGGAGATAGGTATTAGGAAGGCGGGGGACTGAGGTATGGTTAGCAAGAGTATCTATGTGGTGCTTTGTGATGTGGAAGAAGAGGTTCCATTGGAAGTAGTATCTGTTAGCTTCTCTCTATAGTGTGACCAACATGCCCAGATTTCCCAGTATTTTGTTTTTCATTTCAGCTGTCCTGTCAACCCTTTGTATCCATTCCGAAATCGTTGGGGGGGAGGTGTTTCTCCAATGTACTGGGGTGCATTGGTTAGCGGCCTTTATAAGGTGAAGAATTAGGGATTTTTTGTAGGCCTATCGAGGAATGGACGTGTGATGCAGTAGGAATTGAGCGGTAGTAAAGTCGGGTGTGAACGTCGTGATCTGGCTGATTAAGAGATGGATTTCTATCCAAAATGGTTGTATGAGGGTGCATTCCCACCAGATGTGAAGAATTGTGCCGTGGGCTGCATTGCATCTCCAGCATAATGGGGGGACACTGGGGTGGAACTTGTGAATTTTGTCCAGTGTTCTGTACCATTTAGAAAATATTTTAAATCTGCTTTCTTGTGTAGAGACATTAATTGAGCCTTTATGTATATGACTGTATATGCGTCCCCACTCCTCCGTGCTTAGGTCTAGCTTGAGATCTGTTTCCCACTGTTTGACCAGCTTGTCATCTTTAATTTTGTAAAGAACTCTCGTGGGGATGGTGGCGCTGTTCAAAAATAAATGGAAATAAAATAGTACCCCAAAAAAATGTACATCAAAGTATAATACTACAATATGTGGGAAAAACTGTAAATAAATGCGTAAATGGTAAACAAACAGTGTGTCATGTGCAAATGCCACATGTGTAAAACATCACATAATATTATAAAATCAAGTGCAAATAAATGTAGGTGAGGCTGAAGCATAAATGGTCCTAAAGGAATGCATACACCCAAAAATAATAATATGAATATAAACAATATATATATATATATATGCGTGATATTAGTGCTGATTTAAAAATCCCAAAGAAAAAACGCATAAAATATACCCCAAAAATTGCACAATTAGGATCAATCAGTGTGATAAGATATTGGCGTGATCGTGCACCAAGACCATCAAAAGCCGCGCCTCAGATGACGTCTTGATGATAAAACGTGCAAGGCGTGGCTAAGTTGGTACGCATACGTCGCTCTAGCTGTTGTTCGTTTACTTCCGGTTTTCAGCAGTCGGGCTGTGGAACGCACGCCGCTACCTTGCTACTGTCTCACGTATTGGCTCTTCACTAGCCGGTGGAACAGTGTCATTTCCCAGTTAGATACCATTTGTTTTACCTATTTGTTTTAATGTAAGCTGACTGGCTAAATAAACGTTTTTGGATTTACACTATGAGGCTCCTCTCTTCTCCATGCATATGGATACGCTCTGGTGGACTTTATTAAAGGACCAGCGGTGACCCAAACAGGAAGGAGATTGTGGAATCACTGAGGGGGACACCGATCGATTTCTGCCATTGGATCTACATTCACATGCTCATTACCCCTGCAGGGGTTGGGCCTTTCGGTGAGTGGGGACACAAGTGGGGGTTCCAGAGGAGGAGATCACATAACAACCACAACAATCCACTTGGGATCCTTTGAAAACAGAGACACTTTTCACAGATTTTTTCTTTTTTCACATATATAGAACTTTATCTTTCTTTTTTCACATACATAGAACCTTATTTTTTGGACACTTAAATCTTGTGAATCCTGTTTTTGATGGTCTTGGTGCACGATCACGCCAATATCTTATCACACTGATTGATCCTAATTGTGCAATTTTTTGGGTATATTTTATGCGTTTTTTCTTTGGGATTTTTAAATCAGCACTAATATCACGCACATATATATATTGTTTATATTCATATTATTATTTTTGGGTGTATGCATTCCTTTAGGACCATTTATGCTTCAGCCACACCTACATTTATTTGCACTTGATTTTATAATATTATGTGATGTTTTACACATGTGGCATTTGCACATGACACACTGTTTACCATTTACGCATTTATTTACAGTTTTTCCCACATATTGTAGCATTATACTTTGATGTACATTTTTTTGGGGTACTATTTTATTTCCATTTATTTTTGAACAGCCCCACCATCCCCACGAGAGTTCTCTAGTCTTTTTTTGGATTACACCTTGAATGAATGAATGAATGAATGAATGAATGAATGAATGAATGATTTGTAAAGCGCTGCAATTGCGAACTGAATCGCCTCAAGGCGCTAGATGTATTCTCTGTAGCCAGCTTCTAGAAAAGGAAGGTCTTTAGTTTTTTCCTGAAGGCCTGGTGGTTTTCTTCCATGCGGAGGTTGGTTGGGAGAGCATTCCATAGGCGAGGTCCTTGGACTGCAAATCTACGTTCTCCCTTTGCTTTGTAGCGGTATTTGGGAATGAGGAGGAGGTTTTGGTTAGCTGATCGAAGACTGCGAATCGGTGTGTAGTGTTTTATTTTTTCCCGGAGATATTGCGGAGCGTTTCCTTGTATGCATTTATGGGTGAGGCAGAGGGTCTTGAATATGATCCGGTTCTTCACAGTTAGCCAATGTAGGCTTTTTAGGGATGGGGAGATGGATTCCCAGGACTTTTTTCCTGTTAACAGTCTTTCCTGTTAAAACCTTGGTGTTTTTCCTTTTTTTGGGGGGGCTGCAGTTCTCTTAAAATACTGTCCTAAGCGCAGAGTATTTGAGTTTGCATCTTTAATTTTGTGTGATGAGAAGAGGAGCACATACACAGTCGATATTAAATGTCTTTGGGGTTCTTCGCTGTTACATATGGATTCAAAAGGTGAGAGATCTCGGTACCAGAGAACATTTGGTGTAGAGTTTTGAAGAAAGTGCCGGATTTGTAGGTATTTGAAAAACGGTATTTGATAATTTGGGAATTGAGAAGTCATAGCTTGGTTTCAAAGCAATCTTTCGTTGTGAAACAATTGATGAGCCCTAATATGCGGTCTGGGTAGGTCTGTCAATAAAGAGACTAAGGTAATGCCCGGTTGGAGTTCTGGGTTGTCATTTAGGGGAGTCATGGGACCATAGGTGAGTCTAAAGTTTAATTTTGTGCTTGCATTCCTGAATTGCAGTATTGTTGCATGGATTAAAGGGTGAGTTTGAAGTTCTTTAGGGATGCGAGAAGGACTGAGCCAAGGTATGTGTGCTAATGGAATTCGGGAGAATGCATTCTCTAACTGAATCCAGTCCTTGTCGCTCCCATGTATGTGCCAGTCAACCATTCTGGTCAAGTGGCACGCCCAATGGTATTTCTGGATATCTGGGAGACTTAACCCTCCCTGCGATTTGGGGAGCGTCAGCCTCTCCCAACTCAATCTGGGTGTTTTGGATGACCAAATGAAAGTCCTGCACAATCTTTTGTAAATTGCAAAGAAGGATGTGGGGAGCTTGATGGGGATAGCCTGAAACAGATATAGTAGTCTGGGTAGTACATTCATTTTTAAAATAGCTGTTCTGCCAATCCACGAGAATGGGCCTGTGTGCCATTTGTGCAGATCTCCTTGGATGGCCAGTAGGGCAGGTTGAAAATTCTGAGCGTATAAATCAGTCAGTTTGGTAGGTATTTTGATGCCCAGATATGTAATGGCCTGGGGTTCCCAGAAGAATGGGAAGTTGTTCTTGCAATGTGTAACCAGTGTGTTTGGTAGGGTTATATTCAGGGCTTTTGATTTGGAAAAATGTATTTGTAGGTTTGAGATAGATTTGAAAAGTGAGAAGTCCTTAAGCAGGTTAGGGATAGTGGTTATTGGGTCCGTGAGAAAGAGTAAGATATAATCTGCATAAGCAGCTACTTTATAGTTTCTTTGATTGATCTATAGGCCTTTGATATCTGGATTCTCTCTAAGTTTACGGAGTAGGGGTTCCATGGTGAGTATGAAAAGTAAGGGGGACAGGGGACAACCCTGTCTTGTACCATTGGACACAGAGAAGGCACCTGACAGCCGACCATTCGCTCTGATTTTTGCTGTGGGGGAGGAGTACAAAACGAGAATCATCTATAGGAAACGTTGTGGCATACCCACTGCGCGAAGTGTTTCCTCCATGTAATTCCAGGCCACCCTGTCGAACGCCTTCTCCATGTCCAGGGCCAAGAAAAAGCCCTGAGTTGAGGTAGTGGAAAGCCAATGATGGACATTTAGTGCTTTCGTGGTGTTGTCCCTGGCTTCCCTGCCGGGGACAAAACCAACTTGGTCTAGGGAGATTAATCTGGGAATTAGGGGGAGAATGCGATTGGCTAGTGCCTTGGCGTAAAGTTTCACGTCAACGTTTACAAGTGAAATGGAGCGATAGTTTGAAACTAGTGTAGTGTCCTTGTCAGGTTTTGGTATAACGGTGATATGTGCCTCTAAAATGTTTTTGTTTGCAATACTTGTGGGGGTTAGATTGTTAAAGGCCTCAGCTAATTGTGGGATGATTGTGTCGGGGAAAGTCTTGTAGTAGCTGACCGTTAATCCGTCTGGGCCCGGGCTTTTGCCGGATTTTAATTGTTTCAAAGCTTGTAGAGTTTCTTCTATAGACAGTGGTGAGTCTAACCCTGTGGATTCTTCAGCATGTAAGGGTGGAGGAGTATATCGTTTTAGAAAGTCCTGGATCAAAGTCCTTCCGTCAATCATGTCAGATTCTATTTGTGGGGTGTGTAGATTGTACACTTTGGAGAAGTACCGTACAAATTGGTCTGCTATCTTATCTGATGTCTCGAAGGTGTTCTCCGCCGTATCTTTTATCGTGTGGATAGAATTCGCCGCCTTCTTAACTTGTAAGGCCCTGGCCAATAGCCTCCCTGATTTGTTGCCAAATTCGTAAAAGACTTTTTGGGTCAAGGCGAATTTGCGTTTTGTTGATTTGTGTAACTCTTCTAAGAGTTCTTCTCTGGTTTGTATCAAGTCTGACAAGGCTTCAGTGGCTAGAGTGGCTTTGTGTTTTAGTTCCAATGTGTATATGCATTTAGTTAATTCCTCAATGCGAGCTTTTCTCAGTTATGAATTCGCCCCTGATTACACATTTATGTGCAGCCCAGATTGTGTCTGGGGAAGAACCTTCTTGTACGTTTTCTGCAAAGTAATGAGTAAGGGTTTTAGAAATCATCTGAGTTGTTTCTGGGTCTGAGAGAAGGGAATTGTCAAGTCGCCAGATATGTGATCTATCAATTGTAGTGGGGAGATTTGGGGTCATGGTAATGGGGTTATGGTCCGATAGAATCATTGGCTCAATATTTGCTTTTATGAGGTATGAAAGGTTGTTTTGGGAAATAAAGAAGTGGTCGAGTCTCGAGTACTTGTTGCGGGGCTGAGAGAAAAAGGTGAAGTCCTTATCTTTAGGGTGTAACGTGAGCCAGGCATCATGTAGTAGCATGTCGCTGAATTGCGTTTTTATCGCCCGTAGAGCTCTGTACAACAGTGAGGATAACCCATTAGACGTGTCAATAGAAGGATTTAAGGCCACGCTGAGGTCTCCGCCAACTATTAATGTGCTCGACTGGAATGTTAGTAGGTGCTGTAGCATTGTCCGAAAGAAAGAAATTTGTTTGGTATTTGGTGCGTATATATTCACTATGGTAAGGGGTCTCTTGTGAAGTGTGCCTTTGAGGAAGGGATAGCGACCTAGTGGGTCCCTGTGGACTTCCGTCATGAGTAGAGGGCAGTGTTTGGACACTAGAATGGAAACCCCTTTGGATTTTGCATCTTTATTGGGTGCGTGGTATACCATTGGGTATTGTTTGTTATATAGTTTGGGAATGCTATCTGTTCTGAAGTGGGTTTCCTGAATGAGTGTGATATGTATTTTGGATTTCTGCAGAGAAGAAAGTAATTGTGATCTTTTTTCAGGTGTATTTAGACCTCGTATGTTTATAGAGCAGAGCTTGAGGTGTGCGTGTGGGAGCGCCTGATCGTGATGGGAGTTGGAGTGTGGGTGTGGGATAGAGGGTAGTTAGGTTTAGGGGTAAAGGGAGGTTGCGAGGTTTGAGTTAGACTTGGGTCGAATTTATTAAGTATGTTTGGATTACCGATGAGGTGTTGGAGAATCTATCTCCCAACCTCGTTGGCGGGGGAATCAGTTATGTACAGAGTGGAAACAGTATGTGTCCCACAACCTGTGTGGGTGCACCTCGTTCCGCTACTGTGTGGGGGTTGTTCCAAGCTGAACACGAGTGAGGTCACAAATCTTAGATATACCCGCTACCAACTGACCATGTATGAAGGTGGAGAAGGTGTTGGATGGTTACATAAGACGGTCTGGGAGACTAGGGCCTGTGTATGTGTCGAGAGGGTAATATGTCCATGGATGCGTATTTGATTGTAAGATGTCTAGTTCAAAGTTAACGTAGCTTGGGAGGTAAAATACCTCGTCCGTGTGTGCGATATCCTTAGAATGTGAGCCTTAACAGGTCACTCAGGATGCCACTGTACCTTATGTCGGCGACCAGCGGAAGATTCAGTGAGAGAACATGGGAATGTCCCAAGTGTGTCGTGGATTTTGTTTCTAAACTGTAAAAACACCCACATCATTAACGTATACACAACATACTTAAAGAAAGTAACTGAATTGCAAAATAGTTAAGTGTGACTAAGATATACATGCAGCAATATTACATCGTACCTATCAGAGAAGAGCATAGGTAGCGGCTATTCTCTCCAGGGGATTATGTTGCTAATAAGTACAATCTATAAGGAACAAAAGTATTTGAGGAAGAGGTATCGTTGAGACATAGCCCATTTCTCACCAGTTCCAGAGAGTGTGTTGGGGACTTGAGTGGTGTTAGATGCATCCACAACAACTAGGTGATGATCAGCAACTTCGATGGTATAAACATGGGAGTCTACCGTTTGCCAGAGTATAAAGGAGATAGCTCCGTTAGTAGAGGCATACAGTCCCGGTTGCAGGCTAATCGTGAGTGTGAATTACCAGTCCGTGACGCAGTGGTAGAGCTGATTCCTGGTCCGTGCCGGTCGGATGTCTTCTGGAGGACTCTACAGTGGTAAACTTAGAGCTTGTAAGAGTTCTCCTGTACTTCGCGGGATGTCTTGTAGAATGTGGAGATGAGGGGAAACCGTAGTGCGTGCTGACATACTCCTGATGCTGAGTATGGGGATTGTAGTGTGTACTGTTCGTTGAACATGTACTGTGGGCGGAGAATTGGAGTGTTATCAGCGCGATCACAACGGGGAAGTCGTTGTTGTGATGTGAAAGTGTGCAGCCAGGAAGAGTGCATTAGGCGCTATTACCGTTCTAGGTGTGTCTTGCTGCTATAAGGACAATACTCACAATAGAGATATGTAACTTAGGTTAACTAGAACATGTCAAACAAGGCAAAACAGTAATTCCAGTTTGCTGATCTCCTGTGAGGAAGACTAACGGTCTCGCCTAGCTCTCCTTGAGCTTGGCGAGTTGAAGGGGTTAGAGCTGGGGTATGTGCCTCGGGAGTCGTGGCGGTTACCTGGTGTCGAGAGAGAACGTCTCCTCCGGTGCCTGGATGTCTGTGCCTCCATTGGTTCTTCCGCTGGCAGTTCCTTCCTGACCGCCGAAAGGCGAAAGTCGGCATACCAGTTTGGTACGTCCACCAGCGGGATGTTCAAAATGTCGCAAAAACGGGGGGCATGGCCTGCTGCGGACCAGGATGGCTGCCTGAGTTCCAAGCTCCGCTCCACGGCCTGGAGAACGGCAACCCTCAGCTGCCTTCCTCCCCACAGCTTACACCACCGGAGCATGGGAGGACCAGGGACACTCCAGGGCATGTCGCTGCGGCGTTACAAGCTGCCGAATCCCCGCCGCCTGACTGATTATTGTCCGGCGGCTGCCGCCATGCAAGGGACCCAAGATGGTGCTGACGCCAGTATCAGCAATGGCTCCTACAATGGCTCTGCCTGCCTGCCTGCTGCCCCTACAGCATTGCCTCGTCAAGGAGACCCAGCCACAGCATCCACAAAAGAAAGTATGGACACCCACCCTACTTCACCCTGACAGAGCTAAGAGGCTGGCTACCTCCCCTGCATACTCCCCAAACAAGGAGCCACATGCTAAAAAGCAACTATGGTCTCATGTTGTTGCAGGGACACATGGATCCCAAACTGCTCCCTTCCTGGCTGCTATCCCTGCCACTGATAACACTGTCTCTGAAGCAACACTGAAATCTATGCTTCTTACACTGCAGCAAGATTTACATAGGGAGCTTCAACTATCAATATCCCAAATGCATGACAGGATAGACTGCATAGAAGAGCGTACAGATGCTCTGGAAGAAAATTTGCAGGATTACTCTAAAGCACACAACGAGCTGTTAGATGCACATGATCACCATACGGAAGAAATCCACCACTTTAAAATGAAATTAGCGGATTTAGAAGACCGCTCTAGACGAAACAATATCAAATTCAGAGGCATTCCTGAGTCTGTCAAACCGAATGAAATAACGCCATACTTGCAGCAACTCATCTCCGCCTTACTCCCGCGTCTCAACGCCCGTGATACGTTAATTGACCGGGCCCACAGAATCGCAAAACCGCCACACCATTCAGATGACATCCCTAGAGATGTTTTGGTACGCATACATTTCTTCCATGTTAAGGAACAAGTTCTCTCTGCAGCCAGATCCTTGAAACCCCTGCCGGCCCCCTACGCTAATATTAACCACTTAAGGACCAGCCTCGTGTTGGATTTTAGGTGTTTACATGTTTAAAACAGGTGTTTTTTGCTAGAAAATTACTTAGAACCCCCAAACATTATATATGGTTTTTCTTCTAACACCCTAGAGAATAAAATGGCGGTAGTTGCAATACTTTGTTTTGCATCGTATTTGCGCAGCGGTCTTAAAAGCGCACTTTTTTGGGAAAAAATTTACTTTTTTGAATAAAAAAATAAGACAACAGTAAAGTTAGCCCAATTTTTTTATAGTGTGAAATATAATGTTATGCCAAGTAAATTGATACCCAACATGTCACGCTTGAAAATTGCGCCCGCTCTTGGAATGGCGTCAAACTTTTACCCTCAAAAATCTCCATAGGCGACGTTTAAAAAATTCTACAGGTTGCATATTTTGCGGTACAGAGGATGTCTAGGGCTAGAATTATTGCTCTTGCTCTACCGGTCGCTGCGATACCTCATATGTGTGGTTTGACCACCGTTTTCATATGCGGGCGCTACTCGCGTATGCGTTCGCTTCTGCACGCGAGCTCGTCGGGACGGGGGGGTCTAAAATTTTTTTTTTTAATTTTTATTATTTATTTTACAATATTTTATTTATTTTTACACTGTTTTAAAAAAAAAAATGGTGTCACTTTTATTCCTATTACAAGGAATGTAAACATCCCTTGTAATAGAAAAAAGCATGGCAGGACCTCTTAAATATGAGATCTAGGGTCAAAAAGACCTCAGATCTCATATTTACACTAAAATGCAATAAAAAAAAAAAAAAAAGTCATTTAAAAAAATGACATTTGAAAAAATGTGCCTTTAAGAGGCGTGGACGAAAGTGACGTTTTGACGTCGCTTCCGCCCAGCAGTGTCATGGAGACGAGTGGGCGCCATCTTAGCCTAACTCATCTCCAGACACACCACAGAGGAGGACGCGATCGCCTCCGCCGCTACCGACGGCTCCGGTAAGCGGTGGAGGGCACCGGATAGCGGCGGGAGGGGGGGCCCTCTCCCGCCACCGATAAAAGTGATCTCGCGGTGAATCCGTCGCAGGGACCACTTTTATCTGAAAGGCGGCCGCCGCACGAAAACGGGGATACCGGGGTTATGGCAGCTAGCTGCTGCCATATCAACGATATCCGCCACCAAAGTTTGGACGTACATCATCGTGCGGCGGTCGGTAAGTGGTTAAACTATTCACTGATCTGTCTCCTGCCACAATGGAAATGCGCAGAGCTTTTGCCCCAGTTACATCTATTCTCCAGCAGAAAAAAATAGTGTATAGATGGGGCTTCCCAACGAAATTGCTGGTTACTCACCAACAAAAGATCGTACCTATTCTCACTCCAAAAGATGGCTACAAGAAACTCACCAACTGGGGTCTCCTCCCCATTCTTCCTAGAGAAATGGAACAAGCTATCCCCTCATACAAACCATTAGATTCTAAAAACGCGGCATCTAAAGTGTCCAACAAAATATGACCTAAGTATAAGCCCAGGTCCCCAGCCTCCCTCATCTCCAGCCTGGGCGAAACACCTTTCCCTTTGTTATCACCACCCCTCAGGTTTAAAGTTGTGCTAAGCACACGGTTCTTTGACTTTTAATATCATTACAGATTACCCAATAACTGTTTTATTTATTTTTCAGAATTTTAAAATTGTTTGTACTTTAGCAACTGATTAGTTTTTTGTTTATCTACCTGTAGCACATTCAGCATTGATTTATCTGTCTGTGTATCTCCCAACTGTCAGCGGTAGGTGAAGTCTCTCTCCCTCTGCCCAGCCCCTCATAATTGCTCTGCTATCATGACGCTCTCAATCACCTCCCTTAATGTAAAAGGCCTAAACTCGCCATTTAAACGCTACCTTCTATGGAAGGAAGCATTACAACAACATGCAGATGTAATCTGTGTTCAAGAGACACATTTTTCTAAACTCAAACAACCCCAATGTATTCACAAAAAATATCCCCACTGCTTCTTTGCAAATGCCTCTAAGAAAAAGAGAGGAGTGATGATTGCCTTTAATGCGGCAATAGATTTCAAACTCCACCATTGTGAAAGTGGCGAGGATGGCAGATTCTTAATCCTATCAGCCACGTTTGACAACCCCCCTCTCACTTTAATCAACATTTATGCCCCCATCACTGCCCCAAAAAAATTCTATACCAACCTCCTTGCCAAATTGACTCCTTTTAGATCTTCACCCTTAATAATTTGTGGAGACTTTAATGAAGTAATTGACCCTTCACTAGATACTTCCAATCCTGCATGATGTAGGCCCTCAGCGTTATCCACTATTCTTAAACCGGAGGACTTATACGACTCCTGGAGGTGCATGCACGATATGGCGAGAGACTGCACCTACTTCTCCTCACCACATCAATGTTATTCTTGTATTGACATGTTTATAACAGATAAGCATCTACTACAGTCTATCACCCCATATAGGAACCATATCGTGGTCTGATCATGGCCCAGTCACGATAAAGCTAGCATCCCCTTCACAAACCACCAGACATATGGTTTGGAGATTGAACACCTCCCTCCTTAACAATCCCACTTTTGAGTCTCAGATACAGTCAGAGATTGACAATTATTTCCAGCAAAATGTAAATTCTGTAACTGATCACGCTATTCTCTGGAATGCTCATAAGGCTTGTCTAAGGGGTCTTTTCATAAAACTTGGGGCCCAAGCAAAAAAACAACACTCCCATACTACTGAGTCCCTCCTAAAACATATGCGATCTCTTGAACTCACGAACATGAGATCCCCCTCTAGTAATATCTCCTTAGAACTTAAAATTCTTAGACTCCAGCTCAGTGATCACCTCCGCAAAAACTTTGACTATTACATAAAGAGACTACGATTATATACCTACTCATCAGCCAATAAACCAGGGAAATTTATGGCCAGACAATTTAAAAAACAAATTTCCAACAAGAGAATCGCCTTTCTCACTAGTTCTCAAGGATAACGTCTGACTAATCCGCTAGATATTGCCAATGAATTTGGCAGTTTCTACACAAAACTTTACAATCTTACGGAAACGGACTCCCAATCTGCTCCCTCCCAAACTGACATAACAAAATTTCTATCCTCTATCTCCCTTTCCTCTATTTCTTCAGAACAACTTGACCTCTTAGCAGCTCCTTTCTCACAAGATGAAATCCAAAAATTGATAAAAAAACTTACCACTACAAAAGGCACCAGGACCTGATGGACTACCTAATGAGTACTATAAACGCTTCACCCAACCCTTAGTCCCCCATCTATGTGACATGTACAACCAATTTGCTACCACAGGTATAATCCCTAAGGAATCCCTCGATGCCTTAGTGGTCACCATTCCCAAACCGGGAAAGGCTCCAGACAACCCTGCCAATTACCGCCCAGTCTCACTCCTCAACACAGACACTACACTTTATGCCAAACGCCTAGCACAATGCCTCTCCACTATCATCCCTCAGATTATTCACCCTGACCAAGTGGGATTTGTGCCCGGCAGACATGCCTCAGATGGAACTAGACATTTTATTGACCTTATCCAATGGACGGAGCATATTCGAGCGCCTTCTCTCTTCCTATCTTTGGATGCAGAGAAGGCATTCGATAGGGTCTATTGGCCGTACATGGAAGCAGTGCTCCGCAAATTTGGACTGTTAGGCACCTTTCTTACTGCCATATTAGGCTTGTACACTCACCCATCTGCACGCATTTGGACTTCGGGTGTCGTCTCCAACCCCTTCCAGATTACTAATGGTACCAGACAGGGGTGCCCGCTGTCCCCTCTAATATTTGCCATGATAATGGAACCCTTAGCACAATTCATTAGATCTGACCCATCGATCTCGGGAATAAAAATTGGAGACGTTGATCACAAAATTGGCATATATGCAGATGACGTGATTATAGCCCTAACCAATCCTTTGTTGTCCCTTCCTGCAGTCCAAAGAGTCCTGGAGATGTTCAGTGCCGTATCCATGTATAAGTTGAATCACAGTAAATCCCTAATGCTTAATCTTGGCCTAGACCCTCAGACTGTAAACTCCATTAACACTACCTCACAATTTGCTTGGGCCTCCAACTCCTTTCTCCCATATTTGGGAATCCATCTAACATTCCCTAGCCGGATACTATTGAGAACCAACCTAGAAGACCTCGTGGGCAAGCTCACATGGCTAGCAAAAGAATTAAGGAAGGTTCCAGCCTCTTGGGCTGGTAGGGTAGCTCAGGCAAAAATGTATTTACTTCTCCATGTTTTATATTTTTTTCATACAATACCCCTACCTCTTGCACAAAACCAAATCAAGAAACTCCAAGGGATCATTAATGGTTTCATTTCGCAACAAAAACGACCTAGAGTAAAAAAAAGCTATACTTGTAACCCCAGTTCAACACGGCGGCTTGAGTGCACCAGACATCCAAGCATATCACCGATCAACTATTTTAGATCAATTGAAATCTTGGTGGTCAGATAACCATCATACAACCTGGAAACAAATTGAAGCCACCATACTGCTTATGAACACTAAACTCTTCCTCACCGAGTTATGGCTTAACCTGCATCCTAAGCAATACCCTCTCAATACCATCACGTCCTCCATAAGAGTCTGGTCCGCACTACTGCAACTCACTGGAAGGATTTCAGTAGACACTCTAACAACATTACCCATGGAGGCGATACACCTTATATCCCCAGACTTACCCCTTTCGGAATGGACAAAAGCCGGCATCACAAGCTTTGATATGCTTTTCTCGCCTTCAGGTTTGGTCTATCCAAACACACTTTCTTTCTATACTTGCAGATTAGATCCAGCCTGTCAAAACTGAGCTGGTCCTCCTCGGACTGTGTCTTGCTCTCCCTGATCAAGTTCTACAACCTGGATGCATCCAAGACCAAAGGAATCTCTTTAGCGTATAAACTGCTCACCAAGCCAGCTACCGACCTCCTATCTTCCTCCACGCAGTATTGGTCCTCTTTGTTGGATCATCCACCTCCAGTTCTACAGTGGCAGAAAGCCCTCACACTGCCTCTATGCCTATCTCACTGTATTAACTATTGGGAATCACTACAAAAGCTTTTTCACAAATGGTACTTTACCCCGGAAAGGCTAGCGAGAATATACCTGTGATAAAACTGGATCTCTTTCACACATAAGGTGGGAGTGCCACCTCATCAGGAATTTTTGGAGGAAAGTGCAGAAACTGATTGGATCTCTGTGTGGTTTATCCCCATCAATGTCTCCACTCGACCTGCTCCTGGGACCCTAAATCCCCGCATGGCCGAAACACTTACAAACGCTGGTCACACACATCCTAATAGCAGCAAGGCTAACGATTGCGAAGAAATGAAAATCAACCGTCCCGCCCTTATTAAAAGATACCATCCGATTACTCAACCTGCACTTCCAGATGGAGTTTTCCTTTGCCAATGCCAATATGTCCGTGGATAGATTTAATAATACTGGAAATCCTGGATCTCTGACCCGAGAAGTTCCCCACTGTGCTAGCAATACTAACTTTCCCTGGAAGGGATCCCACATCTTTCACCCTCCCCATCACATACCCCTACAACACCTCGTCATGTTAATCAATGCAATTCCCATTGTTTATCCCAGTACCATTATTACCCAGCGGAGTTCACCTCCTCACTAGGTCAACAGACCGCTACAATGATATGATAAGCTTTTCAATGTCTTTGTCATACAAATGTTTATCTAAAGCTAAACCTTTAGTTTTGATGCAGATTGATAGAGGCTACTTATAAGTATTCCCTTACCATTTTTGCTGTTTATGTGTGCATAATAATGCCAGGGTATGCCCAATTAGCGATGTTCTGTATTTCCTTTTCTTCTTACAATACAATAAAAATTTTAAATATAAAAAATAATGTCGCAAAAATTGGGAAGATCTTCTGGCACTTTCAAAAGGACTGTATGCCCTCGGGATGTGGCCGAGAGGCAAAACGGGAACTTCCACTTGTAGGATATTCCCTGGGAGCGCAGGGTGTCTAATAAGGGTCTCAAGTCCCGGCGGTGCTGCAGAGTTATCCCTGATAGATCCTGGTATATTTTAATCGGTTTCCCTTCATGTATGATCTGTGGATTTTCTCTGGCCCGTCTTAGTATTTCCTCCTTTAGTTTAAAATCCACAATGCAACATATTATATCCCTTGGGGGATCGGTGTCTCTCCCTTTAGGTCTCAATGCTCGGTAGAATCTCTCCATTTCAATAGGGGTCTGAGGTGATCTGTGCAGAAGTTTGTTAAATAGGTCAGTGATCGATGGTAATATTTTCTCCCCTTCGATTGTTTCCGGTACTCCTCTGATCCGTAGATTGTGTCGTCTGCCTCTATTGTCGAGGTCTTCCAGGTGCCTCTGCATATCCCTCATTTGGAGGGTGTGTGTGTCAATATGAAGAGTAGTTTTGCGTATTTGTGTGTCACGGCGCTCAGTCACCTTTTCCACCGCTTGTACCCTGTCGGTGAGTGCGTGTATATTCAGTCGGAGTTCTGATATAGCCGCTGAGAGGGTATCTTTTATGTCCGCAGCAATTGTCCTCAGATCATTGATGTTTAAGTGGGGTAAAGGAGCATCTTCTGTGCCTTACCTATCCGAGGATAACGCCGGAGGAGAAGCTGAGGGTGTCCCCATTAGTGAGGGAGCTTGCATTTGTGATAGCCTCTGGCGGGAAGACGCCATGTTTCCCCGTCATGAGCGGAACATTTCAGGTATATTATGTCCCTGGGATCCCGATTGTTCCCTGGGGGATCGGGAACGGGAGGCGGATGAGTTCTGCGATGCTGTCCCCATCACACCGGCTGCTTATGGGGTGTTTTACCTCTGGTAGACTGAAAGCAGGTTGTGAGGTAGCAGGAGCCTCAGAGCTAAGCAGCCATCTTCGTGTCAGGTCAGGCCACGCCCCCCCCGTGATTGCATTTTTGGAATATTTATTATCTTTGTATTCATTTTTTAACTTATTAAATTTATATTTTTCTATATTCTTATTTGTTATTTTTGCGCTTCAAAAGTCCCACAAAAAATCTTTTCATATTCTTCTATTCGACTATGGATGTGGCGCTATATCCAGTTTCAGTATCCCAGCTTATAATAAATTTCTAGTCCTTGGGACTAATTGTCTCATAATCCTCCTTTGTGCTCCTTTTTTATTTATTTATTTATTTTACCTGGCAATGAGAGGGCTCCGCTTCCGAGTACAGCAGCATGAGGAGGAGAGGGGGGGAAGAAAAGCCTGCAGCTGCTCTCTCCAGACAGAGACACAGCTGCTCTCCCCACTGCTGACAGAAGGAGGGAGGAGGGAGATAGGCAGGAAATAGAGCCATCTTCTGACAGTGGCGGCTCAAGGGGGGGTGGCAGCACAGTTTCTTCTCCTCAGACCAGCTTGCCATCGGCACTCCTATTATTTGCCTGCCAGCGGGGAGCGCAAAAGGGAGGGGATCCGAGGCACTTGAGCTTCGGTGCACCCCTCTGCTTTAGCTCGTGGCGCCTGGGCGGATGCACCCGCCCAGGATGTGCTCTGCCTGGCTGGGTGGCAGGTGGAGGCGGTACAGTGCCTAGGGATGCCGGCTCAGTAAGATGGCCCTGACACTGCACCTGCACTGAGGTGGAGGCACTGAACCCTCACACATTGTAAAAGATGGGAAACATTGATTCCCTAACTTTGTTCTAGCTGCGATCGTCAGCTTTTGTGATGTGGAAGAAATTGGGTGCAGTTCTGCTAGGGAGTGTTTCCAGGGGGAGGATGACTGTCATTGGCCACTGCTAAAGCCAATCACAGTCCTGCTAGCCCCGTCCACCATCTGGAGGAAGATGACTCCTTTGGTTGCCACTACCAATCTCAGAAGGGATTTCACTGTGAATGACAAAACCACAATCAGGTGACAGTTTGTGGAATTACTGTTGAGCTTCTAAGAGCTTTGTTGAAATTATTTCTAAACCTTTGCATCCCTTACTACTGAACCCCTGCACTCTGTGTCCCTTTAAGCCACAGCCAGTATTCAGTGCAATGCAAATCACACCCAACTCTTGCTGCTGCGCCACTCTTTTTCTCAGCTGTCGGGGCCCAACTTATGATCCTGCATACAGGCCCACTGCTTTCAGAAAATGCCCCTGACCTGAGCTCATCATTGTGCATCCATTCCAGATGCTTGTATGTGACATCACATACATCACATACAAGCACGTGGGCTGGGAATGCAAGAGGTGGATCAGCAGGATGAGTGTCAGGACAGGTAGCTGTGTCTCATCTCTGCTTCCTTTCACCACTCTGCATATCACACATATCATAGATGAGAAGAGGGTACAGCGGTGGAACAGATGAGCAGGAGGGTACAGTGGTGGGGAAAAGGAGCAGGAGGGGTTTAGAGGTGGGACAGAAGAGCAGGAGGGTACAGCTGTGGAGCAGATGTGCAGGGAGGTACAATGGTGGAAGAGATGGGAAGGGGGTTCAGCAGTGGGGCAGAAGAGCAGGGGGCACAGTGATGGGGCAGATGAGCAGGGGAGTACAGTGATGGGGCAGATTAGCAGGGGGTTCAGTGTTGGGGCAGATGAGAAGGGGGTTACAGTGGTGGAACAAAAAAGCAGGGAGGTAGAGCACTGGAGCAGATTTGAAAGGAGGTGTATTGGTGGGACAGATGAAAGGGGGTTACAGTGGTGGGGCAGGAGAGCAGGGAGAACAGAGGTGGGGCAGAAGAGCAGGGGGTACAGAGGTGAGACAGATGTGCAGGAGGTACATTGGTGGGGCAGATGAGAAAGCGGGTTATAGTTGTGGAGCAGATGATCAGATGGACCAAGTTCTTTGTTCTATTTATCCATTTTCAGATGAGCAGATGGGTTCAGTGTTAGGACAGATGAGAAGGTGATTCAGTAGTGAGACAGAAGAGCATGGGGATACAGCGGTGGAGCAGCTGTGCAGGGAGCTACAGTGGTGGGGCAGATGAAAAAAGGGGTACATTGATGGGGCAGATGAACAGCGGGGTTACAGTGATGGGACAGAAGAGCAAGGGGGTACAGTGGTGGGGCAGATTAGTAGGGAGGTTCAGTGTTGGGACAGATGAGAAGGTGATTCAGTAGTGAGACAGAAGAGCATGGGGATACGGTGGTGGAATATATGTGCAGGGAGGTACAGTGGTGGGGCAGTTGAGAAAAGGGGACATTGATGGGTTAGATGAGCAGCGGGGTTACAGTGGTGGGACAGAAGAGCAAGGGGGTACAGTGATGGGGCAAATGCGCAGGGGGTTACAGTGGTGGGGCAGATGTGCAGGGGGTTACAGTGGTGGGGCAGATGTGCAGGGGGTTACAGTGGTGGGGAAGATGAGCAGGGGGGACAGTGATCTGAGGTGTGAAGGTGCACGAATTGGAGCTGATCTGAAGTGTGGAGTTTCAGGAATTGGGGCTGATCTGAGGCGTGAGAGTGTAGGATGTTAATTTCTCACTACTACTCAAGTAGTTTACAGCATTTGCTTTATAAAAATCCTTTTTGTGATTGAGAGTGTGAAGTTGACTTTTTTTGTTATAAAATCATCAGGCTCAATTTCTTTGAAAACATTTTTCAGCACACTGTGCTCAAAAGGTTGCCTACCCCGGAGTAGTCCATCGAGTCTGTCCATTTTTGTTTTTTTGTTCTCTGTTTTTTTGTTTGTTATTTTTGTTAACTTTAATGTCTGGATATGGAATATAAATGTTTGTCCCAAGCATGTTTGAAGTTATTCACTGCTGACTGTCTCAATTATTCATCTCAATCTTATTCCAAGCATCAACTACCATATATTAGCTGATTACAAACTCACAAATTGTTTGACTTTCAAAGTTTTGTCATTAAAAGTTTTAACTAAGATTACAGTTTAGGTAAGATCTATTTGTTACTACAATAAACACAAAACACATTTCTAAATAAAAACTAGCTGTGTGTCGTTTAGCAGTAACACAACCCAGATGGGGAATATTCATGTAAATAACCTTAGGTATACACACTGGCTTACCAAAGCTTCCACTTTCTATTTCTTGATTGTATCTCCCAGATAAGCCTTGTCTTTGATTCTTCAGAGAAAAAGAATATTTGAAATTCCTCGCTAAAGTTGTTTGCTTAACAATAGCTTATTATAAGCTGCAAAAATACAGATTTGAGAATTCTTGTCATAATAACATGGTAGTGCCTTTCAGTGGCTTCCAAAGATCAATAACATTTTAAAAAGGAAAACTGTTACATGCTCAGTAAGGCTGGCTTGTGTGCATTGCGGGCACCCCAACATGCTAAACCAATACAATCAAAGCATCTTCATTGCACCTGGGGCTGCTACACACAACAATGCTTTGTGTACATAAAAAAGATGTGATGGTAGTCTGTACAAATGAATAGTTTGCCTTAACACAATGCACATTAACATGAAAAGTTGTGTTAATGTGGATTAATTTAAATGGAGGCTAAGCTAGGGTAACTGCTAATGCATGAGATGAATATTTTATGTGGGGGCTATTGCAGCGTGGCTCAGATGGTCATATACAGACCAGAGGATTAAAATGCAACCCCCTTATACTGAAGAAAGAGCTGTCAGAATGTATCTAAGGGAATACATCCAAAGGGCAAGTGTCCCAAGATGCAAAATTTTGATTTCTAGGTAAAGCTGTATTTCAGCTACAAAGAAAAATTCTCTATATCTTTAGTAATCTAACTTACATGCAATGCTGTCTCCCTCCCACTAGGCCGATTTCTTTTTGCTTCCTGTCTCTCTGACTGTTACTAAAACAGAAACTAAAAAAAACAAAGATGTTATAAAGAAAAGTTGTGGCTGGAGTTGATCTTTAAAGGATATCTAATGCTGCAGTGATTCTTTTGATTTGGCTAAAATATGGAAGAGTTAAACTCCTGTCAGGTTTTTTTTCTTCTGTTGTCTATCTCCTATTGGGGGATTTTTCCTTTCACTTCCTATTCTGTAGCCACAACGGGAATTGAGAGGAAATCCCTCCAAGATGAGAAAATCTTCACTTATGCAGGCCATACACGGTCGAATTTCGAACGAATTTTCTTTTCAAAATCAGAATGTTCGTTTTTTTTGTGACCCGATGATACCATCATTGATTTTCGAAATTCGGCCGACCAAGCCTTCAATTTCACTGCATGTTGCTACAGAAAAGAATTTTCTTGGCCGGGAATCTTCTTTTCTCTCCGTAAATTTTCTTTTCTTATTACATTTCTCACACGATTCTCCCATCATTGATTAGAAAATCGTTCGTTTTTCTAAAAATTTCCAACATGTCCGATTCCTCAAATTTGATTGCCGCACGAAAATCGGCCGTTGTTGCAGCCCACTAATGGTGCGAAATTCATACGAAAATTCTTTCATACGATTTTCGAAAGAAAATTCTTACGAAATTCGAACCGTGTATGGCCGGCATTAGTTGTCACCACAAAAATTATCCCTTGAAAGATTTTCCCTTTTCCTGTTTTGTTGACATCTCAAAATTTAGGATTTTTAAATTTTAGCCAATGGTCACCTAAACAGTTAACACAGTAGAAATTGTGTGAATCTGTCCTGTGGGGACACATACAGTGCCTTGAAAAAGTATTCGTACCCCTTTAAATTTTTCACATTTTGTCAAGTAACCAAAAACATAAATGTATTTTATTGGGATTGTATGTGATAGACAAACACAAAGTGGCACATAATTGTGAAGTGGAAGAAAAATGATAAATGGTTTTCCAACTTTTTTTTTACAAATAAATATGTGAAAAGTGTGGCGTGCATTTGTATTCAGCCCCCTTTACTCTGATACCCCTAACTAAAATCTAGTGGAACCAATTGCCTTCGGAAGTCACCTTATTAGTAAATAGAATCCAACCTGTGTGTAATTTAATCTCAGTATTAATACAGCTATTCTGTGGAGCCCAGAGAGTTGTTAGAGAACCTTAGTGAACAGACAGCATAATGAAGGCCAATGAACACACCAGACAGGTCAGGGATAAATTTGTGGAGAAGTTTAAAGCAGGGTTAGGTTATAAAAAAATCATCCCAAGCTTTGAACATCTCATGGAGCACTGTTCAATCCATTATCTGACAATTGAAAGAGTATGGCACAACTGCAAACCTACCAAGACATGGCTGTTCACCTAAACTGACAAGCCAGGCAAAGAGAGCATGAATCAGAGAAGTAGCCAAGAGGCCCATGGTAACTCTGGAGGAGCTGCAGAGATCCACAGCTCAGGTGGTGAATCTGTCCACAGGACAACTATTAGTGGTGCACTCCACAAATCTGGCCTTTATGGAAGAGTGACAAGAGGAAAGCCATTGTTGAAAGAAAGCCATAAAAAGTCCCCTATGCAGTTTGCAAGAAGCCATGTGGGAGACACAGCAAACATGTGAAAGAAGGTGCTCTGGTCAGATCAGACCAAAATGTAACTTTTTGGCCTAAAAGCAATATGCTATGTGTGGCGGAAAACTTACACTGCGCATCATCCTGAACACACCATCCCCACCGTGCAACATGGTGGTGGTAGCATCATGTTGTGGGGATGCGTTTCTTCAGCAGGGACAGGGAAGCCGGTCAGAGTTGATGGGAAGATGGATGGAGCCAAATACAGGGCAATCTTAGAAGAAAACCTGTTAAGAGTCTGCAAAAGACTTGGGACTGGGGAGGAGGTTCACCTTCCAGCAGGACAACGACCCTAAATATACAGCCAGACCTACAATGTAATGGTTTAGATCAAAGCATATTCGTGTGTTAGAATGGCCCAGTCAAAGTCCAGAACTACATCCAATAGAGAATCTGTGTCAAGACATAAAAATTGCTGTTCAGACACTCTCCATCCAACCTAACAGAGCCTTAAGCTATTTTGCAAAAAAGACTGGGCAAAAATATCACACTCTAGATGTTCAAAGCTGGTAGAGACATCCCCAAAAAGACTTGCAGCTGTAATTGCAGCGAAAGGTGGTTCTACAAAGTATTGAAACGGGGGGGGGGGGGGGGGATGAATACAAAAGCACGCCAGACTTTTCACATATTTATTTGTAACACATTTTGAAAAACATTTATCATTTTCCTTCTACGTCACAATTATGTGTCACTTGATCTATCACATAAAATCCCGATACATTACATTTTTGGTTGTAACATGACAAAGGTCAATAAAAGCCCATACTATACAACAAGGTTGAGAGCTTTAGGTGTCAGTCAAAAGAACTTTCGTATGAAAAATATGACAAAATATTTCAAAACATCATTTGATATTTTTTAAAATAAATTTTGACATATTTTTCATATGTAGGTTCTTTTAACTGACACCTGCTTTAGCATTGCATAAAGTAAACTTATTGTTATTACTTCAAAATATTTTTACTCCACCCAGATCTGATACCACAAATATGCCACTTTAAAAAACTCTTTAGACTTTAGAAAAAAAACACATTTTAGTTGCAAATACCATATCTATATTAAGGAAAACATTGCAGAGTTTTGGCTTACATTTGTGCCTTGGTTGCATTGTTTAATCCAACTGGCAACCACCATAAGGCAACTACTTCATCCCATTGGGCTCTGGATTTTCTCACAATCATTCCACCATCTCATTGTTTTCTTTATATTTATTGTTAGAGTGAGCATGTTTATACCGACAGATTATGAAAATGATTGCCTTGAAGAACCAGCTATTTAGCATAAAATATTTGTACTTGGGTTACTTGCAAACTGAACATGTTTAGTCTTTGGACTCAATTTTTTTTATTAGCTTTTATACAAAGGTTACTCTCCCACATTCAGAACTTGGCAGGATTAGACATATTCTCTTAAGGTTTATATTTTATCAGCCGTAATCTACTGCGTGGAGAAGAATTATTGACTGCTGGGAGAAGGCTGCCGTGAAAGCATTGTCCCTGGTCATGGTGTAAGCCCTTAGCTCAGCTCTGTAGGCCTTGTAGATGCAACATCTGTAGTTGTCTGCAATTGCTGAACTAAATGTGAAGCTCTGAGATCCTCTGGAACGATGAGATACTAAAAAAAAAACATGTTTCAAGAGAAACATTTCTGTCTTTTTGCCCAAGATATAAATCTTTCTAAAAGAGGTTAAGTTGTGTAAACATCATATCTGGCCAACAGAAGCTACAGCGGTCACATGATTGGCAATATAATGAATTTCACATTGAATTTGAAGACCCAATGTTTATTCTGTTCTTTTGTTTAAATACGGGAACAAGATGCCAGTTTTGTACCATAACGCTTCAGTTTAAAGATTATTCCTTTATCTTGTATGAAATGAGTTTCAGACTAGGGGGAAAATGCTAGGAATCCTTTTTCTTTATTACAGTATAATTTGTATGACACTATTATGGTTACTAATATTAGAAACTTCAGACAACTGAATGGGTAGAACTTATTTTAAGGCACATATACCATCACGTGCTGTTATTACAGGAGGAAAGAATATTTCCTGGAAAAACTATATCATTTTGTTGGATTTTGTATAGGGCAGTCATGGTAAAACCCAAAACTCCTAATGTAGAAAAAAACAAACTGCAATATGTAGGAAGAAAAATGTGTTGTAGTCAGTGAATTAAAATGTATGTTCATACTGCAACTGTGAGTGACACCCCTTTGTCTCTGTTTACTACAATTTTATAAATCTAATAAAAAAACTCCAAAAATATGAAAACTTATCAAAGTTTAACCACCTCAATACAGTGCACTTACACCCCCTTCCTTCCCAGATCAATTTTCAGCTTATAGCGCTCTCACAGTTTGAATGGCAATTGCTCAGTCATGCAACACTGTACCCATATGAAACTTGCGTCCTTTTTTTCACAAAAATAGAACTTTCTTTTGGTGGTATTTAATCACTAGTGTTTTTTTTTTTTTTTGTGCTATAAATAAAAAAAGCATACATGTTGTGAAAAAATGCCTTTTTCTTTGTTTCTGTCATAAAATTTTGCTAATTAGTAATTTTTCTTCATAAATTTTGGCCAAAATTTATGCTGCTACATATCTTTGGTAAAAATAACCCAAATTAGTGTATATTATTTGGTCTTTGTGAAAGTTATAGAGTCTACAAACTATGGTGCCAATCTCTGAAAATTGATCACATCTGATCAGGCCTTCAGTACTTCAGGTGAATCTCATTTCTTGAGACACTAACAAGTCAGGAAGGTACAAATACCCCCCAAATGACCCCTTTTTTAGAAAGTAGACATTCCAAGGTATTAAGTTAGTAGCATGGTGAGTTTTTTTAAGTTGTCATTTTTTCCCAAAATTCTTTGCAAAATGAAGATTTTTTTTATTTTTTTACAAAATTGTCATATTATCAGGCTATTTCTCACAGACAGCATATGCATACAACAAATTACACCCCAAAATACATTCTACTACTCTTCCCAAGTATGGCAATACCACATGTGTAAAACTTTTACACAGCCTGGCCACATACAGAGGACCAACATTGAAGTAGCACCTTCAGGCGTTCTACAAGCATAAATGACATATCTAATTTCTCAACCACCTATTACACTTTTGAAGGCCCTGGAGCACCAGGACAATGGAATTGCTCACAAAATGACCCCATTTTGGAAAGCAAACACCCCAACGTATAATCTATAAGGCATAATGAGTCTTTTGAATGGTTCATATTTTTCCAGAAGTTTTTGGAAAATGTGGGGAAAAAAATGAAAACGCATTTTTTTTTTTACACAAAGTTGTCCATTTATAAGATATTTCTACACATAGCATGTGTATAGCAAAAATTACACCCCAAAATACATTCTGCTACTCTTCCTGAGTATGGCGATACCACATGTGTGAGACTTTTACACAGCCCGCCCACATACAGAGGACCAACATTGAAGTAGTACCTTCAGGCGTTCTAGGAGCATAAATTACATCTCATTTCATTCCTACCTATCACACTTTTGAAGGTCCTGGAGCACCAGGACAGTGGAATTACCCACATGTAAGTGTAAATGTACTCAGGTACTCAGGTAGACTGTGACAGGTACTCGGGTACTCTGATGGTCTGATGACAGGTACTTGGGTACTCTAATGACAGGAAATTGGGTACTTTTATGGCCTGGTGACTGGTATTCGGGTACTCTGAAGGGTGGTGACAGGTACTCAGGTGCTCATATGGACTGTGACAGGTACTCAGGTACTCGGGTACTCATATGAACTGTGACAGGTACTAAGGTACTCATATGGACTGTGACAAGTACTCGGGTACTCAGATGAACTGTGACAGGTACTCAGGTACTTATATGGACTGTGACAGGTACTCAGGTACTCAGATGGACTGTGACAGGTACTGGGGTACTCATATGGACTGTGACAGGTACTCGGGTTCTCAGATGGTCTGTGGCAGGTACTCAGGTACTCAGATGGACTTGACAGGTACTCGGGTACTCATATGGACTGTGACAGGTACTCGGGTACTCAGATGAACTGTGACAGGTACTCGGGTACTCTGATGGACTGTGACAGGTACTCGGGTACTCTGATGGACTGTGACAGGTACTCGGGTACTCAGATGAACTGTGACAGGTACTCGGGTACTCAGGTGGACTGTGACAGGTACTCGGGTACGCAGATGGACTGTGACAGGTACTAGGGTACTCTAATGGACTGTGACAGGTACTCGGGTACTCATATGGACTGTAACAGGTACTCAGGTACTCATATGGACTGTGACAGGTACTCGGGTACTCTGATGGACTGTGACAGGTACACAGGTACTCATGTGGACTGTGACAGGTACTCGGTACTCAGATGGACTGTGACAGGTATTCAGGTACTCAGATGGACTGTGACAGGTACTCAGGTCCTCAGATGGTCTGTGACAGGTACTTGGGTACTCAGATGGACTGTTACAGGTACTCGGGTACTCAGAGGAACTGTGACAGGTACTCAGGTACTTATATGGACTGTGACAGGTACTCAGATGGACTGTGACAGGTACTCGGGTACTCAGATGGACTGTGACAGGTACTCGGGTTCTCAAATGGTCTATGACAGGTACTCAGGTACTCAGATGGACTGTGATAGGTACTCGGGTACTCTGATGGACTGTGACAGGTACTCGGGTACTCAGGTAGACTGTGACAGGTACTCGGGTACTCTGATGGTCTGATGACAGGTACTTGGGTACTCTAATGACAGGAACTTGGGTACTTTTATGGCCTGGTGACTGGTATTTGGGTACTCTGAAGGGTGGTGACAGGTACTCAGGTGCTCATATGGACTGTGACAGGTACTCAGGTACTTGGGTACTCATATGAACTGTGACAGGTACTAAGGTACTCATATGGACTGTGACAAGTACTTGGGTACTCAGATGAACTGTGACAGGTACTCAGGTACTTATATGGACTGTGACAGGTACTCAGGTACTCAGATGGACTGTGACAGGTACTGGGGTACTCATATGGACTGTGACAGGTACTCGGGTTCTCAGATGGTCTGTGACAGGTACTCAGGTACTCAGATGGACTTGACAGGTACTCGGGTACTCATATGGACTGTGACAGGTACTCGGGTACTCAGATGAACTGTGACAGGTACTCGGGTACTCTGATGGACTGTGACAGGTGCTCGGGTACTCTGATGGACTGTGACAGGTACTCAGGTACTCAGATGAACTGTGACAGGTACTCGGGTACTCAGGTGGACTGTGACAGGTACTCGGGTACGCAGATGGACTGTGACAGGTACTAGGGTACTCTAATGGACTGTGACAGGTACTCGGGTACTCATATGGACTTTAACAGGTACTCAGGTATTCATATGGACTGTGACAGGTACTCGGGTACTCTGATGGACTGTGACAGGTACACAGGCACTCATGTGGACTGTGACAGGTACTCGGTACTCAGATGGACTGTGACAGGTATTCAGGTACTCAGATGGACTGTGACAGGTACTCAGGTCCTCAGATGGTCTGTGACAGGTACTTGGGTACTCAGATGGACTGTTACAGGTACTCAGGTACTCAGATGAACTGTGACAGGTACTCAGGTACTTATATGGACTGTGACAGGTACTCAGATAGACTGTGACAGGTACTCGGGTACTCAGATGGACTGTGACAGGTACTCGGGTTCTCAAATGGTCTATGACAGGTACTCAGGTACTCAGATGGACTGTGACAGGTACTCGGGTACTCAGATGGACTGTGACAGGTACTCGGGTACTCAGATGGTCTGTGACAGGTACTCTGGTACTCTGATGGACTGTGACAGGTACTCAGGTACTCTTATGACCTATTGACAGGAATTTGGGTACTCTTATGGCTTGGTGACTGGTATTCTGGTACTCTGAAGGGTGGTGACAGGTACTCAGGTACTCATATGGACTGTGACAGGTACTCAGGTACTCGGGTACTCATATGGACTGTGACAGGTACTCAGGTACTCATATGGACTGTGACAAGTACTCGGGTACTCAGATGAACTGTGACAGGTACTCAGGTACTTATATGGACTGTGACAGGTACTCAGGTACTCAGATGGACTCTGACAGGTACTTGGGTATTCATATGGACTGTGACAGGTACTCGGGTTCTCAGATGGTCTGTGACAGGTACTTGGGTACTCAGATGGACTGTGACAGGTACTCGGGTACTCAGATGGTCTGTGACAGGTACTCGGGTACTCGGATGGACTGTGACAGGTACTCGGGTACTCTGATGGACTTGACAGGTACTTGGGTACTCAGATGAACTGTGACAGGTACTCGGGTACTCAGGTGGACTGTCACAGGTACTCGGGTATGCAGATGGACTGTGACAGGTACTAGGGTACTCTGATGGACTGTGACAGGTACTCGGGTACTCATATGGACTGTGACAGGTACTCAGGTACTCATATGGACTGTGACAGGTACTCGGGTACTCATATGGACTGTGACAGGTACTCAGGTACTCATATGGACTGTGACAGGTACTCGGGTACTCTGATGGACTGTGACAGGTACTCAGGTACTCATATGGACTGTGACAAGTACTCAGGTACTCAGATGGACTATGACAGGTAATCAGGTACTCAGATGGTCTGTGACAGGTACTCGGGTACTCAGATGGACTCTGACAGGTACTCGGCTACTCAGATGAACTGTGACAGGTACTCAGGTACTTATATGGACTGTGACAGGTACTCAGGTACTCAGATGGACTGTGACAGGTACTCAGATGGACTGTGACAGGTACTTTGATGGGTGGTGACAGGTACTATGATGGGTGATGACAGGTCCTCTTTATTGGGGGGGGCAATCAGTGTAATTGGTGTACACTGTAAGCGGTAACGAGATGTTACTGCAATCTCCTTCTCACACACGATTGGTGTGTGAGGAGGAGAACCCAGTAACATCTCATTACCGTGGTTTGTTGACATTTAGTGATCGGCTGTGAAAGGATCACAGCTGATCATGTGGGTAAACAGCCAGCCAATGGCTGTTTACCAGCATCGGTGACAAGCAGTGTTCCCGGGAACACGCTGCCACAGACGTGCACGAGCATCGCGCTCGCGCTTGCGTGCATGCGCCGTGCACAGTGGGGTGGAACCATCTGTGATCGGCCGTGACTTCATCACAGCTGATCACGTGGTAAACAGCCATGCCCAATGGCTGTTCACCCACCTCGGTGGTGAGCGGTGTCTCCGTGACAAGCTGCCACCGAAGGAACAGGGATCGCGCTCATTCCCTGTTTAAATGGGAGGACGTCATATGACGCCCTCCCGCAGCAAGAGCCGCGCCGCCTGGCTGTCATATGACAGCCGGTGGTCAGCAAGCAGTTAAAGACTTCCATAAAATCCAGAGGCTCTAAATATTGCACTCCCAGATTTGGAGCACAATTTTTAACAGGAAATATTCCCATTTAAATAAGCGACTTCTGCAATTAAAAATATACATACTGGAGAACATTTTGAGTCTTTGCACTTAAATCTGCCATTACTAAAGTTATGTGCTCAAACCTCATTTATTGTCCCTTTGGAACCTTCTCCTGGTTTGAATGATGCAATGTTCTTAAAATGGACATCCTCCGTGGTGATGTCAGTGGCCATGTCCTCCTCACTGACATCACCACGCTGTCTGTGAGGAGGACGGACTCCTGTGTTCGCCGGCCGGCACTTGTTTTAGGCATTTTTTATCCTATTTATGTAAGTGCAATATATCCTTTCTTTTCTAATAAATGGTATACTGTATCACGCTATGGTCAGTTTCTCCCTTCTTTGAGCTTCCCCAGAGTTCATCTCAAGCAAAGCCATGATCCAGCGGGACGCCTAGGGGGTTACTATACCAGGCCCATAACCAGGGGTATTCCTGTGTGGGTTCAGCAGCCGTCTTTGCAAGATAAAGGCCGTGGCTGAGTTACAGCCGATCGCTTCTTGTTGCCTGCTATCTGGTAAGCAGGCAATTTATATGGTGGTCAGGCACTTCTTCTATTTTGTGTGCAGTCACTGTGGTGGTACCTGAATCGAATCCAGGGACTATTGATTTATTTATTTATGGACTGATTTAATCATTTATGATTTATGTTTTGAGTGCAGCTCTTTTCCATCCTATCCATTATTTGTGTGCATCCCACAACAGAGTTTCTGCTTTTGTCTTTAATTTTATTTTTTTATTTATTATTTTTCCAGTCTAGTGCAGTTTTTACCTTTTATCATGTACCGGGCTGCATGGTATGGGAGAGAGAAGGAGTTAATTAAATGGATGCATGGGGTCCACACTTTGTGCACGTCAGGACCCCATTCTGTCACTGCAAGTGAGGTGGCAGAGTTACACTGGACTGGCGGAGAAGGCATGGACTCAGCAGCGTCCCTCCTAAATGTAACATACATCTAGCAAAAGTGTGTAGTTACATTGGACACTGCACCCCCCACATGCATGAGCGGGGTTGCCCCACCCATGTGTGGGCCAGTTTGAGAGAAGCTGTCCCTCTTAGGTATTACAGAAACTGCAAGGGGAGTGCTTTTCATGCTTGGATCTTATTTTCACTGGTAGCCTATTTGGTGATATGGAGATCTAGGCCTCATGAACCTAAATTTGACAGAGGTTCCCTATGTTTATGTGTACACAGCCTGTGATCCATCCAGTCTTGGAACAGATTCTAGCAAGAATGAAAATTACCAAGAGCTCGCTGAGGACAGACAATGTGGTTTTCTAAATACTTGCGGATCAGCTATATTATGGGGACAAAGCCTGTGCCACTCCAACATTTCTAAAAAGAGATACGTTCAAGTGCTGTACAGTATGTAGATAAGTTTGTTGATAATTTTGAATTAATGCAGAATAGGAAGGTCCTAGAAATAAAGATTGTAATACTATTATTTACCAGGGATGAGGTGCTGGATATTATAGGGTCACCTAACCTGTTCTCCAAGTATCTAAAGATTTTAATATGTAGTTTATTTCATTGCTGGTGTTATTTTATTATGTATTTAATATGCATTCATGTGAAATGCCATAATGATATGTGATGTAATGCAACAGGGTGCATTCTATTGTTTAGTATGAAGAAGTATTATATTTAACTCTGAGAATGTGTAAGGCATCTTTAAAATATTTTCTCCATCTCCCCAGGATTTTTAAAACCGCAGTCTCTGATTGTAGGAAAATAATAATCTACTCAGAACAAAAGGCATAGGACAGAAGGAAGGAGCAACAACTTATTTCCTGTAGAGAAAAAGGACCCAAGCTCACCATGTGAGAAAGAAAGTGATGGTGTATCCTTGTTCTGAGGGAACATGGCACTGCTGGTTTTGTTGCCCAGGGATCACCCATGACTAAGCTGCAGGGGGCAGAGCAAAACACATTGGGGGAATGGCCTGGCGGGAGCCCGTGCTTAGATTGTCACTCTCACCACCACCACTACAGGATTCTGTGGATGTGCGGCACTAGAGATTTCTTCCTCCTATCCCCTCTGTTGCCCAGAGACAGGTCTGTCCAGAGACAGAGTGGAAGATAGAGGGTATAACTAGCTCTACATTGAAACCAAGTACTGCTGAGCAAGTGAGAGTGCCCCTGGCTGCAAATTACTGGATGTGAGCTTGGGACACTGAACTACTGAAGTTAAATAAATGTCCCTTGAAGTGTTCTGTGACTAAAGAGAAAGCATGCCACACGTGCTAGTGGCAATAAACTTACATTCCCCAGAGGTCAGTGGAAGTATAAAAAAATGCCCCCTCAACCACTGGTGGTCAGTGGTAGTAAAAATATGTGTGCTCAGTGCATACTAACCTGCAGAGATCCTTGTCCTGTACCACTGTCTTTATGGTGATGCCACTTCTGGAACTTTGTAGATACTGTTTACAAGATCTGGGATGGTTGGAGGGCTTTGCTGAAGGTGGGAAACAACTAACACATAATAACAATGTTGGATTAAGTTGTCTTTGCTATAAGGCCTTACATGTTAGATCTACCAAAGGTACCACATTTTTAAAGGACATGTGCTGGGTTTGACATATAAACACTATCCTCATTTTGCATCTTTTGCCAATAAAGTTGCATGCTATTTGAGCAGGGCTCTCTGATTCCTATTGTATTAAAGTGTATTGTAGTTGTACTGTCTACCCTCAAGTTATAAAGCGCTGCGTAAACTGTCAGTGCTATATAAACCCTGTATTATAATAATAATATCTACATCATCTGAAATTTAAGATGCTTCATTCTCATGAGGCTTTACTTTTTTAGTAGCAGTATTGTGTAATAGTCATAATACTATTCAGGAATCTTCTGCAATAGCTTTGGTTTTCTAAAGAACTTACTGTACAGACAGGGGGACTTAAGGACAATTTTAATGGGGAATTCAGTAACAAGTTGGTGTAGAATAAAGTATGTTCCCTCATGCAAACAAAGGAAGAAAAGGCTTCACTTTCAGTATAATTTTGGCATTATCCTAAGAACAACTAACTACAGGTATTGGAATGTTATCACTCACTGGCTATGACGTATTGGTATTTGTAACACCTCCACTTCATTTTCATATCCTTACAAAAATTTGTTTTGTTCAGTGCTTTTAACCTTGAAAGATTTCCTTTTGGAAATTTCACAAACATTCTAATTCAAAAGAAATTACTTACTTTTTCTGGAATTTTTTGTTCGCAATTGAAATGCTCTGCTTGATATATTTCTTTGGAACAGTACCGTGAAGTTCACGCGTTTAAAAATAAATGTCATTAATATGAAACACTAGAGGTCACTCTTTCTATGGAAAATGAAGCTCTCTTCAAATACACACATGGAAGTTAAGGCATGTATCTCCCTAAATAAAAAATAACATTTATTAACAGGCAAATCAATCTTCAGATTAAAAGATTCAGCAAATTATAATACTGCAATTTAAAGGATTTGAGTAAGTTGCATACATTTTTCCCCAGTCTGCACAGAAAACACAATGTATACAATAACCAAATCAGCATTTCCTTGACTTGGTCATCTCTAAAAAATATTTTAAATTGCCTAAATCAAAATCCTGTAATATTGCATTTACAGGGTGGTGAATTGTTACCATGTAAAAGAAAAACAAATGAAAATATTTTCACAAATAATTGTTAATAACAGTCATTAATAATGCTGTACCATACTGTACATTAAAAATCTAAAGTGTATGTGTTTATTATTAGATGTTTTATTGTAAAACAGATAACTTTTGGACCACAGAAAGGTGTGTGCTACCTAAGTGAAAACTTATTAGATAATACCACATTGCCTTCCAGAAATAATGATATGTTGGGGTTGATTTACTAAAGGCAAATTGGCTGTTTGCCTTGCATGGGGAGTTAAACTGTGCAAAGATATTTTCCACAAAGCTTAGTGAAAAATACCCAATCACGTGCCAGGAAAATAAAATAATATTTTGCTTGCACATTATTGGACAATGGAAGTCAACAGAAAGTTACCTCATTCACCAAGCCCCGGTGGAATAGTCCCTTGCAACCTGAAAAGTCTATTTGCCTTTAGTAAATCAACCCTATGAATGCACTAGATGTAAAGAATACCTTGCAAACACTGCAAAACAGAATCTATTTTTAGCATGATGCTTTGTTGTGTCTGGTTTGAAATTTGTAGGTGTAACACACAGTTTTTTTTCTAGAGATCCTACTTACTGTATATCATTATACTCACAAGGCATGATGCACTAAACTTCTTTAAATCATGCATTAAATGCAAAAATGCTTTTTTTGCAATCAATGGCATGCAAACTCTATATAGCTATACTAAATGATAATGATTCCATAAGGTTTTAAATTAGTTCATGCTTAACTACACTCCATCTACAGTGCCTTGAAAAAGTATTCACACCCCTTGAAATTTTCCACATTTTGTCAAAAACGTAAATGTATTTTATTGGCATTTTATGTGATAGACCAACACAAAGTGACACATAATTGTGAAGTGGAAGGAAAATGATTAATAGTTTTCAAACTTTTTTACAAATAAATATCTGAAAAGTGTGGTGTGCATTTGTTTTCAGCCCCCTTTACTCTGATACCCCTAACTAAAATATAGTAGAACCAATTGCCTTCAGAAGTCACCTAATTAGTAAATAGAGTCCACCTGTGTGTAATTTAATCTCGGTATAAATACAACTGTTCTGTGTGGCCCTCAGAGGTTTGTTAGGGACCTGAACAAACATCATCATGAAGGCCAATGAACACACCAGACAGGTCAGGGATAAAGTTGTGGAGAAGTTTAAAGCAGGGTTAGGTTATAAAAAAATATCCCAAACTTTGAACATCTCACTGAGCACTGTTCAATCCATTATCCGAAAATGGAAATAGTATGGCACAACTACAAACCTAGCAAGACATGGCCATCCACCTAAACTGAAAGGCCTGGCAAGGAGAGCATTAATCAGTGAAGCAGCAAAGAGGCCCATGGTAACTCTGGAGGAGCTGCAGAGATACACAGCTCAGGTGGGAGAATCTGTCCACAAGACAACTATTAGTTGTGCACTCCACAAATCTGGCCTTTATGGAAGAATGGCAAGAAGAAAGCCATTGTTGAAAGAAAGCCATAAGAAGTCCCGTTTGCAGTTTGCGAGAAGCCATGTGGGGGACACGGCAAACATATGGAAGAAGGTGCTCTGATCAGATAAGACCAAAATCTAACCTTTTGGTCTAAAAGCAAAACTATGTGTGGCAGAAAACTAACCTTACCCATCACCCTGAGCACACACTATCCTCACTGTGAAACATGGTGGGGGCAGCATCATGTTGTGGGGATGCTTTTCTTCAGCAGGGACAGGGAAGCTGGTCAGAGTTGATGGGAAGATATATTGAGCCAAATACAGGACAATCTTAGAAGAAAACCTGTTAGAGTCTGCAATAGACTTGAGACCAGGGCGGAGGTTCACCTTCCAGCAGGACAACGACCCTAAACATACATCCAGAGCTACAATGGAATGGTTTAGATCAAAGCATATTCATGTGTTAGAATGGGCCAGTCAAAGTCCAGACCTAAATCCAATTGAGAATCTGTGGCAAGACTTGAAAATTGCTGTTCACAAACGCTCTCCATCCAATCTGACTCTCTAGATGTGCAAAGCTGGTAGAGACATACCCAAAAAGACTTTCAGCTGTAATTGCAGTAAAATGTGGTTCTAAAAAGGACTGACTCAGGGGGGCTTAATACAAATGCATGCCACACTTTTCACATATTTATTTGTAAAAAAAAATTGAAAACCATTTATCATTTAACTTCCATGAGAGGTGCGCTTCACAATTATGTGCCACTTTGTGTTGGTCTATCACATAAAATCCCAATAAAATACATTTACGTTTTTGGTAGTAACATGACAAAATGTGGAAAATTTCAAGGTGTATGAATACTTTTTCAAGGCACTGTAAGCACCACAAACCAAAAATGCTATTTAATTCATTTTTAATATTCAAAGCCAACTCACTCATCTATCCATGTCCCTGTGCTTTATTTTTCTGATAAATCACTTTGAAAAGCAGTCCCTAGCATTTCTGGCCATCTTGGGTAAGGGCAAATTATTTCTAAAGCATTTACTTCCTAGAATCCATCTGCTCTTAGCTCAGGTATGCAGGCAGGGGGGTGTGCTTAGCTGAGAAAACTTTTATTCCCTCCTCCTCTCCTGAAGACTCCTGGGATATATCACATCATTTGCCCAGGCCTAGAAACCAGGAAATAACTGAAGAAATGTAAAAAAAGTTTAAAATAAGTAAATATGATATATCTTATCTATTTACTAATGCTAGCAGCATAAGGATAAAAAAAGAAAATGTTGCTTGAAAGAGTGAAGTTGTCCTATCAAATATGATATCTTAATATGCATAAACAAATTGAAATATATTGTGCAATGTTGCAAATCCATAAACTTTTATAATAGCTAATAGTTAATTCATGAAAGTCAAAATAAGGTCCAGTGCTCCCACTTTGCAATCAGAGAAACATACTCAAATCCTATAAAATAATTAGGCCAAGCAATTAGAATGTGCTTGTGAACCCTTGGACTAAAGCACTGATGACTTTCTTTTTTAGGGGTCATAAAACTGTGGTGCGTGCACTGGATTGTCACACATGGTGGAGCAGTGGTGAAATAAGAAGTGGAGAGAGACTTATTTGTGATAGAAGCACTTTTTCACACTGTGGAGTGGGGCTTTTATTGGCTATTGGAATCAGCTTTTACAACTAATTATTTTTATTTGATTTGAGTATGTTTGTAGGATTATATATTTATATATATTTATATGAATAAATTATAACCTCAAATAAATGACAGAGGACTGTGAACTGGAAAACAGTGGTAATATAAAGTTCAGTCATCTTCATAGACACTAGTATATATCCAAAAGTTCACTGGGCTAAAAATAATTTCCTGTAATATGTGTCCAACAATAGTTTTCAGAGAGAATGTTATAACACTCTCACCAGAAGTTAGGACATGATAAATCAATCATAAAGATTTTTCCCTAAAACAAAGAGGAGTTACATTTTTTGCGCATGGGAAGCTATGATGCTGGGTGTTTTTATGTTCTATATTCTCTACAGTGACTTTGCTAGATTGGATTAATTGTTAACTTGGATCCTGGTAAAAGTCTTTTAACTACCGTATTTATCGGCGTATAACACGCGCCGGCGTATAACATGCACCCCAAGTTTAGGAGGGAAGTTTAAGGAAATAAACTTTTAGGAGGGAAGTTTAGAGAAAAAAACTTAAATTTTAAATGACCATCAACGCAGCCTTATCATTGTCCATCTGCAGCCTTGCCCAGTGTCCATCTGCAGCCTTCCCCAGTGTTCATCTGCAGCCTTCCCCAGTGTCCATCTGCAGCCTTCCCCAGTGTCCATCTGCAGCCTTCCCCAGTGTCCATCTGCAGTCTTGTCCAAAAATGCAGCATGATCTTTTAAATTTTTAGCGCTGCTGAGATAGACAGAGCCGGATGTCCTGTGTATTCGGCTCCTCTCAGCTCGTAGTCTCGCCCAGTCCCGTCCCTTGGCCCAGCTCCTATGATGGACACAACACCGGTCCAATGGTGGGACATAAAGGCTAGGAGGCAGGACTAGGCTGACTGCAAGCCAAGCCGAGCCGAGCCGAGCCGAGCCGAGCCTAGCCGAGTACACAGTATAACACGCACCCACGATTTCCCCCTGATTTTAAGGGGAAAAAATTGCGTGTTATACGCCGATAAATACAGTATCTTTATTAATGCTTTTGGTGGACACATATTGAGGTGAATTTTTGGACTAATGTAAATATGAAACATTTCCATTTTTGATAAAGCAATCAACATGTGGCATTATTGCTTTTTTGAACTTTGTCATTGCACAATTCAATGCATTGGCTCATAGACTATTTCAATTAACATTGAAATTATTGTATATAATTTAACACAGCGTTATTTCCCTCAACTACAAATATTTAGGACAGGCAATTGGAAATTGTTATTCAGAAACAAAATGCCTATTTCTACGTATCTGTCCAAAATTTGAGCCCTGCATAAATTATAATAGTCCTTAAGTGATGATGATTTACACATTTCACAAAAAATACTTTAAATGGACATCTGGCTGACAAAAAAAAAATATCCAACCCTGGGTGGCCCAAACAAGTAAATACAATAGTAAAATCATGTAATCAGTTTTAGTAATCAGATTAAAAAAAACAAACCCATAATAACCCAACAGGGAATACAGAACAATAAGTAAATCTAGTTTCAGTCAATTGCATCTGCTGTTTTTTCAGGAAGAATATTCTTTTGCTAGTGAATGAAGGTTCAGCAAGAAAATTGATGTGCAGCAGGGAGACTTGGACATTGATGTAGGAGTCTCATGAGATATTCAGTTGTCTTAAAAATGATAAATCCTATTTAAAAGTATTGTTGCCGTATTTGCTAGTGAAAGTGTTATTCCCACAGGATCAGGAACTGAAGGGCCACCCACACAGATAACTATTCTCAATGAACAATCCAAATCTTCTCCAATAAAATACAGATCAGTAAGCACATCTGCCTATCCATAAAGTCATCTCATCCTGACTAGGTGAACAGGTCAGCAGAAATTGGAGGAGATCTTCAAGGAAATTGCACGGCATAAAAATAAAGTTTATTAAAGCAAAGAGAAAATTACGTTACATGGGACATAAATAATTGCTTAAAATCCTATAGTCAAATCACAGTGTTCTTAAAAAGCATCATTGTCATATGCTAGTGATGCAGTCTCTTAAATGTGAATTCTAAAGCTGAAAATAAATAAATTGTGAAGCACATTGTTTTGCACAGCAATAATAGCAAAAATAAGCAGAAATGCTTTGACTGGGATTTAAGTATATAACTGATATACATTGTACTGTATATTTTCCATCTACCGGTAACTTTTTTTAAGCTTCACCCTATTACCATAAATTGTGGAATCAAGTGTATGATTTAAAATTGTACACTTTATTGGTAAAGCCAGCTAAAAAGTTGAGGTAATGAAGACAACAGGTAAGTAAAGATGCAGCTTTCAGATTCCAGTTGTCAATGTTCTAGTGCAGGTTGAAAAAAACATATGCACTTGCTTTGGAAAACACTTCCATGCTAAAAATGTATCTCTTGGAAAAAACAGAACATATCCAGTACATCTCTGCAATACATGCATGTTTTCTCCCCACCTAGTCCAACTGAGAAGTTGTAGTCCAACAGGGGAGAATTCAGTCAGGGCTGACAATACTGTATGGGATTTCAGTGCTGCAGCGGTAGTGCTGTAAGCTTACTACAGGAAGTTAGGCACTCACTGGATTTCAGGCAGGATCAACCAGTATTTTTATGTACTTAAAAAAACTATTTTTGTCTATGTTTTATCCAAGAGGTTTGATAAATGAAATGATGTTGCAGCCTAATCAAATGCTAACAGTTTCAAGTATAACTGAGATAATAACAAAATACATGATAAAAACATTTACAATCCCTGATCCTCTTGTGGCCCTTCTGAACCGCTGCTCAGAGTTACATTGACTCAATTCAAGTTAATATTGCATGTTACTATGGCTGGAAAGCAAACCATAGCGAAAGCTTGTAAATCCCCCTCACTCAATGTAGTTGAAACTAAGAATAGGGTTACGCAAGCTATGGTTCATGTGAAATTTAAAGCAGTTTTATTAGATAGAGCCACAAAGTATACAAAAATTTGTCAGCCATGGGTGGACCACTATCTTTCTTCACACTTTGATGCCTCTTTACTGTTCCCATGCTAACAATTGCTCCAGTTGACTCCATTCTGCCCTTTTGACTCTTTTAATCTTGCTTCCCAGCAGACCTTTCGGGACTCCCACTCTCCTCACCCTTCTATCCTTCCCTCCTCTATTCTTGTTAAATCCTAAGCAGCCTGGGTTTCTCAGATTGCTGCTCATTTTGCTTTCCCAGCATTTAGATATGCTCAAACTTGCACTTGACCATCTCATCTTATGGTATGTTGCTACCTGCTCTAACAGGATTCTTTATAGTATGTTGACCTTGGTTACCGATGCTCGTCTGAGCTCCCAATCTTCATTTTAATGTTTTATTTTATTGTCATTTTATTGCTTCTTTGCCCCTTGTTGTCTTATGATGTTCCATTACATTGTATTGTAGCTAGGTCACTAGCCATAATACTGGCTGTAATCTTTGTAACCCATGTGGCTTGTTACTGACATAATTCAATAATCATATTGAACAAGAAAAACATCTACAACATTCATTATATGTACAGTAGCTTATTTATTATTTATGGAGCCACAGCAAAGGAAGAGTGTAAACTATAAACCCAATGTATGGTTGCTTTGAAAGGATAGTGTTACTGTAAAAGGTCATTGGTATGATAAACACGTCCTCAAGAAAATCATGTTCATCTTACCTCTTGGTGTTTCTTACCATCTTGAGGCTACAGAACTGAACACACAGTAAGTCAAGCGTATCAACAGTTGTAAATTGTTCCCCATAAAGCAATCCTACACTTTCAGAAGGAAATATTTACTTACTGCAACAATAGAAATCTAGACTTTGTGTGTAGAATTTAGCAAATCAGTTTTAGGCACTCATTATTTAATGAGAATCTGTTCTTATTTTATTATGGGGATTAAGAAAATTTGGCAGTGTGTGTGTGTGCATATGTAGTAACATAATTAATGGCTTTTGCAAAGCATGTTTGGAACATAAAATGAGCAGCCAAACAATATGAATAGACTAAACTTAGCTAACCTAATAACCTTACATAAAATTGATATATAAGATGTAGACAAGGCCTCAAATGGAATTCCTCCAGTGTATTCTTAGTTTTGATGGATTTGTACTGAAATGCTATGCTTATGGCCGAAGACAGCAAATAAAAAGCATTATCAGGAAAATGTGAATAATAAACATTTTGAGATGGGTTTATGAGCTGCTATAAAGAGGTTGTGTTTGGAAGGCTCCTAAAAACTTAAATAAAGAAAAGCACTTTTTACAACTGAGCACCATAGCAAAACAGCACAAGCAGGTTAGAGTTAGTGATTCTGGTTTGCATATTTGCTTTCTGCCAAAATGATTTGTATGCTGTAACTCCGGCTGTGCATTTTAGAGTATAACTAAAGGCAAAACTTTTTTTTTAGTTTTGGATAGAAGGGAGATGGATTAGAACACCTGGCAGTTTGTATTGCTGTCTGTTTCCCTGTTAATTAGATTCACCCCCTCTATTTGTACTGTTTACCGTTATCATTAAAAGAGAAAGTAAAAGGAAATCCAAAATTTTGGGTTGTCCCCAGAAAAGTAATATAGGGGGAATCTTCCAATGGAGACACTACTTCTGGTGACCTGGGGGGGGGGATTTCCTTTATTTTGCAGGGATTTCCTCTGACTTCCTGTTTGGCTATGGAACAGCAAGTGAAGGAAAATCTCCGCAATGCGAAACAGATGGCATTATAATTATAACCCTCCCTTGCTCTATCCAAAATGAAGAAAAAACAAAAAACAAAACAGCTTTGCCTGTAGTTCTACTTTAATAGAATTCATTTATAGGTAAAGATTTGTTTATTTAAAAACATATTCTGCTAAGGAAAGGAACATGAATATTTAGTAAATGTTCTGTGAACAAGTAATAAATATGTTGCATGCATTTTGTTTCATAAAAAAAAAGATAAAAACAAGCAAAAAAGGCCAAGTAGATTGGAAAGCATATCTTTAAATCTGGCTAATTAGTGTGTGTGTATGTGAAAGTAAAAAACAACTGGTTAGTTAGCATCACCCTGTAGAGTGCTTTGTAGAGAGAGCTCCCTACTCTTTGGGATCAGAGGTGCCATTGCATTAGACCACATAACGGGGGTCCTGGCTATTTTTATTTTTTTTTTTTGCCTACAATACACAAAAAAATAAGGATGATGTGTAGTGTTGTTGGAAGAGGGGGTAGAGATGTATATCCTTTAAAAGAAGGAATAAATATACAATATACATGGCTGGGGTAAGGTACAGTTATGCAGCTGGTATCGGTACATATTCTGTGCATACACTATATTAAAAATGGAAGGGGGTTAGAGCATCCAGCAAAACCAAGTATCCCTGCCATTTTCTTTCCAATAATGTTTATTGAAATTTTCAAATAGAAATATACAGTATACACTCCATAAGTTTTTGAAGAATAGAAACATATCTCTCGGCCAACATGGCCTGTGGAAATTATACAGATAGATAAATGATATCATCTCTACTATCTCTGCATGAAGTGGACAAGGCTATCTGGCTGTTCTCTTCTGATTCTGACCATTTCCACTCACATACAGATTTACGTAAAATATAAGATGTCATACATTCGGAGAAATAGCTGTCCTTCTATATATATTCATTGTTTCTAGAACGATCTCTACATCATTTGTACACATATTGGAGAGAAGGCGACGTACCAGGGCCCTGCCCAGCCACCCCCTTTGGGAACTCACTGTGGATGGAAGGACCCCAGACGCACCCCCCTCCGGCTCAGAATCCATAAACCTTATGCCACATCTTGGACTTTCTCATGAAGTACCAGGCTATCGATATTAAACAATAACTTGGAAATCCTGCAATAAAGAGGAGAGGGAAAGAGAGAAAATAGGAGAGAGATGAAAGAGAGAGGGTGGGGAAGGGGGGGGGTTTGAGTGCACCCCTGTAGATCTTGATTAGGATCCATTAACCTCTCATAAACCCGTAGACATGTAGGTCAGCCACGGTTCCCAAATTTTATCAAAGGCTGGTTGTTTGTCTAATAAAATTGCTGAAAGTCGTTCATTAATCATTATCCACATTAGTTTCGCTTTCACCAAGTCAAAGGAGATTAAGGACTTTCTCCAAGACCTAGCAACCACAATCCTAGATGCTGTAAAAATGAAGGAAATGAGTTTCTTTGTGTGCCCCGGTACCCCATCCACTTGGCCCCCCATCAACGCCTGTTGTGGTGATTTGGTTAGATTCACTTGTGTGAGTGAGTAAATAAAATTATAGATGCGTATCCAAAATCGTCTGACTTTAGGGCAGGTCCACCATATATGATATATTGTGCCTTCTTTACCACATCCCCTAAAACATAGCGGGGAGGCATTGGGAACATATATCACAATTCTCGCCGGAACCATATACCACCGTAATAGGACTTTATAATTCGCCTCTATCAGGGAGGTATTTATATAAGCTTTTGAGGCGGCATGTGCCATTCTAAACCATATGTCCATATCTAGTGTTACTTCTAAATCCTGTTCCCACTTTTGCATACAAAATCATTTTTCCATCTTAGAGGTCAATATACTGTATATTTTGGATATGTGGCCTGTATGCTTATCGAAAGATCTGCACAGATATTCCTTTGAGGTGAAAGTCGTGATGTCAGACTTACGCTGTAAAGTCTTTAGGTAGTGCACTCTGAAGATAATGATAATATTCTGTATTGGGTAATTGATGTTTTTCTATGAGATCTTGTTTCGATAAGATACCTCTATGGCCGCACATATCTGCAATACGTATCAAACCCTTGTTGGTCCACCATGAGAACCTGTGAGGATTAAGACCCGGGGTGAAATCTGGGTTACCCGTTAATGGGGCTAAGGGATAATGACTGGAACAAAAAGCAAAAGGCTTCTGCAATCTGTCCCATGCATCCCTGCCATTTCAATCACTGATTTGCAGTATGAAGTAGAGATATGTCTATGCTCCAATCCTAGATGACTTTGATTTATTTGTAAAGCACCAACAATTTTAAGCAGCACTTTACGTATATCGTACATACACATCAGTCCCTGCCCTCAAGGAGTCTACAATCCACAGCCCCTACCACACGTGTATACATATAGATATTAGGACCAATTTAGATAGAAGCAAGTAACTTAAAAGCATGTCTTAGGGGTGTAGAAGGAAACCCCCACACAAACACAGAACATGCAAATGTTATGCAGATAGCATCCTGGTTGGGATTTGAACCCTATTGTTGCAAGCTAGGAGTGTTATCCATTAAGCCAATGTATTACACACACTTACATATTTATATGTATAATACCTGAGATGGTAAAAGGGTGTAACCATTTGTTGACATTAAACATTTTAAGTTAACCCTCAGTATATGACCATACACTCTTAAGCAAATTTTTGCTTAAAAAACAGTAATGCCCTGTAGACACAGTCGGACATTGATCAGACATTCCGACAACAAAATCCATGGATTTTTTTCGACGGATGTTGGCTCAAACTTGTCTTGCATACACACGGTCACACAAAGTTGTCAGAAAATCCGATCGTTCTAAACGCGGTGATGTAAAACACGTACGTCGGGACTATAAACGGGGCAGTAGCCAATGGCTTTTGTCTCTTTGTGCGTCAGATTTGTGTACACACGATCGGAATTTCCGACAACGGATTTTGTTGTCGGAAAATTTTATAGCAAGCTCTCAAACTTTGTGTGTTGGAAATTCCGATGGAAAATGTGTGATGGAGCCCACACACGGTCAGAATTTCCGACAACAAGGTCCTATCACACATTTTCTGTCGGAAAATCTGACTGTGTGTACAGGGCATAATTCTTTGTGACTCATATCTATAAAACCATCTCCATGTGCAGATCATAAAAGGTGCTTTAACAGACAGAAGTATTTTGGAATGGGGGGGGGGGGGGGGTTATCCTTGATAGCCCATTCACAGCACTAGTCTATATTTATAGGTGTAGCCATTAAGACTGCTTACTATATTGTAATACATGTTCGATCTGTCAAAGTGATTACTAGATAGATAGATAGATAGAGAGAGAGAGATACACACGTGTACACACACCCATACACTGTTTTTCTTGCAACTTGAAACATATGTATTCATGAAATAAAGTTAAGTGGATACATTTTGTTTACTTATTTTTCTTACTGATAGATATCTATTTTCACATATAATTTTTTATCACAGGCTATACATCAATTCAAATTTACAGTAGACCTTTATGAATTATGCCTGGAATATATTCTGCACTAAAAACGACACAAGAGGGTGCTGCAGCATTTTAAACGTAATCTTGAACTATAGCTGACTTTTCCCCTCTCTTGTTATCTATGAGAAGCCTTCATAATGTATAAGGTTTCAGTAATTCACGATATGCAGGCTGATGAACAACTTTTGGCTCCGTAGATTTCCGATCTGTTAAAGCTGATAGATGACGACAGGGAGTGGAAGTCTTGTATGTGCAGGGCAATGTAAGTCATTCTAGCAGTATTGAAGAATGTATAAAATATATACAACATTAATGTGCAAAATATGTGAAATCTCACCAAATATCAGTGTAGAAATGTGGACAGAAGAATGAACGGGTGAAAAAATTATCCAATAGTGAGTGAAAATCCCTTACTATTAATCTGATAGTGCTGCTGATCCATTCATTCATAAAACTTGATTTATAAATACCACTTACTCTCCTTCCTCCACTGCAAAATAAAGAGGAGGGATTTCCAATGTAAACACTGTCATTCATTCATTTACGCAGATCTGTGAATGATTGAATGAACAGCAAGTCCCATCTGCCAGCATGGCAGGCTGCTTGTAGTTCTCAATGAACTGAGAGGGCGCTGATGAGCTCCCTCGTAGTTCATTACTCTTCCTGCACTTCAGTAACTGTCTGACCGTATGGGAGGTATAGGCAGACAGCTGTACCGTGATCTGCTGATAATGAGTGCAATGCTCTACAGGCTTCTGAGAGAAAATATAATAAATGCACACATTTTTACTTTAAAAAAAAAAAAATGCACAAATCCTTTTTTTACTTTTAAAGTGAACTTAGCAGGGACCAGCCAAATTTCAATCCATCTATGACCTTTCCAATTTGAGAGGAGTTGATATAATGATCAACTCCTCCCAAACGTGAATGTTGGAAAAGAAAATTTCACTCAGCACCACAGCCAATTGGCTGCAGTGCTATAGAGTACTATTTATCTCCACTCATTCAGTTATTTTGTTGTAAAGAAAACCATATACCGAAACCTGCTCTATAGATCTTAATCAGATATTGAAGGCCATTTTACAAATCAGTGGCATGTTATAAAAACCTCTTGGGCCTGTTTCATATAAAATGCCATGCTAGACTAAATTTCCAATATTACAAGATAAAGGTTGAGTTTTATAGCAGTTACATGTGACATGGATTGTTCAAGGGCTTCTAAATACCATTTGCATTTTGTTCTCCCTTACTATTATCCACAATAAATCAAACTATATTTGTATCCCTGAAGAGGCATGAATGGTTGGCATGCACTGATTTTCCGTTTTTCTGAAACATTGCCTGTCTACCAAAGCAGTGCTTCTGGCATTGTCCAGTGACCACTTTGGTTGTCTTTTTGTTTTGCTTGGCTTTAGTTACATTTTTCCTGTGGTTTCTGTGGCTGCTCCGATCAAGCAGTGTGGTCCCTCAGCATGCTAGAATGGACTCTTTGATTTTGAGCCAGGCCACTGTGCTTCATGAAGGCCAAATACAATGTACTTCAAACTCAGCCTGTCTACCTAGCTCTTGTCTCCTTTAGTTGTTAGATGTGGTTTTACATCACTGTTCAAACATGTTCTATGCTCACTTGTACAACTCCTACCACAGAACTGGATGTCCCAAGTCCAACAAAAAAAGCTTCCACTCTTTCTTCACCTTGCATCTTTTAAAGAGTTTACTTAGAATTGTTGGTACATGCACCTCTAAATATGTCCTAATATGTCTCCTTATGAATAACAATCTCTCTCAATATTTTATTTTATTATGTCTCAGGGATCCAATGTGATGTTGCAATTGCTTTTCATGTGCATTCTACACCAGTAGGTATGACTGATAAATGTGTGTCCTGGGCTCAGAATTGGTCCAAATTAGGGGCTCTTCTCATGATGTGCTGTCAAAAACGAAGTTTTTTGATTCTTCTATTGATTGGATTCAGTAGTTTAGGGGTTGGAGTGGGGCATGGCAGTAATAAAATTACTATTGGTGTTATACAATAAAACTCCATAGCAAAAATATTATAGGATTTACTATTCTTATTAAATAGTATCCCAATGACGTTTTTTAAAAACACTTCCGCATGCTAAGTACTTTAATTTTTCTCTGGTACAGACGACTGAGCTGTATATATAGTACAAAGACATAGTATACATTCATATAGGGCAAAATTGTTTTTTGTACTCTTTCTTATGCAGCCCACCTTTCTGAGATAGGAAGAGAAACACTTCTAACTTAAAGCAGTATTAAACCCAAAACCAAAAATGTATTGTATTGCAGCTTACAAACCATTAGATGTGGTGGCTGCATCCGATTTCTTTTCTTTGGCTCTGTTTTCACATGGTGATTTGGCCAGTAACACACATCCTGTATTAGGGAGACACAAGTCTTGAGGAATAAGCACAGGAGGCACAGCAGACAGCAGCATTAGTCTGGGGGGAGGGTAGTGGTAAATGTTTTAGATACACTAACAAATTGAAGCCAAACTCCAGCTCACACAAATCAGTTACAGAAAACAGTTTTTTTCCCTTTGGATAAAGGTTATACATGAATAAATTCAAGCTGATCATTTTGTCACCTCTGCCAGTGTTTAGTGGTTTGTTTTATCCTTTAAACTGATACATTCTGCTGGAGAGCTTGTGCTTATGAAAAACAACATACTTGTCTGGATCACCAGATTAAAATAGAAGAAAGAAAACCTAAAAAGGTAACTAATTCAGTCATCACATCTAAGAATTGGTAAGCTGCAATATAATAGTTTGCTTTTGGGTTTAATACTACTTTAAACATTACAATGATGCGATTGCCAAACTCTTATGCTGCGTACACACGATTGGATTTTCCAACGGGAAATGTTGGATGTGAGCTTGTTGGCGGTAAGTCTGACCGTGTGTATGCTCCATCGGACATTTGTTGTCGGACTTTCTGCCAACAAATGTTAGCTAGCATGTTCTCAAATTTTCCGCCAACAAATGTGTGTTGTCGGACTTTCTGATCGTGTGTACACAAGTCCGTCGGACAAAAGTCCAAAGTACAAACACGCATGCTCGGAATCAAGGACGAGCCGGAAGCGCTCGGTCTTGTTAAACTAGCGTTCGTAATAGAGATATTACATCGGCTCGCCATATGTCTTGTACGACACTACGTTCGTAATTGTTGACCAACATTTGTGTGACCATGTGTATGCAAGACAAGTTGGAGCCAACACCCTTCAAACAAAATTCCATGGTTTTGTTGTCGGAAAGTCTGATCGTGTGTACGAGGCATTAGAAATACTGTATGTCTGTCAGTTTAAACACATTCTTTTTGTGCAAATTTTCTTGCCTGTACACTCAATTATATTGGTCACCGCTAGCAGTAAAAACATTATAAACCGCCTAAGGAAATTGTGAGGGACTTATACTTTAAAGATATTTAAGAGGTATGCATTCTGCTTAGACAATTCGTTGTAGAGCCAGAGAGTTGTGGGCCCTACTTTACTGTTTCAATGGCCATATGTACACCATTAACTATTTAGACTACAGGTATGCTAGCAAGAGCAACTACACTGATTCCCAATAGTGGGGAAAATTGTTTGCCTATGCATTCAAAATGATGGTTGTCATGCTGATCCAATGGCTTTAATGTTTTCTTAGTACCTGATCAAGAATATATCTGCACAGCATCGGGACTATGCAGGGCTTTTTTTCTCAGAAAATAGGTGCAGATACTCCCCCTTTCCGGGTCACCCCTTGTCTCCACTCCCTACACACTCCCAGTTTACCCCTTTCAGAGAATACAGAACCAAGTATTATTTTATGTTGCTAATTGTATTGAATGTATTAATGATAATAAAAGCAGTAAAACTGATCCCCTACGGTCAGTAACAATAGGTCCCTTCCCAGCAACATAAGACCTTCCCTAGCAACAATGGATCCCCAGCAGCCACCAACAACAGACCCCCCCAACAGACCCCAGTACCCTTTGCCATTGCATACATTCAGTGCTGGAAGTTCCGGAACTGTGTTCCTCCACGTTCCCACTGAAAAAAAGCCATGGGACTATGTAAAATATGTTTTTAATAAACCAACACCTACAAAAAACATGCTTGTGTTGATAACCATATAAATAGCGCACAGTGCTGAAAATGACACTAAATAAATACTCTAAAAATTGTACAAATATAATAAGAAATAAAACCACAGATACCCACACTAAATAGAATCTTAAATAATACCAATGATGGTAAAAGTTGAAGCTGCTGGCACAAATCTCCTGGCACAAAGACAATCAAAATGACATAAATCACAAGTGCAGAGTTAAAAGCTAGAAAAAAGTCCCAATATTAAAATGATGAAACATCTCCACATGAACAGTCCAATGGGTGTAAGTCCACACAAAGAAAGTGCTGAGAAGAATCTGTCACCAAGAGGAAAAAGTTCACACTGACTCTTACCCCAGTGAATGGACCACTTAGTCAAAAGCAGTCAAGCACGCTTAAGTATCATCCATTTGGATATCGCCATACATATGGAGAGATAGATTGTATGAACACTAGTAGGATCTTCCTTCGGCAGACTCTCATCGCATCAGGACATCATGGAAATAGGCATGAAAAACTTCATTGCGCAGTATTACTGACAGTACTGTATTTAAAGTAAAAAGCCACAAACATCACAGTAAAAAGCACAAAAAAATCCAATATAAATGATCAATGCTTCCATCCAGTATAATGGCCGACTGTCAAGCTTGGCAACATCATATGACCCGACTCCTTCCACTGAGTTTCGACGTAAGCAGACATCATCAGGGCCATGGTTACATATACAAGAGTCGCCATATATATGCTATAAGCCATAAATGGATTAGATAACAAATACTGGTGTTCCAGAAACCGGAAGTAGAAACCACCAGTGTGAGACAGAAAGTGACGCATTTGCCTTCCACCTGGAGAAAATAGGGTGTTTCAACAGTTTCCTGACAAAGACTGCCTGTCAAATATATTAGCATTTAAAAGCATGAAAATAAATGATTCATAAAAAAAATATTAACAATGTAATTGCGTATGATAAGTGCAAACAGTGCTACTAAACATTAACCTCCAGTTTTTTATCAAAAATCTCCGTACTTGCACATTTGACTCTTACTTATGACAGATACATGACTCATTTCCATATTCTTCCCTTGCTTTACTGATGAACACTAATGCCCTGTACACACGGTCGGACATTGATCGGACATTCCGACAACAAAATCCATGGATTTTTTCTGACAGATGTTGGCTCAAACTTGTCTTGCATACACACGGTTCCACAAAGTTGTTGGAAAATCCGATCGTTCCGAACGCGGTGCTTAAAACACGTACGTCGGGACTATAAACGGGGCAGTAGCCAATAGCTTTCATCTCTTAATTTATTCTGAGCATGCGTGGCACTTTGTGCATCGGATTTGTGTACACACGATCGGATTTTGTTGTCGGAAAATTTTATAGCCTGCTCTCAAACTTTGTGTGTCGGAAATTCCAATGGAAAAAATCCGATGGAGCCCCCACACGATCGGAATTTCCAACACACGATCCGATCATACTTTTTCCCTCGGAAAATCCAACCGTATGTACAGGGCATAATTGTTCACTGTATGAAACACATTTACTATTTTCCTTCTCTATCCACATAATATGTTTTTATTATATTGATATTTTATTACTCCTTTGTCACATTTAGCTCTGGGGATTTATTTTGTCATCCTATTCCCAAACCAGATTGTACTTCAATCTGTAACATATAAATAAGATAACATCTTAGCATGTAGACCTTGGGGGGTAAGTTACAACATAATGAGTAACTGGGATACTTGATATTCTATTTAAAGGACCAAGATTTCATTTGCGTGTATTACCTCTTAATATTAGCTATTTGTGATCATAGCCTAGACACTGGGTATGGAAATTTCCAAACTAACTCTGGGAATTCACTTTACTTATAACATTTAATAAAGTCTCCTTTTACACCCTGGGGCTGTCAACAACCTGGGCTGTTGGTGCTGAACTGTGCTGTGTTTCTGACTTTGTGTAGCATCCATGACCATTAGTAGACAAAGGAACATTGGCGCTCAGCATAAAACATTTCATATAACTTTCCACAGGTGAGAAAATAGTACCTGCCAGTTAACAGAGAGAGTATGTGCTCATAGATTTCTGCTAAGAGGAGTAAGATTTATTTACTCTTGGTATTGAATTAAATGTGGTATGCAGGGGAAATAAACAACAACAAGTTAGAAAGCAGATGTTTACTGTATATTGTAGGTCTATTATACAGAGCTAGACAGAGTTGGGTTGCTAAGGGCTACTCTATTGCCGCGTACACACGATCGCACATTCCGACAACAAAATCCATGTTTTTTTTCTGACGGATGTTGGCTCAAACTTGTCTTGCATACACGCGGTCATACAAATCTTGTCAGAAATTCCGCCGAACATCAAGAACGTGGTGACGTACAACAAGTACAACAGCACCAGAAAAGGGAAGTTCAATACCAAGTGCGCCACCCTTTGGGCTCCTTCTGCTATTCTCGTGTTAGTAGAAGTTTGGTGAGAGACGATTCGCACTTTTTCAGCCTCGCGCTTTTCAGATCGTTACTGCTTTTCAGTTTGTGCTTGTGGGTTCGTATCTGGTTTTCAGTGTGTGTAGTCAGTTTGCATTTGTTTTTCGTGGCATATTATTATAGTACGTATTTGATTTACAGTGTATTCTTGTCTGCTGGTTTCTGATTTTCAGCTCGCTCTTCTCACGCCTTTCTGTTTTTCAGTGCTTTCTGTTAGTTCGTTCTGACCAGCCGACCGTTTTAAAGCCATGGCTTGATGTTGGGGTTCTTACTTTGATCCAAGCCCAGTCCATGAACAGGGCGGGGAGGAGTTCATGGACGAAGAATTGGTTGCTCCAGCGTGACCAATTCTCTCATATGCCTTTGTTGCGGGAGATCCGTGAGAATAATCCTGATGATTTCAGGAATTATCTCCGGATGAAAGACCCCGTCTTTCACCGTTTGTTGGCTTTGCTGTCCCCTTATATTAGCAGGCAGGACACTTGCATGCCACAAGCCATCACTCCTGAGCAGAGGCTAGTCGCCACGTTGCGGTACTTGGTGACGGGGAGAAGTGTGCAGGACATCAAGTTCTCAACAGGCATCTCCCCCCAGGCTCTGGGGATCATTATTCCAGAGACCTGTTCTGCCATCATACAGGTCCTGCAGAAGGACTATATTAAGGTAAGATGTCTCCTTTAACATCACATTCTATGTATTTAATGTTTGCTAATGTATTGTATTTATTTCATCATTCCCTAATTACCATGATTGTAATATGCTGTGAATGTCTCCTTTGTTCTCATGCTTGCTGGAAGTGTTTAAACTTCCTTTTTTGTCCTTCATGCATATTTGCCTTCACTTACCTCCCCAGCATGCTATCCTTGGCCCATACACACCTAGCCTAGTCAGTTAACAATGTATTTTGTCAGCTCCATAGTAGTGCTTTACCCCAAACACCCCCTAAAATGTACAAATGTTATTTGTGTGCTTAAATTCATGCATAGTGCCAGAGGCTTTTTGGGGGGGTCCCAAACTCATTTTGAACCCTCCCTCCCCCCAACCTCTAAGTCAACAGATACCAATCCTCCATCTGCTGACTTTGCCAAACCCATACACACTATACCTACCTCTTTTGTGGACATATTTATGGATGATTTCACCAAAGCATGCAGTGCAAGGGCCTACCTGAATACTTTCAAATGGTACTGTTTCAAGTGTTGTTCTATTATCTTGATAGGTAATTGTAGAATGTAAAAATGTGCTTCAATTTGTACAGTGTGTATTCATTTTTTTGTATTATGACACTTCTTACCTGTCCAGTGGGCTGCCAATAGTGTAAGTAAGGGGGGCTAGCCAAAGTTACCAAAGTTAAACACATTATTTATGCATTCAGCTCTCAATGAAGTGGAGAGGGTTACCTGTCCAAAACATACCCCCCCTAAAATTTTTACAATGGGCCATCAGAGAGGGTGAGGAATCTGATAAGTGTACCTTATATTTTTGTCTTTAAATACTCCTTAAAATAAATGTTAATACTGATGTTGGCCAAGAATGTTTGTGTCTAATCTGCCTGCAATGTTATGTGCAAAAGTACTAATTTCTTTATTTTTGTTTGACTCCACAGTTTCCTTCAACGCCACAGGAATAGCAGACTGTGGCTTCCCAATTTGCCCAGCGGTGGGACTTTCCCAACTGCGGAGGGGCAATAGATGGGAAACACGTCCACATCATCCCACCCCTCAACTCAGGGTCATACTATTATAATTACAAGGGGTTTAATAGTATAGTGAATAGTGAAGTTGGCGGTGGTGTCGGCGACCTACGAGTTTCTGTATGTGGACGTGGGGAAAAATGGCCATATGTCGGATGGTGGAGTCATCGCCCACACAGAGTTTTACAGATGGCTCCAGAATGGCAGCTTGGGCTTCCCACCTCCGGAAGACAATGTGGAAAGACTCCCGTTTGTCTTTGTCGCGGATGAAGCATTTGCGCTGGGGGACTATCTTCTGCGGCCATTCCCAATGTGGACCCTCAACCCGGACCAGAGGGTTTTTAATTACCAGCTGGCCAGAGCCAGAAGAGTGGTTGAAAATGCCTTTGGAATAATGGCCAACTGGCTCCGCCTATTCCTCACTGCTATTAATATGGCGGAATATAAACTCAATCACATAATTCTTGCATGGTGCATTTTACATAACTTTTTGCGCAAAAATGCAACCAACTATGTGGCCTCAGTTGGGGCTGAGGCCGGCTTATTACCGGATCCAACAACACTTACGGCTCTTGAATCTGGCCCTCCTGGCTTGCGCCCATGAAGTTCGCCAAAAGTATCTAGAGTACTTTGCGGGTAAGGGGACCATTGATATGCCAGAGAATATGTAAACATTTTAAAAATTAATTTTTATTTTAGAAAATTAAATAATATTTCCTTTGATTTACTGCTTGTGTTTCTTTTAGCTGTCTCCTAGGTTATCCAATGTGCTTTTTTTGTTGGCCATTTTCTTCAGCAGTGCAAACGGCATTTATTTGATACATGAGGTGACAATCTCTTCTTCAGCAAACTATTATGTTGTGGGTCTGCTACACACACACCTTGTTTTTGTTGTTAATTTATGTAATGTATTACTGCTATAAATATTCATCGTTTTCAGCACCATGAATTAATTTGTGGGAGTCATGAAAATGGTGTGATTGTGGCAAATTATAAAGCACTGTGGGAGTTATTTACTAAAGGAAAATCCACTTTGTACTCCAAGTGCACTGCAAAAGTGCACTTGAAACTGCAATGAAAGTGCACTTGTAGTGCAAAGTGGATTTGCCTTGAGTAAATAACCCCCATTGTCACTGTAAACACCAACTTAGTACCAAAACTGCTATTGAGCATTGAAAGAAGAAGCCACATATTGTTGAGCATAAAACAATACACAACTTAGGAACTTACAAAGTTCAACTTTGAGAAATTGAAGGCAATATCAGACATTAGTATGTCCAAACTGTGTTGATATTGCCTTCATCAGATGGGGTGATGTCACCGCTGTGAAAGCTAAATTTTGAAGATGCACACAAATTGAGAGTCAAAATGGGGATTTCTCTCCTGATCCCATGCCTAATGTCAACATGTGCTAGCTCCCATAATGGGGGATCAATGGATGTGTTTTAGGGGTGCAACCCCTTCCTGTCACCTACTTGAGTTGCGAGGAAGGGGTTGCACTCACAAAACGCTTACATTGATATCCCGTGATGGAAGATAGCACATGTTGACACACTGTGTGCATCTTCAAAATTTGGCTTTCAATATACTTCAAAAAAGTTACAAAAATATTTAAAATATTAACAAATGTAAACATTTTGGTGTGTTTTAGATTCTGCCTAAAACACCAATGATGTTTTTGAGTCTTTTTTCCACATCATTGATGTCTTCCTTTATCTTCTGTAAATCACTATTGCACACTATGATCTCCCTGATGAGGATTTGTGCACTTGCATTTGTGAAGTGAGTTTCTTCTTCCTCAACATCCACATCACCTAAAATTAAAAAACACACCATGTATTATAAATATGCAGGCATACATCTATTACCTGAAGCTGGGGTCTCAGACACTCACTTGTTGTGGTCACTATTTCGCCCACTTCATAAACCTCTCCTTCCTCCATATCCTCAGGTTGTGGTGTGGGGATTTCCTTTTCTTTAGGAGGTGGGGGGTCCCTGGTGTCCTCTGATGTCCCAAGTCTTTTCTCCCCTATGTGAATAAAAAAAAGGTATACTTAGCACACAGATATTTGAGGGCAGAAGTAGGAATCTGAAACATTGCTTGGAAGTGTCGTATAATTGTCTGTTTTGGCAGAGTTCCAAGCTGAAGACATATTTTTTACAATTTTTAAAGCTGGAATACTTACCTGTTTTGTACAAATTTCACACATGGAGACACCCTAGTATCCACTGGAGCACCTGTGTGGAATACCCTAAAAAGTTTGTTCTGGTGTCCCACAGTATTGCACCTGCGTCCAGATGTGTAAACAGCTGCTGAGTGTCCTCTACTTACACTGAATCAAGTTTACATTTCATTCTAATACAAACCCATCTAGACAACAATGTCATAAACTTCTTTTAATACAAATAGGCCAGAACAAATATAGTTAACTGGCATCTTCCAAAAAAATCGTATTAGTGAGCGAACAAACGATGTTTACTACGAACGATTACTTTGCCCACGAACCTGAAATTTGCCATTTTAAACTGTACAACAGTAAAGAAAAGCACATGGAGCAGCATGGAAGTAATAATAATAATAGGAACACATGACAAATACTTACTTTTTAGAAGCAGTTTCCTGATCTTTCTGTAGTGATCCTGCTCCCCCAATTTGAGGTCTGACCAACGTTTCACCAATTGCTCCTTGGATCGTTGTACCCCAAAATTCCTGTGCAGACTTTTCACAAATTTAGTCATGATCTTGGCCTTTCTCACATTTGGGTTTGGGTACGGTCAATACTTCCCATCATAGTCGGCCCTCTTCAAGATGTCCACCATCTCCACCATCTCTACAAAGGACATATTTGAGGCCTTAAATCTCCCCCGGGATCGGGACGTTCGTGGCTCTAGGCTTTCGTTGTTGCTGCTGTCTGCATGCACTTGTTCTTTCTCCGCCATGTGCTCTCCCACTGCACCGAAAGAAAAGGGGTGGGGAATAGACTAGAAAGAATGTCAGGGGTGGGCGGAATACGATCTGTGAGCGGAGGAAGGAGTAGCGAAAGCGCCGATCGTTCTAACGAAGGTACAATTTTAACTCGGTGTATCAGTGGCCTATACTGCTTATAGATTGAGGCCTATATTGGGACAACTTTAGGAGAGTTTAGCCTGACATTAGGGTTTGTTTTTGTTGTGTCTTGCAGAGAAAATGGATGGCTTCAATGATCATAATTTCCTTCCCCTATTCATAGACAAGTACAGGGAGCTGCCCTGTCTGTGGCAGGTGAAACATCCGCATTATAATCATAAACAAAAGACACAGGCAGCGCTGGAGAAACTGCTGGAGTTGGTGAAACCACAGGTCCCCACGGCAACCATCACCTATTTGAAGGCCAAAATTGGTGGCCTGAGGAGTACATATAATAGGGAGCGCAATAAGGTCCAGGATTCCATGAGATCAGGAGCAGATGCGATTTATGTACCCAGGCTGTGGTACTATGACAGACTGCGTTTTCTGTCAGACCAGAATGAAGTCAGGCAATCACTCTCAACCCTACCTTTCACTCTTCCTTCCACGCTTCCTTCCACCCCAGCTGAGTCTTCCGACGTCCAACCTGGGCCTTCCAGCCAGGAAGAAGTGGAGGAGCCCAGCTTGAGCCAGGTATAGCATTGTTCTACATATTTCTTGTATTAAAATTAATGATGTTAACTAGATGTTATTATTGATCACTAATTGCTGATTTAATAAAGTGTTTGACATATCAATAGACAGTAGTGGCCAACAATGTTTGGGACAAGAATGAAAAATGCTGGGGTCAGAATAATAGTCTTTTCTATTTGTTAACATTCAATTTGCAACAGTCATGAGCTGAAAATTGTGTGTGATTGATAACTAAAAAACTAAAACTATATCCCTTTTTCATACACAGGAAAGCCTCAGCCAGGAGGAGGGTGTGGAATGTGGCAGCCAGGAGGTGGCTGTGGAATGTGGCAGCCAGGAGGTGGTGGGGGTAAGTGGCAGCCAGGAGGTGGTCGGGCCAGTAGCCTGACACAATCCTAGGTCCCTCCCCTCCGCCTTCCAACCAAACGGGCCAGGAAGGGAAGTAATGTGGAGGAGGCAGCGCTTGGGCTGATTAGGGAGGCTAATGCTGCCCTCAGAACCACCCCCACTCTTCAAGAGGCCTTTGCCTCAATGGCTGCATGCAAAATGCAGCAAATGGAGGAGGGCCAATGCCTCTTCTGTGAGGAAATTATCTATCTGACACTAAATAAGGGGTTGAGGGGCCAACTCACACCCAAAACCCACCTGTGTGAGTTGGATCATACTACTCCTCCGCCACCTCCTGGCACAACTCCAACACCACAGCCACAGCCTGGAAGCAAGCCTGAAATGAAGAGTGGAAAGAAGACAAGAGTGTAATCGCCTGGGTTTAGTCTGGTCGAACAAAAGGTGCAGGCTGTATGACCACAGCCTGGGGACATATTTGTCATCTGCTGCTTTTCCTGATCTCTTGGACTCCTGGACCGGATTGTGCTCACTATTATACGGACTCCTCAGGCTACCAATTTTGGCTGGAAAATACTTGATGTGTGCCCTGGGGTACAAAGGCTTTGCCAATTTTACCAGTTTCTCCAGCGCTGCCTTCCTCTTTATTTTCTTATGACCCATAATAAATGGCTATTTTTTTTCACAAATACTTGCCTATGTGTTTTACTTCAATAAGGACAGTTTGTTTGTGAGTAGGCATGTGAGTTTGTAAGTTTGACATTTATAAAATACAATGTCAAATTAACAAGGGACACCAACACCAAACAACCTCCTTGAGGTTAAAAAATACAAGATAATAATGGTGTTGTGGTAACTTGCCCCCCAAACGAAAAATTAAATTATGTAAATCACTAGAAAAAAAAAAAAACAGGAGATCTTGATAAAAAAAAAAAAAAAAAAATTCAGTATAAAAATAAATGCAAAACTTTATAATGGAGATCTGACGAAAAAAAAAAAATATTATTCAGGAGATCATGAGAAAAAATAAAGAAATCAGTTTGTGACAACTCTGTGTGAATATCAGCAGCAAAACAAAAAAAAATGTTAAAAATTTGCAGCGTGACAAATGTGCTATCTGCATTATGAACGCTAGTTTTACCAGACCGAGGGCTTCCATCTCGTAATTGATTCAGAGCATGAGTGGAATTTTGTGGGTCAGAATTGTGTACACACGCTCGGAATTTACCAGAACGGATTTTGTTGTCGGAAAATTTGAGATCCAGATCTCAAATTTTGTTTGTCGGAAATTCCAATGGAAAATGTCTGATGGAGCCTGCACATGGTCGGAATTTCCAACAACAAGCTCCTATAGAACATTTCGGAAAATCCAACCGTGTGTATGCGGAATATGACTTGGATCCTGATGAAGGGTTTGTGGCTAGATCCCTTTAAATCCTCACCCACAATGGCTATTCCCTTTCAGAAAAGTTTTTTGCTGCTTGCCCTTCTCAAATTATATACAGCATAGTGAGATTGTGCTGTGCTTTCCTTTGCTTATCTTAGTCAAACCCCCCCCCTCCCCACACACACTTACACACTTTCATTTAGCTGCCATGAGCTATAGTGGAATTCTGAGTATAAATATAGTCATTAAATCATTATTGTGGGGAAAAATAGAATATAATGTAGGACATGGAAGTAGTGGCTGGGTCACTAAGTTAGTAGGGCAGGAGCAATTACTTTTACTTGACTATTGTATCGTGTTCTCATCAACAACCTAGATATACCTTTATAACACATGCTATGTTCAAATAACATATTTTTCTATTAAGAAAATCTTTGCTTGGCTCCTAAAGCCCAACTCCAGGGATTAGAGAAAAATCTAGCTTTACAGTGGGGACAACCTGCTATTCATATCATAAGCATATAGCGAGGGCACTTTTTTGCAACCAGCAAGAACCTTCCTGTTGAGAAATCCTATTTGTGTAAATACATTGTTTGTTCAGTCAAAAAGACAACATATTCAGTTTTGGAAACTTGACATAAGAAAATCATGTGGGTTGCCATTGCTATAAACAAGTGCACTGCCATAAACAAAAAGAAAAACAAGCAAAAAAAAAATGTCTCTCACATCTCCTTAGCCTATATCAGTATGCGGTATATTAAAGTAAAATGGTTATAACAAATCTGAAGTGGAAGTAAGGCTGCACTGCAGAACAATTATATACTGTACATAGAAGTAATATATAAAAAACAGTGTAGCGCTGGATTGTGAGAAAAAGCGCATATATTGATATATGCGAATATACTAAAACCCGTAAATTTAAGAAGGCTATATGTCACTATTCTAAAGTGATCAAACACACATGTGTGACTCTAAAAAGTGTTCAAATAAACCTATATAGGTATATGAACAGTGAATAATATGAACAAATACGTGTATATGATGTGGATATATTGCGTGAACTAGATATCAACGTGAACAACAAAGATCAATACCGTTATGATTGGCAATATGTAATTAGGAAAATATGTCAACCACTTGATGTTGATTATTCCAAAAAAACTTTTTAGTGCTTAACAATATTATAATTATTAGTTAATCATATGCTAAAAACAAAAGACAAAAATACCCAAAAATAGTGAAAAATATATGAATAAAGGAGTGGAAAAGTTAGAACCACCCAAAAAGTTCATATACTACAAAATAAGTGTAGAGTCCCAAACTTGATGAAATTCCAGCATATAATTTCAACTCAGTGTTCCACTGCAACTGTAGCCCATCACCAAGAGAATAAGGCTGGAGGCTTACCAGACAGCCTGCGACCACCCTTATTCAGGGGGGTCTAAACAGGCTCAGTAGAGATGTATGGGTCCAGTAGATCTCACCTAGAAGGGCTCCACAGGAAGATATTGCTTGTGGTCACCGGATACTTTCCAGAGGTGTTCCTCGCTTGGCAAATCGAGGGGTTCCAGGCAAAGTACAGCAGTATTGTCAGCAGGTGCCCCAAAAAGAAAAAAAGGACTCCGATAGTGCAGACCAATCTTACTGCTTTATTTAAAAGGATGCCATCAAATATATATAAAAACAAAACTTCTGGCAGGGGATGGTAACAAAAACAAACTCCACCGCCGTTTAAAATCAAATCGCGCATGCGCGACACGAGCTCACGTTGTGACCCTACGGCCGTTTCGTCACAACTGACGTCATCAGGGGTACGTGGCCACGCTCGCGCATGCGCTATAAATACACAAGCGCCGTAGCGCCATAGCTTATTCATTGGCTGAGGGAGAACGAGGGCGGACATCAATCCACTGAATCCAGTGCTGTCAATCACTCCAGCACAGTGAGACCGCCCACACATACACACCTCCTCTTTACTTTAGATAAAGAGATGTTCACCTGGGGCAAGACCGTGTGTTACACTGCCATCTAGGGGTTGAAAAAGAGCAGAACCAAAACATATTCCAAAAAAATAAAATGAATACTTGTTAAATGTGTAAACAAACAAGCACTCTTATAAAAAGGAAATATGTATTGCCCACTACCATCTGGTGGCTGGAAAGAACCACCAGTATGGGACCCATTAAAGTGCATAAAGAGAGGTGTATAAAAATTACGAGTGAATTTAAGTTCTCCATCAGCCAAGACCTATCGCAAAATTTAAATAAAATAAAAAATCGGTGAATACAAACATTTTTACAATATGTAAAAAAAGAATATGTAAAAGAGGGGGTAATGATAATGTATATCCAAAGGGAGGAAACTTTTATTTGTCCAAATATGTCTAAAGATAAATCTAATAAAAAGGAGAGGAATGTATATTTATTTCCAAATCATCAACCCAAAAGTTCCTTTCAACTGTTGTTAATAAAACAATTAATATCCCATTCTATATTCAACCCATTGGGGGCATGAGAACCAAGTTTGTAGATCCAGCTTGTTTCAGACCTGGAGATGGTTCTTTTTCCATTGCTACCCCGCCAATGGGGAATATACTTTTCAATGCCGATAAACACAGTTCCCTTAGGATCCCTGTCATGTACTGCATCATAGTGCCTAGAGACACTGTGTTTATCGAAACCCTGTTTGATATTGGTAATATGTTCTGCTAGCCTCACGTTAAGTTTCCTAATCGTACGCCCAACATACTCCAACCCGCATGGGCACCTGAGTAAATACACAACACATTTGGTTGTGCATGTGATAAGTGATCTAATGGGGTATGTGGCTCCTGTACCACTAGAAGTAAACTCCATTATTCTTCTATCCCTTAGTGAGTTGATACTGCAAACATTACATCTCCTGCAGGGGGAGAACCCTTTTAAATCACCAAAAAACGTAGGACGTTTAGGTGGAACAGGAATATTCGGTGCTAGCAGATGCCTAAAACTGGTGGCTCCCCTAAATAAAATTTGCGGTTTATCCGACAAAAGGGGGCCCAAAATTCGATCGTTTTTAATAACAGACCAGTGTTTTTTGATTATCCTTTTAATGGCCCAGTGTTGGCTTGAATAGGTCGTGAGGAAAGCTAACCCAAAGTCCTCCCTGTCCGCTATCTGGGGGGGTTTATCACGTAATAATTCCTCACGCTCCCTATTTCCTATCTCAACAATCAGAGAATCAAGCATAACGGGATCGTAACCTTTGATCGAAAATTTTGATTTTAGAATTAGAGCCTCTCTATGGTACTCATTGATATCAGAACAGTTTCGTCTTAGACGCAGGAACTGGCCCTTAGGTACAGCAGACAGCCAAGATTGATGATGACAAGAATCGAGTGGTATAAAACTGTTCCTGTCTGTTGTTTTAAAGTAAGTCGAGGTGGTAATAACATCATTAACAATGGTGATAGCCAGATCCAAAAAATGGATTTGAGTAGAGCTGGCTTCATGGGTTAGTGATATGCCTCTATCATTATTATTAAGTACAGACAGAAAAGTGGTTACAGAATTGATGTCACCGTCCCAAATGAACAGGACATCATCAATGAAGCGTCTCCACATAACCAACTGGGGTGGACTGTCCTTTAGTACCACATCCTCCTCCCACTTGGCCATGAAGAGGTTGGCCATACTGGGAGCAAATTTGGCTCCCATGGCCACTCCCTTTGTTTGTAAATAGTGTGTGCCACCATACCAGAAATGGTTATGCTCCATCGAGAAGTCCAGTAGCTCCATCACGAAATTACATTGCGTGATGGAGATACTGGAGTCCCGATAGAGGAAGTGCCGTACAGCCTCATGACCTAAACTGTGGGATATTGATGTATAGAGTGACGCTACATCTGCTGTCACCAGCATATATGTAGCCTTCCACTCTATTCCTCTCAGTATATTGAGGACATGCTTAGTGTCCCTAAGGTAGGAAGGGGTGCCCACCACCAGTGGTTGTAGAAAAAAATCAATATATTTTCCAACGCGTGAGGTTACTGAATCAATACCACTGATGATGGGCCTCCCTGGTGGATTGATCAAGGTCTTATGAATTTTCGGTAATATGTAAATTACCGGTAGCCGAGGGGCCAGGGGGACCAAGTACTCCCTTTCTTTTTTATCAAGAATCCCTAAATTATAACCTTTATCAATCAGGACTTTTAGTTCCCGCTTAAAACCAGAGGTCGGGTCAGAAGGTAAAGGAGAGTACGTGTTTGTATCCGAAAGGATTCTTAATATTTCATTGTTATACGAATCATGATCCAGGATTACTATCGCCCCGCCCTTATCCGCGGGGCGTATAACGATGTCCTTCCTATTCATCAAAGCCTCCAAGCCACTTTTAATATTATGTTGAGTCCGTACTGATCTAATATTTAAATTAGCCAGATCATTCAGTACCAAATCGCGAAAAACGGTGACATTCGGTGCCGTGGTACTGGGAGGGTTAAAGAGTGACGCATTCCTCAATCCTGAATGTGCAACCACAGAAGCCTCTCTACTAAGTTGCCTAGCCGGATTACTTAGAATATATCTTTTTATATTTAATTTGCGCGTGTACTTTTGCACATCAATGAACGTTTGAAACTTATTAAGATTTCGTGGTGGTACAAACTTCAAGCCCTTGCTAAGGGTAGAGAGTTCATCCTTAGAAATTACTTTTGTGCTTAAATTGATAATGCCACTTATATCCTCCTCCTTTTTGGAGTGAAGCTTCCTCCCCCCTCTGCACCCTCTCTTGCATCTCCGTTTCTTTTGTTCCTTCCCTTTCCGACCAACTGAAAATCCCGGTTAGAATGGTTGTTTCCAGTATGTCGGGTCTGGGAGGAATCTAAAGAATTATAATTCCTATTAAAACTTGATATGTTATCATTCATACCATCACGTAAAGGGGAAAATCTATTCCCTACATTGACCCCATATTGGTCGCGTACCTCATCATTATCACGATAATTTTCCCAGGGCCTCTGTACATGGGAATCAGGAAATGGTTGGTTACTACCACAATTATGGTGGGCCTCCCGATCATTCAATCTCCTCCATGGTAAAGGGGACCGACGTCGTGATCGAGAGGAGGAATTCCTCCTACTTCCTCCACCTCTCCTTTGATGAGGGTGTCCTCGAGATCTCCCATTTCCCCGTAAATGGGGGGAGGGAAAATGACCTCGAGGTGTCTCCACCCTAGTGTTCCCCTGTATGCCTTGGGACACAGACCGAACCTGGGCGCCTGAAATATTATTAGAAGTAATGGGAGTGGGGGAGTCCGTGGAAGCCGGAACTTGCCACTTAAACACCAGGTTGTCCCTATAGTCCTTGGCGTCCCTATTATATTTCCTCCTCTTTTTTATTTTTTGTTCTGACTCCTCCTTGATCAGAAGTGTCTTCAGAGACTCTGATTTACGAGTGTATTCCTGATTCTCTTTAAATGGTGTGAGTTTAGCCTTAATAATATTAATCTCTATGTCCAACATAGAGAGCCTACGTTTCTTTTTGGCTATTAAAAATTGCAAAAACCCCACACCTGCTTCATTAAAATATTTGAACCATTCTGCAAGTTCGTTATCCTCCTTTTGGGGGTTTACCTCCCACCTTAGACTTCTCGGGACCATATTAACTTTTACATACTCTTCTAAATATGCAATATCCCATCTTAGGTGAACCTCAGAAATAGTGAGATTTTTCAATCTGAGAAAGCACCCTGCTAAGTCATCCCCAGGGTCCTCTCTGCCATCAAAAACACCCGTGGTATCTATAACCAACTGAGACCTATATTCAAAAATATCCATTTGCAGGAATACCAGCTGCAATAACTAAGTATTTAAAAGAAAAAGCAAAAATGGGGGAAAAGAAATTGCGCTCGGTGTTCAATATGAATATGAGAACTAATGATAAAAACCGTGAAGGAAATCCTGCAGCTAAAACACAATAACCCAAATACAGGGGCATACAAACTAAACAATATATAAAAAACAGTGTAGCGCTGGATTGTGAGAAAAAGCGCATATATTGATATATGCGAATATACTAAAACCCGTAAATTTAAGAAGGCTATATGTCACTATTCTAAAGTGATCAAACACACATGTGTGACTCTAAAAAGTGTTCAAATAAACCTATATAGGTATATGAACAGTGAATAATATGAACAAATACGTGTATATGATGTGGATATATTGCGTGAACTAGATATCAACGTGAACAACAAAGATCAATACCGTTATGATTGGCAATATGTAATTAGGAAAATATGTCAACCACTTGATGTTGATTATTCCAAAAAAACTTTTTAGTGCTTAACAATATTATAATTATTAGTTAATCATATGCTAAAAACAAAAGACAAAAATACCCAAAAATAGTGAAAAATATATGAATAAAGGAGTGGAAAAGTTAGAACCACCCAAAAAGTTCATATACTACAAAATAAGTGTAGAGTCCCAAACTTGATGAAATTCCAGCATATAATTTCAACTCAGTGTTCCACTGCAACTGTAGCCCATCACCAAGAGAATAAGGCTGGAGGCTTACCAGACAGCCTGCGACCACCCTTATTCAGGGGGGTCTAAACAGGCTCAGTAGAGATGTATGGGTCCAGTAGATCTCACCTAGAAGGGCTCCACAGGAAGATATTGCTTGTGGTCACCGGATACTTTCCAGAGGTGTTCCTCGCTTGGCAAATCGAGGGGTTCCAGGCAAAGTACAGCAGTATTGTCAGCAGGTGCCCCAAAAAGAAAAAAAGGACTCCGATAGTGCAGACCAATCTTACTGCTTTATTTAAAAGGATGCCATCAAATATATATAAAAACAAAACTTCTGGCAGGGGATGGTAACAAAAACAAACTCCACCGCCGTTTAAAATCAAATCGCGCATGCGCAACACGAGCTCACGTTGTGACCCTACGGCCGTTTCGTCACAACTGACGTCATCAGGGGTACGTGGCCACGCTCGCGCATGCGCTATAAATACACAAGCGCCGTAGCGCCATAGCTTATTCATTGGCTGAGGGAGAACGAGGGCGGACATCAATCCACTGAATCCAGTGCTGTCAATCACTCCAGCACAGTGAGACCGCCCACACATACACACCTCCTCTTTACTTTAGATAAAGAGATGTTCACCTGGGGCAAGACCGTGTGTTACACTGCCATCTAGGGGTTGAAAAAGAGCAGAACCAAAACATATTCCAAAAAAATAAAATGAATACTTGTTAAATGTGTAAACAAACAAGCACTCTTATAAAAAGGAAATATGTATTGCCCACTACCATCTGGTGGCTGGAAAGAACCACCAGTATGGGACCCATTAAAGTGCATAAAGAGAGGTGTATAAAAATTACGAGTGAATTTAAGTTCTCCATCAGCCAAGACCTATCGCAAAATTTAAATAAAATAAAAAATCGGTGAATACAAACATTTTTACAATATGTAAAAAAAGAATATGTAAAAGAGGGGGTAATGATAATGTATATCCAAAGGGAGGAAACTTTTATTTGTCCAAATATGTCTAAAGATAAATCTAATAAAAAGGAGAGGAATGTATATTTATTTCCAAATCATCAACCCAAAAGTTCCTTTCAACTGTTGTTAATAAAACAATTAATATCCCATTCTATATTCAACCCATTGGGGGCATGAGAACCAAGTTTGTAGATCCAGCTTGTTTCAGACCTGGAGATGGTTCTTTTTCCATTGCTACCCCGCCAATGGGGAATATACTTTTCAATGCCGATAAACACAGTTCCCTTAGGATTCCTGTCATGTACTGCATCATAGTGCCTAGAGACACTGTGTTTATCGAAACCCTGTTTGATATTGGTAATATGTTCTGCTAGCCTCACGTTAAGTTTCCTAATCGTACGCCCAACATACTCCAACCCGCATGGGCACCTGAGTAAATACACAACACATTTGGTTGTGCATGTGATAAGTGATCTAATGGGGTATGTGGCTCCTGTACCACTAGAAGTAAACTCCATTATTCTTCTATCCCTTAGTGAGTTGATACTGCAAACATTACATCTCCTGCAGGGGGAGAACCCTTTTAAATCACCAAAAAACGTAGGACGTTTAGGTGGAACAGGAATATTCGGTGCTAGCAGATGCCTAAAACTGGTGGCTCCCCTAAATAAAATTTGCGGTTTATCCGACAAAAGGGGGCCCAAAATTCGATCGTTTTTAATAACAGACCAGTGTTTTTTGATTATCCTTTTAATGGCCCAGTGTTGGCTTGAATAGGTCGTGAGGAAAGCTAACCCAAAGTCCTCCCTGTCCGCTATCTGGGGGGGTTTATCACGTAATAATTCCTCACGCTCCCTATTTCCTATCTCAACAATCAGAGAATCAAGCATAACGGGATCGTAACCTTTGATCGAAAATTTTGATTTTAGAATTAGAGCCTCTCTATGGTACTCATTGATATCAGAACAGTTTCGTCTTAGACGCAGGAACTGGCCCTTAGGTACAGCAGACAGCCAAGATTGATGATGACAAGAATCGAGTGGTATAAAACTGTTCCTGTCTGTTGTTTTAAAGTAAGTCGAGGTGGTAATAACATCATTAACAATGGTGATAGCCAGATCCAAAAAATGGATTTGAGTAGAGCTGGCTTCATGGGTTAGTGATATGCCTCTATCATTATTATTAAGTACAGACAGAAAAGTGGTTACAGAATTGATGTCACCGTCCCAAATGAACAGGACATCATCAATGAAGCGTCTCCACATAACCAACTGGGGTGGACTGTCCTTTAGTACCACATCCTCCTCCCACTTGGCCATGAAGAGGTTGGCCATACTGGGAGCAAATTTGGCTCCCATGGCCACTCCCTTTGTTTGTAAATAGTGTGTGCCACCATACCAGAAATGGTTATGCTCCATCGAGAAGTCCAGTAGCTCCATCACGAAATTACATTGCGTGATGGAGATACTGGAGTCCCGATAGAGGAAGTGCCGTACAGCCTCATGACCTAAACTGTGGGATATTGATGTATAGAGTGACGCTACATCTGCTGTCACCAGCATATATGTAGCCTTCCACTCTATTCCTCTCAGTATATTGAGGACATGCTTAGTGTCCCTAAGGTAGGAAGGGGTGCCCACCACCAGTGGTTGTAGAAAAAAATCAATATATTTTCCAACGCGTGAGGTTACTGAATCAATACCACTGATGATGGGCCTCCCTGGTGGATTGATCAAGGTCTTATGAATTTTCGGTAATATGTACATTACCGGTAGCCGAGGGGCCAGGGGGACCAAGTACTCCCTTTCTTTTTTATCAAGAATCCCTAAATTATAACCTTTATCAATCAGGACTTTTAGTTCCCGCTTAAAACCAGAGGTCGGGTCAGAAGGTAAAGGAGAGTACGTGTTTGTATCCGAAAGGATTCTTAATATTTCATTGTTATACGAATCATGATCCAGGATTACTATCGCCCCGCCCTTATCCGCGGGGCGTATAACGATGTCCTTCCTATTCATCAAAGCCTCCAAGCCACTTTTAATATTATGTTGAGTCCGTACTGATCTAATATTTAAATTAGCCAGATCATTCAGTACCAAATCGCGAAAAACGGTGACATTCGGTGCCGTGGTACTGGGAGGGTTAAAGAGTGACGCATTCCTCAATCCTGAATGTGCAACCACAGAAGCCTCTCTACTAAGTTGCCTAGCCGGATTACTTAGAATATATCTTTTTATATTTAATTTGCGCGTGTACTTTTGCACATCAATGAACGTTTGAAACTTATTAAGATTTCGTGGTGGTACAAACTTCAAGCCCTTGCTAAGGGTAGAGAGTTCATCCTTAGAAATTACTTTTGTGCTTAAATTGATAATGCCACTTATATCCTCCTCCTTTTTGGAGTGAAGCTTCCTCCCCCCTCTGCACCCTCTCTTGCATCTCCGTTTCTTTTGTTCCTTCCCTTTCCGACCAACTGAAAATCCCGGTTAGAATGGTTGTTTCCAGTATGTCGGGTCTGGGAGGAATCTAAAGAATTATAATTCCTATTAAAACTTGATATGTTATCATTCATACCATCACGTAAAGGGGAAAATCTATTCCCTACATTGACCCCATATTGGTCGCGTACCTCATCATTATCACGATAATTTTCCCAGGGCCTCTGTACATGGGAATCAGGAAATGGTTGGTTACTACCACAATTATGGTGGGCCTCCCGATCATTCAATCTCCTCCATGGTAAAGGGGACCGACGTCGTGATCGAGAGGAGGAATTCCTCCTACTTCCTCCACCTCTCCTTTGATGAGGGTGTCCTCGAGATCTCCCATTTCCCCGTAAATGGGGGGAGGGAAAATGACCTCGAGGTGTCTCCACCCTAGTGTTCCCCTGTATGCCTTGGGACACAGACCGAACCTGGGCGCCTGAAATATTATTAGAAGTAATGGGAGTGGGGGAGTCCGTGGAAGCCGGAACTTGCCACTTAAACACCAGGTTGTCCCTATAGTCCTTGGCGTCCCTATTATATTTCCTCCTCTTTTTTATTTTTTGTTCTGACTCCTCCTTGATCAGAAGTGTCTTCAGAGACTCTGATTTACGAGTGTATTCCTGATTCTCTTTAAATGGTGTGAGTTTAGCCTTAATAATATTAATCTCTATGTCCAACATAGAGAGCCTACGTTTCTTTTTGGCTATTAAAAATTGCAAAAACCCCACACCTGCTTCATTAAAATATTTGAACCATTCTGCAAGTTCGTTATCCTCCTTTTGGGGGTTTACCTCCCACCTTAGACTTCTCGGGACCATATTAACTTTTACATACTCTTCTAAATATGCAATATCCCATCTTAGGTGAACCTCAGAAATAGTGAGATTTTTCAATCTGAGAAAGCACCCTGCTAAGTCATCCCCAGGGTCCTCTCTGCCATCAAAAACACCCGTGGTATCTATAACCAACTGAGACCTATATTCAAAAATATCCATTTGCAGGAATACCAGCTGCAATAACTAAGTATTTAAAAGAAAAAGCAAAAATGGGGGAAAAGAAATTGCGCTCGGTGTTCAATATGAATATGAGAACTAATGATAAAAACCGTGAAGGAAATCCTGCAGCTAAAACACAATAACCCAAATACAGGGGCATACAAACTAAACAATATATAAAAAACAGTGTAGCGCTGGATTGTGAGAAAAAGCGCATATATTGATATATGCGAATATACTAAAACCCGTAAATTTAAGAAGGCTATATGTCACTATTCTAAAGTGATCAAACACACATGTGTGACTCTAAAAAGTGTTCAAATAAACCTATATAGGTATATGAACAGTGAATAATATGAACAAATACGTGTATATGATGTGGATATATTGCGTGAACTAGATATCAACGTGAACAACAAAGATCAATACCGTTATGATTGGCAATATGTAATTAGGAAAATATGTCAACCACTTGATGTTGATTATTCCAAAAAAACTTTTTAGTGCTTAACAATATTATAATTATTAGTTAATCATATGCTAAAAACAAAAGACAAAAATACCCAAAAATAGTGAAAAATATATGAATAAAGGAGTGGAAAAGTTAGAACCACCCAAAAAGTTCATATACTACAAAATAAGTGTAGAGTCCCAAACTTGATGAAATTCCAGCATATAATTTCAACTCAGTGTTCCACTGCAACTGTAGCCCATCACCAAGAGAATAAGGCTGGAGGCTTACCAGACAGCCTGCGACCACCCTTATTCAGGGGGGTCTAAACAGGCTCAGTAGAGATGTATGGGTCCAGTAGATCTCACCTAGAAGGGCTCCACAGGAAGATATTGCTTGTGGTCACCGGATACTTTCCAGAGGTGTTCCTCGCTTGGCAAATCGAGGGGTTCCAGGCAAAGTACAGCAGTATTGTCAGCAGGTGCCCCAAAAAGAAAAAAAGGACTCCGATAGTGCAGACCAATCTTACTGCTTTATTTAAAAGGATGCCATCAAATATATATAAAAACAAAACTTCTGGCAGGGGATGGTAACAAAAACAAACTCCACCGCCGTTTAAAATCAAATCGCGCATGCGCAACACGAGCTCACGTTGTGACCCTACGGCCGTTTCGTCACAACTGACGTCATCAGGGGTACGTGGCCACGCTCGCGCATGCGCTATAAATACACAAGCGCCGTAGCGCCATAGCTTATTCATTGGCTGAGGGAGAACGAGGGCGGACATCAATCCACTGAATCCAGTGCTGTCAATCACTCCAGCACAGTGAGACCGCCCACACATACACACCTCCTCTTTACTTTAGATAAAGAGATGTTCACCTGGGGCAAGACCGTGTGTTACACTGCCATCTAGGGGTTGAAAAAGAGCAGAACCAAAACATATTCCAAAAAAATAAAATGAATACTTGTTAAATGTGTAAACAAACAAGCACTCTTATAAAAAGGAAATATGTATTGCCCACTACCATCTGGTGGCTGGAAAGAACCACCAGTATGGGACCCATTAAAGTGCATAAAGAGAGGTGTATAAAAATTACGAGTGAATTTAAGTTCTCCATCAGCCAAGACCTATCGCAAAATTTAAATAAAATAAAAAATCGGTGAATACAAACATTTTTACAATATGTAAAAAAAGAATATGTAAAAGAGGGGGTAATGATAATGTATATCCAAAGGGAGGAAACTTTTATTTGTCCAAATATGTCTAAAGATAAATCTAATAAAAAGGAGAGGAATGTATATTTATTTCCAAATCATCAACCCAAAAGTTCCTTTCAACTGTTGTTAATAAAACAATTAATATCCCATTCTATATTCAACCCATTGGGGGCATGAGAACCAAGTTTGTAGATCCAGCTTGTTTCAGACCTGGAGATGGTTCTTTTTCCATTGCTACCCCGCCAATGGGGAATATACTTTTCAATGCCGATAAACACAGTTCCCTTAGGATTCCTGTCATGTACTGCATCATAGTGCCTAGAGACACTGTGTTTATCGAAACCCTGTTTGATATTGGTAATATGTTCTGCTAGCCTCACGTTAAGTTTCCTAATCGTACGCCCAACATACTCCAACCCGCATGGGCACCTGAGTAAATACACAACACATTTGGTTGTGCATGTGATAAGTGATCTAATGGGGTATGTGGCTCCTGTACCACTAGAAGTAAACTCCATTATTCTTCTATCCCTTAGTGAGTTGATACTGCAAACATTACATCTCCTGCAGGGGGAGAACCCTTTTAAATCACCAAAAAACGTAGGACGTTTAGGTGGAACAGGAATATTCGGTGCTAGCAGATGCCTAAAACTGGTGGCTCCCCTAAATAAAATTTGCGGTTTATCCGACAAAAGGGGGCCCAAAATTCGATCGTTTTTAATAACAGACCAGTGTTTTTTGATTATCCTTTTAATGGCCCAGTGTTGGCTTGAATAGGTCGTGAGGAAAGCTAACCCAAAGTCCTCCCTGTCCGCTATCTGGGGGGGTTTATCACGTAATAATTCCTCACGCTCCCTATTTCCTATCTCAACAATCAGAGAATCAAGCATAACGGGATCGTAACCTTTGATCGAAAATTTTGATTTTAGAATTAGAGCCTCTCTATGGTACTCATTGATATCAGAACAGTTTCGTCTTAGACGCAGGAACTGGCCCTTAGGTACAGCAGACAGCCAAGATTGATGATGACAAGAATCGAGTGGTATAAAACTGTTCCTGTCTGTTGTTTTAAAGTAAGTCGAGGTGGTAATAACATCATTAACAATGGTGATAGCCAGATCCAAAAAATGGATTTGAGTAGAGCTGGCTTCATGGGTTAGTGATATGCCTCTATCATTATTATTAAGTACAGACAGAAAAGTGGTTACAGAATTGATGTCACCGTCCCAAATGAACAGGACATCATCAATGAAGCGTCTCCACATAACCAACTGGGGTGGACTGTCCTTTAGTACCACATCCTCCTCCCACTTGGCCATGAAGAGGTTGGCCATACTGGGAGCAAATTTGGCTCCCATGGCCACTCCCTTTGTTTGTAAATAGTGTGTGCCACCATACCAGAAATGGTTATGCTCCATCGAGAAGTCCAGTAGCTCCATCACGAAATTACATTGCGTGATGGAGATACTGGAGTCCCGATAGAGGAAGTGCCGTACAGCCTCATGACCTAAACTGTGGGATATTGATGTATAGAGTGACGCTACATCTGCTGTCACCAGCATATATGTAGCCTTCCACTCTATTCCTCTCAGTATATTGAGGACATGCTTAGTGTCCCTAAGGTAGGAAGGGGTGCCCACCACCAGTGGTTGTAGAAAAAAATCAATATATTTTCCAACGCGTGAGGTTACTGAATCAATACCACTGATGATGGGCCTCCCTGGTGGATTGATCAAGGTCTTATGAATTTTCGGTAATATGTACATTACCGGTAGCCGAGGGGCCAGGGGGACCAAGTACTCCCTTTCTTTTTTATCAAGAATCCCTAAATTATAACCTTTATCAATCAGGACTTTTAGTTCCCGCTTAAAACCAGAGGTCGGGTCAGAAGGTAAAGGAGAGTACGTGTTTGTATCCGAAAGGATTCTTAATATTTCATTGTTATACGAATCATGATCCAGGATTACTATCGCCCCGCCCTTATCCGCGGGGCGTATAACGATGTCCTTCCTATTCATCAAAGCCTCCAAGCCACTTTTAATATTATGTTGAGTCCGTACTGATCTAATATTTAAATTAGCCAGATCATTCAGTACCAAATCGCGAAAAACGGTGACATTCGGTGCCGTGGTACTGGGAGGGTTAAAGAGTGACGCATTCCTCAATCCTGAATGTGCAACCACAGAAGCCTCTCTACTAAGTTGCCTAGCCGGATTACTTAGAATATATCTTTTTATATTTAATTTGCGCGTGTACTTTTGCACATCAATGAACGTTTGAAACTTATTAAGATTTCGTGGTGGTACAAACTTCAAGCCCTTGCTAAGGGTAGAGAGTTCATCCTTAGAAATTACTTTTGTGCTTAAATTGATAATGCCACTTATATCCTCCTCCTTTTTGGAGTGAAGCTTCCTCCCCCCTCTGCACCCTCTCTTGCATCTCCGTTTCTTTTGTTCCTTCCCTTTCCGACCAACTGAAAATCCCGGTTAGAATGGTTGTTTCCAGTATGTCGGGTCTGGGAGGAATCTAAAGAATTATAATTCCTATTAAAACTTGATATGTTATCATTCATACCATCACGTAAAGGGGAAAATCTATTCCCTACATTGACCCCATATTGGTCGCGTACCTCATCATTATCACGATAATTTTCCCAGGGCCTCTGTACATGGGAATCAGGAAATGGTTGGTTACTACCACAATTATGGTGGGCCTCCCGATCATTCAATCTCCTCCATGGTAAAGGGGACCGACGTCGTGATCGAGAGGAGGAATTCCTCCTACTTCCTCCACCTCTCCTTTGATGAGGGTGTCCTCGAGATCTCCCATTTCCCCGTAAATGGGGGGAGGGAAAATGACCTCGAGGTGTCTCCACCCTAGTGTTCCCCTGTATGCCTTGGGACACAGACCGAACCTGGGCGCCTGAAATATTATTAGAAGTAATGGGAGTGGGGGAGTCCGTGGAAGCCGGAACTTGCCACTTAAACACCAGGTTGTCCCTATAGTCCTTGGCGTCCCTATTATATTTCCTCCTCTTTTTTATTTTTTGTTCTGACTCCTCCTTGATCAGAAGTGTCTTCAGAGACTCTGATTTACGAGTGTATTCCTGATTCTCTTTAAATGGTGTGAGTTTAGCCTTAATAATATTAATCTCTATGTCCAACATAGAGAGCCTACGTTTCTTTTTGGCTATTAAAAATTGCAAAAACCCCACACCTGCTTCATTAAAATATTTGAACCATTCTGCAAGTTCGTTATCCTCCTTTTGGGGGTTTACCTCCCACCTTAGACTTCTCGGGACCATATTAACTTTTACATACTCTTCTAAATATGCAATATCCCATCTTAGGTGAACCTCAGAAATAGTGAGATTTTTCAATCTGAGAAAGCACCCTGCTAAGTCATCCCCAGGGTCCTCTCTGCCATCAAAAACACCCGTGGTATCTATAACCAACTGAGACCTATATTCAAAAATATCCATTTGCAGGAATACCAGCTGCAATAACTAAGTATTTAAAAGAAAAAGCAAAAATGGGGGAAAAGAAATTGCGCTCGGTGTTCAATATGAATATGAGAACTAATGATAAAAACCGTGAAGGAAATCCTGCAGCTAAAACACAATAACCCAAATACAGGGGCATACAAACTAAACAATATATAAAAAACAGTGTAGCGCTGGATTGTGAGAAAAAGCGCATATATTGATATATGCGAATATACTAAAACCCGTAAATTTAAGAAGGCTATATGTCACTATTCTAAAGTGATCAAACACACATGTGTGACTCTAAAAAGTGTTCAAATAAACCTATATAGGTATATGAACAGTGAATAATATGAACAAATACGTGTATATGATGTGGATATATTGCGTGAACTAGATATCAACGTGAACAACAAAGATCAATACCGTTATGATTGGCAATATGTAATTAGGAAAATATGTCAACCACTTGATGTTGATTATTCCAAAAAAACTTTTTAGTGCTTAACAATATTATAATTATTAGTTAATCATATGCTAAAAACAAAAGACAAAAATACCCAAAAATAGTGAAAAATATATGAATAAAGGAGTGGAAAAGTTAGAACCACCCAAAAAGTTCATATACTACAAAATAAGTGTAGAGTCCCAAACTTGATGAAATTCCAGCATATAATTTCAACTCAGTGTTCCACTGCAACTGTAGCCCATCACCAAGAGAATAAGGCTGGAGGCTTACCAGACAGCCTGCGACCACCCTTATTCAGGGGGGTCTAAACAGGCTCAGTAGAGATGTATGGGTCCAGTAGATCTCACCTAGAAGGGCTCCACAGGAAGATATTGCTTGTGGTCACCGGATACTTTCCAGAGGTGTTCCTCGCTTGGCAAATCGAGGGGTTCCAGGCAAAGTACAGCAGTATTGTCAGCAGGTGCCCCAAAAAGAAAAAAAGGACTCCGATAGTGCAGACCAATCTTACTGCTTTATTTAAAAGGATGCCATCAAATATATATAAAAACAAAACTTCTGGCAGGGGATGGTAACAAAAACAAACTCCACCGCCGTTTAAAATCAAATCGCGCATGCGCGACACGAGCTCACGTTGTGACCCTACGGCCGTTTCGTCACAACTGACGTCATCAGGGGTACGTGGCCACGCTCGCGCATGCGCTATAAATACACAAGCGCCGTAGCGCCATAGCTTATTCATTGGCTGAGGGAGAACGAGGGCGGACATCAATCCACTGAATCCAGTGCTGTCAATCACTCCAGCACAGTGAGACCGCCCACACATACACACCTCCTCTTTACTTTAGATAAAGAGATGTTCACCTGGGGCAAGACCGTGTGTTACACTGCCATCTAGGGGTTGAAAAAGAGCAGAACCAAAACATATTCCAAAAAAATAAAATGAATACTTGTTAAATGTGTAAACAAACAAGCACTCTTATAAAAAGGAAATATGTATTGCCCACTACCATCTGGTGGCTGGAAAGAACCACCAGTATGGGACCCATTAAAGTGCATAAAGAGAGGTGTATAAAAATTACGAGTGAATTTAAGTTCTCCATCAGCCAAGACCTATCGCATGCGCGATTTGATTTTAAACGGCGGTGGAGTTTGTTTTTGTTACCATCCCCTGCCAGAAGTTTTGTTTTTATATATATTTGATGGCATCCTTTTAAATAAAGCAGTAAGATTGGTCTGCACTATCGGAGTCCTTTTTTTCTTTTTGGGGCACCTGCTGACAATACTGCTGTACTTTGCCTGGAACCCCTCGATTTGCCAAGCGAGGAACACCTCTGGAAAGTATCCGGTGACCACAAGCAATATCTTCCTGTGGAGCCCTTCTAGGTGAGATCTACTGGACCCATACATCTCTACTGAGCCTGTTTAGACCCCCCTGAATAAGGGTGGTCGCAGGCTGTCTGGTAAGCCTCCAGCCTTATTCTCTTGGTGATGGGCTACAGTTGCAGTGGAACACTGAGTTGAAATTATATGCTGGAATTTCATCAAGTTTGGGACTCTACACTTATTTTGTAGTATATGAACTTTTTGGGTGGTTCTAACTTTTCCACTCCTTTATTCATATATTTTTCACTATTTTTGGGTATTTTTGTCTTTTGTTTTTAGCATATGATTAACTAATAATTATAATATTGTTAAGCACTAAAAAGTTTTTTTGGAATAATCAACATCAAGTGGTTGACATATTTTCCTAATTACATATTGCCAATCATAACGGTATTGATCTTTGTTGTTCACGTTGATATCTAGTTCACGCAATATATCCACATCATATACACGTATTTGTTCATATTATTCACTGTTCATATACCTATATAGGTTTATTTGAACACTTTTTAGAGTCACACATGTGTGTTTGATCACTTTAGAATAGTGACATATAGCCTTCTTAAATTTACGGGTTTTAGTATATTCGCATATATCAATATATGCGCTTTTTCTCACAATCCAGCGCTACACTGTTTTTTATATATTGTTTAGTTTGTATGCCCCTGTATTTGGGTTATTGTGTTTTAGCTGCAGGATTTCCTTCACGGTTTTTATCATTAGTTCTCATATTCATATTGAACACCGAGCGCAATTTCTTTTCCCCCATTTTTGCTTTTTCTTTTAAATACTTAGTTATTGCAGCTGGTATTCCTGCAAATGGATATTTTTGAATATAGGTCTCAGTTGGTTATAGATACCACGGGTGTTTTTGATGGCAGAGAGGACCCTGGGGATGACTTAGCAGGGTGCTTTCTCAGATTGAAAAATCTCACTATTTCTGAGGTTCACCTAAGATGGGATATTGCATATTTAGAAGAGTATGTAAAAGTTAATATGGTCCCGAGAAGTCTAAGGTGGGAGGTAAACCCCCAAAAGGAGGATAACGAACTTGCAGAATGGTTCAAATATTTTAATGAAGCAGGTGTGGGGTTTTTGCAATTTTTAATAGCCAAAAAGAAACGTAGGCTCTCTATGTTGGACATAGAGATTAATATTATTAAGGCTAAACTCACACCATTTAAAGAGAATCAGGAATACACTCGTAAATCAGAGTCTCTGAAGACACTTCTGATCAAGGAGGAGTCAGAACAAAAAATAAAAAAGAGGAGGAAATATAATAGGGACGCCAAGGACTATAGGGACAACCTGGTGTTTAAGTGGCAAGTTCCGGCTTCCACGGACTCCCCCACTCCCATTACTTCTAATAATATTTCAGGCGCCCAGGTTCGGTCTGTGTCCCAAGGCATACAGGGGAACACTAGGGTGGAGACACCTCGAGGTCATTTTCCCTCCCCCCATTTACGGGGAAATGGGAGATCTCGAGGACACCCTCATCAAAGGAGAGGTGGAGGAAGTAGGAGGAATTCCTCCTCTCGATCACGACGTCGGTCCCCTTTACCATGGAGGAGATTGAATGATCGGGAGGCCCACCATAATTGTGGTAGTAACCAACCATTTCCTGATTCCCATGTACAGAGGCCCTGGGAAAATTATCGTGATAATGATGAGGTACGCGACCAATATGGGGTCAATGTAGGGAATAGATTTTCCCCTTTACGTGATGGTATGAATGATAACATATCAAGTTTTAATAGGAATTATAATTCTTTAGATTCCTCCCAGACCCTACATACTGGAAACAACCATTCTAACCGGGATTTTCAGTTGGTCGGAAAGGGAAGGAACAAAAGAAACGGAGATGCAAGAGAGGGTGCAGAGGGGGGAGGAAGCTTCACTCCAAAAAGGAGGAGGATATAAGTGGCATTATCAATTTAAGCACAAAAGTAATTTCTAAGGATGAACTCTCTACCCTTAGCAAGGGCTTGAAGTTTGTACCACCACGAAATCTTAATAAGTTTCAAACGTTCATTGATGTGCAAAAGTACACGCGCAAATTAAATATAAAAAGATATATTCTAAGTAATCCGGCTAGGCAACTTAGTAGAGAGGCTTCTGTGGTTGCACATTCAGGATTGAGGAATGCGTCACTCTTTAACCCTCCCAGTACCACGGCACCGAATGTCACCGTTTTTCGCGATTTGGTACTGAATGATCTGGCTAATTTAAATATTAGATCAGTACGGACTCAACATAATATTAAAAGTGGCTTGGAGGCTTTGATGAATAGGAAGGACATCGTTATACGCCCCGCGGATAAGGGCGGGGCGATAGTAATCCTGGATCATGATTCGTATAACAATGAAATATTAAGAATCCTTTCGGATACAAACACGTACTCTCCTTTACCTTCTGACCCGACCTCTGGTTTTAAGCGGGAACTAAAAGTCCTGATTGATAAAGGTTATAATTTAGGGATTCTTGATAAAAAAGAAAGGGAGTACTTGGTCCCCCTGGCCCCTCGGCTACCGGTAATGTACATATTACCGAAAATTCATAAGACCTTGATCAATCCACCAGGGAGGCCCATCATCAGTGGTATTGATTCAGTAACCTCACGCGTTGGAAAATATATTGATTTTTTTCTACAACCACTGGTGGTGGGCACCCCTTCCTACCTTAGGGACACTAAGCATGTCCTCAATATACTGAGAGGAATAGAGTGGAAGGCTACATATATGCTGGTGACAGCAGATGTAGCGTCACTCTATACATCAATATCCCACAGTTTAGGTCATGAGGCTGTACGGCACTTCCTCTATCGGGACTCCAGTATCTCCATCACGCAATGTAATTTCGTGATGGAGCTACTGGACTTCTCGATGGAGCATAACCATTTCTGGTATGGTGGCACACACTATTTACAAACAAAGGGAGTGGCCATGGGAGCCAAATTTGCTCCCAGTATGGCCAACCTCTTCATGGCCAAGTGGGAGGAGGATGTGGTACTAAAGGACAGTCCACCCCAGTTGGTTATGTGGAGACGCTTCATTGATGATGTCCTGTTCATTTGGGACGGTGACATCAATTCTGTAACCACTTTTCTGTCTGTACTTAATAATAATGATAGAGGCATATCACTAACCCATGAAGCCAGCTCTACTCAAATCCATTTTTTGGATCTGGCTATCACCATTGTTAATGATGTTATTACCACCTCGACTTACTTTAAAACAACAGACAGGAACAGTTTTATACCACTCGATTCTTGTCATCATCAATCTTGGCTGTCTGCTGTACCTAAGGGCCAGTTCCTGCGTCTAAGACGAAACTGTTCTGATATCAATGAGTACCATAGAGAGGCTCTAATTCTAAAATCAAAATTTTCGATCAAAGGTTACGATCCCGTTATGCTTGATTCTCTGATTGTTGAGATAGGAAATAGGGAGCGTGAGGAATTATTACGTGATAAACCCCCCCAGATAGCGGACAGGGAGGACTTTGGGTTAGCTTTCCTCACGACCTATTCAAGCCAACACTGGGCCATTAAAAGGATAATCAAAAAACACTGGTCTGTTATTAAAAACGATCGAATTTTGGGCCCCCTTTTGTCGGATAAACCGCAAATTTTATTTAGGGGAGCCACCAGTTTTAGGCATCTGCTAGCACCGAATATTCCTGTTCCACCTAAACGTCCTACGTTTTTTGGTGATTTAAAAGGGTTCTCCCCCTGCAGGAGATGTAATGTTTGCAGTATCAACTCACTAAGGGATAGAAGAATAATGGAGTTTACTTCTAGTGGTACAGGAGCCACATACCCCATTAGATCACTTATCACATGCACAACCAAATGTGTTGTGTATTTACTCAGGTGCCCATGCGGGTTGGAGTATGTTGGGCGTACGATTAGGAAACTTAACGTGAGGCTAGCAGAACATATTACCAATATCAAACAGGGTTTCGATAAACACAGTGTCTCTAGGCACTATGATGCAGTACATGACAGGAATCCTAAGGGAACTGTGTTTATCGGCATTGAAAAGTATATTCCCCATTGGCGGGGTAGCAATGGAAAAAGAACCATCTCCAGGTCTGAAACAAGCTGGATCTACAAACTTGGTTCTCATGCCCCCAATGGGTTGAATATAGAATGGGATATTAATTGTTTTATTAACAACAGTTGAAAGGAACTTTTGGGTTGATGATTTGGAAATAAATATACATTCCTCTCCTTTTTATTAGATTTATCTTTAGACATATTTGGACAAATAAAAGTTTCCTCCCTTTGGATATACATTATCATTACCCCCTCTTTTACATATTCTTTTTTTACATATTGTAAAAATGTTTGTATTCACCGATTTTTTATTTTATTTAAATTTTGCGATAGGTCTTGGCTGATGGAGAACTTAAATTCACTCGTAATTTTTATACACCTCTCTTTATGCACTTTAATGGGTCCCATACTGGTGGTTCTTTCCAGCCACCAGATGGTAGTGGGCAATACATATTTCCTTTTTATAAGAGTGCTTGTTTGTTTACACATTTAACAAGTATTCATTTTATTTTTTTGGAATATGTTTTGGTTCTGCTCTTTTTCAACCCCTAGATGGCAGTGTAACACACGGTCTTGCCCCAGGTGAACATCTCTTTATCTAAAGTAAAGAGGAGGTGTGTATGTGTGGGCGGTCTCACTGTGCTGGAGTGATTGACAGCACTGGATTCAGTGGATTGATGTCCGCCCTCGTTCTCCCTCAGCCAATGAATAAGCTATGGCGCTACGGCGCTTGTGTATTTATAGCGCATGCGCGAGCGTGGCCACGTACCCCTGATGACGTCAGTTGTGACGAAACGGCCGTAGGGTCACAACGTGAGCTCGTGTCGCGCATGCGCGATTTGATTTTAAACGGCGGTGGAGTTTGTTTTTGTTACCATCCCCTGCCAGAAGTTTTGTTTTTATATATATTTGATGGCATCCTTTTAAATAAAGCAGTAAGATTGGTCTGCACTATCGGAGTCCTTTTTTTCTTTTTGGGGCACCTGCTGACAATACTGCTGTACTTTGCCTGGAACCCCTCGATTTGCCAAGCGAGGAACACCTCTGGAAAGTATCCGGTGACCACAAGCAATATCTTCCTGTGGAGCCCTTCTAGGTGAGATCTACTGGACCCATACATCTCTACTGAGCCTGTTTAGACCCCCCTGAATAAGGGTGGTCGCAGGCTGTCTGGTAAGCCTCCAGCCTTATTCTCTTGGTGATGGGCTACAGTTGCAGTGGAACACTGAGTTGAAATTATATGCTGGAATTTCATCAAGTTTGGGACTCTACACTTATTTTGTAGTATATGAACTTTTTGGGTGGTTCTAACTTTTCCACTCCTTTTTGTTTTTAGCATATGATTAACTAATAATTATAATATTGTTAAGCACTAAAAAGTTTTTTTGGAATAATCAACATCAAGTGGTTGACATATTTTCCTAATTACATATTGCCAATCATAACGGTATTGATCTTTGTTGTTCACGTTGATATCTAGTTCACGCAATATATCCACATCATATACACGTATTTGTTCATATTATTCACTGTTCATATACCTATATAGGTTTATTTGAACACTTTTTAGAGTCACACATGTGTGTTTGATCACTTTAGAATAGTGACATATAGCCTTCTTAAATTTACGGGTTTTAGTATATTCGCATATATCAATATATGCGCTTTTTCTCACAATCCAGCGCTACACTGTTTTTTATATATTGTTTAGTTTGTATGCCCCTGTATTTGGGTTATTGTGTTTTAGCTGCAGGATTTCCTTCACGGTTTTTATCATTAGTTCTCATATTCATATTGAACACCGAGCGCAATTTCTTTTCCCCCATTTTTACTGTACATAGAAGAGTGAGTGGACTAGAAATCAATTTGTACCATATTTTATTAAACAGCGTTGGCTTCTTCCTAAGTTCAAAAGTGAGCATATACAGAGAGAGACTATTATTAATCGTAGCCAGGTATTTCGTGAAGTCTCTTCCAAGACAACAGAATGGCTTTTTTGCGTAGAAATACAAGATACAAAAGTATTAGCTTGGCATATTTAGATATGGAAAGATCACCAAACACACTTAATAGCAATTCTTAGGATATAATATATTAGGGAGACCTAATGCCGAAGAGGTAAGGTTATTAACCTCTGTCCAGAATGCTTGGACAAATAGATAAGACCAGAAGCAATGCATAAAGTCAGCAGTGGCACCACAAATTCTAAAATACTCGGCAGTAGAGAGCAACCCCATTTTATGTAACCACGTAGGGGTGAGATGACTGTGACGGAATATCTTCAGTTGAACCATCCTTTTAGAAGAAATTACTGAGTTCTTATAGGTGTCCTTAAATTCAGTCCAATCGAAAACAGTAAGCTGCAGTTCTAAAGAAGACCATCTGTTTCAAGCAACAGGGAATCTTGGATTAGAGTCCGCCAAGAGTGCAGAGTAATATTCAGAAATCAATTTAATTGTGCCAGGTCTCCTCAATAATTTTTCAAGTGGGGTAATTATAACCTGTCTGGTTCAATAGTTTCCTGAAATACCTACTGACTTGAAAAACGCTTGCTACTAAGAAGTCCCAATATCACTCTGACTTCAACTGTAGTATGTTTGTTTCAGATCAGTACCACAGAAAATATTGAAGCTAAGTAAAGCCAGGCAAGTAGCATTTTGAAGATGTCAGCAAAAGCAGCTTTTATATTTTAACAGATGACAGGTATGATGTATACAACCCATACAGTACTTCTAAAAACACAACTGATTCAAAAGAAAACAAAAAACATGTTTAAACTGTAGAACTACCCCTGTAGGAGCTACTGGATAGGATTTGTCCTCTGTTCTTTGCCTTGACCTTCTCAAGAACTTTAGCCCCTCTGACATGCCACGTTGAGTATACAAATAAACAATATCACAGAAAATCAGTGAAAGTAATAATGAGTACCCAATAGTAGTGCTATATCAAAAAACGGGCACCAAACCAGGTAGCAAAGGCAAACTTAATGTATTGTCACCCAATATGGTTGGTAACTAGGCAAGCATAACATGGATAACAATGGTAACAACATAATTTAGCATAAAACATAATTAACAGTAAGGACTAAGCATAAGGTGACATTTGGCGTTCAGATCAGCACAAACAGTAGCATGGCCACCTTAAATGCAGTAGTGGTGCTGGATCTATATTGCCAGAGTGCATTTATGGCAGCAATGCTAATCCTAGACCAACTGGGTATGCACTGTCCAAAAGAAAAGGATGATTGTAGTGGAGGGGGCAAGGAAACAGAGGGGGTTTGTAGAATAATAATTATGGGCTGGACAGTCCTTGAGATGTTCTTCTGCCATCTATCGTTGGGGCCCTTTAAGAGCGTCTTTGCACTTAGCAACAGTCCCAGTTAACCTGCATGCTGTATAGGTATGGTATAGTCTCAGCACAGGTGCAAGGTAGATGTGGTTCAAATGTAGTTACAGTATGGTATAACTGCACCATAGGGTTAGTATGGGTGCAGTTTAGGTTCAGTAGAATAGTAGTATGGGTTGGATACACTTGGTGTCCTGCTCTCAGTGACTCAGCCTCTACTAACAGTGTCAATAATGAGTGGATAGCCCTTTCATCAGTTCCCAGGATGCTGCTGAGGACACTCACTAGAGAAGAGGGCCCCCTCAGTCTCTCCCCAAAAGCCTTCAGTGATCAGCGGTGGGAAGCAGCGAGTAAGTTGACACTCCAGCGTCTCTGCAGCAGAGGTGCAGGATATGTGATGTGGGTGGTGCTGCGTGGCCCCCGGGTGTCCTCACTCTCAGTCTCAGACTAGCATCCCACTGGCAGGTGAATACTCGAATAGAGGGGCTCTGCTGTCCCTCTTTCCTCTGTGGCAAGAGGAAGACCGTTCCTGGGCAATTTAATAAAAATCCTCACTCCACTCCTCCTACTGCACAGTGTATATTGGAATCTGTAGTGTAACCTGTGACAGACCTAGCCGGGACAGAGGCTGTTGGAGAGGACTGAATGCAAGCCTGTTGCCTTTTGATTATGGGCCCTGGATTTTCAATGGAACAATACTCTTTGTGAGGTGAATGAGAAATGCAGTCTGAACTGTACTAATCAGACTCAGTCGTGTATATATGTATATATTGTATGTTGTTTGATTCATACTGTTGGGACACATCCTGTGAGGAGATGCTGGTGTCATCAACTCCAACTACCTGTGTTTATGTTAATTGAATGAGCTGATCACATTGTCCTCTATACAATGTAGGAGACGGGACGACTCCTATTGGAGCTGCTGCTATTGTGAGAAAATGTCCTGTGATAATTAACTCAGTCTGGGCAATAGGTCATGTCTCAGTCACCTAGGCTGTATAAAGGATTAGTTAATTAGCTCATGTTAATTAGGTTAATTAGGTTACAGTTGTATTGTTAGAGGAGGTTCGAACGGCATATAAAGTCTTGTAATTTTGATTCTGAATAAAGTGAGTTCATGTTAGCAACAAGCAAGTGTCGCCTTGTTTTGTGCTTAGAGAGGTTGGAATATCTGATATCTGTACACAGACTGGGAGAAAGTGGTATATGATGGAAGCACTCAAGCGGAGTGTGGGACGTTCTGTGACATTGGTGGCAAGCAGAGGGAAAGCTTCCTGCAGTCTGGGACATCCAAACTTCCATCTGGATCCAAGGTCCAAATAGCAGGAGAGGAGAGGTACAGATACCAACCGCCATGGAAGAGGAATTCAGAAGGAGGTTGCGAGAGATGCAGATACAGCACAGAGGACCAGTATCAGAGCAGGTCCTGCTGGGATGGTGTGATTCTATTCGCTGCAAACTCTGGAAAGAAGCGCTAGCCCATGAGCAGCGACACCAGGGAAAAGTTCTCCCCTCCATCAAGGAAAGGTACTGGTCGCAGTACGGACTGCGGGTGCGTTTTTTGGGAGAAAAACCACACAAGAAGCAGACAGCTGAATTAAGCAGGCTGGTCTGGGCAGAGGTAAAGCTGGATGAGAGCTACAAAGCCCTCCGGTGGCATGTATCCCAAGCATGTCCCTGGATAGCAGATGACAGCCCAACGGAAGGCTTGAGCTACGGTGGCCTGGGACTGTTGTATGTGAAGTTGACAGGGGACTCTAACTTTGGGAGTGATTTGGAGTGGCGGTTGGACGAAATCATGGATTTCAGAGAAGGGCTACTGAACATTTTGGAAGTGCACTGGGCACAGGAAGATTTGGAGTTTCTGGCCGTTCAGGAATGGGAGCTAGAGATCGCCTACAGACGGCTGCTAGACATTGCTCAGTGCCAGGGCTGGGCTCCCTTTGCCTGGGACTATCAGGAAATACCAGCTGACCTGAAATCCTGGCTGAAGAGTCGGCAATGTGGCAGAGCAATAGTGTGCTTTGCCAACCTGTCCCCGCAGCTATGGAGGCGGAGGTCTTATGGCGGATGCAGCAAGTGCTGACTGACCTTGATGATCCTGTTTCTGCATGGGATGATCTTGGATGGAGGAATGTGCCTGTCCAGCAGCATGCCAGAGAATCTGCAGTGGAAAATCCGGAGATTGCCGTCCCCAAACCTGAAGTGCTGACAACAGGGCAGAGCTCTGCTAACCTCTGCCCAGAAATGATAGCATCTTCTGGGTTCCATAGACAGGAGATGGTGAACCTATACCCCCAGACATCAGTTGCAGAGACATGGGATTTGATAGACTTTTATGCTGAGGAAGAACAACCTGATGAGCCTCCAGCAGAAGAGCTGCTATCAGGGCCAAAGTTCACTGTGCTCTTCCCAGCACCAACAGTGGCTTCGGCCTTCTTGAGAGAAGAGGTAGTTGGCCTTTCTCCCACAACACTGACAGGGACATGTGATTTTCTGCCAGCAGCATCTATGGAGTTACAACAAACTTCTCCAGCTGAAGATCTGGTAACTGAACAGAGGGTGAAAGACCTTTTTCCCACACTTTTGGCAATTCCAGAGACTGGGGATTTAATAGACGTTTCTGTAGAGGAGGAACCACCTGGCAAACCCCCAGCAGAAGTGCTGGCACCCGGACAGAGGGTCCAAGACCTCTGCCCCACACCTGCAGCAATTGTGGAGGCCCAAGGTGAGGAGGTGGCAGTCTATTGCGAGCTGCAGATCAGGATCCAAGGAGAGAATGCAGTCATCACCTCACAACTGCAGCTTGATCTGGTGTCGGTGGATGGGGCTTCAGTCCCCACCTGTATACCCCAGGGATGCTGGGCAGTCGGCCCAGATCCCCAACAGCAGGATGGAGTGAGCCCAGTCCCCCTGTCTTCTCTCCAGCGGCAGAAAGGACTCCAGGGAGAAGGGCCAGTTCGGGCCTCTCCCCAGGGGCGGATATGTTCTCTGAGAGAGGCAGAGGATGGCTGGGTGAGTAATACACTGTTTGGAACAATTTGTTTGGGGTACTGTGTGGGTACAGGCAGTAGAGGACTGGAACTATGGACTAACTTCGGAGTCAACCCGTCTGGGGTCTCCTCCTGCGTTAGTCTCCTGCCGAAAGGGGAGAAATGTAACAGACCTAGACGGGACAGAGGCTGTTGGAGAGGACTGAATGCAAGCCTGTTGCCTTTTGATTATGGGCCCTGGATTTTCAATGGAACAATACTCTTTGTGAGGTGAATGAGAAATCCAGTCTGAACTGTAATAATCGGACTCAGTCGTGTATATATGTATATATTGTATGTTGTTTGATTCATACTGTTGGGACACATCCTGTGAGGAGATGCTGGTGTCATCAACTCCAACTACCTGTGTTTATGTTAATTGAATGAGCTGATCACATTGTCCTCTATACAATGTAGGAGACGGGATGACTCCTATTGGAGCTGCTGCTATTGTGAGAAAATGTCCTGTAATAATTAACTCAGTTTGGGCAATAGGTCATGTCTCAGTCACCTAGGATGTATAAAGGATTAGTTAATTAGCTCATGTTAATTAGGTTAATTAGGTTACAGTTGTATTGTTAGAGGAGGTTCCAATGGCATATAAAGTCTTGTAATTTTGATTCTAAATAAAGTGAGTTCATGTTAGTAACAAGCAAGTGTCGCCTTGTTTTGTGCTCGGAGAGGTTGGAATATCTGATATCTGTATACAGACTGGGAGGAAGTGGTATATGATGGAAGCACTCAAGCGGAGTGTGGGACGTTCCGTGACATAACCATTACAACTTCCAGCATTCCCGGTGCTTTGCATAGAAGTCTATGGGCTTTCTTGGCTTTAGCTCTCCCCCTGCTGGCTGGAGGAGGCTGGTGCAGCATGACATTAATATCATAGTAGAAGGAGAGAGGCAAATAATGTCTCCTAAACATGTGCACAACAAAAAAATTTGTTTCATTTCTTTACCTTTCTTGTTGATTCGTAACGATTCGTAATTTCGTAAGATGCGAGTTTTCATATTCGGACTCATTCGTATTTTCGTAACAGTTATATTTTCATTGATACAAAATTATTCGTAATTCCGTTAGTCTAGCGATTCATAATTTCGTAAGACGCGAGGTTTCATATTCTGACTCGTTCGTATTTTCATAACAGTTATATTTTTGTTGATACAAAATAATTTGTAATTCCGTTTCTTTGATGCGAAATTCGTAATTTTGTTAGATAATAATTTTCGTTTATTCGGTACACTACTCGGAATTTAGTAATTGTTACTTTTGTGAGATTGCATTTTTCATTGATTCGTACTTTCGTAGGAAATAAAGAATAATAATCCTACGCTTGCTTTTTAATAAGACCTGTACTTGCTCCAGTCCACTCCCTCAATCACGAGACCTGACCCAGTCTCCTCCTCAACTGAATCTAAAAAGATTCAGGAATGCAGTGTGACTCAGACACAAAAGGGATACGTTGATTGGCTAAAGATATTAAGTAAGATACATCACTCACTAATACACTGCCCATTCGAAAGAACGATTCGAAAATACGAAATTATGAACATTCATATTAAGATACACTTACACTGTCCATTCAAAAGAATGATTCGAGAACACAAACAAACAAAATTATGAACAGACAAAGAAATGAAATTACGAACACACTAATGAAAATACGAACATACGAAATTACGAACATTCATATTAAGATACACTTACACTGTCCATTCAAAAGAATGATTCGAGAACACGAACAAACAAAATTACGAACAGACAAAGAAATGAAATTACGAACACACGAATGAAAATATGAACATACGAAATTACGAATAGACAAAAGATTGAAAATACAAAATGCAAATCATTCGTTATAGATGCCATTTTCTTTCTTTTACTGTTTCGGAGTTTCGTATTTTCGTAAGTTTGTCCGTTCGTAAGTTCGTATTTTCGCATGTTCGTTATTTTGGTTAATTTTGTAATTTTTCATATTTTGGTTCTTTCAGCTATTCGAATGTTCGAATTGATCCGAATGTATGAATACTAACAATTTCTTATGAAAATCTATTCTTTACGAACCAAATCGAACATGTCTAATAGGGATGAGCTTCGTGTTCGAGTCGAACCCATGTTCGACTCGAACATCGGCTGTTCGATCGTTCGCCGAATTGCGAACGATATAGGCCGTTCGCGCCAAATTCTTGTGGCGCGTCACGGCCCATAATTCACTGCGGCATTGCAGTGCATTGCTTGCTGATGATTGGCCAAGCATGCACTATGACCCGCATGCTTGGCCAATCACAGCGCCGCCTTAACAGAGAGCCATAATTGGCCAAAGCCAAGGAGGCTTTGGCCAATTATGGCTCAGGGGATTTAGTACACGCCCCACACTATATAAGGCCGCCTGCACGGCGGCCCTGTGCAGTGTGTTCCGGTGTGCTTAGAGAGAGAGAGAGACAGTGTCATTTCATTTGAGTTAGCTAGATTAGGCAGGACAGTCAGTCAGTTAGCTGCACTTAAAGTGTATTGTGTATATATATGCATCCCAGGTGTTGCATATATATATATATATATATATATATATATACACTGTATTCAGTTTAGCTAGATCCGTTCCTGTTATCTTCTAGACTATTTACATTTAGTGCAGTGCGTCCTGCTCACAGTGTTCAGCTAGATCCGTTCCTGTTATATTCCTACTGACAGGCAGGCTTGTCTTGTTACAGTATTTTGAAGAAAATTACTGGTGTTCTTTTGATCCTATTAGTACCACAGTCAGGCAGCTAGACTATTTACATTTAGTGCAGTGCGTCCTGCTCACAGTGTTCAGCTAGATCCGTTCCTGTTATCTTCTTACTGACAGGCAGGCTTGTCTTGTTACAGTATTTTAAAGAAAATTACTGGTGTTCTTTTGATCCTATTAGTACCACAGTCAGGCAGCTAGACTATTTACAGTTAGTGCAGTGCGTCCTGCCCACAGTGTTCTGCTAAACCTACAAGTAAGTGGGGTGCGTCCTGCTCACAGTGTTCAGCTAAACCTACAAGTTAGTGGGGTGCGTCCACCTCACAGTGTTCAGCTAAACCTACAAGCTAGTGGGGTGCGTCCTGCTCACAGTGTTCAGCTAGATCCGTTTCTGTTATCTTCTTACTAACAGGCAGGCTTGCCTTGTTACAGTAAATACAGCTACCTGAAGAAAATTGCTGGTGTTCTTTTGATCCTATTAGTACCACAGTCAGGCAGCTAGACTATTTACAGTTAGTGCAGTGCGTCCTGCTCACAGTGTTCTGCTAAACCTACAAGTTAGTGGGGTGCGTCCTGCTCACAGTGTTCAGCTAAACCTACAAGTTAGTGGGGTGCGTCCACCTCACAGTGTTCAGCTAAACCTACAAGCTAGTGGGGTGCGTCCTGCTCACAGTGTTCAGCTAGATCCGTTCCTGTTATCTTCTTACTGACAGGCAGGCTTGTCTTGTTACAGTAAATACAGCTACCTGAAGAAAATTGCTGGTGTTCTTTTGATCCTATTAGTACCACAGTCAGGCAGCTAGACTATTTACAGTTAGTGCAGTGCGTCCTGCTCACAGTGTTCTGCTAAACCTACAAGTTAGTGGGGTGCGTCCTGCTCACAGTGTTCAGCTAAACCTACAAGTTAGTGGGGTGCGTCCACCTCACAGTGTTCAGCTAAACCTACAAGCTAGTGGGGTGCGTCCTGCTCACAGTGTTCAGCTAGATCCGTTCCTGTTATCTTCTTACTGACAGGCAGGCTTGTCTTGTTACAGTAAATACAGCTACCTGAAGAAAATTGCTGGTGTTCTTTTGATCCTATTAGTACCACAGTCAGGCAGCTAGACTATTTACAGTTAGTGCAGTGCGTCCTGCTCACAGTGTTCTGCTAAACCTACAAGTTAGTGGGGTGCGTCCTGCTCACAGTGTTCAGCTAAACCTACAAGTTAGTGGGGTGCGTCCACCTCACAGTGTTCAGCTAAACCTACAAGCTAGTGGGGTGCGTCCTGCTCACAGTGTTCAGCTAGATCCGTTCCTGTTATCTTCTTACTGACAGGCAGGCTTGTCTTGTTACAGTATTTTAAAGAAAATTGCTGGTGTTCTTTTGATCCTATTAGTACCACAGTCAGGCAGCTAGACTATTTACAGTTAGTGCAGTGCGTCCTGCTCACAGTGTTCTGCTAAACCTACAAGTTAGTGGGGTGCGCCCTGCTCACAGTGTTCAGCTAAACCTACAAGTTAGTGGGGTGCGTCCACCTCACAGTGTTCAGCTAAAGCTACCTGTAGAAGGTTGGTGGTGTTCTCATACTACAGGCAGGCAGTTGATTTTGCTAGCTGCAGTATCAGTACATATATATATATATAGTGCAGCTACAGGCCATTAGTATGTCTGGAAGGCCAAGAAGGAGAGGCAGACAGTCACAAGCCAATAAGAGAAGGCAAGCAGGCTCTGTGTCTAGTGCTGGTCGTGGAGACGGTGCATCCTCATCAGCACGTGGCCATGGGACACGCTTGGCCTTTTTTTCGGCAGCTGGCCATGTTGAGCCGCAACATGCGGAAGACTTGGTCGAGTGGATGACCAAGCCGTCCTCATCCTCCTCATCCTCTCTCACCCATGCCCAGGGTACTTTGTCTGGCAAAGCAGCGGCCTCTTCCCTTGGCTCAATGTCATCAGTGACTCCTTCCCTAGCCCCACCATGTCCTCCTGAGGAGTCCCTCGAACTGTTTGACCACGGTGTTGGGTACATGCTCCAGGAGGATGCCCAGCGTTTGGAAGGCTCTGATGATGATACTGAGCTCGATGAAGGCAGTAACACGAGCACGGACAGAGGGGGTGCCCAAGAAGGACAGCAATCTGGCAGTCATGCTCCCCCTGCTGCAGCATACTGCCAGGTTTGCTCCAGTGATGAGGAGGGAGGGGATGATGAGGTCACTGACTCAACGTGGGTGCCTGATAGGAGAGAGGAGGAGGAGGAGGAGGAGGAGGAGGAGGCGGCACATCACCAACGAGGCAGGATGCCCTCCAGGGGCCAGCCTAAGGGCAGCACATTGACTGCATCACACCCCAAAGCTCCACATGTGAAGGGCGCTGCAGTCTCTGCGCGTTATTCAAAAAGTTCTTTGGTGTGGGCCTTTTTTGAGACGAGTGCATCAGATCGCACCGCTGCTATTTGCAACATATGTCTCAAGCGTATCTCGCGTGGCCAAAACATCTCCCGCTTGGGTACCACATGCTTGACCAGACATATGTTGACCTGCCATGCAGTTCGTTGGCAAGCGTATCTAAAAGACCCACACCAAAGAACAAAGAGGACCTCTGCTTGCTCCTCATCAGCTGAGATTTCCAACCCCACTAGACCTTCAGTCCTCTCTGAGACCTGCACTGAGAGGAATGAAGGTGTAGAATTAGGTGTGTCACAGCCACGTACTTGTGGGCAATCTGAGTTTGGTACACCGACGTCAGATTGTACCAGGCAAATTTCCCTGCCCCAGCTGCTGCACCGCCGAAAGAAGTTTGCTCCCAGCCATCCACATGCCCAACGGTTGAATGCTAGCTTGGCAAAATTGCTAGCACTTCAACTGCTGCCTTTTCAGTTGGTAGACTCTGCCCCCTTCCGTGAGTTTGTGGAATGTGCGGTTCCTCAGTGGCAGGTACCCAAACGCCACTTTTTCTCACGGAAGGCGATTCCGGCTCTCTACCAGCATGTGGAAGGCAATGTCCATGCCTCGCTGGACAGGGCGGTCAGCGGTAAGGTGCATATTACCGCTGACTCATGGTCCAGCAGGCATGGACAGGGACGTTACCTAAGTTTCACGGCGCATTGGGTGACTCTGCTGGCAGCTGGGAAGGATGCAGGACAAGGTGCAGTAGTGTTGGAGGTTGTTCCGCCACCACGCCTCCAAAATGCTAATGATTGTGACACACCTCTCTCCTCCACCCCCTCCTCTTCTTCTTCCTCCATGGCCTCTTCCTCGGAACCAGCGGTGCTCCGTAGTCGTTCAAGGGGCTACGCAAGTACGCAGGCCAAATGATGCCATGCGGTGCTTGAGCTGGTGTGCTTGGGGGACAGGAGCCACACTGGGGCAGAGGTTCTGTCAGCTCTGCAGGGGCAGGTTCAGAGGTGGTTGACGCCACGCCAACTTAAGGCAGGAATGGTGGTTTGCGACAATGGCACCAACCTCCTCTCTGCCCTCCGACAGGGACAAATGACCCATGTGCCCTGTTTGGCTCACGTCCTTAACTTGGTGGTGCAGCGGTTCTTGGGCAGGTACCCGGGCTTACAGGATGTCCTGAGGCAGGCCAGGAAAGTCTGTGTGCATTTCCGCCGGTCATATAATGCCAGTGCTCGGCTGACGGACCTCCAAAAGGAGTTTAACCTGCCCAAGAACCGCCTAATCTGTGACATGCCCACCAGGTGGAACTCAACGTTGGCCATGCTGCAGCGGCTGCACACGCAGCAGAGGGCCATCAATGAGTACCTGTGCGACTATGGCACCAGGACAGGGTCAGGGGAGCTTGGTTTTTTTTCCCCACGCCAGTGGGCCATGATCAGGGATGCATGCACTGTCCTGTCACCATTTGAGGAGGCCACGAGGATGGTGAGCAGTGACAGTGCATGCATCAGTGACACTGTCCCCCTTGTCCACCTGTTGGAGCACACGCTGCGTGGAATAATGGACAGGGCACTTGAGGCAGAACAGAGGCAGGAAGAGGAGGACTTCCTTAGCTCTCAAGGCCCCCTTTATCCAGACAGTGTTCCTGCGTGCCCGCCGATCACACAGGAAGAGGACGAGGAGGAAGAGGAGGAGGAGGAGGAAGATTGTGTCAGTATGGAGGTGGAGCCTGGCACTCAGCATCAGCAGCAATCTTTAAGGGATCAGTCCCAAGAAACACATGGACTTGTACGTGGCTGGGAGGAGGTGGCTGCGGACCATGTCGTCCTTAGTGACCCAGAGGACTCCGGACCGAATGCCTCAGCAAACCTACGCTGCATGGCCTCCCTGATCCTGCAAAGCCTGCGTAAGGATCCTCGTATTCGTGGTATCAAGAAGAAGGACCAATACTGGCTGGCAACCCTCCTTGATCCACGTTACAAGGGTAAGGTTGCGGACCTTATCTTGCCATCGCAGAGGGAACAGAGGATGAAACATCTTCGGGAGGCCTTGCAGAAAGGTCTGTGCAACGCGTTCCCAGAGACTGGGAGGTTACAAACTCCTGTTTCTGGACAACGTGTTGCTGAGGCTTCGGTCAGTCAAAGAAGGACCGGTGGAGAAGGTGGCCGTCTGACCGATGCGTTCAGACAATTTTTTGGTCCGCAGCCCCAAGGTATGATCGGTTCCAGCAACCATCGCCAGCGTCTGTTTTACATGGTGCAGGAATACCTAGGGGCAAGATCAGACTTGGACACCTTTCCCACCGAAAATCATCTGGGTTACTGGGTCTTGAGGATGGATCACTGGCCAGAGCTTGCACAGTATGCAATTGAGCTACTGGCCTGTCCTGCATCCAGCGTTCTTTCGGAACGCACATTCAGTGCTGCTGGAGGCGTGGTAACCGATCACAGGGTGCGTCTGTCCACTGACTCGGTCGATCGACTGACCTTCATAAAAATGAATGAGTCTTGGATCACCACCAGCTACCAAGCACCTGATGCTGATGTAACCGAATAATTTTTTTTGAAATCTCAGATCCCTTCAAAGACTGCCTATGCTGATGCTGAGTGACTATCCCTGAGTAATTATCCTCTTCCTCCTCAATCATCACGCTGATAGCTTGTAAGAACATTTTTGGTTCTGGGTGCCACCACCAGTGCCTAAGGCACAATTTTTCAGCCCCTGTTTAACAGGGGCGTGTAATTACGATTTTTGATGTAATACTTTGCAGCAGGGCTCGTTCCTGCATTCCAACTAGAGTGTCTGTGAGGGGTTGCAGTGTTGTGGCACCAGCACCAGTGCCTAAGGCCCAATTTTTCAGCCCTTGTTTAACAGGGGCGTGTAATTACAATTTTTGATGCAATACTTTGCAGCAGGGCTCGTTCCTGCATTCCAACTAGAGTGTCTGTGAGGGGTTGCAGTGTTGTGGCACCAGCACCAGTGCCTAAGGCCTAATTTTTCAGCTCCTGTTCAACAGGGGCATGTAATTACAATTCTTGATCTAATATTTCACAGCAGAGCCCTGTGAGGGCTTACAGTGTTGTGGCCACAGCAACACCTAAGGCCCAAATTTCTGCTGAGTATATAGGGCAGGACCCTACTTTCAAACAACTAACTTACAAACGACTCCTACTTGCAAACGGAAGGAGACAACAGGAAGTGAAATCTACCCCTAGGAAGGGAAATTCTCTCCTGTAAGAGTTAATATGGGAAAAACATTTCTCCTTTCCACTGATGCTTTCCAATCCATTGGGACAAAAAGTGAGGTGAAATCTTCTGAAGAGGAGGAAAGACAGCAAAACAAATGTCACAGGGGTGATAACCCTTCCCTATGTTTTCCAAAAAGCTTAAAAAAGATTTTTTGGCTGGAGCTAAACACGTTAAAAATGTACCCGTTCAAAATTACAAAGAGATTCTACTTAACAACAAACCTACAGCCTGTATACTGCTGTTCAGAGTATATAGGGCCTGGTGGCCCCACACCTTTCCTTATTTTAATTTGGATGCGGGGTTCCCCTTAATATCCATACAAGACCCAAAGGGCCTGGTAATGGACTGGGGGGTACCCATGCCGTTTGTCTCACTGATTTTCATCCATATTGCCAGGACCCGACATTACATTAAACCCGCAAGCAGTTTTAAATGAGATTTTTTCCTTTAAAAATTACATTTGGTGCAGGGACTGTTCTAAACACGGGAAACACGCGTCACTTTACAGGCATACTATAGACACCCCTCAGGTACGATATTTAAAGGAATATTTCACTTTTTTTTTTTTTTACTTTAAGCATCATTAAAATCACTGCTCCCGAAAAAACGGCCGTTTTTAAAAGTTTTTTTTGCATTGATACATGTCCCCTGGGGTAGGACCCGGGTCCCCAAACCCTTTTTAGGACAATACCATGCAAATTAGCCTTTAAAATGAGCACTTTTGATTTCGAACATTCGAGTCCCATAGACGTCAATGGGGTTCTAACGTTCGTGCGAACTTTCGGTCCGTTCGCAGGTTCTGGTGCGAACCGAACCAGGGGGTGTTCGGCTCATCCCTAATGTCTAATATCTCCTTCTCCATGTTGTTGTAGCCCAGCACCTGGCTACAAAGCATATGCCAATAAGAAAAAATGCCTACCTGACTCCATGTTTTTGGTAAAGCCATAGCAAAAACTAGCAAAACGCCAGCACTACATCCCTATTAGTTAGTTTAGGGTGGATTTATTAAAGGTGAACAGAGTGAACAAGTGCTGTTGCACTCAATTTCACCAGAGCTTAGTGAATGCGGTGAAACTCTGCTAATTTCCATCATCCAATCATATGCAAGCAAAAATGTAGTTTTTTATTTTCCTTGCACCTGATTAGGTATTCTTTACAAAGTGAAACTTCACCACATTTATTAAGCTATTGAGAAAAAGAATACAATTGCACTTGCAAAGTGCACAGTCTATTTGCCTTTAGTAAATCCCCCCTCTGTGAACGGGAACCACTTTGACACTGATGATCTGCTTATAGGTTCAGTGTTATTTCTGCCAAACAGATGGTAAGATTTTACTTTCTGTTTTACTTTTCTCATTTTGTATTTATTAATTTGTGAGTACTAGAGCAATGATTATTTTTCAAATTAACATTTTATGGTGTTTGTATCCTTGATACTCATTTCATAGAACAATAAGTATATCAGAATATGTCACACCGAACTGGAATTTTGAAGTGTATCAAGTAAAATAACACTTGTGCTAAAGAATCGATTTTTTCACATAAATAACAAATTCTGCCTATTTTAACAAATCTGAATCTTGTTTGGCAGATTTTGGAGACAAATGTAAGTTAATGTAAATAATTTCCTGTATTACTAAATCAATGTTTATGTTGGTAGTGTGCCAACTAAGTATCAGTAATACCACTGATAGCTCTGAAGATTGCATTGCTCCGCTCGTTTAACATTTATAGCTTGTAGAAACAACTGTTTTCTTTACCTGGACAGAGGTTTTGATATCAGTTACCATATCATGGCCAACCTTGAATACAAAAATAACTCTATTTTAGTTTCTTCCATTAAACTATATCTGTCACAAGCCTGGGCAATTTAAACCGGGCATATGCTAAAAAATGGATGAGCAGAGGTTACCTGCAGTGAGAATTAAACGTAAAAATACGTCATAATGTGTTAATCTGGAAATATGGTCAGCTTGACTACCTCTTTTATCCCGCCTTCTCCTGTGGGTGCACTTAGTTCTGCACTCCTGTTACCTGTATTCAGCAGACAGCAGGCTAAAGTCCGCTATCGGCTGATGTCACTCAGACTTGAAAAATGCCTCCAATAGTGACCTATACAGAAACCACTTCATTTTTAAAAGTTTATTACAAAATTGCATAAAAACATCCCAACGATAATTTAAAACACATAGAATTGCGATATACTGTGTATGTCTTAAGAAACAAATTCTACGCATTTTGAAAAATTCCCCGTTTTACCAGGACTCTTCCAGTCTCATACATACAATGAGCAATTTATTGAAAAAGTTCAACTCTAAAAATATAATGAGCATGACAAATAAATAATAATCACTCTCAATCTTTAACATTTCTTATTTTCTTTTTAGCTGCCCTTACAGCAGACATAGGGGGAAGGGGTGGGGGAAGATGGAAGGGGAAGGAGAAAGGGTTTTAGAGAAGGGGGGGGAACCCAAGCATAAAGTGACACACATGACACATACAGACAAGCTCCCCACCTTGTAACTTGTCCCACAATACCTGCACCGAGACGGAAATACAGAGGGGAAGCAAGAGAATGCAAGGGACTGTTTTTACGCAATTTTCTAATAATCTTGTTAAACTTTTTATATCCAGTAGTTTCTGTGTGGGTCACTATTGGAAGCATATTTAAAGTCCTAGAGTTCATGTTATTGTGTATGGGAGACAGTAGAGGTTCCCAGAATGCATCGGGAAATAATAGGGACAAAGCAGCTCCAGTTACTCCCTGTTTGTACAGAGCAGCCATGCGGTAACACAGTTTGCTCCTGTCTGCAGGCAAAAAACATCAAGCAAGCCAGCAAAGCTGACAGTGCAAGGCAGGAGCAGACGCATTGATAATTATTACCAGTGGCAAAGCTTTTTGTTTCAGTAAAGCTGAGCTGCACCAAGCCATATATCAAAGAGATCAGATTGTACAAATCCATCTTGAAGAGAATTTACAAAATTGTTTGCTATCACACGACACCTTAACCACGCCACAAAGCAGATCATTTCCTCAACATCACTCCCCTTTAAGCATTTTCCACTAGGAAAGCAACATTTTCATGGGCATTTATCAAGCATTCCTGAAGCATTTTCAATGCCTCATAAACACAACAAAAACACATAATAGTTGCAATAGGAGCTTTAAGGCCTGGTTCACACCTATGCATTTTTAGTGCTTTTTGCATTTTGCAGGTTTGCACTACAGTAGACTTAACATTTTTTCCTATGGAACACGTTCTGTAGTGCAAATCTGCAAAATGCAAAAAGCACTAAAAATGCATAGATGTGAATCAAGCCTTAGTGAACATTACTTCATTCTTCATAATCAAGACACACATGAACAAGTCCTAACTGTGGCAGGTGTGGACTGACCTAGAGAGACACTATGGTTTATTGTGGTTCAAGTGCTACTCCTGCTTCTTATAGCAATTTACAGCAGCCTTTTTCAACCAGAGTTCCCAGGCACCATGGGTTGCCTTCGGATCTCTATAGGGATGCCCTAGCAAAGTGCCTAAAAACTGCAAAAACATTGAATATATTGAATAGTCAGCTTGCCTTTTAGTTACACAAAGCCACACGTTTTTTTGTGCACCATTACAACCTTAGCCACTATTGTTTTAACAACTAATGATGTCATCAGTTAAGGGGTATGTCGAATGTCTGCACAGCATCCTTGTTTGTCCTTCCCTTGCGCCTCTCCTTTAGCAATGGGGTCACATTAGCTGAGTGAAGGGGAGAAACGGAGGGAAGAGAAACATTGGTGTTTTAGTCAGTACCAGTGTGCAAGGGTGTGTTTGCTTTGGAAGAATAAATCAGCTCTAACATTGTGTGTACTATGTTTGTGTATTTTGCTGTGTTAGATTAAACTATAATGCCGTGTACACATGGTTGGAGTTTTCGACCAGACTTGGCCGACGGACCAAATCCGGCAGACAATCCGATCGTGTGTGGGCTTCACCGGACCTTCAGCGGACTTTTCCAGTCGCAAATCTGACGGACTTTAGATTTGGAACATGCTTCAAATCTTTACGTCGTAACTCCACCGGACCCAGAAATTCACTCGTCTGTATGCTAGTCCGACGGACAAAAACCAACGCTAGGACAGCTATTGGCTACTGGCTATCAACTTCCTTATTTTAGTCCGGTGTACGTCATCACGTACGAATCCGTCGGACTTTTGTGTGATCGTGTGTAGGCAAGTCCGTTCATTAGAAAGTCTGTTGAAAGTCCGCCAAAAGTACGTTAAAAGTTTGTCGAAAGTCTGTCGGACGGGCTGTCGGACTTTTGTAGCTGAAAAGTCTGACTGTGTGTACGCGGCATTAGTTTAGTTTTTTAAATTTTAGAATGGGGTGCGTCAAGATTGTACAGAATTTTAAAGGGTGCCTTGACTGACAAAAGGTTGAGAAACAGAAAATAAATAATGAAGAAAACAGATATTAGTAAGTATATTTTGCTATTTAAAGATTTAATAGATTACCAGGAAACACACCTTTACACAATTAAGTGGTAAACATAATAAATGTACTCATGTAAATGGTGTTTGATGTAAAGTGATTGTAAAGTCTCATTTTTTTCCTATAAAATAAAAAACATGTTATACCTACCTGCTCTTTTGCAGTGGATTTGCACAGAGCAGCCCAGATCCTCCTCTTCTCAGGTCCGTCTTCTGTGCTCCTGGCCCCTCTTTCCTGTTCAGTGCCCCCAGAGCAAGCTGCTTGCTCTGGGGGCACCCGAGCTAAGTCACAGCTCCCCATGTTCATTCAGACACAGAGCCCTGGCCCGGCCCTGCCCCCCCCTCCCCGATTGGCTTGATGACTTTGATTGACAGCAGCAGGAGCCAATGGTGCCACTGTGTCTCAGCCAATCAGGGAGGAGAATATTGGAAGGCTGAGACATTCGTGGACATCGCTGGACAGAGAGGGACCTTAGGAAAGGGAAGGCTGAGGGTGGCTGCTGAACACAGAAGGCTTTTTATCTTAATGCATGGAATGCATTAAGATAAAAAACCCTTTTCCTTTACAAACCCTTTAAGGTGACCTGTACAAAGCATTGCTCTTCAAACACTGCTTTTATGAAGAATTACATACTTCAATATAGTTTGGCAGATGTTTCTACATACTATACTCTTTAATTGTGCTATCATGTTATGTGTCCCTCTATATAAATTAAGCATTATATACTCTATATTGGGCTTTAATTTAACTAGAGGGTGTTATACAAAGACTCATCTATGCATGGGGAAACCATTGCCCCCCAACAAGTCCTCTAGGGACACCAGTGGGGCAAGCATCATAGGTGCCAACATAAACCTTTAAAAGCAATGATTAATGTAATTATGTTGACCGAGCATAATCTAACCTAAATATTACCCGAAAGGAACATACATAGGTCTAAAAGTAAATCTACATACCCACAGTATTACATATCTTTGGTATATATATAAACACATGATACATTGGTCATAATCATCATTTCATCATCAAATTTAACACTGAAATTAAAGCTCCACTGCCCCTTATTTTCTTTGGCAGCAGGGTCTTGGAAGTCTGACACCTTTATAAAGCTTTCTAATGTATCAAATTTGATTAGAGAGGGAAATTGTCAAATAGCCTCCCAAAATGTCACAACCGTGTATATATACTGTGCATATATAGATGTGGATAAGGCCTCTCTTGGTGAATTTTGTACGTAGAGTCCTCAGGAGTGAAGCGTTGCAAGATGAACAAACACAAAATGACATGTAAATGATATAAAAACACATTATGAGATGCTATAGTGCAACCACAAACGTACTGTACATATAATAATGCAAAAACGTGATAATGTAAAAAAAGTTTAACAATTTACCAGAGAGTGTTATACAAAGGCTCATCTATGCATGGGGAAAACCACTGGCCCCCAACAAGTCCTCAAGGCACACTAGTGGAGCAAGCATCATACGTGCCTACATAAATCTTTAGATGCCTACATAAATCATAAATCTCAGTACTTTCGGGGTTATCACAGTGTGATGCAACTTACCATAGACATGAGGAAACAAAACTCCACATAGCATAAACCATTTCACATTTATTTTGATAAAAACAAAGCCGACGCACTTACATTTTAATGTGCCATACCTGACTCAAAGGTGATTATTGCATAGAAATGTGGCACCACCGGCTCCAGCCGCAAACACAGGCTGTGAGCCGCAACTGGTTGAGCGGAGTGATGTCACTCAAGGTTCCACCCTACGCATTTCGACAGAGCAGCATGAGCACATGGTAACCCGCAAGATGTTATATAGAGCCAGAAGCTGGACATTTAAAATGATCTCAAAGCAACCGACATCACCTAAAAACATATAAAATACACTCTACAAGTATACTTTTGCATATCAATTGGCCAATTGATAAGCAATCCTGCATAACATAAAAATAAACTACTCTCATATCCACATACATCAGAGCCATATTAAAGTGGCATTCTACCCTATTAAAAAGAACAGCATTTAATCAAAATAATTAATATAAATGGTTAATTATAAGATAATCTGCTCACTTGTAACCATCTATATAGGTACAATTAAAAAATGGCCTTAATATAACATGAAGGCAGCTCTAATATAATTTTATTATTACGCATGATTATAATGCCCATATAATACTAAACCTAACTAAGAATAACAGTTCAAATGTTTAAAAATAAAGTTTAGTTAGTTAGGTTTAGTATGATATGGGCTTTATGGGCTAAATCATAACGCTGTCAGCTGATTGACCTCTAGTGACTGATTTTAGGCACAGTGCAAAGAATAAAGGGCAACTGAGCACGTGCAGACTAGGGTGAGATAGTGTATTTCTGGATTATAACCTATATAGGCACTTATTTTTATTGTTTTACATAGCTACTGTATACCTGTAAAAGGGACCAGTATAAAGTGATCTATCCAGACTTAATTTTGTGAATAAAGTTCCACTTTAGGATCATGTACATACAGAAGCAAATCAGGCTGCATGGAAGTAAAGTTAATACATTGCTACCTAAGGAAACCAAACATGCCCAGGAAATGTAAAACTGTCCAGTCTAGCCTTTACTGTAAAACATTAACAATACTTTTTTTAAACAAAAAAAAATCAAATGTGCAAATGAAATGTCTAACCAGAGTGTAAGCTCTGTTTATTCTTTTATACTTGAATAGTCAGTGAAAGGAAAGGATTATGAAATAAAGACATCCCTTCATCAAATTTGGCTGAAAACATACATTCTCCAGCAGTTAGAAGAATTAAAATACCTAGTTTATTATGCTGAAAAAAGGTCTGCCAAAGAAAGCCAATGAAAGCTACAATGTAATAATTGTATTTGATTAAAAAATTATTAAAATCTGTCCAGTTTCTGGTTGAAGTGGAAGCTACAGGAAGAATGCATTATTAAAAGGTTTTCCACTTTCAATACAAAAAAACAAAGAAAATCCCTTTAATTGGAGTGTGCATTCCAGTTTCAATCTACCCTATTCCTCTCCAAACTTTCAAGAAGTTGTTACAAGAAAAAAAATATCACCCTTTATATCAACTTAATGTGGCCCTTACAGTAACTTTCCAACTTTGTATGCATACATTCCTGATCTGTCACAATACACAGTGTATAAGATATGTCAAAATATATATCATATAAAAAAACGTGTTGTGCTGTCTATTGAAAATGTGAATCAGACATACAATATATTGACATGTATGCAACAAATATTTAGAACACCAAAGTCCATAAAAGTGATAATGTGCAAAGTCCTTAGATTTAGTGCAACACCCAGTGTTTAGACAGGTCAGGCAAAAATGTCTTCTTACTAGATCCAAAGACCTATCAAGGTCTATATTCGCATCTGTGAGCTTTGTTACCCTTTACAAAATATAATATGTCAGATGTCTAGCTCAGTTGTAGATGCATTTTTCAGAGAGTTACCAGCAAACAGGAACTTCCGTTTTAGGGCATGGTAGCCCACTTTTATTCAAAGTAGCAAAATGAAAGTTCATACATGCATGGATTTCCCACACAGGGATTCTTCTCCAGCAAAAATACAACAAATGAAAAATACCAAGCCCCCTGGTTCTCATACTTACTCAGCCTCGGTAGCAGTACCATCTCCCGTCCTCTAGGAAGGGGTTCTCCTGACACACTTTCTCACTTCTCTGAGACTCACGGTTTCCTCTGGTCCCTAGGACTCTGTCTCCCAGGTTATCTCAGCTATGGTCTCCCAGACTTTTTCATCTGGCCCAACTCTCTCAGCCCACTGACCTGGAACCACTCTCTCATGGAGTACCGTCTCGAGGTTATTGCTTTGGTTCCTAAACAGGAGCATACTTCCCTCTTGGCTGCAGCAACTGCTCCAAAACAAACTTCACCTTCTCTGAGATATGCTCAGATCTGCCTTATAATGAGTGTGTGCACCTGAACACACACAACCTGCAGAATTTCTGGAAAACCTGGACACACCTCTGAAGACTTCATCCCACCCAATGCTCTTTGGAGTCTTCAAGTTTCCAGCCCCGATCCAGACTTACCAAATACAGAGAAAGCTTAAAACATAGTTATATCTGCTCAGAAAACTTCCGCTGGAGCTTATCAAACTGACTCTTTGAGCGTCCTGTGTCCATTTTAAACCCATTTTTCCAGAGACAGGGACTCTCACTATCACAAGAGGTAAACTGGTATTAATGCTTGACTCACACTGAAGATACATTATTATATATTTATTACATATATTAATTCACTATATATTAATAATAATATATTCACATTATTACATATATTCATTCACTGATTGGACTTATAGCAGTAATATAAAAGCGCACTTCCCAGAAATCAGCTCAGCAGAGGCGTATATGTTTATAAATGTCAGATGTGCATGCAGTGACCTCATTATGACCTATGTGTTAGGTGCCCTATGATGGCAGTGTTGTGAAAGAAGAGTAACAAACTTGCATTGGAGTTTGGGAAACATAATCAAACTTTTGGCCAAATTCTGGAGTTATGTGAGCCTTGGCATTACTTTAACTTAGCTATGATTTTTCCCTCACTTCTGCCACATTTCTGTGTTAAGTGCCAAAAGTTTGATGCCTTGTTCTGAAATTATATCACATTGAACTAAAATATCGTAATAGGTTTATTTTACCTTGTTTAATATATTGTCTATTGTTTAAATACCGTACATTTATTTTGAAATTCAGCTAATGCAAATGGGTCAAATAGAGGTATTTATTCTAAAGGCATTGCTGTAAATGGCAAGTTATCCTGATATGGGCTGTCTTTTCTTAAGTCGAATTTTAGAATATAACTGCAAGAGTAATAAGTATAATGATGACTATGTTACCTCTCATTTTTCCCACTGACAATAATGTGTAAGAGAAGAGCCCTGATCAATGGTCCCATTCTTACTTGTACATCCATGAGTTAAGACTGTTGGCTGGAATTATAATACATGGTGTTGTTTGAGTCAATATAGAGCATGTGTTCCCCAGTCGGAAATTACTTATGAAAGCAAAGATGGTAATGTTCTAATGAGGATGCATTCTTAAAGCTCAACCCCAGATTAGACATATTCCCCTGTCCCTCCAAACACACATACAGATATACATTGGAAAAGCATACCCTCATTGGAGATGAAGCAGGTTTTATCTTAAAAAAATAGAGTTTTTTTTTCAGAGACAATAGCCACACACATTGTACAATGGCTGGACAGAGCATAATTACCCTTTAGCAAGCATTGAAAAACCAGAGCACCAGAATATGCCAAGAAGCCAGGAAAGGTGGCATAAGCTAGTAATTGTGACAGACCAGGAAAGGTGACTGCAGCTAGTGAAGGCGGCAGGCCAGTTGTAAGCCTCCCTGGCATTTTATTAAAGGGGATCGCATAATTATGATGTCATCTATGGCAATAGGGGGAAAAAAGATTTATGCTTTTGTGCATAAACTAAGATGTGGTGATCTGATGTAAAATCTTTACCACACAAGAAGGTAGTGTTAGACTAGTGTTAGACTACCTCTAATGCATTATGGGTAGATGGCTGCTATGGTGACAAAAAACATGCATTCATTCATCATATTGGTGAACTGCAAATGCTTTGTGCTCTCAAGCCCCTGCTCCACCTGAACCCAGACCTCATCCCTACTTATCATTAGAATTTGCACATACACCAAACATAAATTTGTAAACTCAGAAAATACTAGTAAAGATAATGACTAAGTGCTAAATATTAGCTAGAATGAGTGACTGTGCAAAATGGTTGCGGTTATAAACAAGCTTATCTCTTTGTAAGTAATAATGAGTACTGGTGTGCAAACCACAAACTAAAATATATAATACAGAGTAACCAAATGATAAAGCCGCCACCCCAAAGGTGTTCCCACACCAAAAAAAATCTGACAAAATAATAGGTAATGTGGCGCTAAATCCAAAAAATGTGAAAACATAAAATACAAATGGTGTAAAATAATTGATAACTAAATATTATGATGATAATGTAAAACAACCACGTAAATGGAGATTCTAAAGGAAAATCCAAATGATAATTGTGTCAAACACAATTAATCTTCCATCATATTGTGTACCAAAGGTTATAATAAACCATTGCTACAACAAAAATTGGGTGTAGGTTTCCCCATTTCTAAATCACTAATGAGCCTCATACATAAATCCAGAAAAGGGGGGGTTATCATCAAATAATCCAAAAAGTGACTGAATCTGAATCTGAAGAGTGAAGCTTAATAATAAGAGCACATTAATAAATACATCAAACCACTGTGTAAATAAAAATGAAAACAATAAATATAGTACAAAATAATAAAAATGAGTAATGACAGTGCAACTGTATATTCTGTGTAATATCCCCTTTGAAAAAGTGACGTGACGGTCACGCAACGCGTCAGGGAGGAGAGGCGGGTCTTGTTCGGCTTTTCCCGATCACGGCCGGGATCGGGAATCAGCTGTAGTGTGTGCTTGTTTGTGATTATACGAATGTAAGTGGATATTTATAAATAAATTGTGTTATATTTAAATACTACACCATGGAGTACTCCTTCCCCTCTTTTATATTGCTTGGCTAATTGAGCGGGGGGGCCCTGGGAGCGGAGTGCTGTGTTAAAACGGGAGACCCTTAGGAGAGTCTTTTTGAGGAGGATCATGGAGCTGTCCTTTCCTCTGTGTTGTATTAACTGGGCTGTAATCAATCAGCCATAAGGTGAAAGGTTTGGGGAACTACCTTTTGGCTGCACTGGGGAGTTGTTGCAGGTATCAGTATTTTCACCATTCCTGGAGATTGTCACAATCTGAATTGCACTGTTTATGGGACCTTTTATCGAGGGCACGATTTTTTGCATGAATTTAGTACTTTTTTTATATTTATTGGACTGTTACCTTACAAATCTTTATCACACTTGTGTGGACTTTCACATGTCATAAACATTTATGTATATATATTGATATTACACAGAATATACAGTTGCACTGTCATTACTCATTTTTATTATTTTGTACTATATTTATTGTTTTCATTTTTATTTGCACAGTGGTTTGATGTATTTATTAATGTACTCTTATTATTATTAAGCTTCACTTGGATTCAGTCACGTTTTGGATTATTTGATGATAACCCTCCTTTTCTGGATTTATGTATGAGCCTCATTAGTGATTTAGAAATGGGGAAACCTACACCCATTTTTTGTTGTAGCAATGGTTTATTATAACCTTTGGTACACAATATGATGGAAGATTAATTGTTTTTGACACAATTATCATTTGGATTTTCCTTTAGAATCTCCATTTACGTGGTTGTTTTACATTATCATCATAATATTTAGTTATCAACTATTTTACACCATTTGTATTTTATTTTTTCAAATTTTTTGGATTTAGCGCCACATTTCCTATTATTTTGTCAAGTTCATCTCTTTAGTGTCTTAAATCAATAACTAGGGAATTGTGATGAAAAGCATACAAGCAGGTCATAAAGACATTTGTTATTGACTAGTGCCTGGAACTGTGAATCCCTTTCATATATTTATTATACTATGAGTATGTTAAGGTGAAGAAAGTTGGAAATTCTAAAAGACACAAACATTTCTACTACAGCTTTGCAAATAAATAATTGTATGCATTTATTGGGAAACTTTCAGCATGGAACTGTGTCACATCCTTACAATAAATTAGGCCAAATCATGTACTTAGAGCATGCAGCCAATTGCTGCACTTTTGTTGTTATGGCTTGGGTGTTTTTTTCAGGATATTCAATAATCTAAGAGAAAAATAATCAATAACAAAGAAGATTTAGTTGCTGTTTTATATTAAATAATCCTTTTCGAAGTAGACATCACAACCAAAATCCCAAACAGCAAATGCTAGGTCCCATTTACTAAAAGAAAAATATTTTTATTGATCAGCAAAGGGTATGGTTAATTATTAACTGACGGACAACAGTATAATCAACCTAATAATCCATCTGGACAGTTTAAGCATTCTATAATGTGCAAATCTTGTGTACATTATATTACAAGAACCTCAGTGGAAGCATGTCAAGTTATACGCAATGGAAGTTTAGTTTGGGTGAGCAGAACTTTGCTGAATTTAGAAGGGAAATCAATGTTATCCCTCTGTTTCTTTATGATCTGCATTGAGCTGTAAAACAAAGCAGCTATTGTGAGCCAATGCACCAAGGAGCTAATAATCTAATTTATTGGTACGTAAGGAATGGTTAGATAAAGTTACTTGTTCATGGTCATAATGGTCTGTAAAACCAGGTTTATGGGAAGTCTTAACATAAAAAGTAGTTGTTCTGCCAAATGAACACAGTCAAACTTTTAGTTTCCTAGGGTTATACCTCGTCAATTTTAATGATCTATTAGCTGAAGATCCTTACAATTCCCTCTGCTTTGTGCCAGAATGATATCCATCTCACATGCTCCAACCACTGCTGCAAATACAGAGCTTATTTAGCCCTAATCTTGTTTTATGTAGATGATGGGAGAAGGGTAATGGTTTTGAGGAATAGAACAAAAAATGTTAACTGAGATCATTTTCTTATGACTTCACTGATATCTTTTATAGACCTAGTTGTGAAGGGAGACAAGTATGAAAATTCAGACTATAATGTAAGTACTTATCTGTCTTTTTAATCTTAAAAAGACCCTTGCAACTCAACTGCCGGTTTAAGAAGATCACATTTATTATCCCATATGTATCACCGCTTACATATTTAGCAGACCGTAACTGTTTTGGAATAGGAATGAGGTTTAGGTTTGCTGCTATAATTAGTTTACAATAGATCCAGTGGGTTTAAAATTCATATACCTGCTGAATTAATGTGGAAATTTGCTAGACCACATTCTTTGTAACCTTTGATCACAAATCAGATGGCTTAGAAAGGTCAATACAAGAACTTTAGAACAAAACATATCCCTCGCTATAAAAGAATGAGGTCACAGCAGTCATATTGACAGTGTACTTTATCTGTGCTAGGAAAAGAATAAGGCGTGCTGCTGACAAACTGCATAGGAAGAGATTAGTGTAGTAGTTGTAGGCACTAGCATTGTCTGATAAAGTCAATGTAAACTCTTACTGAATATCATGTAACAAAATTATGTGCATCTTAGAGAATAAGAGAGTGGGGAGGTACCTTTTAAATCATTTGTTACATCAATATTCTGCTAATGTTATGCAGCCTCTTTAAAGCCTGCCCTTGTCCATGTCCTCTATGGTGATAACAGGCTGCATGTGTTTTTTTTTCCATAGGACATATCTCCTAATTATTGGTGGCTGCAATTGATTTGTTCACAAGTGACACAGTTTAAATGGTGACAACAGTGGAATATGCCTGTGCAATGTGCATCAGCACAGCAGTGTTTAATTTCCTTTAGATGAGCATGTGACAGGGTGATTTACAAACAGTGGCTTGGGAGAAAGGGGCAGAGCGTTGTTACCAGGGCAGGACTTAGGGTGTTGGGGCCCCTGGGCTTGAGTCACTTTCGGGCCCTACCTTCTATACATTACCGTATTTATCAGCGTATAACACGCGCAGGCGTATAACACGCACCCCAAGTTAAGGAGGGAATTTTAAGGAAAAACACTTTTAGGAGGGAAGTTTAAGGAAAAAACTTACATTTAAATGCCCATTAATGCAGCCTTGCACAGCGTCCATCTGCAGCCTTGTCCAGTGTCATTGCAGCCTTGTCAGTGTAGCCTTGTCATGTGCACCCTTGCCCCAGTGTCATTTGCAGCCTTGCCCCAGTGTCTATTGCAGCCTTGTCATTTGCAGCCTTGTCATTGCAGTCTTGAAGTTTAAAAATGGCGCCGCCAAGATACAGAGTCATGTGTATCTCGGGTCCTCTCAGCGGCTCTCAGGTCCTCTCGCAGTCCCAAGCGGAGCCGAGAGTAGCCGAGTGTTTGGGTACAGCATCACACAACTGTGCAATTGTCAGTTAAATCGACGCAGTGCCGTATCGCAAAAAAATGATTGAAGTGCAATATTTCTATTTAAAATCATATAATGATTCCGCGCTACAGCAATACATAAAGTGCAAAAAGTGCCCAATAATTAGGGTAAATAAACACTGTGCAATGGTGCCCAATAAGTTGGGATAATAATATAGTGTAAAGGTGATTAATCCATGAACTGGTGTAACAATCCAGGGGCATTATATTCAATGTGGTGATGTCCAAAAAAGAAAGAAGTTTCTTAAAGTGCATTTAAATAAACTACACAGCAAAAAGGCGAGAGGTGTACAATCCCATAAATGAGCTCACAGAACCCTCACCTTGATATCTTGAAATATCAGCATAAGTTAGTGTACAGGAATCTGTTCCGCTATTCCAACATCCACCACCAGGGGGTCCTCCATTCCACTTAGTGTTAAACCTGAATGGACACTTCACATCCACGTCCTCATACAGTCTCGTACTCCCAGAAAAAAAGGGGGGGGGGAGTGGGAAGGGATGGGAGAGATAGAGAACTCCAATGGTGTAGTATGTTTATAGTTAAATATAATTTTATTAATAGATTAGGCTGGACATCAATATATTAAAATACAGGCATAAAAACAAATCGTCTGGCGTATGGACGCCGTTCTCACGTCACTTCCGGTGTTATTCAACCTCCGGCCACTCCCAGCCTTTTTGCTGTGTAGTTTATTTAAATGCACTTTGAAGAAACGTCTTTCTTTTTTGGACAGTTATTGAAAAATGCTGGATTGAGAGACAATCACCACATTGAATCTAATGCCCCTGGATTGTTACACCAGTTCATGGATTAATCACCTTTACACTATATTATTATCCCAACTTTTGGGCACCATTTGCGCAGTGTTTATTTACCTTATTTATTGGGCACTTTTTGCACTTTATGTATTGCTGTAGCGCGGAATCATTATATGATTTTATGTATTTATGAGTGGAATGTAAACACTGTTAGATCCTGCTGCAGACGGCTTTTTCACTGTATTTGATTGCACTTTATTGCACGGTACGCACTTTGTTCATTTCTTAGTTTATGAGGGTTGCCCTCTTTATATTTATTAGTGGATCATTCTGAACACATCTTAGTAGCGTGAGGGCTTTTTTATCTGCAATATTTCTATTATTACATTGTTATTTAAAATAAAATAGTTCAACTCACCATAAGCAGAATCAGTCGGAGCCTGAGCGTGTCACCTGCCTTCAGATGCGGATTGTCACTTGCCACACATTGCGGATTGTCACTTGCCACGTCACTTGTCAGCGGATGCAGGGTGTCACTTGTCAGCAGATGCAGGGTTTCACTTGTCAGCGGATGCAGGGTTTCACTTGCCACGTCACTTGTCAGCGGATGCAGGGTGTCACTTGTCAGCTGATGCAGGGTGTCACTTGCCACGTCACTTGTCAGCGGATGCAGGGTGTCACTTGTCAGCGGATGCAGGGTGTCACTTGCCACATCACTTGTCAGCGGATGCAGGGTGTCACTTGTCAGCGGATGCAGGGTGTCACTTGTCAGCGGATGCAGGGTGTCACTTGCCACATCACTTGTCAGCGGATGCAGGGTGTCACTTGTCAGAGGATGCAGGGTGTCACTTGTCAGCGGATGCATGGTGTCACTTGCCACGTCACTTGTCAGCAGATGCAGGGTGTCACTTGCCACGTCACTTGCCAGCGGATGCAGGGTGTCACTTGTCAGCGGATGCAGGGTGTCACTTGCCACATCACTTGTCAGCAGATGCAGGGTGTCACTTGTCAGCGGATGCATGGAGTCACTTGTCAGCGGATGCAGGGTGTCACTTGTCAGCGGATGCAGGGTGTCACTTGCCACATCACTTGTCAGCGGATGCAGGGTGTCACTTGTCAGCGGATGCATGGTGTCACTTGTCAGCGGATGCATTGTGTCACTTGTCAGCAGATGCAGGGTGTCACTTGTCAGCGGATGCAGGGTGTCACTTGCCACATCACTTATCAGCGGATGCAGGGTGTCACTTGTCAGCGGATGCAGGGTGTCACTTGCCACATCACTTGTCAGCGGATGCAGGGTGTCACTTGTCAGCGGATGCATGATGTCACTTGTCAGCGGATGCATGGTGTCACTTGTCAGCAGATGCAGGGTGTCACTTGTCAGCGGATGCAGGGTGTCACTTGTCAGCGGATGCAGGGTGTCACTTGCCACATCACTTGTCAGCGGATGCAGGGTGTCACTTGTCAGCGGATGCATGGTGTCACTTGTCAGCGGATGCAGGGTGTCACTTGCCACATCACTTGTCAGCGGATGCAGGGTGTCACTTGTCAGCGGATGCAGGGTGTCACTTGTCAGCGGATGCATGGTGTCACTTGCCACGTCACTTGTCAGCGGATGCAGGGTGTCACTTGCCACGTCACTTGTCAGCGGATGCAGGGTGTCACTTGTCAGCGGATGCAGGGTGTCACTTGCCACATCACCTGTCAGCGGATGCAGGGTGTCACTTGTCAGCGGATGCAGGGTGTCACTTGTCAGCGGATGCAGGGTGTCACTTGCCACATCACTTGTCAGCGGATGCAGGGTGTCATTTGTCAGCGGATGCATGGTGTCACTTGTCAGCGGATGCATGGTGTCACTTGTCAGCAGATGCAGGGTGTCCCTTGTCAGCAGATGCATGGTGTAACTTGTCAGCGGATGCAGGGTGTCACTTGTCAGCGGATGCAGGGTGTCACTTGCCACATCACTTGTCAGCGGATGCAGGGTGTCACTTGTCAGCGGATGCATGGTGTCACTTGTCAGCGGATGCAGGGTGTCCCTTGTCAGCAGATGCATGGTGTCACTTGTCAGCGGATGCAGGGTGTCACTTGTCAGCGGATGCATGGTGTCACTTGTCAGCAGATGCAGGGTGTCCCTTGTCAGCAGATGCATGGTGTCACTTGTCAGCGGATGCAGGGTGTCACTTGTCAGCGGATGCAGGGTGTCACTTGCCACATCACTTGTCAGCGGATGCAGGGTGTCACTTGTCAGCGGATGCATGGTGTCACTTGTCAGCGGATGCATGGTGTCACTTGTCAGCAGATGCAGGGTGTCACTTGTCAGCGGATGCAGGGTGTCACTTGCCACATCACTTGTCAGCGGATACAGGGTGTCACTTGTCAGCGGATGCATGGTGTCACTTGCCACATCACTTGTCAGCGGATGCAGGGTGTCACTTGTCAGCTGATGCAGGGTGTCACTTGTCAGCAGATGCATGGTGTCACTTGTCAGCGGATGCAGGGTGTCACTTGCCACATCACTTTTCAGCGGATGCAGGGTGTCACTTGTCAGCGGATGCAGGGTGTCACTTGCCACATCACTTGTCAGCAGATGCAGGGTGTCACTTGTCAGCGGATGCATGGTGCCACTTGTCAGCGGATGCATGGTGTCACTTGTCAGCAGATGCAGGGTGTCACTTGTCAACGGATGCAGGGTGTCACTTGCCACATCACTTGTCAGCGGATGCAGGGTGTCACTTGTCAGCTGATGCAGGGTGTCACTTGTCAGCGGATGCATGGTGTCACTTGTCAGCGGATGCAGGGTGTCACTTGCCACATCACTTTTCAGCGGATGCAGGGTGTCACTTGTCAGCGGATGCAGGGTGTCACTTGCCACATCACTTGTCAGCAGATGCAGGGTGTCACTTGTCAGCGGATGCATGGTGCCACTTGTCAGCGGATGCATGGTGTCACTTGTCAGCAGATGCAGGGTGTCACTTGTCAACGGATGCAGGGTGTCACTTGCCACATCACTTGTCAGCGGATGCAGGGTGTCACTTGTCAGCGGATGCAGGGTGTCACTTGTCAGCGGATGCAGGGTGTCACTTGCCACATCACTTGTCAGCGGATGCAGGGTGTCACTTGTCAGAGGATGCAGGGTGTCACTTGTCAGCGGATGCATGGTGTCACTTGCCACGTCACTTGTCAGCAGATGCAGGGTGTCACTTGCCACGTCACTTGCCAGCGGATGCAGGGTGTCACTTGTCAGCGGATGCAGGGTGTCACTTGCCACATCACTTGTCAGCGGATGCAGGGTGTCACTTGTCAGCGGATGCATGGTGTCACTTGTCAGCGGATGCATTGTGTCACTTGTCAGCAGATGCAGGGTGTCACTTGTCAGTGGATGCAGGGTGTCACTTGCCACATCACTTATCAGCGGATGCAGGGTGTCACTTGTCAGCGGATGCAGGGTGTCACTTGCCACATCACTTGTCAGCGGATGCAGGGTGTCACTTGTCAGCGGATGCATGGTGTCACTTGTCAGCGGATGCAGGGTGTCACTTGCCACATCACTTGTCAGCGGATGCAGGGTGTCATTTGTCAGCGGATGCATGGTGTCACTTGTCAGCGGATGCATGGTGTCACTTGTCAGCAGATGCAGGGTGTCCCTTGTCAGCAGATGCATGGTGTAACTTGTCAGCGGATGCAGGGTGTCACTTGTCAGCGGATGCAGGGTGTCACTTGCCACATCACTTGTCAGCGGATGCAGGGTGTCACTTGTCAGCGGATGCATGGTGTCACTTGTCAGCAGATGCATGGTGTCACTTGTCAGCGGATGCAGGGTGTCACTTGTCAGCGGATGCATGGTGTCACTTGTCAGCGGATGCAGGGTGTCCCTTGTCAGCAGATGCATGGTGTCACTTGTCAGCGGATGCAGGGTGTCACTTGTCAGCGGATGCATGGTGTCACTTGTCAGCAGATGCAGGGTGTCCCTTGTCAGCAGATGCATGGTGTCACTTGTCAGCGGATGCAGGGTGTCACTTGTCAGCGGATGCAGGGTGTCACTTGCCACATCACTTGTCAGCGGATGCAGGGTGTCACTTGTCAGCGGATGCATGGTGTCACTTGTCAGCGGATGCATGGTGTCACTTGTCAGCAGATGCAGGGTGTCACTTGTCAGCGGATGCAGGGTGTCACTTGCCACATCACTTGTCAGCGGATGCAGGGTGTCACTTGTCAGCGGATGCATGGTGTCACTTGCCACATCACTTGTCAGCGGATGCAGGGTGTCACTTGTCAGCTGATGCAGGGTGTCACTTGTCAGCGGATGCATGGTGTCACTTGTCAGCGGATGCAGGGTGTCACTTGCCACATCACTTTTCAGCGGATGCAGGGTGTCACTTGTCAGCGGATGCAGGGTGTCACTTGCCACATCACTTGTCAGCAGATGCAGGGTGTCACTTGTCAGCGGATGCATGGTGCCACTTGTCAGCGGATGCATGGTGTCACTTGTCAGCAGATGCAGGGTGTCACTTGTCAGCGGATGCAGGGTGTCACTTGCCACATCACTTGTCAGCGGATGCAGGGTGTCACTTGTCAGCGGATGCATGGTGTCACTTGCCACATCACTTGTCAGCGGATGCAGGGTGTCACTTGTCAGCTGATGCAGGGTGTCACTTGTCAGCGGATGCATGGTGTCACTTGTCAGCGGATGCAGGGTGTCACTTGCCACATCACTTTTCAGCGGATGCAGGGTGTCACTTGTCAGCGGATGCAGGGTGTCACTTGCCACATCACTTGTCAGCAGATGCAGGGTGTCACTTGTCAGCGGATGCATGGTGCCACTTGTCAGCGGATGCATGGTGTCACTTGTCAGCAGATGCAGGGTGTCACTTGTCAACGGATGCAGGGTGTCACTTGCCACATCACTTGTCAGCGGATGCAGGGTGTCACTTGTCAGCTGATGCAGGGTGTCACTTGTCAGCGGATGCATGGTGTCACTTGTCAGCGGATGCAGGGTGTCACTTGCCACATCACTTTTCAGCGGATGCAGGGTGTCACTTGTCAGCGGATGCAGGGTGTCACTTGCCACATCACTTGTCAGCAGATGCAGGGTGTCACTTGTCAGCGGATGCATGGTGCCACTTGTCAGCGGATGCATGGTGTCACTTGTCAGCAGATGCAGGGTGTCACTTGTCAACGGATGCAGGGTGTCACTTGCCACATCACTTGTCAGCGGATGCAGGGTGTCACTTGTCAGCTGATGCAGGGTGTCACTTGTCAGCTGATGTAGGGTGTCACTTGCCACCAGGTCGAAGGGGACACCGTTAGGTAGAATGTACGGGGGCCCCATGATTTCTAACATTCAGGAGCACATTCAGGGGGGAGGCAAACTCTCGCCCGCTAGCAAGCCAATTTCGCCGGTACCGCTGCCTATTTCACGGCGACCAATCAAGCTTGTGTGCTCCCACTTCCTGGTAGTGGTGGAACGCACCATAGGGCGGATGGATGTCATCAGCTGGAAATGATGCAAGACATGAGAGGCAACGCGGCCATAATTTCTGGCAAATGACAATCACGTTCGCCCTATGGTGCGTTCCACCACTATCAGGAAGTGGAAGTAAACACAAGCCTGATCGGTCGCCGTGAAATAAGCAGCGGTACCGACCAAACGGGTTGGCTAGCGGGCGAGTGTTTGCCGTGGATCCGGCCCTGCCCGGGGGGCCCCTTATTCGACGGGGCCCATGGGCTTGAGCCCAGTCTAGCCCAATTGTAATGCCCCATACACACGGTTGGATTTTCAGACGGAAAATGTGTGATAGGACCTTGTTGTCGGAAATTACGACTGTGTGTAGGCTCCATCACACATTTTCCATCGGATTTTCCGACACACAAAGTTTGAGAGCAGGCTATAAAATTTTCCGATCGTGTGTACACAAATCCGACGCACAAAGTGCCACGCATGCTGAGAATAAATAAAGAAATGAAAGCTATTGGCTACTGCCCCGTTTATAGTCCCGACGTACGTGTTTTACGTCACCGCGCTCAGAACGATCGGATTTTCCGACAACTTTGTGTGACCGTGTGTATGCAAGACAAGTTTGAGCCAACATCCGTCGGAAAAAATCCATGGATTTTGTTGTCGGAATGTCCAATCAATGTCCGACTGTGTGTACAGGGCATTAGTCCGGCCCTGGTTGTTACTGCATAACACAATTTGCCCAAAGGCCTTCATATCAGTATCAACAGCTGTTATTTTAAGGAAAGTTAGTGATTAAAAAAGGATTTTTTAAACAATCCTACCATGTTAAAGCTTTTTCAAGCTTTCAGTATAAGATTGTAGTAATTGGTTTTATATGTATTTTATCAAACTATGCAAACTATGCTTTTTTAAGGACCAACATCTGTGTGACTGATAGCTAGCGCTACAGTTGTCAACAACACCTTAGCTACTTTTTCAATTAAATGGAGTCTTCTATATACGCATCAGGCAGTTGTTACTGACAGTCTATTCCTAAAAGACCTAACAGCACTTCACTGTATCCATTGTAACAAAAAATGTAAAAACACAATGCATCCAAAACACTGCACACCCTTACTCCAGTTGCACGCAAGCCCTGTTGTTATCCCATTCAGTATATCCAATTTTTCAAAAATATTAGAACTATATCCCTTAGGATTGGTTTGTTAAAAATTGGATAGCTACACTAGAAATTCAAATAAATTATTTCAGTGACACTCAGGACAGTTTTTCAACTGATTAGGGCCAGGTTCACACATATACGCATTGGATGCAGATTTTTCCTGCATCCAATTCGTATGACAGGAGAGGGTGACTCTCAATGGAGCTGGCTCACACAGCTCTGAGGCGGCTGTGGTTCACATTTAAAAACGGTCCTGTGTGTCTTTGGTTCTGATTCAGGTGTGAATTCAGGCAAAAATTTGGACCTGATTCACATTTGAATCTGTAAACAGGTACGCACTGGACCCCATGCTGTGAACCACGGCCGCAGCACATATGAAGAAGAAAAAGGGCTTAGACACAAAGCGGGTACTTTGTTACAACAAAAATAAAGTTGTACTGTTCTAGAGATACTTCAGAAAAGATGATCAGCAGCAAGATGCTATTTAAAAAATCTAGGTATAAGTCAAACTGTTCTAACACAGAAGGTAGGTTTGTTTTCTAAAATAAGAATTACAGTGTAGTATATTAGATACATTTGTGAAAAATAACTCAGAGGCAGGACAGTGAATGAGCTGTTTGAATAGGTCATAATAGGTAAACACAAGTCAGATTTTTTTTTTGTTATATTGTTTTTTTTTTAATGCCAGTTAGGAATAGTGGTCTTATAGATCAAAAATCTGCAACCTGAAAGCCATTTTGCAGTTAAGTTCATAAATCTTTGCAGGCTGGTAACTCTGCCACCACAAGACAGTGAGAACAGGGTCAAATGTTGAGATTGACGGCACAGGGAGTTATCTTCCAAAAAAAAAGAAATAGAGCTTCAGCCCTTTTTAGATTGATTTGCATCACTGCTTACCATTTTATTCACCTCTTCAGAAAGGAGCAAAATGTTGCAGGCATCACAGATGATAAACCACTGGCGGGGTTAAAAAAAACTCATAGCTGCCCAGAAGCTCTTCTTGTGCCACAATCACACTGAAGGAAGAAGATGTGAAGGAGGAAATGGGGGAAGTAGAGGATGGAAGAGGCCACATTAGCAATGCTTAGTACCTACTACTTCCATGCAGTAGCACCTCTACCTCTCCTTTTTGGCTTGCCTATCCTTTTCTTATTTAGTGTGTGCTGCTGTCTGTTCTGTCCCCTGGCTGTAGAATTTCCCCCTCTCTATTTGCATCTCTCTGTCCTTTCCCCTGTGTTGTGGAAGTAAAGGCAGCCTATTGCTGTAGGTTTTTCCCCTAAAGTTATGCCTCTATAATGAAAAATGTTACAAAGAAAAAGGAAATACACAAGTCTGCTGAGGAGAGAGATTATACTAGTAAAACAGAGGTATTGCAAATGTGCCACAAAAAATTAAATACAATTTTTTTTAAATAACATAATTAAAAATGAAAAAAAAATGAATCTGGGAATCTGCCACTCTGGGGCAACCCTGTTTGAGAATTTTCCACTAGATTTCATATTGGAGGGGTCCCAGCACAAAGAGCTTGAACAAAGTAAGGCTCTGACCACAGGACTTGGGCTGATTTTTTTTCAGCTACAGATGGCATCTGCAGTTTGCTGTACACAGTGCCCCCCCCCCCCCCCCCATCTTCTGCCTCTCCTTTAGGTAGTTTAGATAGGTAGTTGTCATAGAGAGAAGTCAAGGAGAGAAAGAGAAACAAAGGCACAAAACCATGATCTTCCCTGCAACCTCTAATTGTGGATGCTCCTGCAGCATGCCATAAATTAGGCTGGGTTCACATATGTGCAGCCGTCGGTTCGTGCCTGAGGTCCAGTGCATGTCTGTTCACCGATTCAGGTGCGGTTCAGGTCTGAATTTTCTGGGATTTAGTCCAGAAGCTTTTCTTGAACACTTTTTTGATTTTATGTTTTTGATTTGATATTTTGAACACATGGCACATAATATTCAAGTTATTTAGAATGTGTTTACTTTGAACAATCTTGAATTTTTTTCACACATGGTATCAAACACTTATGTGGTACTTTCATGATTGGACTTTATATGAGAGTTTATTAATTATCATTTATTAATTATCAATTCTATATGGTTTTGTTTTAAGAGATTAATATTCCTTTGTACTTGCACTTTATAGTGAGCGTGGTTTTATTAACTTTTGTTAATTATTTTTCTATTTATCTTTATTTAACGTGTCACTCCTACTTATATATATTTCACGTCTATCAATACTTTAGTTTTCCATATGCGCGGGTTGGTGGCACTCTCCATTTATTTTTATATTTCAGGTCCGAATTTTTGCCTGATTTCGCAACTGAACCGGACTCAAACATACACCGGACCTTTTTGCAATCCGCTCAGCGGGCGCCCTAGACCTGTGTGAACTGGCTTCATTGAGAGCCGGTCACACTCGCTTGTCATGTGAATTGGATGTGGGGAAACACGCATCCAATTCGCATATATGAACCCAGCCTTAGGTGTTTAAGAGATTCTGCTGAATCCAGTCGTAGCCAATTTAACATTTTCTGGGGAATTAGTGGGGGGAGGAGGAATAGGGTGCATCAGCAATGCCAAATGTTGGGGCTACTACTTCTACCAGTCAAGCCACCTAAAGAAAGTAATTTTTTTAAATGCTGCTTCTATCTGTAATTCTACAGCCAAAAATACACTGCCATAATACACCATGACCAAGAATGTATTTTCAAACCATTTTGGTTTTGACATGCAACATACAGCTTGAAAGAATATGTTTAGATATAAATAAAAGCAGAAAAATCAGCACAGGGGACATAACAGTTAGTGTGATGCGACCCTTGTCCTGATTCTCCTGCTTTCAGTAAAAATCTTCATCTGTTCTACCCCCCCACCACCACTGTAATCTGCCGGTGCAAAATCTTCTGGCTGTTAGGAGTAGTGTTAGGCAAATGGTTCGCCCACTGAAGAGATGATATGTTATTGAGAAGCGGGGCCAGGAAGCCGGCCGCTGCATCCTTAACAACGGATGCGTCATCAGCTGTCAACGGGCTTCCAGTGGGTGTGTTTGTTCCCCAACTCCAACCTCACCTTCCTTCCCACCTTTCTGACCCCTCCCTCCTCATGGGGGGTATATAAGGTCAGTCTTTGAAATATCTGTTCTTGCTGTCACATAACAAGTGGGGATATCCACTGTATACTGATTACAGTAACCTTTTTTAAGCAATGATATCTGGTAAGTCCCTGTTTAAAAAAAAAAAAAAAAAAATCAAAAGAGTGAAGTGCTATGGCACACTAGATGGAATAGATAAGTAATGCTAATCTGTAGCTAATTTGTGTCTGCAGCTATTTTGATAACAAAAAGAATCCCTCTGGAATCCCTCTGGAACTGTAGATTCTCACAACTACTGTATATGTAAGCTTAGAATACATAGCATGATCTAATGCCAATGCTAACATAGAAAGTTTGCCATTTTAACCAGTGCATAAACAAGAAAAAAAGAAAAAAGAAAGAATAGACTCCTTACATACTCTACAAGGTTAGATGATTAGTTTTGCACATTATTAACTATATGTTGCAAGGGTAGTTTGTTCTTACCACTCCTCATATAAAAACTTCTGAAGTGTAGATTTTAAAGTAAAACTCTTCAAGCACAACATCAGGGTATCTGGAATGCCCACGCTCATTCGCCTAATGACTTTAATTGGTTGCTAGGTTATATATTGTACACCTGATGTAGGCTTCCCTTTTTTCTCAAAAGTCTTTAAAACGCGTCAGCGGTTTGGGTGTGTAATCTAACAACCACGTAAAGCTTTCCAAGAGGAGTGGTAAGAATGAACCGTCCCCACAATATACAGTTATTAAAGAGGACCTTATTTCTGAAACTTCTGCCTATAAAAGGCAAGCAGGGGGCAAAGGAGTAGTGTTCAGAATAGCCTATGGTCTCTGTGCAGCTTTCTCCATTACTAACTTATCACTCTGCACTCTGTGTGGGGGTGACCATCTTGGTAGAGGTGTAGGGCTTTGCTTTCCCACGTCAGAGCTGTACACCTGATGACTGATAATCTGAAAACTAGTGGGTAGAATATTCAAGAAACAGTAGGAGTGAGCAAAAATGACAGATTCACAGAATGGAAGACACAAAATAAAAGAGATAAATGCAGTGTAAATTCCTCTCCAGCAAGCAGCACAGTAGTAACATCATCAAATCTCACTCCAAATCTCATGAGAACAGTCAGAGGAAACAGTGGCTTTGATCGCACACTGCAGATTTGCAGCTAGGAGGCTATAGGCAGAGGAGCACTTATACACCCTCATGCATTAGGAACTGCAAAGGGGTTATAACCCTCCCTTACTCTATCCAAAAAAAAAAAGAGTGCCTTTTGTGACACTTTAAGTCCCACTTTAACCGCTAGCCGACCTGCCGTCATCATTATACTGCGGTAGGTTGGCTCTTCTGGGCAAATCGCGGTAGCTATACGTCGTCCCTTTAACCACTTACCGACCGGGCCATAGCCGAAAGACGACTACAGCGTGGTCGGCTTATTCTGGGAGGGCGTCCATGGACGTCCTCCCAGAATCCCGCTCTCGTGCGCCCCCTGGGGCGCGCACCCGAGAACATCCGTGACCGCTGGGTCCAGAGGACCCGGCGCATCACGGATCACGGTAAACGGCCGCTAATCGTGGCCGTTTACCATGTGATTGCTCCGTCAAATGACGGAGTGATCACATGTAAACAAACCGGCGTCATGTCATGACGCCGGTTCCTCCCTCCCCCCTCTGTGTACCGATTGGTACAGTGTCAGAGGAGAGGGGGAGAGAGCGGATGGCAGCAGCGCTGTGGGCTGGATGTGTAGTGCCCACAGCGCTGCTCTGTGACAGATATAGTCACATCCATCCATCCATGCTCAGCCATCCCTCCATACTCTAATACCCTGCAATACTCTGCAATATTCTGCACTACCCTGCAATACTCTGCAATACTCTGCAATACCCTGCAATACTCTGCACTACTCTGCAATACCCTGCAATACCCTGCAATACTCTGCAATACCCTGCAATACTCTGCACTACTCTGCAATACCCTGCAATACCCTGCACTACTCTGCAATACCCTGCAATACCCTGCAATACCCTGCAATACCCTGCAATACTCTGCAATACCGTGCAATACTCTGCAATACCGTGCAATACCCTGCACTACTCTGCAATACCGTGCAATACTCTGCAATAGTCTTCAATAATCTGCAATACTCTAATACCCTGCAATACCCTGCAATACCCTGCAATACTCTGCAATACCCTGCAATACCCTGCAATACTCTGCACTGATGTGAAAAAGTATTTTAAATAAATAAAATAGTGGCGCTATAAACACCTCGAATAATTAAATAATGGTGAATCATATACATATTAATAATGAACAGTGATATAAACCACAACTACTGGAAGTACTATAGCCATATGATATAGAATCGTGATGGGCGCTATAGCTGTGCCAGACGACTATATGATATACAATCGTGGTATTTCAAATAAATAAATAAACTTGTTCTTTTAGTTACAAAAGAGAACAATAAAAAATCAAAGCAGTCTATAAAAAGTCCATCCAATATTGAAGATGAAATATTGAAATAAAGTCCATGCAAAAAATGTGTGTCACGATGTGAATCTAAAACATCAATCTTCCTATGTCATAAACATTTCCTCCCCCACACCGACTGTGAATGTGATCCACTTTTATGGAGCCGCACTCACCAGAAAATAGTGCCTTGCACTCTCATGCTCGGCGTATAAGCAGTGTTGAAACACCCACAAGGGTTGCTCAGACTGGATAGAGCTGCGTCCACAGCAGAAAGGATTCTTTAATTAGCAGCACTCCTCACCAGACAATAATGTATCTCCATGAAAAGAAATAGAGCTTCCAATAGTGTAATACCGTTTAAGAGCATTTATTGAGTTAACAAGCAAAATCTTCTAACATTGTACTCACATTTTAAAAAAGTCAAAATAACATACACAGAAACTCCTTGTGACTGCTAATGGCAATGTACTGGTAGTCACGGTGGACCCGGGATGCAGCAAGTGAATCTCACCCCTCCCCTCTTTGGCTCCTCAACACTCCGAGGTGGTAACAGCCGACCGTGCAACCCAGCATCTGTTTCCTACGTGTGACGCACTGCACTCTGCACTGGTCGGCTGTTACCACTTCGGAGTGTTGAGGAGCCAACGAGGGGAGAGGTGAGATTCACTTGCTGCTTCCCGGGTCCACCGTGACCACCAGAACATTGCCATTTGCAGTCACAAGGAGTTTCTGTTTATGCTATTTTGACTTTTTTAAAATGTGAGTACATTGATAGAAGATTTTGCTTGTTAACTCAATAAATGCTCTTAAACGGTATTACACTATTGGAAGCTCTATTTCTTTTCATGGAGATACATTATTGTCTGGTGAGGAGTGCTGCTAATTAAAGAATCCTTTCTGCTGTGTACGCAGCTCTATCCAGTCTGAGCAACCCTTGTGGGTGTTTCAACACTGCTTATACGCCGAGCATGAGAGTGCAAGGCACTATTTTCTGGTGAGTGCGGCTCCATAAGAGTGGATCACATTCACAGTCGGTGTGGGGGAGGAAATGTTTATGACATAGGAAGATTGATGTTTTAGATTCACCTCGTGACACACATTTTTTGCATGGACTTTATTTCAATATTTCATCTTCAATATTGGATGGACTTTTTATAGACTGCTTTGATTTTTTTATTGTTCTCTTTTGTCACTAAAAGAACAAGTTTATTTATTTATTTGAAATACCACGATTGTATATCATATAGTCGTCTGGCACAGCTATGGCACCCATCATGATTCTATATCATATGGCTATAGTACTTCCAGTAGTTGTGGTTTATATCACTGTTCATTATTAATATGTATATGATTCACCATTATTTAATTATTCAAGGTGTTTATAGCGCCACTATTTTATTTATTTAAAATACTTTTTCACATCATAACGCAGTGGTGGTTCATCAGGTTTTTTTTTGCGCGACACTTGATCACTGTTTTTAATACTCTGCACTACTCTGCAATACTCTGCAGTACCCTGCACTACTCTGCAATACCCTGCAATACTGTGCAATACCCTGCAATACCCTGCAATACGCTGCAATACCGTGCAATTCCCTGCACTACTCTGCAATACCCTGCACTACTCTGCAATACCGTGCAATACTCTGCAATACCCTGCACTACTCTGCACTACTCTGCAATACCCTGCACTACTCGGCAATACCCTGCAATACTCTGCAATACAGTGCAAGACTCTGCAATATCCTGCAAGACTCTGTAATACTCTGCAATACCCTGCAATACTCTGCAATACCCTACACTACCCTGGCACTACCCTGCAATACCCTGCAATACCCCACAATGCTCTGCAATACTCTGCAATACTCTACAATACTCTAATACCCTGGAATACTCTGCAATACTCTGCAATACCCCACAATACTCTGCAGTACCCCGCAACACCCTGCAATACCCCGCAATACCCTGCAATACTCTGCAGTACTCTGCAATACCCCACAATACCCCGCAATACTCTGCAATACCCCGCAATACTCTGCAATACCCCGCAATACGCTGCAATACCCTGCAATACCCAGCCATACTCTGCAATACTGGTTGATACCTAGCCATACTCTGCGATACTCGGCGATACCCAGCAATACTCGGTGATACCCAGCAATACTCGGTGATACCCAGCCATACTCTGCCATACCCAGCCATACCCAGTCATACTCGGCGATACTCGGTGATACCCAGCCATACTCTGCCATAACCAGCCATACCCAGTCATACTCGGCGATACCCTGCAATACCCTGCCATGCTGAACCATACTCGGCCATGCTCTGCCATGCTCAGCCATACTCAGCTGTACTCGGCCTCTTTATGTGGCCAGGCTGTGGAAGTCTCACACATGTGGTTTCGCCGTACTCAGGAGGAGTAAGAGAATCTAATTTGGGGTGTCATTTTTGGTATGTACATGCTATGTGTTATAAATGTTGTATAAATGGACAACTTTGTGTTAAAAAAAAAATGAGTTTTAACCACTTCCTGCCCGCCGGCCGTCATATGATGTCCTTGATTTTGTGTGGGGATATCTGAATGATGCCTGCAGCTACAGGCATCATTCAGATATCAGCTTTTTCAGCCGGCGATTCCCTACACCATAAGAATGATCATAGCAGCTGTTCCACTTCTTGATCGTTCTTACGGAAGGCAAGAGGGGATGACCCCCACCTTCCCACCGCCCTCCGGTGCTTCTACCGACTCACTGCTACTCGGTGATACCCAGCCATACTCTGCCATACCCAGCCATACCCAGTCATACTCGGCGATACTCGGTGATACCCAGCCATACTCTGCCATAACCAGCCATACCCAGTCATACTCGGCGATACCCTGCAATACCCTGCCATGCTGAACCATACTCGGCCATGCTCTGCCATGCTCAGCCATACTCAGCTGTACTCGGCCTCTTTATGTGGCCAGGCTGTGGAAGTCTCACACATGTGGTTTCGCCGTACTCAGGAGGAGTAAGAGAATCTAATTTGGGGTGTCATTTTTGGTATGTACATGCTATGTGTTATAAATGTTGTATAAATGGACAACTTTGTGTTAAAAAAAAAATGAGTTTTAACCACTTCCTGCCCGCCGGCCGTCATATGATGTCCTTGATTTTGTGTGGGGATATCTGAATGATGCCTGCAGCTACAGGCATCATTCAGATATCAGCTTTTTCAGCCGGCGATTCCCTACACCATAAGAATGATCATAGCAGCTGTTCCACTTCTTAATCGTTCTTACGGAAGGCAAGAGGGGATGACCCCCACCTTCCCACCGCCCTCCGGTGCTTCTACCGACTCACTGCTACGATTGAAGCCAGGATAGTTTTTTTTATTATTTCAGGCTTCCCAGCCTAGATGTGAGATGTGGGGTCTTATTGACCCCATAACTCACTGTAAAGAGGACCTGTCATGCCATATTCCTATTACAAGGGAGGTTTACATTCCTTGTAATAGGAATAAAAGTGATCAAAACATTTTTTGGGGGGAAAAAAGTGTCAAACTAAAATAAAGTAAAATGAACAATAAAAAGAAAAAAATTTAAGGGCGCATGCGCGGTGGCTCCATGAGCGGTCGCATGTTCTAAGAGCTCCGCTCCGCTCCAGCCTCTTTTCGCCGCCGCAGCTATCATTAGTGGAGGAACCAGTCGATCGGACCCCCACGATATACCCCGAAGACCTGAGGGACCCCCCCGCATGACCAGGGGCTCTGCCAGACGGGATTTATCCCGATTTCTCAATCCCGGCCCTCCGATCGCGTCCCCAGCGAAAATGGCGGCCGCCAGCGTGGCTCGAGGCCTAACACAACATCCGGAGGAATCCTTGGAAGATTTTCCACCTCTGCCCTCACACACTGAAGGGATGCAGCTCCAAACAGTGAGTAACCCGCAGGATGGGCTATTATCCCCCTCCACCTCAGACTCCATTAACTGCAGGCTCATGGAGGGACCCACTCTCACCCAGATGGATGATTGCAGTTTCATCCCGGCTCACCCAGGCACTCACAACGGCTCCCCTGCCCCCATTCCTACAGACTTTTCATCTTTAATGGAGACTTTCTCAAATATGCTCTCAAGGGGTCTTGCTCAAACTGCCTCACAAATCACTTCTACCATACAGGCTGACCTGCAGCATCTGGGAGCCAGAATTGAAGTGATCAAAGCTAAGACCGATCAAACTGCTGCCGTTGCCAATCAGAACACTGACAGGATCCATGACTTACATGAACAGCTAGAAATGGCGTACTCAAAACTTGACGATCTCGAAAATAGATCGCGCAGGTATAACTTCGGACTGAGTGGCCTCCCTGAGTCATTTAAGGACACCGACAAAATTGTTCGCTCTTTCATCAAAAGTCTGATTCCCGACATACCAGATTATAGGCTGGAACTAGATCGAGCACACAGGGCCCTCCAACCTCCACGCCAGGACGGTCTGCTCAGAGACATAGTGGTGAAACCCCACTTCTTCAGAGTTAAAGAGGAAGTCATGCATAAAGCCAGGGAAGCTGAAAACCTCTCCATCCAAGGACACACCATTCAAATTTTTGCTGATCTCTCCCCCTTCACAATACAACGACGAAGATCATTAAAACCACTCCTGCTCATCCTGTCTCAAAAATCGATCACTTACAGATGGTGGTTTCCATTCCGCCTCAATTTTGCTTATTTAAACAAATCCTACAGCTTCACGAACTTTGGTGATGGGGAACGTTTGCTGCTTCAACTGGGTCTTATTTCCCACTCTCCAACATCTGCCTCTGCTCTGGATCCCAGAACCCTAAACTCTGCGAAAAGACCACTTCCAACGAGCCCCATCCAACCCTTATGGCACAAGCAACAAGCTAAGAGATCTAAAGATGGTCGCCCACCTTGAGAAGTCGCCCACAATGAGAAGTCTGCAATCAACAAGGTTCTCACTTTCTTTGAAGATTTCACCGGGCATTGGGACACTGACTCTCCACGTCTCCCTTACCCTTCTGGCAGGGTTTGGGCCTGACCTACGTCTGACGATGTAACGCTATCGTTTTGCCTCACATCTTTACCAAACTTTATTTTTTTCTGACTCCCCCCTCCTTTTTTTGAATGGTTATTTCCTCCACTTTTTCTCCTCCAAAATTCCATTATTTGGCTTTATTTTTGGCAGTATGGCTAGAGCGGCAGCACTTCGCCTCCACCTGTCTCGGAGTGGTATTTTTTTCCCTCACTCGGAGACTACTCTACTACCCCCCTGTTTGGGGTCTTGGTCCTTGGGAAAAACTTGCGGGGGGTGGCACGATGTCCCCTCCTCCTGCAAGGGAACTTAGGTTGCTCTTATGCTACATGACGAATGCCTGTTTTGTTATTTTTTACACTATTCTTGACATGTCTTGTCTCTTCTTCTCAGGTACGGCTTTCCCCTCCTCCCTTCTTCCCCTCTCCCACCTCTTCCAAGGGTCAGTCAGACGCCCAACAACAAGTCTACAGCCTAGGCTCCAAAACTCTCAGGCTACAGGGGTTTGGATACATAACCGAATTCTGAAGATTCAGGTAAGCACTTTTTATATGATGTGTATGTCCCCCCTCTGATCCGTGCATTCTGACACACTAATTTCTCCTCCCCCCCCTCTGTATTGCTACGCACAATGTGCAAGGGATGAACTCCCCAGTTAAGAGACGTAAACTATTCAATCACTACAAATCCCAAAAAATCGCAGTCCTTTTATTACAGGAAACACATTTTCCGTCCTCTTACAACCCCTCCTTCTTACACGGGAAGTATCCCCAGTTTTTTCTCTCCAAAGCTGACAACAAAACTAAGGGGGTAGCCATCTGTTTTGCAAAACACCTTAAGTTTTCCCCCTCTAATGTCATTAAGGATGAAGCAGGCAGGTTTATCCTAGTAAAAGGCACTATTGAGGGAGCTCAATACTCCTTCATATCTTATTACGCCCCAAACAAGGGTCAGGCTTCCTTTTTTTCCGCTATGATGTCCACACTAAGTCCGCAACTGGATGGGAAAATAATCATGGGTGGAGACACAAATCTCCCTTTTGATCTCTCACTGGACAAATCGGGGCCAGGCCCCTCTCGGTCTAGGAAACCTCCAAAACAGAGTACTAAGATAGCCTCCACACTGTGTTCCCTTGGCCTTGTGGACATTTGGAGAGAAATTAATCCCAGATCCAAAGATTACACACACTATTCGGCCCCCCATCATCTTCACACCAGAATTGATCATATCTTTATTCAATCCCACAATATCCCCTCGGCTACTAAAGCGGACATCAGGGACACCACCATCTCAGATCACTCTATGGTCCTTTTATACATGCAACATTCTCACAATCCTGGCAAAAAATTCATATGGCGCCTTAACGAAGGGCTTTTAAGCGATCAAATCCAATGCACGATCTTAGCGCAGGAAATACAAGAATACTTCCGACTAAACAACACCGGGGAGGTCTCCCCGGAAACATTGTGGGCAGCCCACAAAGCAGTATTCAGAGGAAAGATCATCCAAATCACCTCCCGCCTTAAAAAATTCCAATCCCTGAGCAAGGCCCATAAAAGGAACCCTACCAGGGAGTCTCTGGAAGCCCTGGAATCGACACGGACGTCCCTAAACCTAGCACTCACCATCGAAGCTGAAAAGCACCTTCGATGGTCAGGAGCTCGTTTACAGATAAAATAGGAGCTAAGTTAGCGGCCAAACTCTCTCCACGACCTCGATCCTTCACCTTCCCCAAAATTCGAACTCGAACGGGGGAACTCTCTCAAAACCCAAGCCGCATAATGGAAACATTCCATGATTTCTATTCTTCATTATATAAAAAAGAGAAATCAGCACCTCACCCTCCCATTTCAGATTTCCTGAACAATCTCCCTCTTCCAAAATTATCCTCTGAACATTCGGAGCTCTTAGATGAACCGATTTCGGAATCGAAAGTTCTCGGGGTGATTAAACAGCTTAAACAAAACTCAGCCCTGGGTCCAGATGGTTTTTCCGTCGGGTATTACAAAAAATTCACCCCTATATTAGCCCCGTATCTGGTCAGGTTTTTCAACTCTCTCAGGTCTGGTTCTCCCTTGGATAAAGCCTTAAACCTTGCATTCATATCGGTCATTCCGAAACCTGATAAAGATACCTCTTTGGTCTCCAATTACCGTCCTATCTCCTTAATCAATAACGATCTAAAAATTTTGACAAAAGTTCTATCTAATAGACTAGCGTCTTGCATAGCTCTTTACATTCATAAAGACCAGGTGGGCTTTATCCCGAGGAGATAAGGACCTGATCAGATTAGAAGAGCAGTTGACATCATCTCCCTTCTCAATTCCCACTGGGATGGAGGTCCCCAACAGAAAGGCTACTTGTTATCGATCGACCTACAAAAAGCTTTTGACACAGTAACCTGGCCATATCTATTTAGTGTCTTAGAGCGATGGGGTTTTGGCCCACATTTCTTGGGCACATTACGAGCCCTGTATTCTGACCCAAGTACACAGGTCAGACTGCAGGGCTACTACTCTGAACCCCTTGCTATAGAAAAGGGAACCAGACAGGGTTGTCCTCTTTCCCCCCTCCTTTTCGCTATAGCAATGGAGTCCCTGGCGATTGCTATTAGACATCACCCTGATATTAAGGGGGTGATCTGCGGTAAACAAGAGCATAAATGCGCTCTTTTTGCTGATGATTTGCTGCTTTTTGTAACTTCCCCTCTGATATCTACCCCTAACATTTTCTCCTTGCTTGACAAATTTGGCAAAATTTCTGGCCTTCGAGTTAATGTCTTCAAATCATCAGCCTTAAATATTACGGTTCCCCCAATATTCTAAGTAGCTTACAAAACCATTTCCCGTTTTCCTGGAACTTGTCGTTCCTTCCTTACTTAGGGGTCAATCTCTCCGCTAGTATAGCCTCCCTCTACTCATCTAATTACCCGGCCATCTTCCGTAAGTTGGCCTTAGACCTCTCTAATTGGGATAAGCATAACCTCTCCTGGCTAGGCCGTATTAACGCAGTCAAATTGACCCTCCTCCCCCGCATACTTTATTTATTTAGGTCCTTACCCATCCCTATCCAGAAGTCACAAATACAGACGCTCCAATCCAAAACTGTACAATTCGTATGGGGATCAAAGGGCAGTTGTTGCTCGAAGAGCATCCTATTTGGGCTTAAATCGCAAGGGGGTCTAGCCTTACCCAACATATGGTGGTACTACCAGGCCGCTCAGTTGGCCCAGATCTCCATTGTGTACTCAAAGGGCCCAAAACCAGACTGGGTATCAATAGAACGTCAAGCAGTCCCGCTCCACACTATTGACTTTTTGATTTGGTCTCCGACTAAGCTGAGGCCGACCATCTTAGATCTTAGCCCCCACACTTTCCCACTCGCTGGCTCTGTGCGACCGATTACATAGAAATCCCACCTTGATCTCTGCCCTTAAACCCCTGACACATATATTTCATAATCCTGACTTTCCACCGGGAATGAACATTCTAGCATTTAGCTGGTGGCTGAATAAAGGCTTACTTAGAATAGGAAATTACTTCACACCAACAGGCCCTTTTTCTCTTGCATTCTGCACCAGTAAGCTTGAGATGCCTCCTGCTGAACGTTTCTGATTCATACAAATACAACATTTCCTTCAGTCCATTTGGCCAAATAAACCGGACCCCTCCAAGGTCACTAACTATGAATCATGGTGTGCGAGTGTCACGGATCAGAGAGGGGGGATCTCCATCATTTATGCCTCTCTAGCTTCGGTGGTGTCCAAACCTCTATATGCCATGTCCTGGGAAAAGGACCTCGATATCTCCTGGGAACAGGATAAATGGTTCTCCTGCTTTCAATGCTCCTTCAAAGGAATTTTAAATATCTCACTGATTGAGGCAAGCCTTAAGATACTCACCCGGTGGTACAGGGTCCCCTCTCTTCTTGCGAAGATATACCCAGATGCTTCCCCGCTGTGTTTCCGAATGTGTAACCATATATGCACAATGTACCATGTATGGTGGTCCTGCCCACGAATAAGGAGTTTATGGAACAAAGTTTTCTCAGTGATTCGCAAAGTGACAACCTTTCAGATTCCTCAAAATCCAGAGATTGCTTTGCTGAATCTGAAAGTGGATAAGGTTGATAAATATACCCAAAAACTGATCTTTTTTATTTTGTTGTGCACCAAAATTACAATAGCGTCCTGCTGGAAAAAGCATAGGGTCCCTTTCACAGCAGTGAAGCATAAAATATCCTGGATTATGGCTCAGGAAAAGATTTATACAGCATTATACAAGACAAAGTCCGGCTCTTCGAACTTACCTGGGAGCCCTGGGCCAAATACTGCCACATCCCCTTATATCCTGGCGTTAGCTAACCTGCGTTAGCTAACCTGCGCTCTGAGTGACTCTATTGTTACCCACTTCCACCTGATATTCCTTTCCCCCCCCTCCTTTTTCTCCCTCTTTTTGTCTCCCTACTTTCCCTTCGTCTTCTCTCACTGATCCATACTGGATCCGCTAAGTGTTAGTTTCTCCTGAGACTTTAAGCGTACCATACTTTAGCGGTGTAGGGAGTTTCCTCTATACTACTCAGACTCTTCGGAGTCCAAGCTCTCTGAGCTTCTTAGGCCTCCCTTCACGCAGTCCCATCTCCCTCAGTGTTTGAGTGGTCACTTGACCATGTACATTTCTAGTATTAAGTTTTCAAGTTACCGTTTTAGAATTGAGTTACAGGGTACGCCCTTTTGGGGCGAATTCGTCTGGGGTCTGGGGTTGGGGGGGGGGCCCATGTTCACAGCATGTTCCCTTTTGGGGTGGATGTGGGTGCCTCTCCCGGCCCTGTTAGCCCCTCAGACCCAAGGGTTTTCTGTCAATTTTTTCAGATGTACCTCATTGACTCAACAAATTGTTCTCTCTGCCTTATAATGTTGATAGAACTGGCTGGGTTATTGATTTAACTTCATCTTTCTAATGGGACTTGATATTTCTAGATGTTTTTCTTAACATGAACACTTCTATCACATAATATGTTGTTCGATGTGAACTATGATGCGAAGCCTCGCACTGGAATTTCTTGTACCTGTTGTTCCCTTTTATCTTCCTTTATGGAATGTATGCTACATTTGTACTAACTAAACTTCTATTAATAAAAATTTTTTGAAAGGAAAAAGAAAAATTTTTTTTTTAAAGCGCCCCTGTCCGTGTGCTCGCATGCAGAAGCGAACGCACACATAAGTCCCGCCCACATATGAAAATGGTGTTCAAACCACACATGTGAGGTATCGCTGCGAACGTTAGAGCGAGAGCAATCATTTTGGCCCTAGACCTCCACTGTAACTCAAAACATGTAACCAGTAAAAAATTTTAAAGCGTCGCCTATGGGGATTTTTAAGTAGTGAAGTTTGGCACCATTCCCGAGCGTGTGCAATTTTGAAGGGTAACATGTTGGATATCTATTTACTCAGCGTAACTTCATCTTTCACATTATGCAAAAACATTGGGCTAACTTTACTGTTTTGTTTTTTTTTTTTTAAAGCACAAAACTGTTTTTTTTCCAAAAAAAAAGACGTTCAAAAAATTGCTGCGCAAATACTGTGCGAGATAAAAAGTTGCAACAACCGCCATTGTATTCTCTAGGGTCTTTGCTAAAAAAACATATATAATGTTTTGGGGTTCTATGTAATTTTCTAGCAAATAAATGATGATTTTTACATGTAGGAGAAAATGTCAGAATTGGCCTGGGTGCTCCAGAACGCCTGCAGGTGCTCCCTGCATGTTGGGCCTCTGTATGTGGCCACGCTGTGTAAACGTCTTACACATGTGGTATCGCCCTACTCGGGAGTAAAAGCAGAATGTGTTTTGGGGTGTAATTTGTGGTATGCATATTCTGTGTGTGAGAAATAACCTGCTAATATGACAATTTTGAGAAAAAAAAAAAAAAAGAAAAAAAATCTTGATTTTGCAAAGAATTGTGGGAAAAAATGACAACTTCAAAAAACTCACCATGCCTCTTACTAAATACCTTGGAATTTGTACTTTTCTGGCATGTCAAGAAATTAGATAGGCTGTCAGTACTTCAGGTGTGATCAATTTTCAGATATTGGCACCACAGCTTTTGGACTCTATTACTTTCACAAAGACCAAATAATAAACACCAATTTGTACTTATTTTTACCAAAGATATGTAGCAGTAAAAATCTTGGCCCAAATTTACGAAGAAAAATTACGAATTTGCTAAATTTTATAACGGAAACAAAGAAACATTCAAAAAAGAAAAGCTCTATTTGTGTGAAAAAAGGACAAAAATTTCATATGGATACAGTATTGTATGACTAAGTAATTGTCATTCAAAATGTGAGAGCACCGAAAGCTGAAAATTGGTCTGGTTAGGAAGGGGGTTTAAGTGCCCAGTTGTCAAGTGGTTAAACAGGCATAGCGGTGACATAGCAGGTGTTGCACGGACCCAGCGGCCGCAATGTCTGCCGAGCACCCGCGATTGCTTCTGAGAGAGAGACAACGGGGCATCTGTCAATGTAAACAGACAGATCCCCCCTTCTGTCAGGGAGAGGAGAAACATTTGCTGTTTCTAGTGAATAGAAACAGTGATGTCTCTCTACTCCCAGTCACTACACTGCCCCCTGCAATTAGAAACACCTTCCTAGGACACCCTTAACCCCTTGATCACCCCATAGTGTTAACCCCTTCCCTGCCAGTGACATTTATACAGTAATCAGTGGCTATTTTTTAGCTCTTCACTGTATAAATGTCAATGGTCCTAAAAAAAGTGTCAAAAGTGTCAGATCTGTCCACCGCAATGTCGCAGTCCCGCTAAAAATCTCAGATTGCCACCATTACTAGTAAAATAATAATAATAATAAAAATGCCATAAATCTATCCCCTATTTTGTAGACACTATAACTTTTGCGCAAACCAATTAATATACGCTTATTGCGATTTTTTTTTACCAAAAATATGTAGAAGAATACATATTGGCCTAAACTGATGAAGAAATTTGTTTTTAAAAAAAAATTTGGCGATAAATATTGTTTTTTTTTTTCAAAATTGACGCTCTTTTTTTGTTTATAACGTAACAAATAAAAAACGCAGAGGTGATCAAATACCGCCAAAAGACAGCTCTATTTGTGGAAAAAAAAGGACGTCAATTTTGTTTGGGTACAGCATTGCACGACTGTGAAATTGTCAGTTAAAGTGACGCAGTGCCATCTTGCACAAAATGACCTGGTCATTAAGGTGGCAAATCCTTCCGGGGCTGAAGTGGTTAATGTGCAATACTATTCATCTAACCTTTGAAACAAATACAGAGTTTGAGAGTCTATTCTGAATTTATTGGTTATTGTATTTTATTATATACTGTATATACTGATTTTGGATATGGTGGACATTAGAATTTTTTGAGAACTGTTCCCAATTGCTGGATACATTACATCTCAATCTGACTTTTTTTTTTTGGACTGCCTATTATATTTAAAGATGAGTGCTGTTGACTGTGTACATTTGTAGCTATTAAAAATGTCAACACTGATTTTAACATACATGTCAGGTTTTTGGATTTTAGTTAGGCATAAGACTCAGCAACTTTCAACCCTAACTTGTTCAAAACCATAAGAACTTTGTAAACAGTACTTGTAGCATAGCCTGACATAAAACACTATATAACATATAACATAATGGTTTTTATCAGCAAACTGTTGAGCCTTGAAGTCCCTTGAAGTCCCTTGTAAGAGAACACTTCATAAAGTACACAGTTTGTAATTACAATTTAGTTTATTAATAATAATAATAATAATAATACATTTCATTTTATATAGCACCTTTAAAGGTAGCTTCTCAAAGCACTTTACAAAGAAAACACAAGAAATACACAGGATAAAACAAAAAAAAAAAAAAAAGGACAATTAAGTGAAAGCTTGTCTAAATAAAAACATTTTTTAGATTCAATTTGAATGACTTTAGAGAAGTTGACTCTCTGATGTTCTTTTTAAGTGAATTCCAGAGTTTTGGAGCATAGCAGGAGAAGGCTTTGTCTTCCATTTAGTGTAGGTGAGTTTAAGCCCCCGTTCACATTGGGCTGATTTAACTTGCTATATGACATGTCAAATCACTACCTATTGCCGGCATCATCCGAATCGGTGCTACGCCGACTTTGCGGCGCCGCATAAATTCCCAAAACTAGTCTTTGCACTACTTTTGGCGACTTCGGGGGTGACTTCAATAGACATCTGTGCATGAACCCACACAGATGTCTCTGAAATCGCTCCCGAAGTCAGACTGAAATGCAGGTATGAAATTGTGCGAGTTCAGCTGAACTCGCACAATTTCAAACCCGCCTTTAGTGTGAACCCAGGCTAAAAGTCATTCATTTGGATGACTTTGAATAATTTACACGAGTGCTTGTAGAAGGTACTTTCCAATGCAATGTTGGACTTTTGAAACTTTGTAACATATTTTGTAGGATACTTGCAGAGTCTGTCTAATATAATTCAAAGGAATTAATTTACTAAAGGCAAAAGGGCTGTTACCTTTGCATTGGAGTTTTCCCTATAGCTTAGTGGATGAGGGGAAATTTCATTTTGCAATAACCAATCATGTGCAGGGAAAATTTTAAAAATTATTAGATGAAGGAAGTCATCAGAGCGTCACTTCATTCACTAAGCTCTAGGGATTTTAATTTTTTTTGCAAAGTTCAACTTTCCTTGTAAACTGTTGTAAACTAAACAGCCCATTTGCCTTTAGTAAATAAACCCCAATGCTTCTACTAAGAAATTTCTGCTAGGGGTCATGATGAAAATAATACTCACTTATGGTGACTTCTGCAACAGTTTCTTTAAGAATAAAATTAAGCTCTTTTTTTTTTTTTTTACAAAATTAATCCATGATTTTGTTCCATCTTCAGCTGCTTATTTGGTCTATGGTTTAATTTCAAAGTACATCAAAACATTAAACAGAGTAATATTCAATAAAACTATCAAAAGTGGGTGTTGGCAGGTAGCTTGTATAGAATGTTGCATCTACATTATTATGTTTTGGGCAAATGTAGCCCTAATTTTTTTTTTTTTTTATTGCAATTGTTTGATGGTCCTTCTTTTTTCATAATTAATGTAAAAGTTTCAGCAAGTAGGACACTACACTCAGAAGGTGACTAGCATATGGTAAAATTATAATAGAAAAAAATTGGAAAAAGACATGTGGCAATTCCTTCCTTGAAGAATTTAAAGAGAATAAGTTGACTTTAAATATGCCTAATAACTTTAAAATGGATAAATCGTTGTAAGTTCAGATAAATTTACATACCTACACTTATATACGTTTTATCATAGGTTACATTTTAATATCCTTCTTTGCAGTGACAGATTTTGAATGAGAAAGAGATGAGACATGTCAACTGAATGACTATACATCTTAAGCTTGCCAGGATATATTTAAGGCAGATGTTAAAGACACTCTTGTGTCACCTGTTCACTGTGATGGAACCCCGGGGCTTGCTGTGTAGCTTATCTCTACTGCATTCTATGTACTTGCCTTTGTACCAATATCCATGGCAACACACTGTTTAGTGACATCACTTAAAAATAAGCCTTGGGCTAGGTTTACTAATCAAAATTAGATATATGTACAGGAAAATACATTCAGGCATCCTAACAATTTATGACACATGAATTCATGTGAACAATAGTTTACCAGTGACGTAGGTTTTACATGTGTCTGTGTATTGTGCTAGCGACATCTTAATGGCAATATTAGATAACCTCAAGGTAACTTCAGAAACGTATCCCTAACTATGAAAAAACACCAAACACTATGAATCTATGCTTTGTCTTTCTTGCCAAAAGATTTTACATTCTGTTACACCTCTCCAGGCACCCCAGTCAAACAGTATAGCCAGTTTAAAAGGATCTCTTTTGTCCACTATAGTCAAGTATTGGAGCTTGGTCTCTCCCCTGTCCTCAGCCTATTGATTGGACAGTGAAGGGTCATCACAGCACTTATGAAGTCATCACTCTTCTCATTCTGGTCTTTGCTTTGAACAGTAAGCTCTCAGTATTAGATGACAGCACTGTGCAATACACTGGAGCCCTACTGATTCAAAGTGCTGGAAGTTACTGTCCTTGTCTGAGCCCAGCTGTGCAGGAATTATATGAATCTAGTCTTAAGGCATATTCAGGTACTTTAAAATGCTATATTTAAAAATACTCTAAAGATAAACTGTTGTTTGGCCCAGTTAGGACAAAGGGACAACATCCATAGGGATAATTGAAAAAAGGATTATTTGGTTACTTCCTTAACCTCCCTGGCTTTTTTCCCAAGTGTGGCTCAGGGTTAAATTTCAGCACCCCGAGCCCCGGTAACCCCGAGTCACACTTGGGATTGCATTGCAGGATTCTGGTGCGGTATACTTACCTTGTCCCCAGGATCCTGCAATGTCCCCCCCGCTGTGTCTGTGGGCTCTGTCCTCCACCCGAAGCTTCTCTGTGCCAGCTCCGTTCCCTGCGAGCGTCGTGACGCACGGGGGTGGAGCCCGGCGGCAAATTAAAAAAAGTGAAACATCATAAAACATACAGTACACTGTAATCTTACAGATTACATTACTGTATGAAATTATTTCACATCCCTTTTGTCCCCAGTGCTTTGTCCAATGCCCTGCATGCAGTTTTATATTATATATACTGTTCTTTCTGCCTGGAAACTTGAGATTGTCCATAGCAACCAAAAAGTGTCCCTTTACAAAAGTGGTTTTAGGCCAACTAGAAAACAGCGATAGTAAGTTAGAACACTTGCAGAATTGAGCGATAGTGATGGGGGAAATTAATTTTGTTATTATTATATTATTATTTATTTATAATTATTTATATTTATTTATTATATTATAATTTATGATTTTGCATTTCAAACTTCATCACCCGGGATATCTACCAGACTCTTGGTGGACAGATTTAAGTGGGTTATTGCTAAGAATTACAGGCCGACAATATAAAACGCCAAATTTCTATGCAAAAAAAATTGTACCGCTTTGAGACGCAAAAATATGACATAATCATACCGCCAGGGAGGCTACAATCCTTCCAGGAAGGTGAATAATTATATTTCCTTTCTGGCAGGATCATATAGAAGCTTGGGGTGGAGATTAGTGTGGGGCAGACTTGCCTGGCTAGTGGGAACAGAAGAGCAAAGAGAGAGAGAGATGGGTTGAGGAGCTTTACCTTTTCGTTTACTATCCCAGGGATTGACCTCCCTGCGGTTGAGTACCGAAGGTATGCTTCCACAAAAAGAGAGAGAAAGAGACTAAATGAAGAGAAAATTATTTATTTGAACTGTAATGCGACTACCTCAATAAAATTCAGTTGGACTGAGCCTGTAGCTGTTTCAAGTGTCTGTAATAGATCCTTAGTACCTTGGGGTGGTGCCATGACTGCATCTCATAAGAACACACAAGGAGAACTATTGTAGGATCCTGGTGAAACCAACTGTATGCAAAACTGATTGGGCTAGGGGATGGTGGTGGATAGGGTAGTAGAAACTCTATCCTGGAACCACATGAATATATCAAGCCTGGCGCAAAGAGTATCCCCAGCTAGAAAAGTGTCATTGCCACAAGTGTCCAGGAGTATGATGAGTGGGTGTACAAGGCACTACATAGCTGACGCGCATCATACATGCACATGTGTGGGTACAATGGAATACTGTAGACTGTGTGTAGCCTGTGAGCTGCCCTGATTCAGGCAGGTCCTGGAGGAGAGAATGTGGGTGACATGTCTTTCTTCCCCTGCAGTATCCCACCCTGTCTAAGCTCTGGTGTCGATTGGTGTTGGAAGCTAGATAGGGAGACGATGCCACAGCTGCCCAGCATTCAGTCCTGGTTATTGGCTGCTCAGGCCTGAGTTCTTTCTCATGGAGGAAGTCACATGCTCCCTCATACCTGGAAGCACAGCCTGTTAGTTAGGGCTCCAGCAGTGCAGAACTGTGTAATGGATGAGCTGTCTGCAGACAGTTTTTTATTTTGCCCTGAACGGTTAAGAAACAGTATCTCTTTAAATTATATTTTTCTAACTGAAGGAAATACATTTTCATATCTGCTTTGCAAATGAGCTTTAACAAACTTTTCACAGCTGTACTATTTTTTGATGAATGTTGGTAAAATGAGGGTGATTTTCATTTTTTTAATCAGATCTTTGTCTGAAAGGTGCATTCCCAATATTTTTATTCCATTATATATTTTAAACAGATTTTACTTGTAAAGTATCTACATTTTTTGTGTTATTTGCTTTGTGCTTTGTGCCAATTCTGACAGTGAATTTGTTCATGGCTATTCAGAACAGGTGCCTTTATGTAATATACTGGAAAAGTATTTAGTCAAATGTTATACGGATCATCGCTGCTTGAGTGAACGTAATTCAAACTACCAGGGCAGAATTCAAAATTGTCTTTCCTGCCTTTGTTTCTTAAGCATAAATTCATCAATCTAATTTCTGATACTTACCATTCATTTCCTTTTAAAAGGAAATTAAATCATGGTAAAAAGCCAAACCTATTATCTGTCCATCTATTTTAACTTCTCTGACTTCACACTTGCTTTGTATACTGTTTTGATTATAGCCTTAAAGTAGTTGTAAGCCTGAAGGTTTTCATGAAGGTACAAAATTTTTAGTATGCAGTTCCCTCCGCAGCCCTCCCCAATACCTACCTGAGCCTGGTCCCATTTCCAGTGATGTGCACGAGTGAGGCTGCTGTCTCAGCTTTCAGCCTTCTCATTGGAGGAGCCAATGGCTGCCGCTGCTGTCAATCACAGCCAGTGAGGAGGGAAGAGGGGCGGGGCAGAGCCCCATCCTGTATGTCTTATGGGTACACAGAGAGGGGCTTGGAAGTGAGCATGCATGAATGCCCCCATAGCAAGTAGCTTACTATGGGGCACTCAAAAGGGGGAGGAGCCCAGAGCACAGCCGGGGGACCAGGGAAGAGAAGGAACAGGGCTGCACTGTGCAAAAGAGCAGGTAAATATAACATGTTTGTTATTAAAAAAAAAATACAATTAAGAGTTTAGTACCTCTTTAAGCTGGCCATAAATGGATCAAAATTCTTAATTTCGAACCATCTATGGCTGTTCCTGTCCATGAGAAGTAAATGCAATAATTGACTTCTCTCAAGTGGTAATTTTGGAATTTTATGTGTTCAATCAGCACTGCAGCTAAATGGCTGCAGTGCCGATCAGTGTATTCTGACAGTGTTGGAATGCAATAGTACAGCAAGGAGGATTCCTGCATTCACCTCAAATGTGTGGACAGGGGAATCCATAAATGTTTTATTTTTTTTGATCAGCAGGCTAGATGTTTTAAAAAAACACTGATGCATCTAGATTTTCTAGCAGAAGGCAAAGGACTAGTCAGCAGTATTGCATGGAGGCTCCTTGCATCTAATCTTCCTCATTTATGTTGTAAAGCACTGGGTACTGCGTACTGTGAGCACTACATAAATCCTGTATAATAATAATAATAATAACTTAGATTATAAGTTCTAACAAGCAGGGCTCTCTGATTCCTACTGTATTAAATTGTATTGTAATTGTACTCTCTGTCCTTATGTTGTAAAGCGCTGTGTAAACTGTTGGCACTATTTAAATCCTGTATAATATCAATAATAATTGACTTATCATGCCTTATCAGCATGGTGTTGTTGTGTGGAAGTAGCCATCTTGGTAGAGGAGCAGAGCTTTGCTTTTTTAGGTGTGTGCTGCCCCCTATTAACTAGTGATATGATGAATGGTGGGGAAATCCACCAAGAAGCATCAGGATAGATGGAGGAAACACAGGTTCACAGATAATTGATGCAGAAGCAGGAAGATCTTTTAACTTGAGCTCCTGTAATCTAGCAATTGGTGGATAGTGGTATGGCAGAGTATAGATTGACATCAGTATCCACAATACATCAGCAGTAACAGGCATCTGCCAATAAGTAGAACATCCTACATTGTGCATAGGGCACACAAACTGATACCTGTAGGAGGTTTTTGTACATGTGGAGACTGATGGCTGCGATGGGCCTGGTCCAGCACCAAGCAAATATTTTGCAATTCCTGGGAAAGATACTACATTAGTTGTAAAGGCACATAGTTAAAGTGTAAATTACCAAATAATAGTGAACTAAGCCTTTAAAACTGGAGTTGCTAGAGTTGGGCTTCTTGAAAGTATTTTACTGTTTACAGGTACTTCTTCGTACATTCATCAATAGCTTTTTTTGTAAGATAATGTGTAACCCTTATGTGGCGGTACACACAGATTATTTATGCAGCCACGTGCATTTTATATTTTGGTCTGAAATGACCTGTTTCTTTAACCCCCAGATAAAGTTCCTACAAATAAAAGAGATTATATGGAATGAAAAATCAGACTGCTGTTTCTAGTTTGGCAGGCCAAATAAGCCTGCAGTCAAAGCCTGCAGATCTTGCTAATTGGGTGCTTTTCTTGTTTTAATATGGGATTTAAGGAGCATTAGGCTGAGAACAATTAAGATAAGTTCATGTTCTGGCATCCGTTTGTTTCTGAGGCCCTGCACTCTCCGTCATCCAGAATTACTCTTCCAGATTTAAAAAGGCAATGACCTAGCCCATTTATGGAGAAATTGGCAGTTCAAGAGGCTCAACTCGTCTGTCACTTTTTTAGTGTAATAGGAGAGGCATAGCAGTGCTAATGCAGCTGCCAATGACATCACAGTTTGACTTTTGTACAGATATGCAAAACAGCTCTGGTAAAAACTAGAAAGAGAAGCATATAAAAGTTAACACTGGAAATCCAAATTTGAGTTCACCAATTAAATAGCTTATTGCTTCAACTTTGATATACCTTGAAGGGACTTTCTACTTTTGCCAGGAAAATGCACAAATGCTCTCTTTATTAAAATAATCATAGTTCTTATTACTTAGTGCTAGAACTTTTTACATGTACTAATTACAAGACATCACTGGGCATCCGTCACAAAATACCATGATGCCACCATGCACATGTACTGTATACAAACTCTAGTGATTATCCTGGACATGGTAATATAATAAGTAATAGTGTTTCAAATTATTGTTGGGACAGGAAGAGCTAACTAGTCACCATGTTGGTTGCAAATGTTTTTTTTCTTAGTATGGCTGGATAAAGTGGTTTTAGCGGCTCAGGGTTTTTTACCTTCATGCATTCTGTGTGCAGTGCCCCCCCCCCCTCCAGCCTCCCATAATGCTCACCTGAACTCCCTCTCGATCCAGCGATGTACATGAGAGCTGAGTTTCTCCCAGGTCTCTCATTCCTCATTGGCTGAGACAGCAGGGGGGAGCCATTGGCTCCAGCTACTGTTAAACACAGCCAGTGAGCCAATAAGGAGAGAGTGAGGGTGGGGCTGAGCCATGGCTCTGTGTGTCTTATGAAATCACAGAGTGGGGCTCGAGAGCGAGCATGCACCAGTGCCCCTAGAGCAAGCAGCTTTCTATTGAGAGCACTGGCTGAAGAGGAGGAGCCAGAGCACCAGCGGGGTACCCAAAAAGAGGAGGATCAGAGCTGCTCTGCTCTGGGTAAATATGTTTAACGCCATATAGTTTTGTGTGTTACTGCCAGTTTAACGCCATTTACTTCTGTGTGCGTTACTGCCAGTTTGACACCATTTACTTCTGTGTGCGTTACTGGCAGTTTAACGCCATTTACTTCTGTGTGCGTTACTGCCAGTTTAAGGCCATATAGTTTTGTGTGCGTTACTGCCAGTTTAACGCCATATCGTTTTGTGTGCGTTACTACCAGTTTAACACCATATCATTTTGCGTGCATATCTGCCAGTTTAACGCCATATAGTTTTGTGCATTACTGCCAGTTTAACGCCTTATAGTTCTGTGTGCCATACTGCCAGTTTAACACCATTTACTTCTGTGTGCGTTACTGTCAGTTTAACGCCATATAGTTTTGCGTGCATTATTGCCAGTTTAACGCCACATTGTTTCGTGTGCGTTACTGCCAGTTTAACGCCATATAGTTTTGTGCGTTACTGTACGTATGGCGCATTATATTGCAGTATATTATAGTGTATCCATGGGGTGTGTCTGTATAGCTTGAGTACTCAAATTAAAGTGCACCAAATACCTCTTTACATTGATTAAAGTGCATCTACGTACAGATTTCAACTTCTTCTTTAAATTTGCTTATAAACACCGACCCTCCATCCCAATAATGTCTGGGAGGACAACAAGGAGAGGAAGATGTTCCCTTGGCACTGTAAAGGGACAAGCAACAAATGTGTCCACAGGCAAAGATGGACGTGATGGTCACTCCTCAGGCAGGGCATCATTTCCTCTGTTTAGTGAGATTGCTCATGCTATCCAGTCACAGCATGCAGAGGAGGTGGTGGACTGGCTTACTTGCACCTTGATGATGCCCAGCCATTACTGGATTCAGATGTTGGTTCTAAGGTTGAGGATGACAGGAACATGAGCCTAGAGAGAGGGAGGAACATTGTTAAACAAATTGGCATTCATGTTCCCCAAGCTGCAGCATATTGCCAAGTTGTCTCCAGTTGTAATGATGAAGATGGAGGAGATGGAGATGATGATGATGATGATGATGAGGTCACTGATGAGCCTTGGTGCCAGATAGAGCAGAGAAGGAAACTGAAGGTGAGGCGGCACAACCCCAAAGAGGCCGACATCAAGAAAGAATAGAGAGCAGCCACCCTATTCTATCACATACCGCAGCTGTTATCTGCTGGCCCACTCCCCAAAGCTCAGCTGTCTGGGCCTTTTTCAGCACATCTGCAGCAGATTGCACTGTTGCTATCTGCAAACTGTGTCTCAGGCACATCAAACGCGCCAAAAACAGCAACCATTTGGGTACCACATGCCTAACAAGGCATTTAACGTTGGCAAGAGTACCTAAAAGCCACACAAAAGGGGCACAAATCTGTCCTTCCTCCTTCTCCTCCTCCTTACCCACTTCAGTCTGCCCCTGCTATACTGAGTCATTACCTCTCAGCAGCCTCCACTGAAAGGGATGATGGTATAGCACAGGGTGTCCCAGGTCCTAGCAGCACATCTGCCAGCAGCACACCATCAGCTGTAGACTGTAGCTGGCAAATTTCTCTGCCCCATCTGCTGCAGTGGAAAAAAAATACAGTCCCTGCCACCCACATGCCCAGCATCTAAATGCAAGCTTGTCCAAGCTGTTGGCTCTCCAACTTCTGCCTTTCAGCCTGGTGGATTCTGCCCCCTTCCGTGAATCACACAATGTGCTGTACCACAATGGCAGGTTCCTAGTCACTATTACTTTTGACGTAAGGCCTTTCCATCTCCCTACCATCACGTGGAAAGGAATGTTCTGGCATAGTTGGGCAAGGCAGTCAACCGTAAAATCCACTTTACTGCTGACACGTGGTCCAGCGAGCATAGCCAGGGACGATATATTTTGTTCACAGCACACTGGGTAACGCTGCTTGCAACTTGAAAGGATGCAGGACAGGGCCTCGGTTCTGCAGCTTGTTGTGCCCCTACGTCTCCATACAGCTGGTGGTTATGATGCCAGACCTGTGAGCTCTACCCCCCTCCTCCTCCTCCTCCGCCACCTCCATGCCCTCCCCTGCAGAATTGTCCTATGAACATCAGGTACCCTCTAAGCATTCAAAGAGCTATTCCATGAGTCCGGCTAAAAGCTGCCATGCAGTGCTTCAGCTGGTGTGTTTAGGAGACAGGAACCACACCGGAGCAGAGATTATTTCAGCTCTGCAGGGACAGGCCCAGAGGTGGTTTACACCACGCCAGCTGGAGCCAGGAATGGTGGTGTCCGATAATGGCTCAAACCTCCTGTCAGCCCTTAGACAGGGGAAGTTGACACATGTGCCATGCATTGCACATGTCCTCAATTTGGTGGGCGGCATTTTCTAAGTATGTACCCAGGGTTGCAAGATGTACTAAAGGTCAGAAGAGTCTGTAGCCATTTCAGGCGGTCATACACAGCCAGTGCTCGGTTGGCTGAAATTCAGCGGGAATTCCACCTGCCCATAAACTGCCTGATTTTTGACATGCCCACCAGGTGGAACTCGACTTTGGCAATGCTGCAGCAACTATGAATGCAGCAGAGGGCCGTTAGCGAGTATCTGTGCCAGTATGGCCTAACGACGGGCTAAGGCCACCTTGGCTTTTTTTCCCCATGCCAGTGGCTAATCATTAAGGATGCATGCACTGTATTGTCACCATTTGAGGAGTCCACAAGAATGGTGAGCAATGACAGTGCATGCATCAGTGACACAATCCCTGTTGTGTTCCTGCTGGAGCAGACTCTGCATGGCATTATGGATAGGGCACTGGAGGCAGAGCAGCAGGAGGAAGAGGAGGACTTCCTTTCCTATCAAGGCCCACTTTATCCAGACACCATCATTCCTATGTCACAGAACACACAGGAGGAGAGAGGGGAGGACGATGAGGAGGATTCTGGCACTTTCATAGGCTTTGAAGAAGATTCTGGCACTTTCATAGGCTTCAAAGAATGCGTCAATCTATAAGCGATGGCTTTCCAACCCCAGGACCCTTGTGAGTAGTACGTGGCTGGGAGGAGGAAGTTCCAGATGTTGTTATCCTGAGTGACCCAGAGGGGTCTGCTTCTCAAGCCTCTGCAAATTTGAGGTGCATGGGCAACCTCATGCTTCAAAGCCTGCGAAAGGACCCAAGAATATGTAGAATATGTAACATAAAGGAGAAGGATGATTACTGGTTGGCAACCATCCTTGACCACCGTTATAAGGGGAAGGTCTCAGAACTCACCCCGTCCCCACAGAGAGTGCAGAGGATAAAATCTCTTGAGGATGTGTTAAAGAGGATTTTATTGAATGTTTTTCCTGACTTCAGTAGGTTACAGTGTTGTGGAAAACGTAGTTTTGAGTCTTCTGTTGGTCAAGAGAGGAGCGTTGGAGAAGGAGTCTGCCTAAGTGAGGCATTTTGGAATTTTTTTAGCCCTTGTAGCCCAGGGCTGTCAGCTTCCACATCCCAACGGCAGAGTCTGCATCACATAGTGGATGATTACCTCAGGGCCAAAACAGAGATGGAGAGCTTTCCAGCTGACACTCCACTGACTTACTGGGTCATGAGAATAGACCACTGGCCAGAACTTGCCCAGTATGCTATTGAGTTGTTGGGCTACCCTGCATCAAGCGTGCTTTCAAAACAGGCATTCAGTGCTGTAGGAGGTTTTGTTACTGATCATAGAACGCATCTGTCCACAGACTCTGTGGACCGTTTGACTTTTATAAAAATGAATCGGTCCTGGATTACCAGCTATGAAGCCCCTGATGCCGATGTCACTGATTAACTCTTTTTGGGATGTGGAATCTCTGCAGGACTTTGAAGCTGCCTAGCTTTGAGGGTGTTCAATCATTTCATCTGGGAGAATGTTTTTGGTATAGGTTTCATGGGCACAATTAACACCCAAAGACTATTTTTTTGCACCTGTTTGACAGGTGCATATCATTGGAATTTTTTACAGCAAGGCCAATTTTTGCTTTCATCAAGATTACCTCTATGGGGTTATGGTGGGAAGGCGCCACGACACCCAAAGACCAATTTTTACGCACCCGTTACTTCTATCCAAACTCAACGTGACACCAGAATGTATCAAAAAAATCTCTAATCTTGTTCCCAGTGCACTACATTGTGGCCTCATCATTCACACTGGCTCCCCAGCTGTTGCTGAGCAAAATAAAGGCAGCTTGCAGGGAAAATTTCATTTTTTTGGCTTTATAAATGTAATTATTGCTGCAGCAGATTCTAGACATGGTACTAGATCTGCCACTAAGGGAACCCCCCAGGCATTATATTTGAAGGATTTTTTTATTTTTATGCTTTCACTTTAAAAATCAAAAAAATCACTGCTCATTTAAAAATGATGTTTTTTACAAACTTTTTTTTTATTTATACATGTCCCCCAGGGAAGGACCCGGACCCCTATAACCATTGTATGCCCAATTACTTGCATATACGCCTTCAAAATGGGTACTTTTTTTGGGGATTTTTGACGTTCGGGTCCCATTGATTTTAATGGGATTCGCTATTCAAGCTTGAACTTTCGTGGTGTTCGGAAGTTCTGGTGCGAACCGAACAGGTGTCTGTTCGGCCCATCCCTACTTGTCATCCACTTCTCCATGGACTTTTATCTCTTCTTTCCTCTGTCATGGACTTTTTAGACTTATTTAGCATCTATTGCATGTAATATGTAATCATCCTGTGCGCTGGCATTTTTACTCTGGCAACAATAGATCCCCACCAGCAACAAAAGACCTCCCCAGCAACAATAGACCCCCCCCCCCACAACAATAGACCCACCTATTATTAATAGGTCCCCTCCAGCAACAATATATCCCCCTAGCAATAATAAATCCCCACCATTGATAATAGATTTTTCAGCAATAGACTCTCCATCACACCCCTTGCCATTACATATATTCAGTGCATTCCCCTGCATTCCTGCTGAAAAAAAGCCCGGATAATATACAAATATAAAATGCATTTAGTAAATTCAGTCTCCTAATCAACTACAGTCGGAGTATACACCATCTCCATTCACAGCCAAAAAACCTTCTCCATTATTATAGACCAGAGTGTGCACAACTCCACTCTTAAATGTAATTTCAAACCACTAGCTTGTCTCCACCTTCACCAGAGAGAATGCAAAGCCTCCAGAACTAATTTTTAATGTATCTTGCTGAGAAAAAGTCAAATTGGCAGTGTAAGTTTTATTGAAGGCTTTCTAAACAGAAAAGACTTAAGCCTCATACACAATCAGATTTTCCGCAGACAAAACCTTGGACTTTTGTCAGAAGGCGTGTGCCTGGATTTTGTCTTGCATACAAATGGCAAGGAATTGTCAGCCAACAAACACGAACGTACTGGCGTACTATGTGGTTTTTCGCCACCCTTTGGGCTCCTTCTACTAATTGCCTGTTAGTAGAAGTTTGCGTGTTGATTCGCGCTTTTCATTTCGTGCTTTTCAGTTCGTTTCTGAACGGCCGTTCATCAACCAGACATGTTGCGGAATCAGAGGAGATAATGTATTATTTATTATTGGTCTTGGAGTTATTGCTTTTTTTAATGCACAATTAAAAAATTGTGGAGAATAATACTTGACTATGTGTTTTACTTCAAATGACAGTTTGGGAGAAGGCAGTTACATTTAAAAAAATACAATGTAAAATTGACAAGGGACACCAACATAGTTGTATCTTTGATCTTAAAAACTACGGGATAATGGTGTTGTGGTTACTTGCCCCAAAAAAAAAAAGCATAATAATATTATTCTTGATATCACTAGAAAAAAAGCCTTTGAAAAATTGTTTGCAATAACTCCATCAGTATCACCAGCAAAGCAGCTTCATTATTATCACATTAAAGAAGAAGAGAATGTGCGCTGCATTTGGAGATTTCATAATTTGCCATGTCACGAATGTTAATTCTCCATTACGAAAGCTAGTTTACAAGACTGACCGCTTACGGCTTGTCCTTGCTTCCGGGCATGCGTGTTTGTACTTTGGACTTTTGGCCGACGGACTTGTGTACACACGCTCGCAAAATCTGACAACAGACATTTGTCTGCAGAAAATTTATAAACCTGCTATCCAACATTTGTCCACGGAAAGTTGGCCAACATTTGTCTGATGGAGCGTACAAACTGTCGGATTTTCCGCCAACAGCCTGTCATCACACATTTCCCATTGGAAAGTCAGATCGTGTGTACAAGGCTGAAATGAGGAAGTAAACTTCCTCTGCTAACATTTACCTATAGGTAAGCCTATAATAAGGGTTTCCTATAGGTAGTGTAAACATCTTCTAAACGTGTACCGTTTAGGAGATATTTACATTGCATGCAGCCAGTGATATCACTGGCGCATGCGCTCTGAAGGAACAGCCACGGTGACATTCCTTCCAAGCCCTGTGCAGTGAACGGCAGCTCCTGCACACATGCATGGGAGTGACATCATCGCGGCTCCGGCCAGTCACAGAGCTGGAGCCCGCGAACCCGAAAGCAAGATGGGTGAAAATGGAAGCGGCTGCAGTGCTGACATTGTGGAGCTGGAACAGCCTTGTTTTAAGGTAAACTTCACATAATGTCCTAGTATGCGATCCATACTAGCATATTATGACTTTATCTTGCAGAAAGAAAAAAAAATGTCCAGCGGTATACAACCTCTTTAAAGCCTTAATTGAATTCCCACCCCTTTCATCTCACAATCATTCAGCTCCACCACATGTTGTCTTTGTAACAGTTTGTATGAAGGTGCCTTTAAATACATTTTTCCTCCCCTGCACTTCCTGCCCTCACACTTCAGTGCTGTATGCTGACAGAGATTAATAACACCACTTTCAAATGTGTTCTTCTGATTTCTTTCTAAAAATGCTAACCTAGAATACATATACAGATATGGCTCTTTTCCGGATCAATAACTGAAAAACTAGTAAGGTTTATGGTCATTAAGATTAACAACCAACAAATTACATGTTCCATAGGTCACCAGTAGGGATGAGCTTCGTGTTCGAGTCGAACCCATGTTCGACTCGAACATTGGCTGTTCGATCGTTCGCCGAATTGCGAACGTTATGGGCCGTTCGCGCTAAATTCGTGTGGCGCGTCACGGCCCATAATTCACTGCGGCATCGCAGTGCATTGCTGGCTGATGATTGGCCAAGCATGCACTATGACCCGCATGCTTGGCCAATCACAGCGCCGTCAGTAGAGAGAGCTGTAATTGGCCAAAGCCAGGGTGGCTTTGGCCAATTATGGCTCAGGGGATTTAGTACACACCCCACACTATATAAGGCCGCCTGCACGGCGGCCCTGTGTAGTGTGTGTTCCGGTGTGCTGAGAGATAGAGAGAGAGAGAGACAGTGTCATTTGATTTGAGTTAGATAGATTAGGCAGAACAGTCAGTCAGTTAGCTGCACTTACAGTGTATTGTGTATATATATATGCATCCCAGGTGTTGCATATATATATATATATACACTGTATTCAGTTTAGCTAGATCCGTTCCTGTTATCTTCTATCTAGACTATTTACATTTAATGCAGTGCGTCCTGCTCACAGTGTTCAGCTAGATCCGTTCCTGTTATCTTCTAGACTATTTACATTTAGTGCAGTGCGTCCTGCTCACAGTGTTCAGCTAGATCCGTTCCTGCTATTTACATTTAGTGCAGTGCGTCCTGCTCACAGTGTTCAGCTAGATCCGTTCCTGTTATCTTCTAGACTATTTACATTTAGTGCAGTGCGTCCTGCTCACAGTGTTCAGCTAGATCCGTTCCTGTTATCTTCTAGACTATTTACATTTAGTGCAGTGCGTCCTGCTCACAGTGTTCAGCTAGATCCGTTCCTGCAATTTACATTTAGTGCAGTGCGTCCTGCTCACAGTGTTCAGCTAGATCCGTTCCTGCTATTTACATTTAGTGCAGTGCGTCCTGCTCACAGTGTTCAGCTAGATCCGTTCCTGCTATTTACATTTAGTGCAGTGCGTCCTGCTCACAGTGTTCAGCTAGATCCGTTCCTGTTATCTTCTAGACTATTTACATTTAGTGCAGTGCGTCCTGCTCACAGTGTTCAGCTAGATCCGTTCCTTTTATCTTCTAGACTATTTACATTTAGTGCAGTGCGTCCTGCTCACAGTGTTCAGCTAGATCCGTTCCTGTTATCTTCTAGACTATTTACATTTAGTGCAGTGCGTCCTGCTCACAGCGTTCAGCTAGATCCGTTCCTGTTAAATTCCTACTGACAGGCAGGCTTGTCTGGTTACAGTATATAAAGCTACCTGAAGAAAATTACAGGTGTTCTATTTGGGGCATGTAATTACAATTCTTGATCTAATATTTCACAGCAGGGCCCTGTGAGGGCTTACAGTGTTGTGGCCACAGCAACACCTAAGGCCCAAATTTCTGCTGAGTATATAGGGCAGGACCCTACTTTCAAACATCTAACTTACAAACGACTCCTACTTGCAAACGGAAGGAGACAACAGGAAGTGAGATGAAATCTACCCCTAGGAAGGGAAATTCTCTCCTGTAAGAGTTAATATGGGAAAACAATTTCTCCTTTCCACTGATGCTTTCCAATCCTTGTTCCACAAAAAAAACCAAATTTTCAAAAAACATTTTTCATTGGGACAAAAAAGTGAGGTGAAATCTTCTGAAGAGGAGGAAAGACAGCAAAACAAATGTCACAGGGGTGATAACCCTTCCCTATGTTTTCCAAAAAGCTTAGAAAAGATTTTTTGGCTGGAGCTAAACACGTTAAAAATGTTCAAAATTACAAACAGATTCTACTTAACAACAAACCTACAGTCCCTGTCTTGTTTGCACCGCCTGTATACTGCTGTTCAGAGTATATAGGGCCTGGTGGCCCCACACCTTTCCTTATTTTAATTTGGGTGCGGGGTTCCCCTTAATATCCATACAAGACCCAAAGGGCCTGGTAATGGACTGGGGGGTACCCATGCCGTTTGTCTCACTGATTTTCATCCATATTGCCAGGACCCGACATTACATTAAACCCGCAAGCAGTTTTAAATGAGATTTTTTCCTTTAAAAATGACATTTGGTGCAGGGACTGTTCTAAACATGGGAAACACGCGTCACTTTACAGGCATACTATAGACACCCCCCAGGTACGATATTTAAAGGAATATTTCACTTTTTTTTTTTTTACTTTAAGCATCATTAAAATCACTGCTCCCGAAAAAACGGCCGTTTTTAAAAGTTTTTTTTGCATTGATACATGTCCCCTGGGGTAGGACCCGGGTCCCCAAACCCTTTTTAGGACAATACCATGCAAATTAGCCTTTAAAATGAGCACTTTTGATTTCGAACGTTCGAGTCCCATAGACGTCAATGGGGTTCTAACGTTCGTGCGAACTTTCGGTCCGTTCGCGGGTTCTGGTGCGAACCGAACCGGGGGGTGTTCGGCTCATCCCTAGTCACCAGTGGTAGCCACATTTTGCTCATGGCAGGCAAATACCAAAATATTAATAAACAGTTAGGTGCCTGGCTATATGATAAAACCAGTAATAAGGGAGTCAGACTGCAACACATTACCTGAGTACATTATAGCTGATACAGTAAGAAAACGAACAGGTGATAAGGGTTATAAAAGCAGTTTAAGCAATTTCACTGGATTCATTTAAATCACAATAGCTAAATATGCCATCAGTCATGAAAAGGTACAGAATACATCAAATTCATTTATAATTTCGTTTTTACTTTAATGCAATTGTGCAATTTTATTTAAAATGAAATGGTATTAGAAATGCAATGTGTGCAACACTGGCTTATTAAAACAGAAGTTAATCACTTCCATCAGAAATTAAAAATACTAATAATTATTTTTCATAAAAAGATAGAAGGGAGGTAACTTTATTGTGCAACTTGTCAGTGTATTGCCAAACTGATAATCCTGCAAAAGCACATGCTTTTGTGTTTTGTCTAACTTTTGTCAATAAAAATATTGAAACAGTAAATATAGAAGGGAGAAATGCAAGTCACTTCTTTATACTTATATGGCCAACTATGTATTCAAAAGTGCTGCCATATAAAGTGGATATAGTCTAATCATTTGTAGCTCTTTCTGGGCAGTGTAAAATGACCCCTAGGAGGGTGTGGCAGGCTAGCATTCACCTTCTTATGGTGTAGTGCCTCCAGAAGGGGTAATAGCCACAGGAAAAAAAAAAATATCCAGCCACATTTGATAAACATTACATACATTCAGATGCTGAATCCATGCCTAGTTTAATTAAATTGGAGCTGAATGTTAAAAATTAGTTCTGGCCATTTTCTAGGCTTAAAGGGGTTGTAAACCCTCACATGTTTTTACCTTAATGCATTCTATGCATTAAGGAGAAAAACCTTTTGTGCTGCAGCTGCACCCCAGAGCCCCCTTTTTCCTACCTGAACCCGATCATTCCAGCGACAGGGACGAGCACCACAGCCACTGTCTCGGGTCCTCATTGGATAGATTGATAGCAGCAGGAGCCATTGGCTCCTACTGCTGTCAATCAAATCCGGTGACACGGGAGACGGGGCGGGGCCGCATCCTGCTGTCTGTGTCAATGGATGCAGCAGCGGGACTCGGGAGCACGCTCGCAAGAGTACCCCCATGGAAAGCAGCTCTCCTTGGGGGCACTCGAGAAGAGGAGGAGCCAGGGGCCCCACCGGAGACAACAGAAAAGGAGGATCGGGGCCACTCTGTACAAAATCCTTGCAGAGAGGAGGTAAGTATGACATGTTTGTTATTTAAAAAAAAACAAAAACAAAAAAACAAAGCTTTACAATCACTTTAATAGTCAAGGGATTGTCAAACAAATGACATGGGGGGCAAGGCACTGCCCACATGGACCAAAGCAAAAAAAAATGGCAGTGAGCAGCGATTTTGCTAATGCTTAAAGTAAAACATTAAACATTTTGGGCATGAAGATTAGTTAACACCCCCAAACAAAATATATTTTCTGAAAGCACAGACACTAAAGAATAAAATGCTGGCAGTTCCAATTTTTTACTTCACACAATATTAACACAACAGTTTATCAGGTGCAAGATTTCAGTAAAAATACAGAAACAATTATTTTAGTATAAACAAAAGCAAGATATTACAATTTGTTTTAGTAGAATATAAAAGATTAACAAGTAAATAGCTGCTCAGCATGTCAAGCCTTAAAATTGTGTGTGGCTATGAAACAACGAAACAACATTAACCATAAGTAATGGGCCTAGAAAATATTGGTCCCACTCTGGCGTGTGCGATGACATGTAACATGTAGAAAAATCTATGTTCCCAATATGTGCGTTTATATATGTATGTGAAGATACAGTATGTGAGGGCAGGCACAATATTTAGATTTTAAGTGCTTGGTGTACTTTTATTTTATTTTTTTAAACTTTTATCACTAAATTTTATTACATTATCACGAAGCCCTCTATATCATATGAATTTTTTAATTTACATGTTCTCTTTAATGAGACCTTAGGATTCTATTAGACCACTGATGTCTCCCCTGCATACCATTGAAGTTAATAGAGTGAAGATCATCCTCCATTAGCTATTTCACTGGCCACAGCTGGCAGGAAAAGTAACAACGGAAACCGGAAGTAATTAAATCTTTATTGCTTCAGGTTCTTACTAGCTGGTCTCCCTTCCCTTTACGCAGCAATACCCGCCATGCAGGTCCAGACCCATAGGTGGGCTAATGGTGCCTGGGAAACATGGTGTGGAGGCAAATGTACTGGAAGCCATTGGAAGCTGATAGATCTGGGGAGAGGGGGCCCCATACTGTTTTTTTTTTATAAACCTATCCTGGGTGCTTTTTTTATATGGCTGGGAATTTTCTCTAGACTTGCTGTATTGTGCTACTCTGAGCTTGCTGTAGTCAAATGGCCTGTCTTAATATTGCACATTTAAGTTTAAATGTCATAGCTGTGCAAGGTGTGCCAGGAATGGGCAAAGAGAGGCTGACAGAGGCAGTTCACCTACTCGGTACACCTCCTAATCACACTTATATCTATCATCTGTCAATTCAAAGCACTTGACAGTGTCTCAAAACTCAGTCAGTGTCATTAGACCATTTTTGAGCTTGGTGATTGGCTTAGTAATGTCACTTGGGGGGAGTTCTTATGCTTTGTTAGAGTAACACAGCAAGCTCCTGTCAAGTGGAGATGAGGTGAGGGAATGGGAAACAGTATACCTTGAGTTTACCTTGCCTGGAAGGGTAGGGGGGGGCATTAAGAAGTACTGTCACTTTGCCCTAAATGGGCAAAGTATTGTCCTGCTGTGCTAGCAGTTCAGTACTAGGTGTGCAGCTCCAGAGCTGAAAGCTGTAAGTTTTGATATGAACTGTTAAAAAGTTCAAGAAAAAATGTTAGAATACATTGCACTGTGAGCTAGCACCACCCTACATACATCAACTTTGTTTTTAGCCCATGGTGTTAGGCATGACTCTGAATACTGGTTTCATTTTGCCTTTTGCACTCACATTGTGGTTTAACCTTTAATGGGTCTTACATACAGTACCTCAATACTTGTAGTAGTTTTAATTGCACTCTTTCTATTTCTGTTTATATACTCTTTCTTAATTTTTCTTAATTTTTCTTTACCTTAATAAAAACTTATTGACATGGAAAAAATTCAGTAATTCAATGTGTAAGTGACTTAGTGTTGCCCCTGGTAGACCTGCCATCTTTTATCAAGACCTAGATAAACAATGTAGATATCCAGCCCTACTCAGGGTGCTCTGGGTTTCTCACACATCTTAAAAACACAGGGGTTGATTCACTAAAGGCAAATAAACCGTGTACTTTCAAAGTGCAGCTGCACTCTGCAAGTGCAGTTGCTCCAGAGCTTAGTACATGAGGTAAAGCTTCACTTTGCAAAGAATACCCTAAGCTCTGGAGCAACTGCACTTGGAGAGTGCAACTGCCCTTTGCAAAGTCCACAGTCTATTTGCCTTTAGTAAATCAACCCCACAGTGTTAGATTCACTTCTTTCCATTCCAAATGATTGCTTTTCATTATATTGTATGTTCCTGCAGGTGTAGAGACTGGTCTGTGTATCTGTGGTTGACACTAGTGACCCTTATTACTAAAAACATGACTATGCAGGGGGTAGCTTTCACCTGAAAGGCCTATGTATGAAACCCTAGTGATCTTCACCCAATCATCTTATCGCTAATCCCTGTCTCAATATTTTTCTGTAAATCAGCTGATGGATGGAAGGTTTGCTTGCTCAATTTACAGGATTCTGGTATGCCAAAAAAAAAAATGATTGCTACAAGAGACTGTGGTTGTGACTCATCCTTACATGGTGCAAATATTGCAATTATTGGTCCAGAAATCCTTAATCTAGATCACGCAGTGAGACAATGAGAGATGCTGGTGTTTGCATACACCATTACAAGTCCTAATTTTTATATGATTATTCTCTGTGATAGTTCACCCTTTAGTGACTAGGGAATGTTGTGTTCTCCATGTGATTCCGGAGTTTGGCTTAGTTTTTTGAATTGTGATTCTTGCTTCCAATTTTGACTTTTAGATACTATTTAAAGCAGGTGGTGTCTGAGCACATCTTCATTCAAGTAATGCTTTACTATTAGCCTATCCTGGTCTTTGAGGTTGGTTTACTAAAGGCTAATAGGCTGTTCATTTTGCAAGAGAAGCTGTACTGTGCAAAGGAAATTTCCTCAGAGCTTAGTGAATATGGTGAAATTTCACTTTGCAAAGAATTTTTTGCTCACACATGAATGGATGATGGAAAACAGCAGAACTTGACCTCATTTACTAAGCTCTGGGGAAAATTCCTTTAGTAAATCAATGGCCTTGAGTGTACGATCCAAGAAATGGTGCTGTTATTGACAGGAAACACACTAGCGTGGACTTTGAAAATAAGTTCTAGAAGCAGTGCCAGATATAGCAATAGTTAGTGAAGCTACAGAAAGATTTCACAATAAAGTATTGACAAGGAGAGACATTAAAAGTAATGTGCAGTTAATGTTTGTAATAAGTGAAGTTCATTATATGAAATTGCAGTGTTACTTAAAAACTTACAAACTGCAATAAAAAATAACACATTATATTCTTTCATATGATCCACATTAAGTAGATACAGTCGAGTACTGGGCTTTTCATCTAAATCCTGCTTCAAGTACATCAGAAATAGGATATTATGGTATAGCACAAGACAATTCTTCGAACATGTGTAACGACAACTGCAAAGGAGTTAGTATTAGAATCAGTCTGAAAAAAAAATGTTAAACTATAATTACTCTTTTACATGATAAGATCTTGGAAAAGATCCCATATAAATACCGGTGTGAAATATGATCTAGCAAAGCTGTGCAATTTCTTAGGCGTTAGAACTGGGACTGATAGCCTTGGAGGTGTTTGGCGGCTCTTGTAAATGAAAGAGCCTGGAGGCAGGGTTGAACTGTCTAGGCCAACCATAGAGGTATTAAATACAATGGAGTAACTCTGAAGATTTCAACACCACAGTTATACACACTACTGGCAAGGGAACACCATTAAAGCTGAACTCCAGGATACTTTCTAAATTTGCCCAATACTCTTTCTCCAGGCACATTAAAAACAAGAATTTCAACGTACCCAATTTTCATTTTTTTTTTTTATGGTCTTTGATGTCATTTTTTTTAGATGAAAGTGTAACTTTGTGCAGCTTCTAGGAGGAGGAATTACTTATGTGCTGACACCATAATTCTTTCTCTCTTTGGCGCTGCTAAACAAACTGCAAGTCCCATCATACCAAGGGGCTGTTGGTGGTCCAGAGGAGGAATAGGTATAGTGGCCACTGGTCTTATTAATAGGTAGAAAGGGACAATGAGCCCTGTAAATACAGAAATTAGAGATACATGTTTCTAATTGGATTCAATCAGTTAAATGCATGAATCCTGGTAGAAAATTTTGTCCTGTTTTCTTTTTATTTCACTTGCACATGATTGTTTTTTTTAAACACAGCTTATATATCAAGCCAAGAAACTATCTACAACTATCTATTTAAAAAACAATACCAAGACCGACCTTATATTAAAAATACAGTTTCAGTTAGCAGTTCTTCCCGTACAAGAGGAAATATTACTCAATTTCTACACTATAAGAGGGAGAAAAACTGCTAATTGACCTGGGCCTTCTTTCCATTTGTCATCAGCTTCTCAACAAAACATCTACTCCTTTAACATCACTGTGGTCCAAGACCTCTGGGAAAAGTAAATCCCCATATCCTGCGACAAGATAGAAGCTATCTAAAAATTCTTACCTTAGCTTGATTGAGTCTGGGCGGAAACGTTTTCCAAGAACTCCAAACTGACAAACTGTTACTTTTATTCTCATGTGAGCATTTTTACAACAATCTGCACCTTTATCTCATCTCCATACTTATCGTCAGTGTCAAACTTTCTTTTGGGTTCACACCCTATCCACGTAGCCGGTTATATCGAAGTGGGGGTCAAGGGAAGAATCACAAAATGTCATGATGATCAGAAAGTTTCCATGTTTGTGGATTCTGGGTAGATGAGGCATCATGTCTGCCCAATACACTACTACGCCTACCAATATCTGCCGGACAAGAGGTACATGTGGCTGAAGAAGGGGAGAGATTGACCTGTACAATTTGGAGTGTCACGGAACGCCCCACACTCCGCTTGAGTGCTTCCGTCATATACCGCTTCCTAAGTTCTGGAACACGAGTCCAATGGATCTGGCTATAGGAACCCCAAGAACTAGACAACACCAGTCTTGGAGTACATCAGAACTCCCTTTATTTTGAGATCTCACAGACCTTTATACAGCAGGGATGACTCAAAGCTAACCTAATTAACATGACCTAATTTACTACAAAATGTACCCAGACCAGATGACAGTCTTGTGGGCACCGAGCTTCACACATTAATACAATTAACAATACAAACAACAATCTCCCACCTCCTCAGCCTAGACCATTCGTCTATTAGCCAGGGCTGGTGGCTAATGTGATCAGCTCTCTCAATTAACATAAACACATGTTGATAACACCAGCATCTCCTCACAGGATGTGTCCCAGCAGAATGAATCAGTCTTATCAGCAGGGGGCTGCTGGAGGAATCCCCCCTCCCTCTTCAGGGACACAAATATACAGTAAGGAGTCCCCATACAATATATACATGACTGAGTCCGATTAATACAGTTCAGACTGGATTTCTCATTCACCTCACAAAGAGTATTGTTCCATTGAAAATCCAGGGCCCATAATCAAAAGGCAACAGGCTTGCATACAGTCCTCTCCAACAGCCTCTGTCCTGGCTCTGTCTGTGACATTTCTCCCCTTTCGGCAGGAGACTAACACAGGAGGAGACCCCAGACGGGTTGACTCCGAAGTTAATAAACAGCTCCAGTCCTCTACTGCCTGTACCCACACAGTACCCCAAACAAATTATCCCAAACAGTGCATTACTCACCCAGTCATCCTCTGCCTCTCTCAGAGAACATATCTGCCGCTGGGGAGAAGACAGGGTGACTGGGCTCACTCTGTCATGCTGTTGGGGATCTGGGCCCACTGCCCAGCATCCCTGGGGTATACAGGTGGAGACTGAAGTCCCATCCACCTTCACAGGAAATCCATCCTCTGTTAGTTGAGGGCAGAGTCCAGCAGTCCTCGGCCCTGTTGCCAGCCCTTCTGCTGGAAACCCCACACCATCTGTTCCGGCTAACTGTTGGAGAGGGAGGCCGACTGCCCCGCCTCCCTGGAACTCTGTAGTTGTTGCCGGTGCTGGGCAGAGGTTGGTAGCACTCTGCCCTGTTGCCAGCACTTCTGCTGGGGACTCCGCATCCTCTGCTCCGGCTAACTGTTGGGGCAGGCAGCTGGCTTCCTCCACTCCCAAACTGTGTAGCTGCCATTGGGGAGGTGAGCCGGCTGCTTCCTTTTCCATTCCCTCATCTGGCTGCTGGGACGACATGTCGATGGTACTGTCTCCCAGGTACACGGATCTTTGCTGGGGAGGAAAGCCCACTTCCTCCACCCTGGCCAACTGTTGGGGAGGGACAACACACACCTCCTCTCCCTTCTCCCCCTGTATCTGCTGCTGGGAAGTGATTGCCATCTTCTCAGCCTGAGCCTCCACAATTGCTGCAGGTGTGGGGCAGAGGTCTTGGACCCTCTGTCCGGTTGCCAGCACTTCTGCTGGGGGTTTGCCAGGTGGTTCCTCCTCTACAGAAATGTCTATTAAATCCCCAGTCTCTGGAAGTGGTAAGAGTGTGGGACAGAGGTCTTGGACCCTCTGTTCAGTTACCAGATCTTCAGCTGGAGAAGTTTGTTTTAACTCCATAGATGCTGCTGGCAGAAAATCACATGTCCCTGTCAGTGTTGTGGGAGAAAGGCCGACTACCTCTTCTCTCAGGAAGGCCGAAGCCACTGTTGGTGCTGGGCAGAACACAGTGAACTTTGGCCCTGATAGCAGCTCTTCTGCTGGAGGCTCATCAGGTTGTTCTTCCTCAGCAGAAAAGTCTATCAAATCCCATGTCTCTGCAACTGATGTCGGGGAATAGGGGTTCACCATCTCCTGTCCATGGAACCCAGAAGATGTTATAATTTCTGGACAGAGGTTAGCAGAGCTCTGCCCTGTTGTCAGCACTTCAGGTTTGGGGACGGCAATCTCTGGATTTTCCACTGCCGATTCTCTGGCATGCTGCTGAACTTGTTCTAGCAGTTTCCTGTATGCCCTTTCCAGATGCTGTTCCTTCCTTAGCAAATGGTCCAGATCAGGTTTGAGCTCTGAGACCCCTGCAAGACCGAGCATAGACTCTCTATAGTCTCTCATATCCTCAAAGTCAGGTTCCCCTTCATCGCCAAACATAAAAAGATCTGTAAGGTTCTCCCACAGCAATCCAGGGCCGCCAAAGTCATATCCCTCCGGAGAGCATTCTGTTGTCTCCCCTAAATATCCCTCCTCTGCGTGCCATTGCAGAGCCCGATATCGATTGTCCAGCTCTATCTCCTGCTGGACCAACCTGTCCAACTCAGTCACCCATTGCTCCTGGGGCTGCTCTCCCAGGAATGCCATCCGCAATGCCCGTTGGTCACTGGCCCGTTGCTCTTGGGTTGGAAAGCACTTGCCCTGTTTTATACCAGCGAGACGGAGGGCTGCAATCCAGAGCTCCACCCGAATCAGCTGCCTGAGCTCCAGGTATTCATCCTCAGACACAGTCCTGGTGTACGTTGAAAGGATGATCCGCAGCAGCCCCGGGAATTCTGATGCCAGGTCCATATCTCCGCTGGGGTGACTGAAGTCTGCTATGCTGATCTTGGATCCAGTTGGAGGTTTGGATGTCCCAGACTTCAGACTTCAGGAAGCTTTCCCGCTGCTTGCCACCAATGTCACGGAACGCCCCACACTCCGCTTGAGTGCTTCCGTCATATACCGCTTCCTAAGTTCTGGAACACGAGTCCAATGGATCTGGCTATAGGAACCCCAAGAACTAGACAACACCAGTCTTGGAGTACATCAGAACTCCCTTTATTTTGAGATCTCACAGACCTTTATACAGCAGGGATGACTCAAAGCTAACCTAATTAACATGACCTAATTTACTACAAAATGTACCCAGACCAGATGACAGTCTTGTGGGCACCGAGCTTCACACATTAATACAATTAACAATACAAACAACAATCTCCCCCCTCCTCAGCCTAGACCATTCGTCTATTAGCCAGGGCTGGTGGCTAATGTGATCAGCTCTCTCAATTAACATAAACACATGTTGATAACACCAGCATCTCCTCACAGGATGTGTCCCAGCAGAATGAATCAGTCTTATCAGCAGGGGGCTGCTGGAGGAATCCCCCCTCCCTCTTCAGGGACACAAATATACAGTAAGGAGTCCCCATACAATATATACATGACTGAGTCCGATTAATACAGTTCAGACTGGATTTCTCATTCACCTCACAAAGAGTATTGTTCCATTGAAAATCCAGGGCCCATAATCAAAAGGCAACAGGCTTGCATACAGTCCTCTCCAACAGCCTCTGTCCTGGCTCTGTCTGTGACATGGAGTTTTTTATTTTCTTCTCTTGTGCCTTCAAGTTCATCTCTCTGCTTGCTCTGAAGCACAAGCTGCAAGTTGCTGTAAGTTGCATTACTTACTATGGCCATACTTACTTTGGCGCCTATTCCAATGAATACTGTATTTTCTTGGTTTCCAGTGGGGATCTTACAATCCACTCTCGGGAACTCCACTGATATCTACATTATCTCGCCAGGATAACTTCCTGGTAAATCTCTTCTAGCATTTTCATTCCAGACCACTTGCTGCAGTTTACTGATTACAATTGTTTGTATTGTTTGTTTTGTTTTTTCTCTCACCTGGTATCCACATTGTTTGATGCTCTTTTTCCAATGCTGTGTCACCATCTAATATTTAATTTTTCAGTCCCGTACTCTATATAACCTTGTTGCACTGCCCCAGGCCACACATGTCACACACATTTTCATGTCAACACCACCTAAGATAACATCCACCATAAAAATGGTCTCACACAATGTGCAAGGTTTAAATTCCCCGCTGAAGTGTAGATGGCTTTCATATACTATCGGTCCATAAGAAATTATAGCATTCGAGAAAACACACCACCCCTCAATCTTTTGCACCTAAATATTTCCATAAACAAATCCCTATCTGCTTCTACGCTAATTCAATTGAAAAAAAGAGGAGTAGCTCTCTGTATGTCTAAGCAATTGTCACAAACCTTATCCAAGACCAAGATGCTGAGAGAGGCTCCCCTTGCAGCTGAGCACAGTATACCCCTGGAGGTGGAACAGAAGATATAATGCTCAAAGAAGCACAGGTTGCCAGCAGGGTGAAGAAGACTGGAACAGGTGATTCCTGAAAGCCACTTGAGACAAGCCAAGGTCATTCACAGGCGGTCAGGCAGGTAAAGCAGAAGTGAGATCCTTAAGACAAGCCGGGGTCGGAGGTAGGAGAAGGTCAGAGCAGGTCACAGGGTAATCCGGGTCACAACAGGAACAACAGGAAGCAGATCAGGTTACAGGAACAGCTAAAGACAATCCAGCAACTTGGGTCAGACAGAGGCAGCCTTATATAGGCCAGCAGGGGGAATCATCTGTCATATGATGCACCTATGGCGCCCATTTGAAAGTGGTTAAGGACCACTAGCATTCTGCTAGTTATCAATGAAATACTCTAGTGCCCTCCTTGGTCTACTATGCTCCAAATTCCAATAAATTCCAGTTCTTTCAAGAACGTTTGCCTACCCTGCTTGCAGAGATAGAGGGGAAGCTGATTCTAGCTGTAGACTCATATCTGAGGGGTAATTTGTATGGGGTCATTTGCATGCAGTTTCAGAAGCAACAAGAGTTTCGGGTCAAGCAGAGAGGATTAATCTGATCTGCATAAAAATAACAATCCTGGAGGGGAGGTAATACAGATACTTCCATGAAGCTCCCTGGGACCCCATTTCCTCCCGGTAGCCAAGGTCTTCTCTTTATTGCCGGTGGGCAATACAAGCTGGTTTGACCCATACGGCGTATGCCGTCCTGGGTTCAAACCCTCCGCTAAGCCTCCGGTCACTTTGATTATGGGATCTTCACATGCTTCACATGCTTTTATATAGGACACTTCTGTGAAGGTTTTCCAGACCTCTTCCTTTGCTGGCCTTCAAGACTTCAAGACTTTCCTTATATGATTGGTGCACTATAAGAGCCAGTTTGATCTATTTGATCTCATGTTATCTTGGGTCTGAATTTACTGGCAGGCCTCCATTTACTTCGGTGACGGTATCTTCACAATTTTCATTTTTTGACATATGGTGATTATGATGACCTCATTCATGTATGGACTGTAAACTATTATCACATTTGATGGACTTTTAATTAGATACTAGAGTATACATTTTTTTATTGTTTTTTGTATTCATCACTCATATTTTCATTTTTTGTAGCGCTACACTTTGTTACACTTGTCGTTTTTAGCAAATATTCTATTTGTTGTGTTGGCTGCTTACACCATTGAGTAAGCGCAAATTTATTATTGCTTTTTAGACTCATAAAAAATCTCACACTGTGACCTACTGCATTCTTCCTAAACAAAATCACAGTCTAGCAGACCTACTTTTCCGAAATGACTTAAAAATATGCATGGATTGAACTTTACCCGACGACAAGGGATTATACTTTTTATTCATATATTAAAATATACATATATTGAAATATGCTGAACAACCCTTTATGCCACCAAGCCACTATCACTAACACTGTTTGAAATTTCTTGCAAATTCACCAATTTTAAAAGGGTTACATCTCTATATTCTATACATTTTTTGTAGATCCAAACTGCAAACTCCCTTATTTGACACAGTGGGAGCGAGATCTGGACATTACCTTAGATCTAGAGGAAAGGCAAAATATAAGCCGGTTATGATCACCTCACCCCCTTCCTTCCTTCCCTCCTCTTTCCTCCCCACCCACTTGTACCCCACCCCCCCACTTCCTTTTTTCTTCTTCTTTTCATTTCTACCTTTCGTTCCTTTTCTTTTCTTTTCTTCTCCTTTCTCTATGTCTAATGCCCCGTACACACTCGTATTTTCCGACGGAAAATGTGTGATAGGACCTTGTTGTCGGAAATTCTGACCGTGTGTGGGCTCCATCACACATTTTCCATGGGATTTTCCGACACACAAAGTTTGAGAGCAGGCTATAAAATTTTCTGACAACAAAATCCGTTGTCAGAATTTCCGATCGTGTGTACACAAATCCGACGCACAAAGTGCCACGCATGCTCAGAGTAAATAAAGAGATGAAAGCTATTGGCTACTGCCCCGTTTATAGTCCCGACGTACATGTTTTACGTCACCGCATTCAGAATGATCGGATTTTCCAACAACTTTGTGTGACCGTGTGTATGCAAGACAAGTTTGAGCCAACATCCGTCGGAAAAAATCCTAGGATTTTGTTGACGGAATGTCTGATCAATGTCCGATCGTGTGTACAGGGCATTACAGACTGCTGGAATCAAGGAGGTATACCTCTCTGAATATCCTTTTCGGGTTGCATTCTCAAGAATCTGACCATGTAGTCAACCTGAATGCTAGTTGAGATTTTAATCTATTGATTGTTGGTTCATGCTATTCTGACTAAATGTTGGGCATGTGTAAAACTTGTATTATGTATGGAATTTTTCAGTCTATGGAAACTGTAGATGCATTCTAATTTGGATCAACATTTCAGATACATACCGCTACCAGTGGATCAAAGGGTCTAAGAAATGCATAGAGAAGCTTCCCATCGACCAACCAGATACTAATGGTTTTAATCTTGTTACAGATATAATAGTTCATAGATTTAATAGGTTGGGTTGGCAAGGGAACAGTAATTTAAGTATTTAATCAAGATGTCCCAGTGAGTTTAGATTCACTATGAATCATTTTGTAAGATTTTTTTCCCTGTTTGTGGAAATTGGACCACACTTTATAAGGGGCTTTATTTTGGCTTTTTCTGAATCCAACTGGGCATTTAGGAACTTCTGTTTGTAGGGGGATGAAACTAGATGTACTACATGTGCATTTTCGATCATAACTGTGTAACTATAAGAAAGAAGGACTCTACCCCTTTAGTAAATCTACCCCATTGCGTGCGACAACCCACACGCAAAATGTTATAGTGGTTTTAAACTTAAACTTAAAAGTGATTTTACCTTAATGCATTGTCTGCATTAAAGTGAAAAACTCCCCCCTACCTAATTCACCACCTCCCGTCCCTAAACATATACCTGACCAAGTCACCAATACAGAGCTGTCCCACCTGCAGCACCACATCTCTCAATTCCTGGTCTCACAGAAGACACTAAGAGCAGAGGGAGCCATTGGCTCCTGCTGCTGTCAGTTAAGCAACTGTGAGGAGGGAGCTGGGATGTGGCTTACTGCTGTGTGTATGTCTATGGACACACACACAGCCCGAATTGGGAGCACGGCCGCACAATTGCCCTTACATAAAGGAGGATATGGTGGGGGACTGAAAAAGAAGAGGTAAGGTATACTCTGTGCAAAATCTTTACACACAGCAGGTAAGTATAACATCTTTTTATTCTAATTAAAAAGAAAATTGCCTTTACAATCACTTGGCTTTTTGGTTAGAATAAATATTGTATGGGTAATACCACTTCAGGTCCCTGAGCACCTCACTGCTTTTTAAATAGTTCTAGATATGGATCAGTTGAGATATTTGCTCTATACCTTGTTCTAATGTACATATTACACTATTGCTCAGCATTAGTAAAGCAGTAAAATTTAGAACTGTGCAAATCTTGACCAATGAATATGGTCTGGCAGAAGATTTTCCCCAGAAAACAATAGGCCTGTGCTTTTAGGCTGCATTCACACCTGAGCAATGTAGAAGCATCGTGTTTTTTCACGCATTTTTTTGTGTGTTTTTGGCACGATATGTAGGGTAGCCCATTGACTTGAATGGGCTACCCTATGCATCAAAAACTCGCCAAATTACCTTTTGTACCCTTTTTTTTGGATAGTACATTTTTGCTCATTTTGCAAACATTTTGTCCCATTTCTTTAGAGTGGTACCAATAAAAATGAATGGCATCCAAGCGTGCATTGCGCATTTTGGAGTGATTTTGTGATTTTTGACGTGATCCTGTCCACAATTCCAGAACTCTCAGATACTAATAGGGCCTAATAGCACCCCAAAACCACCAACACACCCTAAAAGTAGGCAAAAATATGCTATTCAAAAAATATGCCAAAGGCCTATTGTTTTCTGGGGAAAATCTTCTGCCAGACCATATTCATTGGTCAAGATTTGCATAGTTCTAAATTTTACTGCTTTACTAATGCTGAGCAATAGTGTAATACGTACCCACAAAAGGGTACAGGAGCTACATTGGTGCATTTTTTGAGCTTAGGGTAAGCCCATTCAAGCGAATTCTGTGATTCTGACTGCAACTCTGATATGCTCAGATATGAATGGGATACTTAATTGAATTATGGTGCCCTTAGGTGGCAATAAGGCACCCATAGTAATAGTGTGCCACATCCCAAATAGTGTGAAATGGATAGGAATTAGAATGATGGACTTTGAAGGGACATAAAAAAGTAATATATTTTATTGATCAACATTAAAAATTCAAAACATTATACAAATGTATTTTTTGAAGTTTTAATGTAGATCAATAAACTATATTGCTTTTATATGTCCCTTCAAAGTCCATCGTTGTAATTCCTATCCATTTCAGATGTGAATGGGACCCTAAAGAGGTTGTAACCCTAAAAAAAAAAAGATCCTATTCCTTTAAAGCATGTTAAACTGCATAGTGCTTATGCAGTGTTATTTGTCCCTTTCTATGCTGTAAAAGACCTGGTTGATTCTGCCTGTTCCTTTGTCCGTCTAGGTGTGCTAACCATGGTAATCATGGCTGCTGATCCATGTTACCGTGGTCAGTTTACGTGCCTCCATTAACCCGCAGTCTCTTCCTCTCCTCCTCCCTTCTTGCTTATCAGCTTTAGCTTCTAAGGAAGAGGGTTCTCCCTGGAAATGCGTCAGCCTAGCCATCATGGACACCATCTGGTCTCCTTGCACCTTTGGAGCATTCCAGCAGTCCTAGAGGCGTTTTGTTCATATTGTGCTCTGACATGCATATATACTACCTACGTTTGTGAGTATCCTGTGTGTCACTTTTTTCTTTAATAAATGTTTTTAATGGAATTGCACTAGGTCGGTGCACCCTGATGTTTTCTTGCCTATCAGCTCCTGTGTGTGAGCCGATCTCCAAACCCACCCCTCCCTTCTTGCAGCTATTCCATGTGGCAGTACAGGTAGTACTCACAATTACTGCCAGCCCCTCTGTTAGATATACTTCACAGTGTATGTGTTTTTTTTTTTTTAATTCTGCAGCTAAATACCTTATTTCACATCACTGATGTGTGGTCATGTCCCCGCCCCACTGACGTCAAATGGGGAATCTCAGTCCCTCCCTCTGTAGTCCTTTGGGGAAGGAGAGTGGCGGGCGGTCACGTGACTATATATCGATGATGTGAAAAAAGGTAGTTAGCAGCAGAAAAACACATACACTGTGTAGTATAGCTTGTTATAAGAGAGGGGCTGGCAGTAATTGTGAACATGGACTTTACAACCACTTAAAGTGATAAGATGAGAAAGCCAGCTTTGAAGCTTTGACCTGCATTGTTAATGGCTACTGCTCTTTTCCTGTCATCAGTAGAACTACAGTCAGGGCCGCTGATAGGACAGCACAACCGGCCCTGTTGTACCGGGCCCACCCCCATCAGCTACACAGCGGGGCCCAGGCAGCATTACAGTTTGTTACTGCATTTTAAAACAAATAGCTTTCTAAACTTCTCCTACTTGATTATAGAGGGGGGTTATATCATTTACCTGGGCCCCATCCGGTCAACATCGGGGGAGCCCAGTGGAGGGACTATTTCTTTATTTTTGGGGTGCATGTACATCATGCCGCCCCACTATTTTATTAGTCATGGCTGGCGGAGTGATACTGTGATTCTCCATCTGGCCCCTGGGTGCAGTCCTCACGAGATATGAAGAAGTTGAGCGGCTGATAGGGAAGAGTAGGGGGACAGTGTGGCTGCAATTCACACAGTGAGTGGGGAATAGAGCATAGAATCCTCACTGTGTCCTATTATGTATCTCACAGTACAGCAGGTTATCAGCATTACAATTATTACACAGGCAGCACAGTAAGCAGGTGCTCTATTATGGCTTTGTCATGGCTCTATGTCACATTGCTTTTGGGTGTTGACTTTGTTATGGCTGTGCTGTGTTACAGTCTGTTATATACAAGTAAAAAAGAAAACAGATGCGTGACTTTGAATGAGGCACACGGGAGGCAATAGCAGTTTTTAATAAAATAATACATAAATTCATATATTTACATATTTAGGCACATAGCTCTATAATGATAATTGGTATTCCATCATAAAATGCATTCCAACAAGGACTTCTTTGCAAACATATGAGGATATAGGTAAATGAAAAAATAATAATAAATCAATAGATAAGTGACACAAAAAAGTGTCACTGGAAAAAAGTAGCAGAAACCAAAAAAATACAATAAAATTGGAACGTCCATACATAGTTGATAATTGTGTACACATAACGGTAGTTGTAAGCTCGACGTGTTTCGGGACCTTATAGCCACTCATCAGGAGCAAAACCATAGTGACCACCTATGAATAGGGGAAACAGCAGTATTTAAATAGTTTGAAAAACATGTGGGCAAATGTAAAACATGAAATCCCACATTATTACACTAAGACCATAGACTTACAAATATATCTGCGCAATGACGGTACAGCCCTGAATGTCAAGCCAGCCAGTAATGCCAAGAACCGAAGCTGAGGGAGCGTGTCCGGGCGGCGAACCCAGCACAGAGAAACCCCCAGATTGGGTCAGAGCGTGGGAAATAAATGTATAGGGGTGGTAAAGATGACCTCAAAGAAGGGGAAAAAACCTGAAAAACAAATGTACTGAGTGAGTAAATAGTATAGTGTACAGAGGATAAGAAAGAGTGAAAAACAATTGAGGATGAAATGGGATAGAAAAAATTAAGAGGAAGAAAGGAGGAAGGAGAGAAAGTGAAGAGAAAGAGTTAGAATAAACGAATGGAACCTGGGAGAAAAATCAGGGCAGTCAAAGGAATAACCAGAGGGAAAGGATGGCAGAACAAGGAAGAAAGGGGTGAGTGAGGAAAGGGTGAAAGGAAACCTACCTGCTAAGATGTGAATAAGGGCATGAATGTCAAAAAGCGTGTAGTTGCGTGGAATGGTAGATGGGGGAAGACCGGAGTGTGAGACCCTGCACTAGGAGAAGCCAATGCGGGGAGCGCTGCCACAGAACCACCCCCAACGTCAAGCACCAGCAACCTAAAGGGAGGCGGAAAGCGCCACGACCCTGCCAGTTAACCAACCAAATTGGCCAGCCATGAGCGTCATACCGAGCCCACTAAGCGCTGGAGATAGAGAAACATGCAGCCGCTATATAGGCGCCACGAGGACTCTGAACAGCCGGTGCGAGAGGCATGATGTCCACGCGCAGTGGAGGAGACCCCGTCCGCTCCACGTCAGAACAAGGCGGAGGGGAATCCCCAGTGCGCGTCGCAGCTCCGGGACATGACAGAAAGGGCAAGGCATAGGACAAACAGCGGCCAATATGTGTGCACACATAATATGAAAAATCAAATTGTCAAACGACAAAACACATGAAATAACATCCTAATGATTGATTTTATATGGGGACAATCAGAGTATATGATTGGGAGATTTAAAGTAAAAAATAAAATAAATGGATAATAAATGAAAAATAAGTTAAATAAGTTAAATTAGTAGTGTATTAATTGATAGTTTCATTTACCTATATCCTCATATGTTTGCAAAGAAGTCCTTGTTGGAATGTATTTTATGATGGAATACCAATTATCATTATAGAGCTATGTGCCTAAATATGTAAATATATGAATTTATGTATTATTTTATTAAAAACCGCTATTTTACTCAAGTTATCCTTTTGCTCCCGTGTGCCTCATTCAAAGTCCCGCATCTGTTCTTTTTTTTTTTTTTTTTTTTAACCAAAGAACATGTTTATTGTTGTCAAAAACACCATACAGATAAAATACATGCCATACAGTGTTCATAGAAGCGACGAACATTATTTATATTCAAACATACATTTGACGCTATATTTATATATCTAGAAAAATGTAAACATGTATACAGCTTAAATACTGTATCTAGATTAACCAATTGCGTTGTGTTATTATGCCAAGCTAGACATTTCCCCAGGTTGAGTTCTTATGACTCTGGATACATCATCCTCCCCAATCTTACAACTATCCGCTGTTTATCATGTAGAACAAGTATTGGTGTTATCTAGCCATTTGCCCCATATCTTATGGTATTTTTTTGGGCATCCTCTATGTCTATATAATACTTTTTTATATGGCAAGGACACATTTACATCCCTCAACCAATCCTGGACAGTGGGAAGAGTGGTTCTCATCCAATGTTTGGCGATTAGCTTTCTAGCACTAAATAATGTTTCACTAAGGAGTGTAGCCATGGGCCTAGCCATGGTGTCTGGAAGTAGGCCCAGTAGGCATGGTCTGGGGTCTAGTTGTATTGGTGATCCCATATGATCATGGAGGAACTTTACAATCTGTGTCCAGTAGTCTTGTATCACTGGGCATGACCAGATTAGGTGGAAAAAGGAGCATGGGGTGCTTAAGCATCTTGGGCAGTTTAAATTGTGGTTTGGGGAAAATTTGGCTATTCTGGCAGGCATAAGATAAGACTTATGAATTATGTATAGTTGAGTCAGACGTTCCGATACTTTAGGTGAGGTTTTCCGTACATTTCCCAGTATACCTTCCCAATCAGTATCGTCTATTTGGCCTAAGTCTGCTTCCCATCTGATTCTTGCTGTGTCTATTATTCTGGCAGAGTAGATATAAGTTTTTCTGGAGTGGACCCTGTAATTACATCTACTAATAAGATCATTTGGGGATTAGGAAAACCATTTGTGAATTGAGTCTGGAGCGCGTGTTTCAGTTGCAAGTAGCTGAATTGCATGTGGGGGGGAGGTCAAATTCTTCACAAAGTGTTTGGAAATGTCTTACACCAAATAAAGTGATGATCTGAAAAAGGAACACTATCCCCTTAGCTGCCCACCTAGTAGCCCCGGGTAAGGACATCAGTTCCCCCAAAAGGGGATTGTGCCAGAGGGGTGTGTGTGAGTGAAAAAAATCAGCGCCAGTCATTTTAATCGCTTTCTCCCATATGTGGCGATGCTGAAGCAGCAGTGAGTGTTGTCCTTCTCTTGTCTGTTTCCTGCTCCCTTTCCTAAATAGGACTTGTAGTGGAGAGTACATATTGTTATTTGGCCTTTTACATACCAGTGCTTGGTATCTAATTTCGTCAGTCTTGTGAATATGGTAGAAAATCTGTTCTCTTTTTTACTTTAATATTGAACCGGGATGGAAGAGGGGTTTTGAACGGCCCCACTATCCTCATTTAATGTCCCAATATTGCATTTCCTTTCTCATTTTAGTCTGTTATATACAGTACAGCCATAAGTCAGCACCCAAAAACAATGTGACATAGAGCCATAATAGAGTACCTGCTTACTGCGCTACCTGTGTGATTCTCGTAATGCTGATGATCATAAGAAACAGTGAGATGCTACTTTACACTTCATTGTAAAGCAGGGGGAGCAGTAAATGTGCAGCGGAGCTACATTTTTACTGCCCCCAAACCAATCCCCTTTAACTGCTTCCCATCCAGCGACGTACCAGTACGTCGCTGGATTGGAAGGGTGATATCTCAGTCATCACTACAGCAATGATCAAGATATCACTATTTTTTTAGCCCCAGTGATTCTGCACAAAGTAAAAGTAATCCTAGTGGCTATGAAGCCATGGGATAACTTTTACAGGCAGTGAAAGGGGGTCACACCACCGGCTTTACTGCCTTTAAGATGTGACCAGTAGTATCCAGCTCCTGTGACACAGTGAGAGGGATGGATGTTGTTCCTCCCACTGTGTAACGTCAGAAACCGGAAGTGACAAGGATTTTTATCACTTCTGGTTTCGGTCTCATGTAAAGAAGCCGTTACCGGCTTGAACAAGCATCTGCAACCTCCCACACCGTGACACAGATTGATCCCAATGGGGGTGTCTGGCAGTGGGGGGCGTCTTTCCCCTCCTACACACAGAGATGTGTTCTTGCACTCTATATTCAAGGACATATTAGATTGTAATTTTACCTGATGTATGTATAACTGTTACCTAGCTTTGGATTCATGGATACATCTTGAAACAAAAGTATTGAAAAGAACAAGCATCTGATCAAACTGATCTTGGTTTGATCAGATGTTTTGGAGGCCAAAGGACAGATAGGGGGTCTAAAAGACCCCAGATCTCCCCATAAAGAGGATCTGTCGTGGCCCAACATCCCTTGTGAAAGCAAAAAAGAAAAAAAAATGTAAATATACAATGTAAGATTTTTTTTATTCGTAATAAAATAAATAAAATACAATTTATAAGAAATGTAAATTGCCCCCGCTCCTACTTATTAATTGCCATCGCACTTGTTGGCTCCGCAACCATTTGTAAGCAGCAACAAACCTGCATTTTGTTTCAAGCTGGGGTCAGGGGCGGGGTCAGGGGCAGGGCCAGGGGTGGGGTCAAAGACGTGGTTGAAGGGGGCCCCGTCAGGTAGGCTGTACGGGGCCCCATGATTTCTAACAGTGGCCCTGACTACAGTTATTTGCATTTTTACATTTTCTCACAATATTGTGAGCAAGGTTAGTAAAGTACAGTTCCTATAGCTCAGTTAGACTAGGTAGCAAGCTGGGCTGACTAATAGTTTTGTGTTGGAGATCACATTATAGCTAGAAAGACAAAAGAGTAAAAGCCTGCATAGCATTAACTAATAGTCAAAGACCAAGCCAATCTAAATTTCTGAACTTTTGAAAATGGCACTTTTGCCGCTCATGGATCATTAGATTTTATAATTTTAAGTTTCAATTCCCATGTGTGCAAATTCAAATCATAAAAAAGGAAAAATGCTTTTATCATGTGAAGTTCGCTGAAGGTCATTTTACAGTTCAGTTCTATTCACCTCTAGTTGACTTCTGCATAGAAAGGATATATATCCAAAAAATGCTTTCAAGACCAAAATTAGCTACAGATATCAGTTCTTGATCAAAAACTCCAAAGGCCTATATGAGATAGTGGAGATCATCTGTGGCTTAAAAGGCTACCAAATAGTATTCTTATGACATCTTCTGTTTGGCAAAGAGTACAACCACTCCATTGTGCTGATTACAATTTTTTTTATTACATACAGCAGTGTACCAGAACACAGAAAAACATATGTACACATTATTTTCCTCATATATCCCCCAGGTTTGTGGTTTATTCTGAATTCAAATAAGACACGTGCTACAGATGGCTAATACTTATAACATTTGTATACGCAATAAGATTTTTCATTTCATTTCTATAATTCAATATCTGTTTAATGTATTAGACATCAAACAAAATTAAGACTGTACAGTGTGATAAACCATTTTCACTGCATGAAGTCATGTTATGGCTTCCTCCATTAATTAAAACAAGGACATTCAAATACAGTTCATACTGCTCTCACTACTTTGATAGTATTTGAAAAATATGTCCTACCAGCTTCCTTGTATTACTTTGATGTTTCATTTTTGTTTGGCACTCTGTTGCAAAGATCTGCTATTTAAATATAAAACTTTCTATATATTTGCAAGGGAGTCTAGCTAGTTACATCTTTATATTAGCTGTACAGGTGAAAAAATTTTGTTTACATAGTTACATATTAGGTGAGGTCGAAAAAAGAAACAAGTCCATCAAGTCCAACCTATGTGTGTGATTATATGTCAGTATTACATTGTATATCCCTGTATGTTGCGGTCGTTCAGGTGCTTATCTAATAGTTTCTTGAAACTATCAATGACCCCCGCTGAAACCACCGCCTGTGGAAGGGAATTCCACATCCTTGCCGCTCTTACAGTAAAGAACCCTCTACGTAGTTTAAGGTTAAACCTCTTTTCTTCTAATTTTAATGAGTGGCCATGAGTCTTGTTAAACTCCCTTCCACGAATCTTTACGCAAGGCAAGATTCAAATCAACTTCTATAATCAAAATGGATGTGTCACCTGTGTAAGCAGCTGTTCATGATTTGGTACCAACCTCTTGTAATCTCCTGCACAGCAGACCTCAGGCAGTGAGAGAAAGGTCTATCTTTAGGGAGCCATTCATGTGGCTTTTTGCACATGGGTTAACATAGAACCGGCAGATAGAAGGAGAGAGCAGGGAGAGCAGAGGGATGAGTTCATCAGTCTTCTGCTTTTCCTTGACTGTTTAGTCAACAGGCTGGGGCAGAGTTGTGACCTAGAAGTATTGCAAAACTGCAGTAGAAAAGTCAGGTCCCCAGGCTGGTGCTACTGTCTGGCATGGCTGTGTAAATCTCATGAAAAGTTGGGCAGAAATACAAATCCTATGGCAGGTAAACCAGGTCACATTTATATATTTTATAATGTGCATTTAGCTGCTTAAGCTCAGTTTTGATACCTCTGCAGTGAATGTTTTGCTCTATACATTTGAATAATTACAATGTTAGAAACATTTTTAAAGACTTGCTAAAGAGAAACATTACCCAAAATGAATTTATCCTTTAGCACTTGTTCAAGACTGCCGCAGCTTTAAAGTCGCACGACTTTGAATCTGACACTCCCTGCGCAACTTTTTTAACAGAAGTCAATACAAGTCGTGTTGAAGTCACACAAAAGTAGTGAAAGAACCTTTTTCTTGAGTCGCAATGATTAGAAAGGTTTTAATTGCCTTTAATAGGCCGAGACTTGTCATGCATCTTTGAACTCTCAAGTTGCATGAAAAGTCGCGGCAGTGTAAACGGGGCTTAGGTAGAATGTGGTAAACTTCCTCTTTACTTAGTTGAGATTGGGAACAACGTGTTACAATTAAATGCTTTCTTATTAAAATCCTATTTCCTATCAAACACATTTATCATATCAAATCTTAAAATCATAGTTTGGCCTATACTTGAATTTCCTTAGATCCCTCTCACACTGAGGCAGTTTTCAGGCGTTTTAGCGCTAGAAATAGCCTCTAAAAAGCGCCTGAAAACTGCCTCCCATTTTTTACAGCATGTTCTTTCACACTGGGGCGGTGCGCTTGCGGAACGTTATAAAAAGTCCTAAAAGCAGCATCTTTGGGGCAGGTTGGGAACGCTGTAAATAGCGCTCCCAAAACATCCCTGCCCATTGCAATGAATGGGCAGCGCTTCCAAAGCGCAGTAAAAGCGCTTTAAAAGCGCCGCAAAACTGGACTTTTTAACTTTTCTTTTAGGTAAAATCCACCCCGCTAGCGGCCGAAAAGTGCTGCAAAAGTGTCACTAAAACTGCGCTAAAGCATGGCAAAAATGACAGGCGCTTTAGTGCTGTTTTAGCGGCACTGTAGTGTGAAAGGGATCTCAGGGATATCTGGAAAATCCAGGGGCTGGTAACAACTAACTACACCCAAAAAGAAAAAGGCAACCTGTTGTGGCCAGTGACAACTTGGTTTAAACGGTGTAATGTTGACCTAACACAACTATGGAGTCAGTAGACAATACTCTAAGGTCATTGTACAGCATCAGTGAGCCTGCAGGGGGCCAAACCCTTTCCCAAACCACCTAAAATGGAGAAATAGTTTTTTGATGGAGTTGCTGTACAGAAAAAGAGGTTTCCTAACAATATTTGACTTTTCTTTTTTTTTTTTTTTCTTTTTGGAAGATGAAGCGCAAGTGACTGGAGCTGTGACATAATACAGGTTACTTCTGGGAATTCTAGAAGAGCTGAAATCTCTTTATAGTGCTGCCAGAACACCAACGAGACTAAAACAGTTAAACTTCTACTTTGTTTTGTGATGCACAAAGAGTTTTGGAACTGTAGGTTCCTTCTGTAAGATAGGGGATTAAAGTTAACACTTTTCATTATCAGATTCTGCACAACATGAGATTATAATATTATTTAAAGTGGAACTTCGGTCATTTTTTCATCTTTCCATCTATTAAATCTTCTGCTTTTGTTGTTTTAACTTTGGATAGTAAAACAATTTTTTTCTGCCAGCAAATTCCTTATATAGCCCACTTTTTGTCCTTGTGGGACCGAATCTTTATGGTGGTGCATTTATTACCGTCTCTCTAAAGCCTTATACACGCGATCTGATTGTTGGCCAACAAAACCGTGGACTTTTGTCCGAAGAGCTTTGGCCCAAACTTGTCTTGCATACACACGGAACACAATTGTTGGCCAACAATCACGAATGTAGTGACGTAATACATGGTTTTTCAGCTCTGTAGCACCACCCTTTGGGCTCCTTCTGCTAATTTTGTGTTAGTAGAAGTTTGGTGAGTGTTGATTAGCGCTTTTCTTTTTGCTCTTTTCATTTAGCGATTTTCAGTTTGCGCTTTTCATTTCGTGCTTTTCTGTTAGTTTCTGAATGGCCGTTTGTCAACCAGACATGTTGCGGAATCGGAGGAGATAAAGTGTTATTTATTATTGACCTTGGAGTTATTGCTTTGACGTTATTTTTTTTTTTTGGTTGAATAATGATTTGATTTGGTATATTTTCTATATTTTTGGATGCATAGAATGCACTTTTTGGTTAAGTTATATTGGCAGATAGCATGTCTAATTTTATGTGTTTTCTTTTTGTAATGCACAATTTTACTTCAAACGACATTTTGGGAGTAGGCAGTTACATTTTAAAAAATACAATGTAAAATTGACAAGGGACACCAACATACCGTATTTATCGGCGTATAACACGCACTTTTTTCCCCTTAAAACCAGGGGAAAATCGCAGGTGCGTGTTATACGCCGATCCCCTGCGATCTCGACCTGTCACATTTTCAAAATCGCCGACCGCGATTTGAAAATGGCGCCGCCGGCGCCGAAATACACAGAGCCGGTCCTCGGCTCTTCCCGGCGGCTCTCGTTCATTTTCGGCTCCACTCGTAGTCCCGAGCGGAGCTATCCGAACCTACTCGGCTAGGTTCGGATAGCTCCGCTCGGGACTACGAGTGGAGCCGAAAGTGAACGACAGCCGCCGGAAAGAGCAGAGGACCGGCTCTGTGTATTTCGGCGCCGGCGGCGCCATTTTCAAATCGCGATCGGCGATTTTGAAGCCCAGAGTGGCTGGGATCACTGGGGCAAGGCTGCACTGGGGAAGGCTGCACTGGGGAAAGCTGCACGGGGAAAGCTGCACTGGGGAAAGCTGCACTGACAAGGCTGCACTGGGGAAGTCTGCACTGACATGGCTGCACTGACAAGGCTGCACTGACAAGGCTGCACTGACAAGGCTGCACTGACATGGCTGCACTGAGAAGGCTGCAATGATGGGCGTTTAAATGTAAGTTTTTTTTCCCTTCAACTTCCCTCCTAAAAGTTTTTTTTTCCTTAAAATTCCCTCCTAAATTGGGGTGCGTGTTATACGCCGGTGCGTGTTATACGCCGATAAATACGGTATATCTTATATCTTTGATCTTAAAAACTACAGGATAATGGTGTTGTGGTAACTTGCCCAAACAAATTAAAAAAAAAAGCATAATAATATTATTCTTGATATCACTAGAAAAAAAAGCCTTTTGTATTAACTCCATCAGTATCACCAGCAAAGCAGCTTCATTATTATCCCATTAAAGAAGAAGAGAATTGTGTGCTGCAGTTCGAGATTTCATAATTTCCCACTTAACGAATGTTAATTCTCCATTACGAATGCTAGTTTACAAGACCGACCGCTCCTGGCTTGTCCTTGCTTGCGAGCATGCGTGTTTGTACTTTGGACTTTTGTCCGACGGACTTGTGTACACACGCTTGGAAAATCCGACAACACACATTTGTCCACGGAAAATTTTAAAACCTGCTATCCAACATTTCTCCATGGAAAATCCGACAACAATTGTCCGATGGAGCACACATTTCCCGTCTGAAACATCCGATTGTGTGTACAAGGCTTAAGACTGCATGCATTAATTTGCTTTGGGGCTGCTAGGCAAAAAAATGCAGTCTCAGGTTGTACTGGATTGCTAACAGTAGTGAAGTAAGCACAGCTGAATCTGTGAATCTTGCCCTGAACTGCTTGTCAGGTTGCAGTCCTCAGGGACCCAATTCTTGTTGGCTCAGTCTTTGTAATCCAGGCTCAGCTCCCAGCCATCTGGTCCTCAGTGTCTCTCTCTCCCTAATACAGGCATAAGCACACAGGTACTTCTCCAGCCCACGTACTGCAGGATCAAGATCCTCTCAAAAGCCTGGGAGCGGGAAAACTTGTGCAACGCTCCTCCTATTACTACAGTATGTGTCCTTGTCCCTTTTAACTTCACAGCCCCATTCACTTTCATAGTGCAGCTCTCCCCATGGACTACATTTCCCAGTGTTCTGTGCAGTTGCATCAGCCAAGAGGGAGGGGAGGAGCAGCTACATTAGCAAGACTCCTTAATGCTCATTGCCAGTGGCAACTAGTGAAGTTTTAGGATGGGGCGCCAGACCCCACCCTTCCTTTTTTACACTTCCCACTTGGCGAAAATGGGCGTGATTTCAGCGAAATAGTGGGCGTGACTTAAATGGTGTGGCTCTAAGGGGGTTTCGTTAACGTCTGAGATGAATAAGGGATGGAAGGAGAGGGAGGGACAGCAGGCCCAGATCCTACACAACAATAGAAATATGTGTATTCTAGAAAGTTTAACAATCAACAGATAAAGATACTCCAAACACCTGGTGTTAGCACTTCAATCATCCCGGCACCATGGTTGTTATGGTATCAGGATGATTGAAGTGCATTATTTCTATTATTACATTGTAATATAAAATTAAATCATTCAACTTACCATAATGCAGAATCAGTGGGAGCCCCAAGCGTGTCACCTGCCACGTCGCCTGCCACCAGATGCCATCAGGTGTCCCCAGCGGAGTACCTCCTTACATAAGGTGCCCCCAGCAGAGACCATTCTTACATCAGGTGCCCCAGCAGAGTCCCTCCTTACATCAGGTGCCACCAGCAGAGTCCCTCCTTACATCAGGTGTCCCCAGCAGAGTCCCTCCTTACATCAGGTGCCCCCAGCAGAGTCCCTCCTTACATCAGGTGCCCCCAGAAGAGTCCCTCCTTACATCAGTGTCCCCAGCAGAGTCCCTCCTTACATCAGTGCACCATCAGCAGAGTCCCTCCATACATCTGTGTCCCCAGCAGAGTCCCTCCTTACATCAGTATCCCCAGTGGAGCCCCTCCTTACATCTGTGCCCCCATCAGCGGAGTCCCTACTTACATCTGTGTCCCCAGCGGAGCCCCTCCTTACATCTGTGTCCCCATCAGAGGAGTCCCTCCTTACATCAGTGTCCCCATCAACGGAGTCCCTCCTTACAACTGTGTCCCCTATCAGTGGAGCCCCTCCTTACATCTGTGTCCCCAGCAGAGTCCCTCCTTACTTCAGTGTCCCCAGCGGAGTCCCTCCTTACATCAGTATCCCCAGCAGAGTCCCTCCTTACATCTGTGTCCCCATCAGTGGAGCCCCTCCTTACATCTGTGTCCCCAGCAGAGTCCCTCCTTACATCAGGTGCCCCCAGCAGAGTCCCTCCTTACATCAGGTGCCCCCAGCAGAGCCCCTCCTTACATCAGGTGCCCCAGCAGAGTCCCTCCTTACTTCAGGTGCCCCAGCAGAGCCCCTCCTTACATCAGGGGGCCCCCAACAGTGTCCCTCCTTACATCTGTGTCCCCAGCAGAGTCCCTTCTTACATCAGTGTCCCCAGCGGAGCCCCTCCTTACATCTGTGCCCCCATCAGCGGAGTCCCTCCTTACATCTGTGTCCCCAGCAGAGCCCCCCTTACATCTGTGTCCCCATCAGCAGAGTCCCTCCTTACATCAGTGTCCCCAGTGGAGCCCCTCCTTATATCTGTGTCCCCATCAGTGGAGTCCCTCCTTACAAACTGTGTCCCCATCAAAGGAGCCCCTCCTTATGTCTGTGTCCCCAGCAGAGTCCCTCCTTACATCAGTGTCCCAAGTGGAGTCTCTCCTTACATCAGTGTCCCCAGCGGAGTCCCTCCTTACATCTGTGTCCCCATCAGCGGAGCCCCTCCTTACATCTGTGTCCCCAGCAGAGTCCCTCCTTACATCAGTGTCCCCAGAACCCCTCCTTACATCGGTGTCCCATTAGTGGAGTCCCTCCTTACATCAGTGCCCCCATCAGTGGAGTCCCTCCTTACATCAGTGTCCCCATCAGCGGAGTCCCTCCTTACATCAGGTGCCTCCAGCAGAGTCTCTCCTTACATCAGGTCCCCCAAACAGAGTCCCTCCTTACATCAGGTGCCCCCAGCGGAGTACCTTCTTACATCAGGTGCCCCAGCAGAGTCCCTCCTTACCTCAGTGTCCCCAGTAGAATCCTTCCTTACATCTGTGTCCTCATCAGCGGAGTCCCACCTTTCATCAGTGTCCCCAGTGGAGCCCCTCCTTACATCTGTACCCCCATCAGCGGAGTCCCTCCTTACATCTGTGTCCCCAGGGGAGCCATTCCTTACATTTATGTCCCCATCAGCAGAGTCCCTCCTTACATCAGTGTCTACAGCGGAGCCCCTCCTTACATCTGTGTCCCCATCAGCGGAGTCCCTCCTTACAACTGTGTCCCCATCAGCGGAGCCCCTCCTTATGTCTGTGTTCCCAGCAGAGTCCCTCCTTACATCAGTGTCCCCAGCGGAGGCCATCCTTACATTAGTGTCCCCAGCGGAGTCCCTCCTTACATCTGTGTCCCCAGCAGAGTCCCTCCTTATATCTGTGTCCCCAGCAGAGTCCCCCTTACATCAGTCCCCCCAGCAGAACCACTCCCTACATCAGTGTCCCCATCAGCGGAGACCCTCCTTACATCAAGTGCCCCCAGCAGAGTCCCTCCTTTCATCAGATGCCCCCAGCAGAGTCCTTCCTTACATCAGGTGCCCTAAACAGAGCCCCTCCTTACATCTGTGTCCCCATCAGCAGAGTCCCTCCTTACATCAGTGTCCCCAGTGGAGCCCCTCCTTACATCTGTGCCCCCATCAGCGGAGTCCCTTCTTACATCTGTGTCCCCAGCGGAGCCATTCCTTACATTTATGTCCCCATCAGCAGAGTCCCTCCTTACATCAGTGTCTACAGCGGAGCCCCTCCTTATATCTGTGTCCCCATCAGCTGAGTCCCTCCTTACAACTGTGTCCCCATCAGCGGAGCCCCTCCTTATGTCTGTGTCCCCAGCAGAGTCCCTCCTTACATCAGTGTCCCCAGCGGAGTCCCTCCTTACATCAGTGACCCCAGTGGAGTCCCTCCTTACATTAGTGTCCCCAGCGGAGTCCCTTCTTACATCTGTGTCCCCAGCAGAGTCCCTCCTTACATCTGTGTCCCCAGCAGAGTCCCCCTTACATCAGTCCCCCCAGCGGAACCTCTCCCTACATCTGTGTCCCCATCAGCGGAGACCCTCCTTACATCAAGTGCCCCCAGCAGAGTCCCTCCTTTCATCAGATGCCCCCAGCAGAGTCCTTCCTTACATCAGGTGCCCCAAACAGAGCCCCTCCTTACATCTGTGTCCCCATCAGCAGAGTCCCTCCTTACATCAGTGTCCCCAGTGGAGCCCCTCCTTACATCTGTGTCCCCATCAGTGGAGTCCCTCCTTACAACTGTGTCCCCATCAGGGGAGCCCCTCCTTACATCTGTGTCCCCAGCAGAGTCCCTCCTTACATCAGTGTCCCCAGCAGAGTCCCTCTTTAAATCAGTGTCCCCAGCAGAGTCCCTCCTTACATCTGTGTCCCCATCAGCGAAGCCCCTCCTTACATATGTGTCCCCAGCAGAGTCCCTCCTTACATCAGTGTCCCCAGCGTAACCCCTCCTTAAATCTGTGCCCCCATCAGCGGAGTCCCTCCTTACATCTGTGTCTCCATTAGCGGAGCCCCTCCTTACATCTGTGTCCCCAGTGGAGCCCCTCCTTACGGCGCTTTGCGGGCGGTTTTAACCCTTTTTCGGCCGCTAGCAGCGGTTAAAAGCTCCCAGCTAGCAGTCGAATAGCACCGCTAAAATGACGGTAAAGCACCGTAAAGAATAGTGGCGCTTTTCCGCCGACGCCCCCAATGCCCCAGCCAGTGTAAAAGCAGCCTTAGAGTTATCTTCAGCTATGTAATTCAAAGGTCTGCCTGATTGCATGCAAAATTTAAAGTGTTTAGGTGTGACCTCATATTATAAGGTTTAGGTAAATCTAAAGGAAAGTTGTCTAAATCATGATGCAACTAAGGAATGCAAAATAAATATATGTAAGCAAATGATCTGTTTTACCAAAAAATATTTTTTTCTGGACACGTGAAATGTAGTATAAGAAAAACACAGTTAATTAAAAAATGAATTCATTTAAAAAAAAATTTCCAGCACTTTTTTCCATTTTCACCTTTCTAAGTAATCCTTTCTTTTTCTTGCCATATTTTCACAGATGGCACAGCTTAGGTAACAAGATTGACTAATTGCCTTTCTTTATGTGACACAGCACCAATACATCAGATCAAAGAACTGAATGTTTTCTCACATGTGTAGCAAACATTGTTGCAGAAAGTGTGTGGTATGTGTCATATCCAATTGTGCAGGAATCCTAAAAGGCACTGGCAATAAAAGTCATTTATAAAAAAACTGGAGCACAAACTGAAAAAGAAGCATATATTTATGAGTTGATTAAAATTAAGAATCTATAAACGATTTGATGTGTGAGTCACACAGAAAATGCTTGATGGACATTACCCTGTCTGTATTTTATGGCATTAATTTTGTGTCATGCGACAGATGGGTTAAATTTGTTCACCATTTTTAAAGAGGGCTCATCTGATTCACCTAGAATTTTCAAAGATGATTCACCCAGAATTTTCAAGAAATTCACCAATCAAATAATATATAGTAGTAAACAAGATTCACACAACAGCAGCCGCATATAACATAATATATTCATTTGGATTGTAAGCTCCATGATCAGGGCCTTCCCATTCCTTCTAAATTGAACTGTATTGTAATTGTATTGTTCCCCCCCCCCTACATTGTAAAGCGCTGCGCAAACTGTTGGTGCTATATAAATCCTGTATAATATTAATAATAGTATAGTCTAAATAAAAATATTTGTCTTTCTCATTCAAATTCAACAAATTTTACCCATCTCCCACATTAAACATAAGAATCCTCTGAAAATGAATGGCATAAAAAACAGACCTATGTTCAGAAAACATTCGCTCTGCAACTTGCACAACAAATTCTTGATAAAAAGGCCCCATAGTGTTATGTATATACACATGCAGGCATTTTGTTCCAGCTTAATTAACCTTTCCACGTGGCATTACATATGCCATATGTGCTCCCTTGGCAATACTGGCTGTAATAGTAATTCATTACTGTGTAGCTGTCAGAAAAAAAAAAATAGCATAAAGAATAATGCAGACCAATTCTACCTATATGATGTAGTCATCCCAATTGTTACATGATTCATCTTCTCAAATTAATTTTATTGAAACTTATGATTCTGGATGTCTCAATTAGCTCAAAGCTTATCTATGGTCAAAATGTAAAATCATAAATTCATTTTCACATTGTATTTCAATTATTTTTAGCCTACTCCTATTATTCTGAATGTTCTTGAATTTTAAAAACCAATTTTGTGAAGCTCCTCGCACACTTACTTCCTTGTATTTGGTGACACACATTCACTATGCCCTGAGAGTAGACATTGCTGTCACACAGAATTCACAAAGTCTGCCTTTGGAACTACAGAGGTGATGAGAGAAATTTCCAGAGGCGGAGCAAGTACAGGAATCACTGCTGGCAGGCACCAAGGTACCGTGGGATATGTAGTCCTTAGAAATTGAAAGTAAACAGCAGAGGAGAAGCTACAAGGCATGCAGGGAATCCAGGAATTTGTGTAAAGAAATGGCCAGCAAACAGGCAAAATTCACAATGTGAAAGAAGATGTATCATGTAAACTTATATTGGACTATCAAAAATAACTATTTGTATTACTATTAAAATGCTAATGTCATAAAATTAAAGTGTACACTAAGATCATAGATTTCCTTTAATGGTTTAAATATAAGAAACATATTATGGAGAATATTTATTCATATAAGACTAGAACTGCTTCAAATATAAAAAACGTTTTGTATGGCATATGTATCTACAGTATAAATATTAATAATATTGCTTCAAAAAAGGAAAAATCTGGGGGGGGCAGCTATTAAAAAAGAAGTATAGCCAAAGATTTTTTGGCTATACTTCTCTTCAGGTCACAGGAGTTCAATTACTTTTGCACTTCTGTGATCCAGAATCAGACAGCGGCTAAAGCTGCTTTAGGCTCTAGAAGGATCTTGATTACTTTGTCGGGATCCACCCAGCTGCTTGATTGAAAACTGGCTCTGGCTCTCAAAGAGTCTGAAAGCTGGAGCTAGCTGCACCCCACCTTAGCCCTGTGCTCCAGTGAGTACTCGAGGGACAGAGTGGAGAGCGGTGGCTAACAGCCACCGCTCTCCACTCTGAAAAGACCGGAACTGAATGATCAGCGGTCATGTGATTGCTCAGTTCTTGGTCTTAGAGCCGACATGGGACAGCTGCAGCATCACACCAATGCTGTAGCATGGAGGTGAACATGTATGGGGTTTTTTTTTTATAACCCCAAACTTGTCTGTAATCTATATCCCTGTTCCTAATGTGAACTGTTAGACTGACCCATCCAAACCTACCCTAGACTTCACTGAGAGAGATCCTGAGGCAGAAACTAAGCACAAGTAGTTGTTTATATTCACTGCGGTAGTGGTCTTTCTCTGGTATCTGTGGCTACAGGGCCTTATAGAGACTGTGCTGTACCACCACCAAGTATCCTTATTGGGTCCCAAAGACTTAGCAACTTTGAGCTTTTGTCTTTACAGCTTCATAATCAGTTTAACGTCGTTCTATACGGTATGTGCACGCTTTTGCCATTTTGATGCTGTTTGCATTGTTAATCCTATGCTGCACCTGTTTAGTAAAGGTCAAGTTAAAGCTAACCTCTGTCTGGTCATTTGGCCATTTCCTCGTGCTCTTACAATACTCCTGGAAGCTAAAGATTTAAAAAACTGAAATAAACTTCTGAAATTAAATTAGCATATTAAAGATCATGGAAGATTTTTGTGATTATGTTTACTTTCATTCTGAACTAACATGGCCTGGCTGTGTAATGCTACCAGAAAAAAGTTGTACATGCATACCCCACTTTTAAGTACACAATGGGGTTTATTTACTAAAGCTGGAAAGTGCAAAATCAGGCTCACTTCTGCATAGAAACCAATGAGCTTCCAGGTTTTATTACCAAAGCTTAATTGAACAAGACGAGGTTAGAAGCCTATTGGTTTCTATGCAGAAGGGAGCCAGATTTTGCACTTTCCAGCTTTAGTAAATAAACCCCATTGTGTACTTAAAAGTGGGGTATGCCTGTATTGCAAAATGTATGGGTGAATGCAGTGGTAGATTCACCACCTCTTTTTTATATAACAGAATATGCAATAAATACTTCAGTGTAAAAATGAACCCCTGTCAGGAAGTTGCAGGGTGGTTCTAGCACCCTGAAGCAAAACACATTGTTGACATTCTACCTTTTTCTCACTCAACTCTTTGTTATTTGATGTTCATGTCATAATTATCATTTAAGTTTTACTGTGGTAATGAAAAACACATTCACATGAAGAAATATAAAGGCTTCCTTTTTTCCACACAGTCCAGACTTCAGTCTGCCTTCTCTTCTTTACAATCACTGGTCATTTTCATTCTATGGTGATGTCATGGAGCACAGTGTGAAAAAAATCAATTTCAGCCTAAAAGCAGCATTGAGCATGCTAGCATTAAGTCGTGTATTCCTCCTTCAAATCATTTTCTTCTGTAATTAAATATTCTACACACATTTTGCAAACAGATTCAAAGAAACTCCCACATTTAAAATGAATGATGCCCTAAAAAAGAGAAAATAAAAAAAAAAAAAACAACCTTATTCCCTGTGTTTATCGCAAGGGAGAACGTTAACCATAGTAAAAGTTAGCCAGTGATATTATATTTTAAATTTTTCTAGTGTGTGTTAAAGAAAAAGCTAGCAACTGATTTGCTGTTATGGACAATATTAATTTTAACACTTTAATTTATGCCTTCATTTATTTTTAGTAGTAATAAATTACCGTAATTAGTTTGAGAGCCGGGTAAAGCAGCAAACCTGTGAATTCATAGATTCTTCATCATATCAATGCAGATTTGTTCAATCTGCAAGAAATAATACTGTTAATGGATCATGATATTTTGTATTCCCAGATTACGTAATTGTGTGACAATCAAAAAGATCTACATGCAAATATTCAGGAAAATTAAAAAGTAAGGAACTGATAAAATAAATAAGGGTTGAGCAAAGGATGGATCCCATGAAGCCACACATCAATGCATACCCACTGGTATTGGAATTAATGGCAGTCTCAGCATGGGCTCCCACCAGGCCATGCCCCACTGGCCTATACCTCCCAACTGTCCCTGATTTCGAGGGACTGTCCCTGATTTGGAACAAAGTCCCTCTGCTCCTCATACCTCCTCATTTATCCCTCATTTTGGTCTGGTCTATATAGTTGTATATAAAATGCACTATTTATCTTTCAAAAAGTGTTTCCCAGTGCCAAACCTTTCATCCAATTTCTAAATTGCTTTGTAAATTTAAAAAGCCAATATAAAGGAATAGTAGTGGTAAAAAAAAATCAGTTGTGGGTTTAACTAATCGGTTTTTATTGTATAATTCTCCTTCAACGGGGTGTGGGAGGTATGCTGGCCTGGCAGGAGCCTAGGCTTAGACTGCCATTCATTCCAATACCAATGGGTCTGCATTGATGTGCGGCTTCATGGGATCCATCCTTTGCTCAACAGTTGTTTGGAGCCGAAATAAGCTCCTTCCCTGGCCTGCACTCACAGTGGTGGACACAGGATTGCTTTCCCTTGGTTCAAAATAAATAAGGGAATACAATAAACTTTACACTAAAGAGACTCGGTATTGTTACCTTTGGAGGAAAGTTTTTACTTTTCTATTAGTGAAGGCTGTCCAAATTTTTATACAGGGAACATTTATCCTTTTAATGATGTTTTATGTTTTTTTTGTCTTTTTGAGGTATTTGAGGCAATGATTTACTAAAGGAGTTGAGAATGTTCACAAAATAATTTGAGTGAATATTCACTTCAACTACCCAGCATATTGCTTTCTCTTTTATAAATTCATGTCCTTTCTACCTCCCGAGGTATGGCTGGCTAAGCATGCCAAGGTGTCAATGTACATTGGTTCAGTTCAGTTTTGATGCATGGCACTGGTTAACCACAACAACATCCTTTTGTAACAGCCCCTGTGCTTTATTGGCTTTTTCTATGTCACAGACTTTGCTGGGTATGTCCATTAGCCTGTCCGGATCTTGGCTGCAAATGAGCAAGTCCATCCCAAGGACTAAAGTCTTAGAGTTTTCTCCACCACCCTAAAATCAGGGGTTCTGGTGAAAACCAAGGACCACTAGGTCTGGTGTCCATACTTTTGGTGGCTTTGAGTATCCTTCACTGCATTGTTTACTTGTTTGGATCCAAGCCAAGAGCCTCACAATGGTAAAGAATATTATTATATTTTTAACACTCGTGGATGTTGCTTACCGATTACAGATTGCTCCTGTTTTTTCTTCCTCACTAGCTTCATGATTGTTACTCTATCTTCTTGTGAGCGCGTGCCCTGTGGTGTTGGAGTTTTTAATGGTGCTGACCATGATATATGGAAGCAATCAATGCATATTGCGTAAATGTCCCCCATATAAAAATATGCCGTATTACAAATTTAACTGCACATTTTCATAATTTGTCATTATAATCACTGACTGA